>NC_066312.1:10235000-11485000 GCF_905404315.1 Leptidea sinapis | reverse complement strand
CGGCAGAAAACTCTCACCAAAAATCCGCTGAGCAAATAGTCGCAGTGCTTTTTAATATATTACCTGTGGACGTTGGCATAGCAGCATGCGGAGCCATAAAAGAGGACAGTTTCGCCGAGTGATGGTAAGAGCTCATGAATAGATCGCTCTGGTATTTGTATGCCTGATCAGTGGCAGCAGGTTGAGTTGCCGCAGCCAGTCCTTGGAAATCAAACTTGTAAGCATAGCGCTTGCCATGCACTTTCGTCATTATGTTCTTGTCGTAGTAATATCTGTACAGAATTCAGAAATTAGTTAACTGTAAAACAAAATTATTTTAAGATAAAATAAGCGCTATATTGGTCATCGCAGAGCGGCAGATATTGGGTACCCATAACATCGCAATGCATCTTTATCGGTGTACACAAACCTTAACGCTCGGCTTAGTTTGTCGTAGTTCATATTTGGCTTCGACTTCCGTTCTCCCCAACGGCGTGCGACTTCATCAGGGTCCGTGAGCTTGAACTCGCCATTGGTGCCTTCCCAAGTGATACAACCAGCGTTGCTCGAATCACTCAGTAGCTCAAGTAGAAACTGCCACAGCTGAATTTGACCTGATCCTGAAAAAAATACAAGATTTGTTTGGTGATTATGATTGCTTGAAGATGCATACAGACGTTCATGTGTGGTTCCATCGGCTAAACTCCATTATAGCAGAAATTGCCACAAGCTTAGACTAAACAGTGACAGACTATCTACCATGCGTTAGAAAGCAACTATAAATTATGTTTTGTTCAAAAGACGTTATACACGAGATAAGACAGATCTTATTAAAACGCAATGTAAAGTTACTACAAGCTTAAAATCATTTCTCCCTGTCATGTAATTGTAGTCACAAAGGTTAGATAAAGGCAAGTAGTCTTAAACTTGGAATAACTTTACTTCGCGTTTATTAATACCACAGATATAGATCTCGTACTTGATCGCAACTCGTAGGCCGTGCGACTCCAGCAGTATTTTCTACTACAGTTCGAACTTTGAGTATACCTACATCCGTGGCGTATGTTAAAGCCGACTGACTAAACTTTATTTTAGTACTAATACTAGTTATATATAAACTATAACTAGTATAAACTACAATAGACTTGGTAATTTTAAGATTTGGTAATCTTAAGGATTAAATTGTAAAATGATGTTACTCTGTGGTCAGAGTATCTAAGTACAAGTGACTTTGACAGGCGTTAACATAATGTTAATGTCATCTCATCACGATTTTTTTTGGTAAAAAATTACCGAACGAGGAACCTGATGTAAAGCAGCATCATCTGAGTCCTAAGTAGATTTAGTTATAGCATATCGTCGCACGATACGACTCCGTTTACAGCGCGCTGCGCCCGACATCCTAATACTTAAACATAGAAAGTATCACGTGAATATAATTTTAAAAAGTATATGAATTTCATATTTTTTAATCTAGCTGTGACGATCTCATTACAACGGTGTGAGCGTAAAACCTAATGAAAGAAGTGAATATTTCATTAAACTTAGGATCCAAATATGGAATACAACTATTCCCGATCGAGCATTAAAACTTAGTCTCATTAAATACCCAAAAAAATTAGTCCTCAGTATCCTACATATATATATATATATATATATATTTAAATTATTAAACATACCAACCCTTTTTTTTGATTAGGTTTTATGATACCACGATGCCAAGTGAAACATAACATGACATACAAAATAACATATTTATTATTTAATATCAGCATAACAATTGAAAGAAAATAAAAATATAATGTAATAAAAAACCATTTTCAGGTGTTTAAATCGGCGCCTTAGACTACTGGTCAAACTGACTTGAAAGCAATAGTTGAAATTAATGATTCAAATTCACCCCTACCGCAGCCGGCTGTAATGCGACATGCGATAGTTGGAAAAACAAAATTGAAGCGATGCAGGTAGTTCAGCTGATGGTAATTGACACGCCATTTCAATGCTGTGCCTATCATGATTCTTGAAAAGCCAAAAACCTTGAGACATAAGATGATAAGTCTCATTTGCACAGTAATTTCACTAGCTACGGCGCCCCAACCGAAACACAATAATTCTTACACAATATTGCTTACACATACTGCTTCATGGCAGAAATAGGCGCCGTTGTGGTACCCACAATCTACCGGCATCCTGAGCAAAGAAGCCTCCCACTGCTAAATGCCCTAAGTCGCTTCTTACGACACTATTGGGCCTGGGACTTCTCTAATCTTTTAATGTCCCGGGGAAGCACAAGGCAAAGTATATTAAGAATAGTAGTGTAGTATTGACTGACTAGTCTACGTACTAATAGCCCTGCCCGTACACGTTGGTTCGTATCCGTTACACGTTTTAATTTCATACAATCCAATTCGCACCATTCTGACATAAGTTTCACATTAAAATCTCGAATATTATCGACTATTTGCCAACCCTATCATTAAAAGAACATAATGCTGTAGTTTGGGCGCACCCAACACGTAACGCCTTTCAAAAACACAATGCGTCTATGAATCGATTAAGGAGGAATAAAAACGCTAACATTACTGTTATTAAATTATAGTTATAAAGTATTACTTTTAAGATTATTAATATAAGTAGAATAAATGTGTCTAAATTTTAACAGACTTCAAAATGGAGGGTGTTTTTTTATGTATGTACACGATTACGATTACTATGAGATTTCTGGGCACCTATCACGAAAATCGAAATACGTAGTTTCGGTCCGAAACGAAAGAACGACGAACTTCGATTTAAATCCTATTACCAAAGTACTTCGGATCCGTATAGTGCGGACGTAATTCGTTTCGGAACTATAGACATAAAAAAATTGTACAAAGATGATATGAATGTACATACTTATATTACCGGTAAATCGTGCCAAAACCGATAACAAATTAGAAATTTACAAATAAGTTTTTCGTTATGTTAACATGTATTTAAATAATGGAATTGCTTTATATTCCGTTTAAGTTATCTATTTAAAAAATAATCCTATTTTACTGCAAGAAAATATGCTTTATTAGTTAAATTAAATTTGACGTATCAAGTCATCTATTGCATTATATTTTTATTTAGTCTCTGGTAGTTTAACATACTTTCGCGGTTTTTTAGTTTAAATTTTTTCAGAAGTAAAGTGAAAGTTATATATATGCGAGTAAGTATTATTTAGAATAGAATAGAAACATTTATAGTGGCTTTATTAGTATAATCTCTTCACAAAGTTTTTCAAATAAAGTATGATTATGGCGATAATTCATAACAATTTAGGGAATCAACCATCGGGAATTTGTTTATTTAATAAATATTGCCGGAGTCGACGTCGCTCTCTTGCTCTTTCAAGGTTTTCTTCGTACAAGAAGACCTCTTCGTACATTAAAAAACGTGCCATTTTATAATAAAATAAATATGTTTTATCTAAAACGAAACATATAAGTCTGTCGTTAAAAGTGATGTTGTTGTTACGACCATAACAATGTCAAACAACGAAAACGTATGTGTCGAGTGAATTTAGGAATAAGCTAAACGAAAGACAAAATGCCTAATCTCGAACTTCGTTTCGATCTTCGGATTCGAAACACTTTCGTAATAGAAAAATGTACGATCCGTCAACCGAAACTTCGTATTTCGATTTTCGGAATAGGGCTCCTGATCCGATTTACGTAATTATTCTTTAGTTCGATGCCGAATAGATGCCATAAACGTTTTACATAGTTTGGCCCAGTAGTTTTCATTTTATGAAAATCTTTGTCTACATGGATGGTATAAATGTTTTACGTGTACGGCTGTTTTAGGAGTTTTCATTCAGGTTGATTATATAATATTACTAGCTGACCCAGCAAACGTTGTATTGCCGATATTAAAATCGCGATACAGAAGTAACTGTTGATCGTAGATGGGTGAAAATTTGAAGTTGTATGTATTTTTTAAAGATGACTCATAATCAAACAAATTTAAAAAAAATGAAAATAATTAAAAAATAAATTGGCGTGGATTACCCTTAACATTTAGGGGGATGAAAAATAGATGTTTTCCGATTCTCAGACCTACCCAATATGCACTCAAAATTTCATGAGAGTCGGTTTCGAAGCAGTTTAACTACAAACACCGCGACATGAGAATTTAATATATTAGATTATTAGCTCACACTAAAAAGTAAGTTTCACATATAAATAATAGTATTGTATTAATATTAAAGGTAAAGGTTTGCATAAGAGTTTTATTAAATTATATTTTAAGTTATATAATACTTTTCAGTTTTTGAAGTCAGTTTTTTTAAACGCCTTTTTTTTTATCAATAGGATGACAAACGAACGTTATACCTAAAAGTGAGTAGGTAATCATCACCGCCCATATTTTATGGCAACATTTCTAGGGAATTAGTGGTATTGGCGGCGATGGCTACATAAGTACTATCATGTCACTCATATTCTTTTTTAGCTCAGCTTTCAAAGCTACAATCTCTTTCTATCTTTGGTAGCGTGTTATCTTTGGATTGATAAAAATTATATTTTATTTTCAAGTTTCTTCTACAATACGGCTCGTTTTTTTGTATCTTCTTTGAATCGCATTCTTCCGTGCCTCATTCTGCTTGTAAATTTTCTCAATTTATTGTGAGAATAAGAACTTGTGAAGGACTTGTGTTAGCTAAGACCGCTCAATTTTTTTATGGAAGAGAGGACAAAGGAGCGTAGGTTTGCCTGATGTTAAGTGATCACCGCCGCCCACATTCTCCTGCAATATCAGAGAATACACAAGAGCTTTTCCGGACCTTTTAAAAAGAAACGCGCTATTTCTAAGGTAACATGTCGTATATATAAATTATCATCAATTCTTTTCATTCCAATAAAACACTGGAAAAAGTGTATTTGACTTTTGATATATTATCAATGTACATGTATTCATTCAAGCAACGTTATAAAATAAAGATTTTTCCCATCAAATCCCTACTATTGTCATTAATTGGCAGTCGTAAAACTGATGGGGCAGAACAGACAATGAGCCGAAAGAGGCGAGAGCCAAACGAAAACGTTGTGACTTCTACATAATCGATCACGGTATAAATCACCGAGATGCCACGCTCGTGTGAACTCGCCTTTTTGTTAAAGTACAGACAGCATAAAAAATTATTTATTACTAGAGGAAATAAAAAGTAACTGTAAAAATGGACACATAATACATCATAATGTTATAATTATTACGGTCTATTGTACAAAAGTGCTTTAAAAATTTCTAACTGTTAATTAAGGACGTGTTGTGTACTCGTAAATAGATTTATTAATTTTGATAGATTATGATTGGGTGGAAATTTATAAATAAAACAACTCTAAAACCTCTAAGGAATGACGCTTAGAAGAAAGTTTTATAATATGCCTTTATCTTATTTCATCTCTTACATTATCTGAAATAGTTTTGATAATGTTATTTTACTTGTTATGTTGCCTTTTCTAACATGTAAATATATATACACTTATATCCAGTTTCATTTTTAATTTGTAAAAAAAATTACAGGCCTGGTGCACGGTAAAGAGTTTGTGGTTTTTCTGTATCTGTAATCTGTATATTATATATTTTTTTTACTAGCTCGAACTTCCAATCTAACATTGTTAAAGTTTGTACTAATTATCCGTTTAAATGAATATTAAATATACCTATACAACATAATATCAATAATGTCTAAATTTATAATGAATTGTCTGTAATCCATGTAATTGGTGTTAGCCGTTTTAATTAAAGTAAGTAAATAAATATTGAACAAGATGATTATACGAAAAAATATTGAAAATAAATTAATATTTTTCAGGAATTACGTTTTTGCTGACGGTAGCTGCTTCTAGTCAAGCGAGTTCGTCACAAGTCGTGCGTATTGGTAACATAGCCACCCAATATCCCAACATGATTCCACTACCCCTTATACCTCCGACTTACAAATATAACCTTTTTGCTCTTAATAGTGATTTTCATTATTATAACACTAGAAATAAGGGATTGCTTGTAACTAATTCTAGTAGGCTTCATAAGATACATAATAGCTTTAAGGGTAAATGTATACACTTCTACAATAAAGTCCCAGCCACTGTTCAGGCATTATCTATAAATAAATTTAAATGTTTTACAAAAAAATGGCTGAATATCTAAATGATCGGACAGCCTGGGACTAGATTGTGATTATTTTATAGCGACTGTACAATATTGTATATTTTTATTGAAAAGAGCGCAAAAAAAAGAATGCTGGGAGAGTTTCTTGCGCCGCTCCTTCTCTCTCAGAGCGCCATTTGTTTCCGAAGCGGTAGTAGTATCTAGTAGTATAAGAAATGACATCAAAAAGAATTCTAAAGGAATCGATTTTGAGAAAATAAATGCCTTTTATGCCTTTTAACTCTAAATATAACTATATCTCAACTGTACCTGTATCTACTTATGTTTAAGATCAGTGTTAAACTCTCTTCTAGACTCTTGAGACACAATAATAATGTTACTTCAAACACGGACAAGAAATTACTTCAAATTCAAACAAGAAGTTTAATATAAACGATTTTGAAAAATTGTATGTCTCCCTTTACATTTTTAAAGACCTTTTAACTTAAAACGAAATGACAAAATGGTACATTATGTTATTTGTTATTTGCATCTGCCCGTAAAAAATACGCAAAGGCATTGAGTTTGGGTTAAGAATAATAATATAAAAAATTTAAAAAAAAGTATGAATGTTTGGATATCTATATTTATAAAAATGAATGAGTGGGAGTGAGAGAAGGTTTAAAAAGTGAATAAATATGAAAATGCTCGGAATTAAATAAAAACAAAGATTTTGATTTTTCTCTGATTTGTCCCCCGTCGTTCAGGAAATCAAATTACAATAATACTTTAAAATGAATAAATCTTTATATATATCGTGTGTAATAAATCGAAAATAATAATAAAATTTCATTCGTACCGAGCATTTTTTTTTTTTTGTTTTTATATAAAGGATTCCTTTTGTTTGTTTGAAGTTTATTATATACAAGTGTACGAAGTCTGCCGGGTCAGCTAGTAGAAAATAAAATTAACATATTAATTTATGTAATTACTTAATGTTTATTTTTCGATCTGAAACAAACTACTTCAATAAAAAATAAATTTCCAAATATAAATGAACGAGTTCAAACTATCCTGTAAGATTTCATTTAAATCCACCAAGCGTTTTTCTTAACATAGTTAAAGTTTAAATTTAAAGAGTGATATATCAAGTCAATATCGAATATTTATTTTCATATTTCGATGGGTCGCTATTAAGCTATTTCACATTAACAATAGCTTTAATCGGCGGTTAGAGCGCTTTCGCACTACGTCCGATCCGAATCCGATCAGTACCCGTGAAAATATCGGCTACGGATCGGACTTTTATATATTCACTTGATATGTTAACAGGTGAAGTTATGACGTCATCTAAAAATTGTCAAACAGTGCAACTCATTTGTTGCTTAACCGTTACTCTAATATGTTTGTTATAGCTAAAGCTAGTTGGTGCAAGCCTGACAAATTTAAAATATCATTCACATTTATAATGATTGTGTCATCACAATTCGATCAAATTGTTATTAGATCTGTAAAGTACTAATAAATCTTGAATATATAAAAATATGTGCTGAAATATCGGCATTAAAATGACACTTGTGATTTTTGTTTTTACAGTCTATAAAATACAGTACCTACGATACAAAATTAATGAACTTAGTAATCGCAAAGAGAGGGTTAGATAGGTGCGTATTCAAGATATAATACTAAAGGACACACGAAAGTGAATTTATTTATTGTTAATAGAAAAATAAAATATTTTACGCTACATAATATGCACTACTACACATTTCAACTCTTCCGCACAATGGCAAATTGGACACAATTGCAATTCCCAATTGAACAATAGACCACTTACAACTTCAAGAGTTCATTTTGTTCGCTGCCATTTATTGTTGGTTTTTAAATAACATTAAATGTGTCGCGACCCTAATAATTTCTCTTGTACAAGGTCTGGAGTATTCTGTTCATTATAATCGAATTATGAAGATTTAAAAATTATAATTCACGCGGCGAAACTGGCGTTTGCTGAGGTTAAGTCGTATAAACATTTATTTTTTATTAACGGTAAATATGAGATAGATATTTTATATTTCTAAGGCTTGGTTGCACCAGCTTTAGCAATAACAAACATGTTAAAGTAACGGTTATGCAAATGAGTTGCACCATTTGACAATGTTAGTTGACGTCATGACTTCAACTGTTAACCGTAATAGTTCAATCTTTGTCGGTTAAAGGTATTGTTAATGTTAAATAGCTAAATAGCGACCTATCAAAAGTTTAAAATGAGGAACGATTGGTGCAACTCATTCCGCAGTTTTAAGTCAGCGTTAATGTTAACGTTAAATTTGACTTTGACCTTAACTATAACAGCTAATATGATGCAACCTTGTCTAACTGTATTCAACATGCGGTTTAAGAAATCTATTCTTTCTCATAATGCAGACAAAGAGAATTTCTTTTGAAGTGAAAGTAGCAACTCATTAATGGCTAATGTTATACATAAATAAACAAATAATGCAATATTATAATTTGTGAATATTAAAAAATTGCATCTTTACTTGAAATACTCTTTAAGTTTGTAAAAAAGAAAAGAAAGAATAAAAAATATCGTTTATTTTACATACACTCATTTTGTTAGAATTTACTGTTGTACAATTCCGAAATCTTAGCACATCTTGTAGCCTCACTATAGACTAACAATTATAGTAACCCCTACAGAAGTGATCATTTATTGGGGGGATCACCTTCGTATGAATAATGTCAGTAAGATAGTTGAGGTAGTCGTGTGAAAAGTACGGAGCAATTACCATCAGGGTTGCCACGTGCCTATAATAGTCTCACGCAAATTACCACACCCGTGGCGCCCGACCTACGACAGAACATAATTACATGGTGTGTTGTATAAACAACATTGGTTAGATCAAATTATTTTAATTTAACATGTTTTGCTAATAAATAGTATTATATTTATGACTAGATTATATCTGTCTCCCTTTCATAAGCTAGCGGAGAATTTGGTTAAAATTTGAGACTGTATAACAAAATATAATTTAAAATAAAAATGTGTTAAGCAACTTACAATATTATTAAAAATTATTATATACATCAAAACAGTTACGTAATCTCCTCAAAGATATCTAGAGTCTAGACTATCACATATTTGTTTCATGCAGTTTAGTTTTGATTAGTCGTTTTAAATGTTACTTAATTAAAATTTTGTTAAATGAATAAATGATGAAAGTGCACTTTCGATTAAATATAAATTTATTAAAAATCTTGAAATCTGTTATTATTTTTTCATTTATATTTAAAGTAGGTATAAAGTAAAAGTAATTTTGTGCATAAATAAATTACTGTACTATTCAATATTTAATTATTTTACTATACTCCCACATTAACTGTGCATTGGTCAAGTATTCACATATTTAAGTAAATATCCAATGAATTAGCTTATAAAAATATTGTAAGTCTAAATAAATTTACAAACCCGTTCAATTTTAAACACAGCACATTGGTGTTTTAGTATAACATGTAGTTATTTATTATATTAAATTGAAAGAGAAATGCATGTCTGACTGACATAATATTTTATCATACAACAAAAAGCAGGTGTTGTGAAAAGTGCGTGCCGTGATTCAGTTCGACACAGTTAGTTGTTAACCTATTAGCATTTCGACTTTCCCAAGGGTCGATTGTAGACAGATAAAGCGCGTAATTTATACAACCCAACCCACGTACCTATTCCGATACATGGCAGCTATCAACGCCATCTACTGGTTGTTCGCGTGTACTTTATATATATTAGTAATTGACAACCCTATATAAGAGAATTTATGTTTGGAGCAAATGCGGTAGTATTTTAATCATAAATTAAATATTTGTAGAATATTTTGACATTAAACATTGTATTTGCGAACCCTCTATGACTAAATCAAAATAATTGATGTGAATAAAAATAACGAATGAAATTCACTATCATAGTAAGGTCTGCTCAACTACTAACAAAATTGGTATTTCGAGGAGTTAGTTAATTTTGATGAACCTCCCATGGTTCCCTGAGGAAGTAGTACGGGAATTGTAAGATACACATACGCAAGGTACTTAAGAAGATTTGTTTTCAAGAATAAGATGAGATAGAGTTAAAGTCAAATATGTATGTATTAGAGTAAATATCATCATCAGCTGGAAGACGTCCACTGCTGTACAAAGGCCACCCCCAAAGATCTCCACGACGATCGGTCGCGGTATCCCGGCGATCTTGACCAGAACATCGGTCCATCTTGTGGGGGGGGGGCTACCAACACTGCGTTTTTCGGTACGTGATCGCCATTTGAGGACATTTCTGCCCCACCGGCCATCTATCCGTCGAACTGTCATTTCAGTTTCGCAATTATTTGGGCTATGTCGGTGACTTGGTTCTCCTACGGATCTCCTCATTTCCGGCAAACTCCGAGCATAGCCCTCTCCATTGTCCTCTTAGCGACCGTGAGCTTTCTCATCAGGTCCATAGTTAGCGACCACGTCTGCGTGCCGTAAGTATCCTAGTAACACAAACTGGTTGAAAACCTTCGTCTGCAGACACTGTGGTATTTGGAAGTAACTGACTAACTGAAAAGAAGAATTGACACAAAATTTCACCATTCATTTAAGCATTGTGTTAAAAACAAAAGTTCGTATGATAGAAAAAGATATATTACTAAATAGAATAAAAAAATCAAAGATGAAAGTATTGACAATTATTTCATAATTTACTATAACCATTGTTCAGCTCGGCCTTATAAATAAACTTGGTATAAATTTATACCTGATAATAAACCAAGAATATGCAAAATGTTGACTATATCACTTACAACACTGTGAATACAATGACGATTCTGAAATTTTCCGAATGTCAGGTGGCCTTGCAAATAAGCACGGGAAATGTTGGTTCCAATAGAGCAATCAAATAAGCAAAATGTCAATTTGTAGACATAATGCATGTTCTTGGTTTATTCTCAAGTATAACTTAATACCAAGTTTATTAGTAAGGCCGCTAGAGTTTTCGAAAAGCGATACATGGACTCCAAAATACTTCACATGATTCGATGACCTATATAATTTTCCTCGAGTCCGGTGTTCTCTGTGGCCACAAATAGCCGATATCTCCAATCAAATGTGGAGGTGAATGAAGTATTATAGCGATCTCGCGTGATCGCTCGACCCCTTTGTTTCCTCGGGTCACTCGCTTTTGAACACTTTCACCTCCCGGGTCACAGTGTTAATTATTTTGATCATTGCTCAAAGTTATTCTACTTTTTTTTAGTGTATTGGCCAATACAGAACAATACGTAACATTTTTATGAAATAATTACCACGAAAACCTCTGGGAGAGCCATTCATTCCATAAAACCTATTATTTTTTCAAGAAGTATCTTTTAATGATTTTCGTAGTATTTATATACATTTCTTGCAGCTCTTTGAGGAGTTCGTTTATGTAATTCTGTTTGCATGTAGCAGTTTGTTAAGGTTCGTTAACGTTATTTATTTACGGTGTGTGTGGATGATGCAGCTACTGTACTCAATAACTTTTGTTTTAATTTATATTTACTTTTTTGACTTACTCGTGTAAGGCATTGACTATTTGACGTTTGAGTATGTTTGTTGCATCACTTTACATATTATATTGTAATTGAAATGGTTTGTAAGTCGATGGAAATGTAAATCTTGATATAAAAGAGTGGCAATGAGTTTCTTTCTACTTCTTCTCATTAGATCAAGCCATTACGAAGTAGCGGTAGATTCAATAAGAAAATATTTTTTTTTACATTCATATTTCCGTGACCTACATGAATAAAGTGATTTTGATTTGATTTGGTATTGGGTAATTGATAGTTTTCTTCTCCTATTTATTATTAACTTTTGTAAGTAGCATTTGCGATTTATCCTGTTATAGTAAGCCTTAGCGGCCACTTTTTCATTTTTATTTAGTACATGTTTTGGTACAATTGTTTTAGTAATCTTAACTGTAGGTAATAAATGTCTTTCAAGTTTGATTTGCAAATAATTAATTAATAATTAATCAACTAACGTCTCTGAAAATATCTATTCTGCTTTTTTGTTTGTTTCAGGGCTAGGTTTAACAGTTTCACTGTTGTTATTTTTCACATTTTTGTGATTTTTTACAAATTACGTTAGCATTAATAAGTGTTGACTGTTATGAAGAAACTCGTATGTAAACTAACTTTGCTAATTCACATTCTTTGAATTCCTTTACGAAATATTTAGGCAGAATGGGTTAGATTAATAATTCAGGTTGACACTTTTTTTCATTATCTACCAAGCCGTATAAGTTTACTCATTTTCATTCCAGAGTATATAAGATATGATAGAAGAAAGATAATCTATTCTTAAGCTGAAAAAATATCATAAATCAAATTAATTTACTAATCACTTTACTAATCTATTGTTCAAAACAATATTTACATTTTGAATTTAAGAGTCTTATTATGTCATATACCAAGTATCAATCCGTACTATGTGGTCATACTAGTATATTTTTCATAGTATAGTGAGTAAATAATTGGTTTTTGGCTCTTAATACGTATAATACGTAATTATACGTACATATGTTGTGTATGTACGTACATAGATACACATGATGATTGCATATTTTGGTATGGGAAAAAACCATTCAACCCGCGACACTGTTATCGTTACCGTCACCAACACCTCTGTATGTGTGTACATAGATTGTGTATTTACGCACGCATACAGATGTATGTTGGCATTGTTTGAGACTTATTGTTACCGTTACCCTTAAAAAACACTTCATTTAAAAGTATTTGTTGCATACAAAGACGTTCTTTACAGATCTAATCACGTCGTATAAAAATAAAGTCGAAATATGGAACATGCCATAAATTACACAATATTAAGCTTCGACTGCTATATCTATACATTGCTGCATTTACTCTAGTGTTTTAACATATTCTTGATCAATAAGCAGCAATGTAAATCATTTATTCAGTTCAGATTTGTTTCAAACAGTGACAATTGACAAACGACTAAGGAGATAAGTGTGCTTACATTGTCTTTTAGCACACTTTTGCCGTTCCGACTGCGAATGACCTTTTAGTTATATAGAACGTCATTGGCTGCACAATAAAATTCACTTCATCAGCACTTCCGGGGTAACACTGTTTTTTATAACTATATTAAAACGCTAGTAAAAATAATATCATAGAACCAATACTTCCAAATTATTCAGCTGTATGATATATCAAACACACTGATTTTATAGCAAAGCGAATAAATTGTTTTTTTTTTTACCTGAATTAGCTAGCCGACTGCTTGTTGGCCCAAACATCTGATATGGATCTGTAAATAAAAAAAAATAAATCATATCAATTTACATTTAAGTACTTTTGTTTTATGTATTTGTCCGATTGGCGATTGGTAACCAATGGGCAATAGTGAGAGGCTCCTTTGCACAGGAATCCGGTTCGATTATGGGTACCACAACGGCGCCTATTTCTGCCGTGAAGCAGTAATGTGTAAGCATTACTGTGTTTCAGTCTGAAGGGCGCCGTAGCTAGTGAAATTACTGGGCAAATGAGACTTATCATCTCAAGGTGACGAGCGCAATTGAACGTCGTGCTCGTCTCGTCCCTTAAATTCATAAAAAAAGTAAGCTTAGTCATGAGTGGCTGCCTGTGACTTCAACGGCATGATATATATTTAACAAAAATAAATTACTTCTTACTGGATAGGTTATGTCAGTGACAGTATCGTCAAAATTGATCCAGTCGTTTCGGAGAAAAGCCGAATCGAACAAACAGTAATTAAAATTAGTTTTCGGGAGTGAGTATTTGACGTTTGAGTATTTTTGTATTGCCAAAACATCTTGTTTAAACTCAACTATTTAAATAATAGTGCGAACAGGTATATGTATACAAGTATCGAGTATTATTTATAGACTCAACTTAAAGTTTATGCTAATAATGTCTATCTGAGACTTTCATATTTATGGCGACGATTGCTGTCTTCGGCAGTCGAAGCAGCAGCCTCAGCACCAACTGACGTAACTTGGACATGAGAAGGAGTCGGAGTGTCGGCGCAAGTTACGTCCCACACCTGCGCCCTTACCCGTGCCCAAGCCACCAGGGTCATACCATCAGGACGCTTGCCGCGGTGGGTAATACCATTTGGCTCTAAAACAGCTGGTATATTAAGAGCGGCAAATCCTTTGCGGATGACTTCATTGCTGGTATGACGACTGATACGGCCTGCCTATTATAGGCAGGATAGCCCATGACGCCCAAGAGTATCTACCTGAATGCAAAATCTGCATTGATGTGGTTCATTCAGTACCAAGTATTTATTTTTGAAATCACTTCAACATCTTTGATTCCTGCGATTATATAACGACCGGTTGCTATGACAACGGTACGACAACACCCGTCGAAAAAATGTTGATACAGTCTTGATACAGTGCATAGATTGCATTTTAAGTGACCTTAATGAGATCGAGCGGTACATGCCTCACGGATTTGCATAGATATCGGCCTGCTACTTAATCGTGGCTAAACAAAATTTTAAAACACCCTCCATTTTTTGAACCGTATCTTGTATCACAATAATAGACAAAGGCTAACATTAGTTATGTGTTTCAATTGTTTAGTTGCTTTTTGTCCATATTTCCGAGCCTATGCTGTCAAAATGGAATCTCCGCCCGTTTAAGAGGCCGTATACGATCTGATTATTTATTATTATATTATGATTTTCGTTGTTACGATAAGGGATTGATAATTCTAGTTAGCTCCATAATAGCTTTCAAAGTCAATACATTAACATTTATATAAGCATTAATATTTTCATTTGACAATATTGTATACATTATAATTCTTAAACAGCGCAAAAAAATAACGGATTGCACTCCGGGAGTGCCGGCAGAAGTGTAAACTTGAACATTAACGTTGCGCATTTTTGAATATTTGGGAATGGTAAGGGAATAATTTCACATGAATTACTTTATTTAACGGTATAAAAGTACTAGCATTTCTGTGGTTAAATGAACACTTCAGAACTATTACAATTATTTTACTTTAAAAAGTTTATCGCTCACAAATATCAACTTTGACTCATTATTTCAACGACTGTGTTACGAATTTTCGATCAGGCCACGTGTTCTGACGCGAGTTTAATATTTTATACCCGTCCCAAGAAAAGTGCTCAACGCTGCTAAAGAAGATTTCAATGCAAAAAGTAGGTACTGGCTGAGTTTCTTGAGTCTTCTTTCTTAATGCCCAGTGCAAGTCCGGTCATATGACTCTGCACTTACCCAGAGACTTATATGTCTTATATTACCGCAAGATAACAGTACGATAGCACCACTGTTTGCACATTATAATTACGAGTACTAAAATTAAATTTATAAACAAAATTTATGAACGATGCGGGACACGAACCCACGACGGACGTTCCGTGCGAGGAAGTTGGAAGGAGTAATTAAGCCCAGAAGTTCTACCGCTACTACTGAAATGTCACAATTTGTCGTAAAATATTGGCTTGTAAACTCAAGCGTCCCCTCGGCTCAAATCTTGTCTGCATTCGTCACAGCATTACAATGGCAAGTTTTACTGACTGTGAATAAGTCTCATTCCATATACATTTACAACTCTAACATTATTCATAATGAACCATACTGGGGGTGCTTTTTATCTTAAATTTGAAACAATTCATAATACCAATTTATTTGAACAGCTTCCTTGTGCGGTTTTCCAGGACGATACGACATGGATACCTTCAATAAAAGCACGTACACTTTTATAAAGGGTCGGCAACGCTCTTGGGTTTTTCTGGTGTTTCTAGAGAATGTGGGCGGCGGTGATTACTTCCGTACGCTCGTTTGTCCTCTCTTCCATAAAATAAAAAGTATGTTTGTACATATGTAAGCACGCAAGAAGTTATACTTCTTTGGCGTAACGAAGCAAAAATCATTAAAATAATTTATTCCTCGTGCTATTCTACGTTTTTAGAAAGGAAAATTTTGTAAAAATCTTGCAAAGGTGGCTTTGAATATTAAATTAATAAGAACCAAAGAAGAAACCAAAAAAAAATAACGAATGACGCAAACGTAAGAAAATTTTAGGAACCAACTTCACCCTGTTACTTTTGTGTTACAGTGATGCGAACGCATCTTAAAATTTCACTCTCATCATTTTTTCATAACGCACCTAAACAAGTATAAATATGATGTGAAACTTCAATACCTAACGAATGTTGCAAACGTCAGAAAATTTTTCGTAACCAACTTCACGCTATTACTTTTGTATTACAGTGATGCGCGTGCATCTTAAAATTTCAAAAAAAAATTTTTCATAATGCGCCTAAAGATGTATAATTTCAAAAAAAAAACTGTGAATACTTTATAACTATGCAAGTATGCAAGCATCTTGATCGAGTCACACACTTTAACTTATTGGTTTTTGGGCATTTCCTGTAGGTATATCAACGATAAGCATAAGCAATGAAAAATCCAAACACGGTTTCGGCGAATTCTGACTGTAACAGTTTACAAGTGGGAGGCTCCTTTGCACCGGATGCCGGCTAGATTATGGGTACGGCGCCTATTTCTGCCGTGAAGTAGTAAGGTGGAAGTATTACTGTGCTTCGGTCTGGAGGGCGCCGTAGCTAGTAAAATTACTGGGCAAATGAGATTTGACAACTACTGTCTTAATATATATATATATATACTAGCTGACCTGACAGACGTTGATCTGTATATAATAAAAAAATACTGTTTTATAGGAATTTTCCAATAATATTTAAAACATCAAGAATTATTTCGTAAAAAATGCTCCCTGTTGTAATAATGAAATTGTTTCACAGCGGATCTGTCAAACCATGCGTCACTAAATTCTCTCATAGAAAATATGTCCATACAAAACAAAAATTGAAAATAAAAATAATTATGGGTCCCAAATCGAAATAAAAACCATCCTATATCTCAAGTTGAACCAAACTGCACTCCATGAAGTACCTAATCTCCATTAAAATCCGTTCATTAGTTTATGAGTCCATCGCGGACAAACAACGTGTTACGTAATTTATATATATTAAGATATAATGAAAATGCATGCCATGCGAAATTTATCCTAGATGGTTCATAGCTACTCATTTTTTATTGTTTAATTTATTTTCTTTTAAAATTCGCCCAGCGAAGCAGGCGGGAACAGCTAGTATTGAAATAAAAATGTCAATGCGACGGAAATAAGTACAGGGTAATTCACAATAAAACTTTGCTTTCGTGTGAAATTGTTGATGTGGTTTGTAAAAACAAACACGTGTAGTACAAACAGGTGAAGCATAGGTTTGTAACATTTGTAAAGTTTTTTGACATTGGCATTGATATTAGCATAACGCGAGGGATAAGTATGTCATTCAAGTTTCCAAGCTTGAAATTAAGGCTTGGTCTATGCCACAGTCGAATGTACTGTATTTGTTTTGAAGAAAAAAGTTCTCTTTATTTTTATAAATCAAGTGTGGCCAGGCGGTCAATGATATAGTCTTAGATCGTACCAGTGGGAGGCTCCTTTGCACAGGATGCCGGCTAGATTATGGGTACCACAACGGCGCCTATTTCTGCCGTGAAACAGTAATGCATAAGCATTACTGTGTTTCGGTCTGAAGGGCGCCACAGCTAGGGAAATTACTGGGCAAATGAGACTAAACATGTCTCAAGGTGACCAGCTCAGTTATAGTGGCGCCCAGAATTTTTGGGGTATTTCTAGAATCCTGAGTGGATCAGCTGAACGTTTTGCTCGTCTCGTCCCTTGTTTTTATAAAAAAAAAGATAATTTATACGTTTAGATAGAATGTGACATCTGTGAAAACGTCGAAACAAATTGAGGTTGACAGGTAACTATATTTTGAGCAATGTACACACAAACTTACATATAAATCGCCAGTGAAAGACGTAGCTTGTCACGCACACTAAAGCAATAAACCCGACCTTTTTTCATCGGTTGTCTAGCTGCAAGAGGCGATATACTAATGTTATTAAAATGAAAGCCATAAAGATCCCGCGTGTGTAGGATCTGCGTATACCTTTCCAAAAGGACGGCAACGCTCCTGTGATTCCTCTGGTCTTGCAGAAAAATGTGTGTCTAACTAGCATTCGATAGAGAATATGTGGGTTTATCCATCGCTTGTACCACCGACAAAATTGATTCAAGACCCACTTTGCTAACAATTCTTTTAAAATGATAAAAACAGTTCGGTTTATAAATGCACGAAAAATATTGTATTACAATTGGTGGACTGTCAATGTCTAATAAAATAATAACAGTAACTTAGGTCAAGCGATCATGTTCAAGCGAATTTCGACCAGCTTGTTTATTATGACTGTAGGAAAATCACATCAAAGTGGGCCATGATTCAATTTTGTCGATGGTACGATATAGGAACATACGACTGATACCTAGCTTTTAAGGGGTCTGAAAATGAACCACACACACTTTGTGAAAACAAAATTGCGGCAGTAACCACTTAAAATCTCTTCCATTGATATTTAATTTTATAATGCAATGACAAGTTTGAATTTAATAGCGAATAAATTTGTTTAAGAATGTTAAAACGCTTTCGCCTATGATTAACAAGTGAAAATTCACGGTAATAACACCATTCGTGTTATGAATTAATGAAATATTGCCTTATTTTATTCCTTATTTATTACCGTGGTAAACACTTCAGATTGACTGGTTATGAAAACAAGTAAGTTCTTAACAAAATAACAGTTTCTACAGTAAGAAAATTATAGTATGAAATAGAAGTGATTATGTAATTTTTAAGGAACATAGTGAACATCATCTTCGAAGCATATTCATTAATTACACACGAAAATAAAATTATTGAAAAATATTTATTTTAATTAATGCTAATAAAATTACATAAACAATTTATGACTTACATTTAAAATTTTATATGCTGCCATTACTTTGATCAAAAAGCCTAAATCAAGTAAAGCGATTTCTACTCTATTAATTACAAATGTGTTTGAAGGAATTCTTCAGGTTAATACCAGCAGTGATATTTTACCAGTCATAACGTCAGCAAAATAACTCTATTACTAACTCGTCTGGTATTCGACAAGAATCTGATTCGCAAGAGACTTCTTGCCTCGCACAGCAACTTTCCCTTCCACTAACCTTTAAGATTAGGGCATACTCTCACTTCAAGCTGACACACAACTCTATGACCTAAGCTGTCTAAGAGCTATATTTAACCAGGGTCAGTAGGCTACCAACCTAGGCATCATACAGATACCAGAGTCACGACGCGTCCGAACTGGTCGAGTCACCAATATGGTTGCGCAACCACACGGACACCAAAGAAAGAAAGAAAGAAAAAATGTGTATTGACGTCATTATGCATTCTGATTATAGTTCTTAAAGTTATATTATTCTAATTATAATCTAATGAAGCCAATGGGCTCCCAACTCAGCATAGTTGTGGTTTCGAAAAAATCCACGATGGTCTTCCGTGGAAACCCAGAGAGCGCTACTAACGCGCAGTCCTATCACACGAAGGCTTACAAACTTTTAATTCTCTATGAGCACAAAAAATAGTGGAACTAGGATCGAAAATTAAAACTAAAGCATTAAATTTATTTTTTCAGGAACAATACAATTCAACTTGAAATAAAGTTTTAAACTTGCCGTTGCCACACAACTCAATCTTATTTTTTAAATATTTTAAATTGATTTTTGGACATTAATGAGATATTCCTTGTATTTTAATTTAAATAGGTGAGTAACTCCTTATAGGGCTGTATAATATATTTTGTTGCTGTAAATATATAAGGTTTACACATGCCATCTGCCACCTCTTGTATAAAAAAAATATCACCCAAATATTTCTAAAATTTATTTCATTATAAAATTTTAGAATCATTTTAACCCATCAGCACTAATAGGATAAAAGAAGTGAAGAAGCGTACAGAATTACAATTAAAAATATTTAAAAATCAGAGGATAATGACTTAGCAAAGGCTGTGAATATAAAAATTGAACGGCAGTTAAACGGAGGGTAGTTATGGAACCCCGCTGGGGCGCGGCGCGATCTAATCGAGACGATTATGATAAATGATTCTCTCAACAACGATTTATTCAACAGAGTGCAATATTTTCTAGAAACTATTTAAAATTCAATTCACGTTGCGATCACACCATTTAAGTTGAAATTGCCATAGATAAAAAGACCGGACAAGCATTAAATATAACTTTTGCCAGCCCCGAGGTCGTGAAAAAACTTTATTCATTAAAATTTCAATATTTAAAGCTTCACTTTCTTTGATCATAAAGTACAATAACCTTTCTTTCTTTTTTCGTTGGTTGTACATAAGTAGCAATATAAAAATAAGCCACTAGAGTTTCCATCAGTTTCAATGAATGTAGGAATGATTATTGTTCCATTAAATTCCTGATTGACAATTCAAGGATAGCATTTTAAAGCATTATTTCTTTCTCAAACAAAAATCAATTAAAAATTTCTCTGGTGTTGCTCTAATACAAAATAAATTCAAAAAGAAAATTTATCAGTTTGTGGATTCTAACAAGTCGATGCATCTTCAAAATGTTATAGAAAGCGTATATTGTTGAAATCTTTCCCTAACTCAATACAAATCCACGTCTTCCGATATTATATTGTCTATTTAATACTATCGGAGCTGGTGTTACTTCAAAGATTCGGACATGAGGGAGGACAAACGAGCGTACGGGTCACGTGGTGTTAAGTCATCACCGCCGTCCACATTCCCTAGCAACACCAGAGGAATCACAGGAGCGTTGCCGGCCTTCAAGGAAGGTGTATAAGCTTTTTTCGAAGGATTGCATCGTACCGGAAACACCGCACAAGGAAGGTCATTCCGCAGCTTTGTAGTACGTGGAAGAAAACTCCTTGAAAACCGCACTGTGGTGGTTGGTGGGGATGATATCCTAATTTGGTTTTTGTCGTGCGAAGGTGAAATTACTCTTCGGAAGACTTCCCGTGATAAATGCGGTAGAAGACACATAATGAAGCGACGTCTCTACGCAACTTAATATTTGAACGAAACTGGCATTAATTTTCTCGGTTAGCAATATGGTGTAAGCAATTATATACAAATAGATATCTACATGAAATAGTTATTATCGAACTGAATCAAATGACTTGGTAATTAGTTTATTAACGGGTTATTATATAGGTAATATTGAAGCGTATATTGAGGAGAATTTGGTTAGGCGTGCGGTTCCTTGCATATCGTGAAACTCTGTGACCACGTAGCATCCATTACTAACTTATTTTTAATTAAATTATACTAAATTACATTTTAAGGTAAATTACATTTTAACGCTTTTGCGCACTTGTTTTTGTAAACATTTTATTACTATTTACAAATACTTTTATAAGTTTACGTACTTAATTTTTTATACATTTTCATATTTATTTTTCATATTTTCAATTTATAGCAGTCCTGGTTTTCTTTTATTATTTCATATATTTTTGTGTCTACTGCAAAAGAAAAAATAGAATTTTGAATATATTTGACAACATTGTACTTGATCACAAATTGAAAAACGTGTAGATCTCTGAGAATCTTAAGATTTAAATATTAAAAATGAATGATTATTTTTTTTTTCAAATGCTTTTAAATAGTCTGTATAAGCTGTTCTAAGCTGGACTTTGTTCTTTGAAGAATAATCAATTTCATCAAGAAATGATCTGTTGAGCTATTAATTACTTATTAATATTTCTGTGGTATAAGTTAAGACAGTAAACAAAGGTATAATTAATTAGTTTTTCAAATAATTTTGGAAAAATCTATTTACTCATGAAAATACCACAATAGACTTTAATATTCCATTACCACTAAGGGAATTAGTAAGATTTTCCTGAAATTTTAGAGTAAATATAAACAGATTGAGATTTCGATACTAAATATAATATGTTATTAATGATCAGGACCCTCCCATGACTATTCAAGTTTTAACATAAAAAACTGTTCTACTTTGTCACGAGTTACATCAGAACGAATTAAACATAAATAAATAGCAGTAAAAACAAGAAAAACAACTCGTTTAATAGAAAAGCGAACTAAAAAATGATTTCCTACTTTTTAGTTTGGATTATATAAAAGGGCATGTTTTTTCAAACTATTATTTGCATTATTGCATTAAAGATTCTCGTTGGTATTGAAAATTTCCTAATATTAGATAAATTGTTTAAAGATAATGGTTGAAATTTAAAATTAACATTAATTCCTGCCTTGTAGACAATTGATGAATATTATATAAATTAATAGAAATCTTATTTAGCAAATTGAAAAATGGAATAATTTTATCAAATTAATCTATTGTCATCGGTCCTCGATAAATCTACGAAGTTTGAAAGAAATCTGGCCCAAATGAGTCGGTTAGAAACAAATATACACACAGGTGAAGCTAATAAAAAGCGTGTAATATAATAAATAGGTTTGTGTTTTTTAAAACTATGAAAGTCATGTGTCAAAAATGTTTTAGGCATGGTGGGTCGCGGGTTACAAAAATTTGTTAAATTATTAGTCCTTTAATCTTACGCTCTGATTCTCAGTAAATGCGTTGTCATAAAGGCGAGAAGCACTTAGAAAAGTATCATTATTTATTATATTACTACTTTTCAAATAATTCGCATACAAATTGCTTTTTCCGCTCTTCTATAAGCGCACATACCTTGACATTCCGTCTGTCTCTTATTTAGTATTTTCCTGAGAAATTAAATATTCTATTTCATCCCCATGTAGGTTCAAAAATACTCGAACAAATTTCTATTAATTATTTCTTATCAAGTCCCTACATAAATAAATAAAAGTTTCATAGTTTTATCTTCGATAATAACGAATTTCCATACAAACTGCCATCCCCTATTTCAACCCCTCTATTTATTTTTTGCAATAAAAGGTAGCCTATGTCCTTTTACAAGATCTAGTCTATCTCTGTACTAAATTTTATCAAAATCGGTTCGGTTGCTTAGGCGTGAAAGCGTAACAAACAAACTTACATTCACATTTATAATATTAGTAGGGATTATATTTACCTTATTTTAAGCTATCTCTCAACTCCCTGCACAACTCTGACAAATACTAAGTCGAAAATGAGAGGAAATTAGGCTAATCTATGCTCACATTATTAAGAGGCAAAGTTTGTGAGGAGTTTGGGATAATCTCTGGATCTTCTGGTTGTTGGATTTTCAAAATAAGTCGGAGATAAAACAGTCGATCAAAAACGTTACAGAACAATAAGATATTATGATTGTTTAATATATATACATGTGTTAGCATGGGAACGCCACATAATATGGTTTCACTGGTAAATGTAAACGAACTCGCGGGTAATAAGGAGTAAGAAATAATTAAATTACGTTTAAAGGAATACTCGAATACAGAGCGCTTCGCTTGCGTTGACTGATGCTGATTCAGCGTCACAACGACCCCGGATATTTACGATTTACTTTTATTTAAAGTTTGCGTCAATCTTCATAAAATCACGCCGGCATTAGACTAGCCTGTCTGACCCTGACATTGAGTATCCGGAAGCAGTGATTACATGATAAGCGGACAAAAGGCACGAGGCAACAATATGAAATGATTGCCTCCTTGCGAAACAGATGTAATGACGCGGAAACATTTTGATCCATTTGCAATCTAATTTCGGAATATAATCTCACAGGTTTCTTTTGAAAGAAGTGGATAAGTGTGAACGGGAATTATTATTGATTCCTACATAAGAGGATATAGTAAGAGCGATGTAAAACTTCGAAATTAAAACTGGTTAACCCGTGTTAAAGGAAAGGAGAGTAACTAAGGCTTAAGGATAAGTGATCACCGCTGCCAAAAAAACATTGGACGGGGGATTGTAACACGTAAAGCGAATTATATTAGAAACAAAATAAGTACTAGTATTACGACATTGTGCACTATCTCTAGGACGGAACGACATGGTTAGGTTTTTAAAAAAGCGCGTCCACCTGTCTAAAAGGCCGGCAACGCTCCTGTGTTTTGGCGTTGCAAGAAAGTGAAGCTGGTGGTGATGACTAAACATCAGTAGATCGGTAATCAAGTTTGTCCTCCGCTTCAATAAATAAATAGTAGAAAAAACGAATTTTTAGAGAAAACCGAAATTAAAATGTTAGAAAATATTTCTTACTTTTCGTTTGGATTATTTGCATTGATAATTGTTATTTGCATTGATAATTAAAAATTATTTTTGTTATTCGAAAAATCTCCTAATATTATATAAATCAGTTAAAGATTATAGTTGAAATTTAAAATAAAGATCAATTCCTGCCATGTAGACGATAGATGAAAATTATATAAATTAACAAAAATCTTATTTTGCAGATTGAAAAATGGAATAATTTTATTAAATTAATGTACTGTCATCGGTCCTTGATAAAATTACGAAGTTTGAACGAAACCTGGTCGTTTAAGGTGTATTTAACGCCCAAATGAGTCTGTTAAAAACAAACATACATACAGGTGAAGCTAATAAAAAGTGTGTAAAAAAGATTTTTACAACCGAACCAGAAATGACAAGAGCGATGCGATGACAGATGCTGATTATTAAGAGTTTCATTATAAACTATGTCAATATTGGATTGGTCTCCGCTTTGTTGGACCGCAGCCAGGCCAATCCTTAAGCTAAGATGTCAATACAGAGAAATATAGTAACTTTAAAGTCAAATATTTCAATAAATTACGAGTAGGAATACATTGCGTGGTAGATTTATACGTTTTTATTCTAGCCAACAATCTATCTCGTTAATAATCTGAACTACCCAATCTCAATGATGATAGTAATAATTGTGGCTTGTTATTAAAAAACAATGTCTAAAACTTTATCAAGAGTGTATGGAAAATTGAAATAAAAAACGCCAGAAATCGTCAAATCAAAAATTGTATCCTATGGATCGATAACGAAATTACGGCATTGCGTAGAGCAAATGGAATTGACAAAAGTGATTACATTTTCAATTTGGAGTCCAAATGGATGGGTCGAGCTTACTTCTGCTCCCGATTTGTAACGTTTCATGATTGTTTTTCTCGTTTGAGGGCGAATCCGTTTGTTCGTTATGTTCATTAGCAGTTGTTGCTTGATAAAATATGACAATATTTTTATGAAATTCAGGCGATTCGTGGACCTGGAGATCCTCTTAGAATTACAAGCCCCTTTGGAGTTTGTACGTGCAGTTTTTTCGCTTCCATATGATCGCAAAACTAGAGCGAGTGAGTTTTTATAGGAATAAGTTCCATGTAGTATTTAGTTGGATCATTCAAGTTTTTTAAACAAGCAATATCATTATACTATTAAAGCTGTCTCTGCAAACTACTAAATGCAAGACTATAAAATATACTCATAACCTTAATTCATAAATCCATTCAAAATATAAGATCAGTTTTGTGAATTTCAGAAACAAAGCTCTGAAATGTAGATAGAATTTTATTTATGATTTTTTTAATTACTAAACATGATGAGACGAGCAGAACATGGTCATTGATACGCCATGCCCGTTACAATGCTGTGCCGCTCAAAATTCTTGAAAAACCCAAAATTCTAGGCGGCACTACAATTATTGCGCTCGTTACCTTGACACTCATTATTTTTTTACATTGAGTCTCATTTGCCCAGTAATTTCACGAGCTCCGGCGCCCTTCAGACCGAAACATAGTAATCTTTACACATTGCTGTTTCACGGCAGAAATAGGCGTCGTTGTGGTACGTATATAAGTATAGTAATATAAGACGATGATTTTGTTAGTAGAAAAAAAAACATACTGCACTAGCTGAAAATATCAAGATATTTGTTGCTATGTCAGCGTCTACAACAGAACTTTATTTGACTTAACTCGGTTGTTGCTAGCGTATACGTTTTTCCGTCTATCTGTCTGTCTATGTGCAACTCAATAACGATGTTAATAAAGTAAAAACTACAAATAAAGTTTAAATTGTTGAATTTGAAGACGTTAATATATATATAAAAGCATCTCAGTAATATTTAACTCTATATTCATCTAGTCGTATATTTACAGAGACCCCTCGGAGCCGGGCTTTGCCACCTCGCCGTGTTCTCGGTCAACACAACATACCAACTGCAAACACTTCACCCTCGCACGAAATTTATTGTGCCACTGTTGCTAAAATTTCACAAATAGTCGTATTTCTGGATAAAGATTAATCTGTTTATTAGACGAGCAACCGCCTGCAACTTTGTTCGCATAGATTTTTGAAGAGAAACTTCTTTATCGACGTATGAGAGATTTTTATAGCAATATCGTCACGATTTTGGGTTACGCGCCATGTTTTTTTTTATCAAATTCAGTATAGCGACGTAAAGAATAATAAATTAGTTTGAAAATTATAAAGCAATAACACTTATTTGTATGCATATCTATAATAATAAAACAGCGTTAATTAAATACGGACTTTTTAAGTCTCATCTACCCAATTTTGTGTGTTCTTTACAACTTCACTATATTATTTATAATAGAACAATTATTTGTCTGCCTGGAAGTAGCTGCATATTATTAGCGGCCCTGATTAGCTTTGAGCAAATATTTTATTTAAAAAAAGAACATAGGGTAGGTTTTTTTTCTTAATAGCTTGGAAGGAACGTTTTAATAATCTGTGTTACCGTTAAAAATATTGTATATAAATAAAAGATCTAAGACATTCCTTCTATTCGTCACACCGTAATATTTTTTTTTTGGAACACCGTGACTTTGTGCTAATGGGCTTTTATTACAAACTGCAGTTGCATGAAAATTCAATGTCAAATAATATTTGTATCACTTATCACTTTAAAAAAATGTCAATCAACATTGCGATCGAAAAAACCTCACAGATTACTTATTTTTAGACACTAAATTTAGATAACTGTCACAAAAGTCAGCTGGCTAAGTTGACCCCATTGGGCGGGTCAACTGAGCCACGTCACGGAGTCCGTTGAGCCGGTGGGTTAAAGGATTTATTTTCTTTCGATAAATATGAAGTACAAACACAGTCAGTCTTAAATATTTTATAAAATATCAATGACTTCTAGATATGTGACAATTATATAAAAGTAAAGTAAAAACTATAACCTTGTAAGCTTAGTCGCTGTCACAATTTATGCAAACATAGACAGCACCGACAGTGGAGGTACACTTAACATGTGCCCATTTATGGCAATTAGTGCACTGTAGCCATTCTTCTCCTGGAAGGCTGATCTAAATTGGCTTCGACAGGCATGGCAAAAGTATTCTTCCTCTCGGTGTCTGATGAAGAAGCTGTAACATGACTCTGAAGTTGAGTTTTTTCTTTTGAATATTTCTATTTTTTATCAGGTCTTATATCTTCATCAGATTCTAGAGAACTCTTGAAAATGTCTTTCTTTGCTGCCTTTTCCTTGGACTTAACAATTTTCTTATCCTTACCTTTCCGTTTACTCAGCTCTGCAGCAGCTGGTATTTTCCGGTGAATCGATCAAGATCTTTTTTTCCCGTGTTGGCTGTTGCTAGTCCTGCTTTAGGAAACGGCCGCACAAAATCCGGGGAAAAGGCTGCGTTGATCGCATAGTTAGATGGCAACTCAACAGTGGTTTCCGTGGTCAGTTGTAACGTAGATAGATACTATGGTTCTGGACGATCTGTTGATCGACAAATGATGGCATACAGTCTTCTTCAGTGAAAATTGTCTCTATTGTAAATGCCGGTTTTTTTTATCCATTATGTCATTGCCAGTGGCAATGTGGTTGCAACAATTTTAGGTATACCGACCGTGTACAGAATAGAGTACTAAAGAAATTGAGGATTGGGTCTCTAGTTCTCTACTCTCCCCGCTTCATCCCGCATCCACTGCTTGCGTCTAGCTTACAGAGCTGGTGAGTTAGTGTCAAGTGTGAATGGCACACGCAACCCCGCGGCTCAAGAGACCCCGCTCTGCCCTAGCATAAAAAGATTCTTGTTACTAATTTTAGCATAACCACAATTTGCCGAAAATTCACCTTTTAATGTGCCAATATTAAATATTACATTGTCAAGGTAATATTATTAGGCAACACTGAAAATGTTTATTCTGTTTCAACTTTATTAATATTTGTACTAAATATCTCTTATAAATTTTTTGGGTCATTAGTTATAAATTGCACGAACAGCCCTCGTCTGCAACACAAAAGTCGTATGAATATCAGCTGCATAATATTAAAATATTTTGAATAAATTTGTGATATTGATATCTTTACTAAAACCAGATATTATGGAGTTAATGAAGGGGATCATGGTCTTGGAGTAGTTGGACTAGAGTGTTCAAGAAAAACGTAAAAATAGCCATCCAGATGCCCTGAGGTGCTGGCTTGGGAAGATGTGAGGTGATATGAAACATGCAGTGCAAGATAAATCTTGGTTGTACAGGACCTTAAGTCAATTTTTATTCCTAATTTAATTAAGGTTATCTGATAGATAAACTCTTTTATGATTAAGTGTTAATGCGACAGATACCAAGTTTTTAGACAAGATAAATAATCAAGCCATGACCTTCAAATGCCTAAAATTCTCAAGGAAAGAAAACTAATTCAGCACTATTTAGTTCAAGGATTACCCTCACACTATCCATGTCAGGTAAAGTGGATTGAAGAGGTCTCTAGCGTCACGTATGATGTTTGCAGTAACGAAATCAGTGCGAAGCTAATTCTGAGCCACTTCGAACCCCTTCCAACAATCACTGCTCGCCAAATGAACCTCGTAATGTCCGCTTTTCTACTGTAATTACGCACCTATTATCAACACTAATCTTTCATCGAACTGAAAACGACAAAATGTACCTTAACAGATTGTAATAGGGAGCAAAACATCGTAAAATACGATGGCTCCAAGTGTAGGTGCGCTTTTTACAGCCTGGAAACAGCTCTTATTACTTACAGCTGTAAATCGAAATTCGTCAATCAAGCGTAAGCGCAGGGGAAAGTAGATCTTGGTGCGACGTATTATGAGTGATATTTGAGAGGGAATTGCTGGTAAAGACTCGAAGGAGTTAATGCGTGACACACAAAAGGCCAAATCACGACCCTCCAGTAGCGCCGGCAAAGAAATTTGTATTCCAATTATAACACCATAGCGATCAATAGTGTTGGTTATTTCATGTCTTAAATAAAATAACGGTCTTTCACAGCTACAGTAGAATACCAAGAATCCGGACACCGATTCTCAGACATACCACTATATGAAATCATCTATACCGTTATAAATGTGAAAATATGGTTGGATATTGGTTAGTCTAACATGACAAAACAGCTGAATGGATCTCAGTGACATTTGACACAAACAAACATTATTAGCTGAATGAACATTGGACATTTTTTTATATAATGTCAATGCGTAAGTCAGCTTCTATAGCTAAATTGTAATGTGCGTCAAACCCAGTAATTTTATAGAAACTATAGATTGTACTTTTGGCACGTTATGGCGAAAGTAAGTTCACCGGTAAAAAGAGTACGTACGCTATGAAAAATCGTTGAGCGCTATTTCTCTGCAAATGGTATTGAGATAATTTTTTTGGTACCAGGCAAACATAAGTAAAGAAGCGCAGACTTTTGCCAGGCTGTTTAAGACAGTGACACTGTCGATACCTACTGCACGCTATTTAGCTAACGAACACAACAATATCGTAATCAGTCACGTCAGGATATCGTAAACTAACACTACTATCGTATGTATATTTATATAAAATGTATTTTTCTAATATAGAGGCGTTGTTAAATATAAAACATGTAGCTATAGTAACTAAGACGTAACAGTTCTGCATGAAGTTTGTTTCAAATGCTGCGGCCACATTGTGGCGATAAGGCGAACATTTGCGTTGCCGCGACGTCTAGACAAGAATTACGTCATAACATTAAATTATTTATTTCAAAACACCTTGACTAAAATTTACAAAATATTTTATTTCAGAAAAAGCATAAAGAAATAAGTTTATATCCGGTGTCACAAGTCAATATACGTTTTTTTTATTATTATTGTCATATTTATTTATGATATACAAAATATTATATAATTTCTATTTTAACTAGAAAGTAATAAAGAGATCGTAATATGATGACCACGTAGACGGAAAATAGGTGGGAATAACGGCGGGCGCCTTTTCGGCTTTATAAGTTTTTTCATCGTTTACTCGTGTGGTTTCACGTAATGTGAGATGCAAAAGAGTATGCGTTGTGGTGATATCTAACCAAATGTCAAAAAAAACTTATTCAATAGAACTTAATAAGTAATTATTTCATTAAAATTATTGACAAACAAACTTTTTTTGAAAGCTCTAACAAAAACTTATAAGTCTTTTCAACAGTTAGTAATTTCAATACAGGCAGACTCGGAAAAATAAAAATTTCAATATTTTGAACAAAAAGGTTCTTCGAGCGTAAATTCATTGTCTTATAAGAAATATGGCGACAGTGAGACAATGGAGCTACATTCGCAACAGCAATAAAATAATAATAAAAGGATAATTAATTGATTTCAGTGCATTACTCGGTATAAGGGGCGATCGTGGCCCCACGCACATTAGTCGTTTGATTGCCGTACGGAACCCCAATCTCGGATTCAATAAGGCAGGCCCTGCAGATATTTTGACATTTCTATTTGTAAAGACATACGATTATTGGACAATAATCTTTTTCCTATTAAAGTTTCCCTGGTTTTGTTTCGTTTTTCTCCAGTTTCTTGTTGGCTCAATTATTAGATGGTGATCAGTACTGATGCCAGAACGTGCAACTCGTACATATTTTATTTACAGTGGAAATATGAATGTAAGGATATATGAATGGGATGACTACAGTATCGTTCTGTTATGTCGGTTAGATTACGTCTGGACTTGACGTGGACTATTAATATTTTTAATTTATACACAACGATTTATCAGTACTATAGAGAGATGTAAAGGTGTTATTAAAAATCAATGATTGAATCTGGGTTAAGTAAAGAAGTATTTATTTTTCTGGCAGAACTATTATAGCGACACACAAGAACAGAAACTACATTAATTACCAGTGGGAGGCTCCTTTGAACAGGATGCCGGCTAGATTAGGGGTATCACAACGACGCCTTTTTCTGCCGTGAAACAGTAATGTGTACACATTAGGCATAGGAGACTTAACACCTTATGTCTCAAGGTGACAAGCGCATTTGTAGTGCCGCTCAGAATTTTTGGTTTTTCAAGAATCATCATTACTTTGTAATAGACAAGGCATATCAGTTACCATCAGCTGAACGTCTTGATCGTCTCATCCCTTTTTTTCATAAAAAAATTACTATTAACAGCAAAAGTCAAAACGTAGCAATGAAAACTTCAAAGCATAAAGCTGTGATAGCACGAAAATATCACGACATGTACCTAAAGGTAATGAAACTGCAAACCGTACTGACGCTACAGGACGAGCGCAAGGTGGTGAAAGGGGAACAGAAGGTGGCTTCACGTTCCAGCGAGATCCAGAGGTAATATGGCCGTGTAGTATGTTTAGTGACAATGTAGCAATGATCCCAATAACAGAATGGGTAAACGACATAACAGTTCTGTGATCCCAATGATACCTAACCGGTTGTCGTTCTTTCTGGGCACGCATTGTTTTGTTTGGTTAATCATAGGAAAGAAAAACTGACTCAATAAACACATTTAATTACTTACCCCTACGAGATAGATCAAAATAATATACTGCAATATTGTACACCTTAAGAAGGTCTAAAAAGAAGTTTGCAAATATATATATATATATATATATATATATATTTTTATATATATATATATATATATATATATATGTCTATCTCTTAGGAGACCCGCAGTAATGTCTTATCTTTTACTTTTTTCGAGAAATGATGGCTTTTTTACGATTTTAAGCAATACAAATCCATATCCAAATAAGGGCATATCAAGGGCCAGTTACGAAAGATGGAGCAATATAGCAACAAACCAGTACCCATTAGACGCCACAAGAAGAAGATGTAGACCTGGTACTAGATGGAGAGACGATCTAGTAAGTTACGAAGGAGTGATGTGGTCCCGCACAGCAAACAATAAGAACGAATGGAAGAAGAAGGGGGAGGCCTTTGCCCAGCAGTGGGATGATATATAAAATATTGTAAATTAATTATTAATAGTTTTAATATTGTATCTTTAATAAATAAATAAATGATTACCCCAAATACATTGTTCATTTACAGCATGCAATTTAAATTAATATTTTCGAATATAATATTTTTATTAGCATTAGACCACCCGCGTATTAGAGCGGCCACGGCCATAGCCGCGACCAGATGGTTCGTCAGGGCTACTGTTCCAAATGCGACTAGCCGTCCGCCTGGCTGGCAATCAGATGGCCGTGGCGGCTCCAGCAGTTGATGAGCTTGCACCGGAGATGGATTTCGAGGAAACGGCAGTCATTGCTTTTATCGCTTTTTATTATGATATATGATAAAAGCGATGATATACGGGTCGCACCGACCAGCAAGTCGCAGCTGCCCCGTGCGCGTCACATCCAGCGTTTATTTACAAAATTCATGATTTTCTGGACCTCATCCGGCCAGCCGGCTCGTAGTAGAACCGTGGCCGCTCCAGTTCGCTGGCGCTCTTAGAATGAGTATATTCAAGTTTATTATTTTACTATTTTTGTTGGTTTTTTATTTACTTTTGTATATTATCGTGATTTATTGTTGATATATATATAACGCTATCACACGGAAATTACAATAAACTTATATAACTTTTACTTAAAACTTTGGACGGAACGCAGTCTGTCCGGGCAGCTAGTATACTATAAATCTTGATCAGTGTTACTTATAAAAAAGTCCCTGAAAACACCAATATCTTATTTACATTGTAAATAATTCGCATCCAATCTCGGCACAATCTCAATGTTACGCCTAAAACACTTTTGTGTTGTTTCGTGTGAGTTTTATTTGCTCAGCCCTTGTTTGCGCTGCGTGTTTACTGTTGACGTAACGCGGTTGGTTTGGGCGGGCCCGATCAAACGTCTTGCAATAACACTGTCTTTGGACGAACAATTAAATGCGTGTCAGCGTAAAAGACTGACGGCTAGTAATTGATTGGCTGTCAACGGCTAAGTGACTGATTTTTAAAAGCCAGCTTCACCATTATTATAAACGTGAAATTTTTATGTTTGTTACACTATCACGCCAAACACAAAACATGTTTATATATACAAAGCTAACGTAAATGTACAGTCAGTTTTAATTCAATTGTACTACAAAACAACAGAATTTGTAGATATTAAAGTTTTCAAAAATCCTTTCTAAAATTATCGACACTATTACTGTAATTATTAATGAAAGTGTGGAATTCTACCGACGAAGTAGTGATTTATTAATAAAACTGTGAATTGCAGGAAATTTGCAATAACTTTCTACTGTCGTGGGATATTTTATTGACATGTATTATTTTATTTTTCTTATAAATATGTTGTAATGATAACTGATAAGTCAATCTTTAATAAAATTAGAGTGTTTTAAAAAGTAAAACCGGGAAAACTCTAGGCACCCGCTCTTTGGCAACGATCTTCACAATTTCATTTGTTTTTATTTTGACATGCGTAGCCATTATACATTTTCTAAAATAAAAGCTCAAAATACTTAAACGAAACTTATTATGTGTCAGTAAAAGTCCCGTCAAAATTGCCCAGTCGTTTCAGGTTTACCCGGAACAAACAGAAAACAGAAAAATATTTGTGTAACTAATATGAATATTAAAGAAAATGTTGGTAAGTACTTCTTAAAGTTCGTATAGAAAAAGACAGTAGTGTTCTATTAACACACCTCTGGAATAACACTTAAATGAACCCCGTTTCGATATGCAAAGAAAGATTCTAACATTTGTTCAAGATTTTTCTAGTGATAAGTCCTATAAACACAGTTTCGATACACTATCTCAAATTTTAATTAAATATATTTAAAACAAAATATAAATCATTTGAAAACTTAACTAACATTATTGTACGTTCACTTGGTTGAAATCTGAGTTGGCCAATGTTGAGTGCCACGTGATCAACACGCGCAAACACCCCACTGTCTAATGAAATGGATATCTGACAGGACGTCACACCACACAAATATAATTCACAAACATCAAAATTCTGAGGCCTTTTAAACGAGAATAGGGGCCAAGTATCAAAATCAAATACCAATTTTTTTTACAAAATGCAAACAAAAAAAGTTGGCAGTTGTAGAGATTGCCTATCGAAGTGAAAACTTAGACCTTGTGGTATTAAAACTTAAAATTTCATAATCTTCAATTTATTTTTAAAACTTATTTTCATTAATTTATTAATCAAACAAACACACTATTTCAACAATGCACAGTATATACACATTGTACTTCTCACAAAATCCATTCAATTTCACTTATAAGATATACTCAGCACTAATGTTGCACAATACATCAATCAGCTGCATAGCTACAGATATACTGCTATAAGTATTTCGGTGTCGCGAAATCAAGAGATTTCACCCATCCAAAAAGTATCTAACTATATAAATTATATAATTTTTTTTTAATTATTTATTTATTGCGTGTGGCAGTCATGAGCATGTCGGTGACGCAATTCCATAAGATTTTCCCCTACCAAAAAATGCTTAACACGGTTATAACGCAACACGCATGCAATTGTAACTGTGTTTTTTGCGTAAAAGTTATATTTTTATTATTAGTCAACCCAAGATTCTAAATTCTTCTTTCTTCTTGATTATTAAAGTGAAACTTTTATTACATCGTCTCAAACTTTTTCGACTGTGTGTTGCATGTCGCGTGACGGTCGGGCGGCGCCTATAGTTCTCATATTGGATCCAACTGCGTATGGGTGGAAGAGTAGGTTCGAACCCCACACACTTGATAAAGGTTTATCTATTTTACGGAAATGTAAAGCATAATATATATTTTATATGCTGATATATTCATACTTATTTTTATTGTGAAAAAAAGTTTCACTTGCATCGTGGTTTCATAAAATCACACAATTGCTTTTGTTTATTTTAATAAACCCGAAAGTGCCCCTAAAAACGAGATCTGGAATGGTCACGAAACGTCGGGTTATCTAAAATAATAATAAAAAGGTTAACTTTTACGTTAAAATCTAATGTAGAAAACACAGAATTAACTACACGCGTTTTAATCCTTTAAAAGTATTTTATTTAAATGTGTAACGCTCGGGTTGATCAAAGAAAATATATACTTTTAGCTGACTCGACAGACGTTGTTCTGTACATAATAAAAAAAATACTGTTGTATCGGGATTTGCCAATGATATTTCAAAACATCAAGAATTATTTCGTAACGTATGCTCGTTGTTGTTATAATGAAATTGTTCGACAGCAGAACTGTCAAACCGTGCGTCAATAAATTCTTTTACAGAAATTATGTCCATACAAAACAAATATTGGATATAAAAATAATTATGGGTACCAAATCGAAATAAAAAGTATTCTTCCTATATCTCAAGTTGGACTAATTTGCAATTGAAGTGATCCCCATTTAAATCCGTTCATTAGTTTAGGATTCCATCGCGGACACACAACGTGTCACGCAATTTCAATATATTATGTCGTGTATTCGTATAATATAGATTAGAAAATGTTACCAGATATTTCTCTGAATACAATAATGCATACAACAAGCGAACATTTATCAATGAGAGGAGATTATGAAGATAGCAGTCACGTAGCATACACGATGAAGTAGGGGAATCGCTAAATCGATACTTGTACACACCTCTTAACAAAAGAATTGTAGCTAATTAAGTTCTAATTCTTTATTATTTTTGTTTTATTTTATGAAAAAAAGGGACGAGACGAGCAGGACGTTCAGCTGATGGTAATTGATACGCCCTGCCCATTAGAATGCAGTGCCGCTCAGGATTCTTGAAAAACACAAAAATTTTGAGCGGCACTACAATTGCGCACGTCACCGTAAGACATAAGGTGTTAAGTCTCATTTGCCCAGTAATTTAACTAGCTACGGCGCCCTTGAAACCGAAACACAGTAATGCTTACACATTACTGCTTTACCGCAGATATAGGCGCCGTGGTACCCATAAACTAGCCAGCATCCTGTGCAAATGAGCCTTCCACTATTTAGGTTATGAGGGTTAGAAAGAAAAGGTTCTGGTTCCAAACTTTCCTCTCAATCTTAAAGGTTTTAAAAGCACAGGGTATTTAAATCTCTAACTCTCCCTTACCAAATGAGATTTGTTTTTCTTTTCGTTAGTGAAATTGCAAAATATTGGCAATATTATTTAGTTGTGATCTACTTACTACAACATAACTATCATAAAATTTTAATTTTATAGATCTTAAGATCATGGTAATCTTTTATAAGTTATTTAAAAAAAAAGCGCGGGCAGCAAAGTTATAAACAGACTGTATTTTAAAAGTGTCGTGAAAGTTCATAAATTGCATGTTTTATGCTTATTTCATCTAAAAATTGTTCTATTCAACGATATAAAATAATAAAAATAGCTTAAAAAAACTAAAAAACACGCTTTAGTTGAAAAAATAATGGTTGAAATTTGAAATTAATATCAATTCCTGCCTTATCGACGATGGATGAAAAAATTTCATAAATTAACAATAATCGTATTTATCAAACTGAAAAATGGAATTATTTCATCAAATTAATATATTGTCATCGGTCCTTGATAAATCTACGAAGTTTGAACGAAATCTGGCCGTTTAAAGTGGGTCAAAATCGCGCTCAAATGAGTCGGTTACAAACAAACATACATACAAGTGAAGCTATAATAGAGCGTGTAATAAAAGCCACAATAGGTCAAACTGCGAGGAAAATCTAGTATATTACGAAAAAAAAAGTATGATATTACAAATGTTATGCCAAGCAAAATAAGTAATAATCTGTGAACATTTCGGAATGAAGCAATATTTTATTCGAATCACCGGAGCCACCCTTAGAGAATATATTTGGTTAAAATGGACGAAGGCACAAATAAATATGTTCAGTGTAACTGACCGTGGACTACAAACATGTGCCCGTTTCAAAATGAATGAAATAAAATTTATAGTTCGTTATCCCGGTGCTGTGTTTGTACTTGCAATGTTTTTTTTTATAAATTTGGGGCTGTAAGTGAAATCAACTTCCAATTATTGCATTAAGCTTCCATTAAGTTTTTTTTTTTATTTAGATTCATTTAATGTAATGAAAAACGATTGTTCTTTAAGTGACGGAAAAAATTTTGGATACACCTTATTAAGTGGCATCTTCTGATGATAGGCTTTAGAATATGACGTTATCATAGTAATATATCACGAAACTTATTATACTGGGCGTCCCAGAATAGGTGGGATAAGGACAAATCGAAATGACAATGGTCCATGAGCTTTTAGATAAGCTAAAAAAAGTTGGGCAAAAGTTTTTGAGTTATTGAGCTTTTTTGAAATATGGTAAAAATTATACCTCGCGGTCGTTGAATGGTTGCTATTACCATAAAATCCTTCAAAGATCCCGTTTTTTTGTCGGGGTTTGTTTGTGTGTGTCTGTTAACTTATTATTTTGCAAAATCACGTTATTTTGAATTCACAGTACTTTATTATTAAATTTACCATTTGCATAATTCTTTGTTCAAAGTTCGATCGGCTACTGTGTAAAATAATTGTATGGACTTGATATGTCTAACTATATTAAATTGTTCAATTCTAAATAATAATTCGAATTCTAAAATAATATAATTTGTAAAAAATACTTGTACAAAAGTGTTAAAAATAGTCACTTTTTAACTAAATGAACGCAATTTTATAGACAGTAAAGATTAACTTTTTCTAAACAGATAAAACAAATTATTAAATCTGAAAATCTTTTATTGCAAACTAAGAAATACTAAAGAAGATGTCCCAAGTGATAAGTAATATGTATCTCTCAGAAAAATCAAATATATCCATAATTTCAACCACTGTCTTTCGAATTTTCATCATCCCAAGAACAGCTCAACGCCGCTTATGATGTTTACACTTCATGAATTATAAGAGATATTATCACAAATTATTTGACATTAATATAAGTACCTACAGTATGCTGTAGGTACGACGCTTGTATCTCTTTATGCTTGAATGATTTCCGTTTCAATACGACTACACAACAATAATAACATTGTGTATATCAAGGATTAGCTCGCAACGATGCCTCTCACAAGCTCTGATAAGTTAACATTTAAATTATTTCAGAAATGGCTCTATGAATTCTGATGAAATTATATACACAAATTATAGATTTTTGGGGACTAAAACCTTGCCAGTTTTAACCTATCACCAAAGAATATGTAGTAGTACAAGTACAGAAGACTCACTCCGCAAAATCAATTAAAGAAATAGGAACTCTTGCGGCAATGTAATAAGGTGTAATTCAGATCACACAGCGCTATTAACCTACATTTTTATTCACCTAGATGATGTAAACCATTGACGTACTTCAAAAAACTAGACTCACGATAGCCTATTAAAAGGTGGTTAATAATATCCGAGCGGCGTTGTATATGCGAATACAGTAACTTAGACAGATAACATTAAAACATTCATTCAAATATACTCATTAATTCGTTGCAGTAATATTCTCAGTCTATCGTATACGCTCATAAGCAGCTCATTGATTATGGTGCGAAATTTCGTCGTTGAAGTATTTTAATTTAAATGTAATTATTTAGCAAAATCATTAAAGACGTCAAGTTAGTTAAACAATTTTGTTAAATTAAAGGGGCACTTACCTAAAAACTAAATACGAGACTCCCTCCTTTTCAAGTTTGAATATGAAATTATTTGGACAGTTTTTCACGGAACAGTGTCATTGCGTGGCGTTGTATTAAAAGTGCGGTCAAAACACAATTGAACGAATACTCTGCCTAACAGACGCGTAGGCAGAGTTTTGCTTCAGACAATTTTTGAGGGTGATTATACGTCTAGTTATTTATTGTACGTTAATGAATCAAACACATAATATGATTGTGTTTCGAGCTGTTTCACATGAAATTTAAACTTTATCTCAATATTGTTATGGAGAACTTTACTCACCCGGTTGGCGCAAGTGTGTGTGGGCGTCAAGAGTCGATTTCGACATCGCTGATAAAGAGTTGGTTCCATATCCTGTAACAAAGTAAGTAAATTATCTAATTAAAACAGCTTACAATACATCTGTTAGTTTTTAAGGAAAAGTGTTCGCGTCACCTAATTTACAGTAATCACCGCCGCCCACATTATCTTGCAATAATATTAATAAGAGATTTCCACCTTGACCCATCACGATATCTCTGGAACCATAAGGCGTAGATATTTGAAATTAGGTACTTTCCTTGCGACTTGTTTACCTTGCTAAATGTAACTTCAGACATTCAATGCAAAAAATCCAGAAGAAGCTAACTAGAAAAACGGTGATAGGAATGAAACAAATCTTATGACTATATTTACAATACTATGATTACGTTTAACTATCATTACGGGGAAGAGTACCGTTAACCGAAATAGCTGCTAGCGCTTTGGTTTCCAATAGCCTAATTGAGGCGCGAAGATCATACTTTGTACATTCTCCGCTCCTCTGGCTAAGTGCCTCAAAACCAAACGGCACAAAGATTTAAGACTCACTGAGACCGACATATTTGCGACAATTGCTGTCTTCGATAGTTGAAGCAGCAGAAATGTATATTAGCAGCTAATACTATCTATGTGTTTTTATTAAAATCAAACAAACAGCACACAATTATTAAGTGCTAAGGAAGCCATATTTCGTTGAAAATTGTTTTATAATTACGACCACCTCATCAACGCGCCCCGGGCGACACAATCTGTACAGATAATACGGCCCAATGTTCTAAAAGGGGATGACATCGCCTGCGGTGCTATGGACAATGCCTGCCATTCAAATTCGCACTCTGTATTCAATGTTTAAAGCTCACTTCTTGTTGAATCATTGAGATCAAGGACTGCAGTCTCTTTGATGCTCACAATGAGATTTCACGCGCTGTTAGTGTTAGAGCATCACTCTGGAAACTCCTTTTGATTTCGGTGTATTTTTGATTCCATGTTGTATGGCTCCGTGATTCTGAAGGGCTGATCGTGATTGTTAAGGAATGTTTATCTAACTTATAGGAGAAAACTAGCTATTACTCGTGATCCCAGATTGAAAAAATTGGAGATTAAAATACGTAGTTTTGTGTTGCTAATGAAAATGTTCATCAGTGCAGAAAGTACATTGTCAATAAGGGATGGTAACGACATAATCTATTTTGCAATAGTAATGTACTTCTAATTAGAATCATTGGTTTCGAATAGTGACAAATTTTTTATTTGAATCCAAGGTGTTTCTGAAGTATCACAGTAAAACATAGTAAGTAAATAATAACAAGTATTAAGAACGACCCATTAACTGCAGTTTAAAAACATATTCCAAAATTTACAAATATCTCCAAGTATTTTAAGTCTAGTTAAAAAATCTACTCTAATATTAAAAGAAATACAGAATACTTAAAAAATATATAGCGATATACAGACATATATTCCCCAAAAAATATTTCAAGTGAATGTATATATGTTGACGTGAACACGCCTAGGTCTACCCCATACACCCCATGTACATTCCGTGTTTTTCAATGGTTTTCGAAAAATAATGCGAAAAAATTTCATTACTCTTTGGCCTCTAAAAACTACCGTACTCATTAAGGCGAAATAATACTCCACTTGAAGCCACCGACTGCAACTATATATTACAGCGCAAATTCGGCCTCACATACGGAATATTGTTTTGACTCACATACGGAATATTGTTTTCAGAGGCAAACCGGGAGCCCTAAGCCTTGATGAAATGATGCCGTTGGTTATTATTTTTATGCGTAACCCTTAAAACGGCCTTCAAATTAAACGTGAATATTATATGTGTGTTCAAAGTTACTTGTTAAATATTTAAATTTGTCCAATGAAAATCGAGATGCATGTCGTGTGAGTAGTGTATTAACAGTAGCTGTGACTATGAGTGTGGCTGCAACATTGCAGCCTCTATAATTTGATATTATTATCAAGTACAATGCATCTTCCACTGAATCGTGTAACATTTTGGATTCGTGATTTAAATTTATATGCCAAAGCTACAACAATCCTCTCTAAAGGGTAGCTGATGGTATTTTGGCTATTTGACAGTAGCTACAATAAAATATAAAATATATAAAATACTCGCTGTTACCTGCGACTTCGTCCGAATTTACCAGTGTAACGTATTCGTTCGAACTAGTGTTCTCAGACTTATTTTGCAATCCAAATAGTAGTTCACAGCACTACTCGCCAATAAATCGGGATACAAATATTTGATTGACAATATTAAATTATATATATTTCTACGTTATTAACACATTATAAAGTTTGTAAGTGCAACTCTCAAATTAATAATGTAAAATATTAGCATTTATGACTATAGTATTATTTTAAACAGTGGAAGCATTTATCTATTAGAGTAAAAACGGTTAAACAGATTTGGATATTTTGATTGGGTAAAGTACCTGACTCTAAATGAGAAAAAGTACCTAGACAAGCAAACCAATTATTAAACAATGATGCTATGTGTTCTTGTAAAACCCAGAATTCTGCATCGCAATTTCGCTCGTTACTTTGAAATGTAAATTATTAAGTCGTCAAGCCTAAATACAATGATACTTCCTATGATATACCTACTACCTAATACATACTTTATTGCTTCAAATTAAAAACAGGCGCGTGCAAGGAAATGTGCTGAAAAGGTGTAGTAAATATATTCTTGATTTACAAACTCTTTACTCTATTAAATAACATGTCTTGCCGGATGTTATCAATTCTGGAATCCACGCACCCGAAGTCGCGAGAAGAGATACTATTAATATAAATTGTGCACAGAAATCTAAACGTAAAAGCTACGGTTTATTATTAGGGGATGTGTGTTTGCCTTTCGCCGCACTATGTGACATCAATCATGTAACACAATACTCTATTATCGTACACTATAATGCTCGAATAGCAGTATTTCTGTGATAAAATTTGCCAAGGAACTTTAATGTTCTAATGGGTTTGAGAAAACTGTATGACAGTCTTTCTAGATCTTGTGAACGTAACACAATTGCTTTATTAGTAAATTACCACATTACAATTTTATTTATTACTGTCTAAACGTGCATTTTTTATATGTTTAGCTTTGGAGCGAAAAGGAATAAGCATTAGACATCCGGAATCTTATAAATAGTAGTTAAAAATAAACCAAAAAACACGGTTTTACAGAAAACGAACGGAAAATTATTAATTTATTTTGAAATTTAAAATTAACATCAAACAGAACAATGATGAAAATTATATAAATTAACAAAAATCAATGTTGCAAATCGAAAAATTGAATAATTTTATCAAATTAATGTATTGTCATCGGTCCTCGATAAATCTACGACGTCTGAACTAAATCTGGCCTTTTAAAGTGGTTCAAAATCACGCCCAAATGAGTCGGCTACAAACAAATATACATACAGGTGAAGCTAATAAAAAGCATGTAAAAAAAGCAGCGGATAATCGAACAATAATCTGAATTGCTAGTGAGACACTGATACATTGCTACGATAATATTACAAAAATTACAACAAGTACACGTAATACTGCTCTTAATAAAGCTAAAGATTCAATGACAATAAATAATTTAAATTAATCATATTATGTTTTAGTTCAGTAACCTCTTTTCAATCATTGTTACAATCTCTATATTCAAACCCATGTTACCTTTGTAAAAAAGCAAGACCTACGTTTAACTGTTAAAACAAATGTGGCCGCGCATCTAAATAAAAAAAATATAAAGTTGACGTTGTATCAATAATATAAAAGGTATTAAAGTATGACATTGCCGTTTTATTGTAACTGTTACTTTGAATTGACATAGAACCTTCATGGTTTGAGATTTTTGAGTGAAACTTTTTCACATGTTAGATATTGTAGTTCTGCTTTTAAAAAATGTGCAATATTCGATAATCGAATTTTAGTTGTTTTTTTTATTCAGCTTAGACAAGAAAGATGGATTGTTCGAAAATTCGAGTGAGGTTTGAATACGAGTTCCGACGAGGAAATAATGTGGCAGGAACAGGTTCGCGTTTGTGTTTGCGTTTGGAGAGTGGACTGCTAATAAACACACCGTGCGATTTTGGTTTAAACGCTTTCATGATGGAAACTTTGATTTGAAGAACGATCCACGTGGAAGACCGCCCACACAGGTGAATAATAATGAATTAAAAGAGATGATGGAAGCCGATCCGAGCCAAAATACCCAGGAAATGGCGGCATGGTTTAAGATTACCTTAGCAACAATATTGACTCATTTGCGTCAAATCAATAAAATAAAAAAATAACTTCATGGTTTGACTCATCTGCAGAAAAAAACGAGTGTTGAAACTTGTGTTGCCTTGTTGAATCGATACAGAAATGAAAGAATATTAGATCAAATTGTGACATGCGATGAACAATAGATTTTTTACGATAACCGTAAGCGAAAGATGCAATGGCTGTCCCCAGGTCGAACGCCGCAACAGTGTCCTAAAGCAAAGCTTACCAATTAAGAGGTAATTGTAACTGTTTGGTATACTCAGCGTGGTGTTAATCACTATAGCATTCTCCAATCTGGTCAAGCAATAATAGCAGATGTCTAGTGTGCGGAACCCTGAACAATGATAGCAAAACTAGCAGTGGAACAGCCCCGACTCATGAATCAATCTTCACCATTTTTGCTCCATGATTCATTGACATCATTCGTGATTATTAATTGCAAATATATATAAAAATGTACTTAAATTAATTGAAATTAAATGATTATAATATATACATATGGTTTTTTTCTTCAGTCTATAATTATTAATTTTAGATTCACTATGTATATATGCGGCAGGTGGCTTAAAAGAAACTCAACAATATTTATATTTACTTCTACATATGTCGAGTGAAAATGTATCTTTTTGTTTTGTTCGGATAGCACTCTCATGTATAAATGTTTACTTTTCGATTAAACACATTGAGACTCGTTTTTGTTTTTATTGTTCTTAATTTTCACAGTTATTATTAGTTGTATGTGAACATTCACATCAAAATTCTTCAATTTCACATTGAAAGACATCATAATGCTGGCAGTTGATTAATTTTCGTGTGCATCATATTTGTACCAGGAAGTATCTTTCCGTACAACTTAGTCAAAATTTGCATACAGATAAGCTGATCATTCGGCTCGAGCGCTGCAAGGGGTATTTAAAAAGTGGAAATTATTATCTGCCAATAAATAGTTAAATAATTTGAGCAACGCTTAAGAAGATGTAAAAAGAAAGATATTGTGTATTAGATTAGATTTATTGTAGAATATTTAGTTTATGTTCAATAAGTATTTTTGCTGAAACTGTGTTTGGATTATTTAAATACATATCGTCTACTTAGTTCTCGATTGTATTACAGACAAATACGTTACATTGTTTTTTGAACATGGCATCTATTCGAAAATACTTATGATGAAATAATGTGTATAAATACAACGTTAGCAACGTGGTATCTCAATCTTCTATTATGCGTATATATTTTTACTTATACTGTGAGTGTATACTATGTGTGCACTCTGAGATTTGTATACCTACTCAAAATATTCAGAATAGTGTCACACAATTTTTAAATTTGTAAACAAAATTTATGAACGATGCGGGACTCTAACCCGCTACCTCTTGCGTTCCGTGCGTCAACCGTTAGAGTCACGTATCGATGATAAATCTTGTATTTCTTGTTCAAATCTGAGGTTGTGGCTTCACCTTAATCTTATTCTTCGTGAATATTGTTGGTTCGTCAAATAAAGTATCAGTATACAGGATCTACTTTACCTGCTCTACACTTATATTTGCATATTAGAAAATTTACTTAAGATGTAGCTCTTTCAAATTTTGCTTAACAATTCGCATCCTTCATATTTTTTTTTAGATTTTTATATTTTGTGTAATTAATCCCGAAGTGACGTTTATGACTTTAAAAAATAGCAAATTGTTTAGAATAGTGTCATTTAAACTCCCTAACACAGTTATTTTACTTCATACAAAATAAAATAATCAATAAGTGTAACTTATTCACAATTTCTTTATAGCTTTTCCTTTTCAGTAAGCTTTAAATAAGTCTTACTGTCCTTCTAAATAAGTACAATGCGGAAATTTCGATTTTTATTTTAAATAACAATCCGCCTAATATACCCCAGAAAATGTACAACACTCATTTTCGCTTCACGGCACGCAAAACAATAGGGGCGCTTATGGTTTCCCTCAACGCCTAAAGCATTTTCCTTCACAGCCTATCCCGTTCACACTCCCCTAAACTAGGTAAGAGCGAGGAATACAGACTGGAACCGTGTTCTACTTTTAGTTAATTTTCCTTGCCACTGCTCGCCTCGTCTGCAACAAAGCTCCGTTTCGTTTTCAAGATCTTATTCTGTTACACCAATGTTCCAATCCCAGAGATATTTCTAATTTATTCTTGCAATAAGATATGGAAAGAGCGAGACAATATTAAGGGTTGAAACATCGGAGTATATCTCTCACTCTTCTTGGTTAAATAAATATTTCAGTCGGTTTTCTACCACTCTTAAATTTTAAATTTCTCATTATTGTTGATAGAAATTTCACTCGTTCCACAATTTTATTTATGAATCTAATCAATGCTCTATATTGGGAAGTTGTTTGCTGTAGGGTGAAGGTCTACTAGGAACTACGTTACTAAGCTTTTAGTACTTTTGAAATATCATTATTATCTTACTTTTCAATAAAAACTGAAAGTTTTTAGCTATTTATATGAATGTTTTGGTTATTATATTGTATTCTAATTAGTTTATTTATTGCCTAATTACCAGATTTCATGGTGTACTGTTTCCTACTAAATAAATTCAATTTTGTGACGGCGGCCATATTGGATTTAGAACAATTCCGAATCTTAATATGAATATATTCAATTTAATCAGAACTAAAGGTGTGTACCAAATTTCAGATAGATAAATCTGTTAACAGAAAAGCGGTAAAATATCTTTTACTGAAGTAGACCAAAAAACTAACAGGACAGGCTAAATCTATTCATAAATATAGTAATTAAAAGTACATTGTCAGGGTTTTTACTAAAGACAACACGTTAGAAGTGAAAGTTCCTTTAAGTCACCCAGCAAATCTCTCTAGTCGCCTCGAACCAACCTTACCCGAATATATAGCCGTGCGTGATGGTTCAATCTTATTCTATCATCATCATCATCAGCCGGAAGACGTCCACTGCTGAACAAAGGCCCATCCCGCAAAGATCTCCGCAGAAGACGATATTATCTGAAGTTTTCACTTCACTATAATAACCATAGTCTAACAGTGATTTCCTAATTAAGCAACATTTCACTCAACTGTAATATAATGGCAGCTATTAATAACTATTTAGTTGTTAGTGAATTTAGTCATTAGGGGCGTCGACTAACAAATCTCAGATAATGAATAACGTTTAGTTTAAATAATGTCGCCTCTACTTATTATTCATATCGTATACCTCTGAGGGATAGTGAGTGCAGTGTGAACGTTTTGGGGTCCTATTATCAAACTTCTACGCTCCGGGAAATTTTATTCACAGCTAGTAGTATTAGATACAAAAATTCTCTTAAATCAAAATAAGATCGGCAAAAAACAATTAATTGTTTTTTTTATCTTTAGTCGCAAGATATTCGAATGAAAATATTGACACTGTTTGACATATTCTTACAAAAAATTATAAAAAGTATAACTTAAATAATATTGATATTTATGGCTCATTTCACGTTTCTAGCGTTATTTTTAATTGTGATACAATTAACAAACCTAAATCATATCCCGCAAACAAATCTAATATAATATAAGAAAAAATATTAAATTATTAATGTATCAAAAAGCTCATTTTCTTCATCCAAGTTTTTATTCACTCATAAAAGAGCTAAGAATTCAGGAATATATCAGGAATGTATTTCACTTCGAACTATAAAGACAAGTGACAAAATTTCACCCCTTTTCGATCGTTAGTTATCGACTGATTTCGTAATAGGAGATATAATAATCGCTCCCTAGGGCGACACAGAATCGTTTGTAGCTATTGTACGAGGGCATAAATCGTTACGGTTCAACGCGACGTGGATATAATATACGACATTTTCGACTGTGTTATAAGTACCTCTACGTTCAGATATTGATCAATACTTATAAAAATTTTATCAGATTATATCATCCAAGCAAAACAAATGAGTCTAGTAGCTGATGCTTGGAATCTAGATATAACGGGCTTAAGCTTTTTGTTTTGGATATTTTTGATTGATTGTAGAGAGAAAAGGCTTGAAACTATTTTTATATGTTTTTTGGAAATTTAAAATTTAAATTATTAAACAATCAAAGTAGCTTAGGCCGGTTATGCATAAATACAAAACAAAACAAAAATATAACATAAGTTTATTTTTGAAATTATGAGTGTAATACCAAAATTATAAAGGCAAACCTAATTATTTTTCCGTGAAAAACATAAGTTTGTTATTGAAAATTATGTGTATCATCAAAATTTTAACCTTACAATTTGTCACTGAAATTATTTTTATTTTGGTTTGCGTTTGTACATTCACATATTTTGCATAATAGTAGGATAATATATAGCGACGCGAGAATTTTTGGTTACTCTCGAAATAGTAACTCAATGTAATATAGATTCTAGACAGTAAAAAATTAAGATGCATTCATAACTCGAGTACCAATTTTCATTTTAGTTTGAAACTATACTGAAACGTCGTTTCAAAATTGAGTCAAATTGGTCACAAGTTTCTTAAGATTTCCCATTATTGGGTATTTGGTATTGGTCCATTGTTTAATCTATTTATACTGATAGTATAAGCTACAAAAATGTTGATGTACTGCGATAGTAATAATGCGAAAGTTCTTAGTAATTATAATTCTATAAGTGATTTAATAAAATACTTATTATTTACATTTTTTCTTTATTTCCTCACACTCTAACAAAGTCAGGGGATGCCACTCCGAGAGTGCCGTCAGAAGTGAAAACTTGAACTTTAACTTTGTGCATTTTTGAATATTTTTTGAATGGTTAGGGAATAATTTCGCACGAATTGCTTTTTTTATCAGTATAAAAGTACTAGCATTTATGTGGTTAAATACAATATTCATTTATTGCGCTATCGTACACAAAAATGACAATTAATATTTTTGTTTGAAACTATACTGAAACGCCGTTTCAAAAATGAGTCAAATTAGTCACAAGTCTCTAACAAAAGAGTCAAGCGGACCAAAACGAGAGACATCAACGATAACACATCACCCCAACGATAATCGCAATATTGCATCACTTACCGAAATATTGTAAACGTCAATCAAAGAATTAAAGTTTCATTGTTCGCATTGGTCGGCGGGTGTTCGACACGCGCCTGTCTTCTCTTGCGTGATACGGTGTAGGGTAGCTGTTATGATTTCGGCGTTAAAAGCGTAAAACGTAATGTACATGCAACTTGAATACTTAAACTGTTCGTAAATGTGTTGGATTGAATTGTAAATTGTTTTTCTATACACTTGCTCGCTATGTGGAATTCATGTTAAATGTTTTATTAAAAAATGGCTCGGTCGTACATGCTACTACTCTACAGCTGAATATGGAAGTTATCAGACAGCCACCATACCACTTTCGCCTCATTGAGTAAGAGTACACCCAGCGCTGGAGGACTGTCCTCCAGAAAGCGCTGATATGATTATTTTATAGCAATAACAATGATATTGTACTAATATTTTATTAAAAAGAGCGCAGAAAAAGAATGCTGGGAGAGTTTCTTGCGTTGTTTTTTCTCTCTCAGAGCGCCATTTGTTTCGTAAGCAGTGGTAGTGTTTGAACTGACATCAAAAAGAATAATAAATGAGTGAATTTTGAGAAAATAAATGCCTATTATGCCATATAATGTCGCGGTTAGAGTCATAATCCAAAATATTGCACATGGGTCCATTTTCAGAATTCCTGTGCTTCATCATAATATCACAATTGAGTTGGTACGTCACTGCACGTTAAACATAATATATAGACAAAATATTCTGAATTTATATTTAATACGTACGTGCACAAATAAACAAATCAAATACTTCATAATATAAAACACGATAGGAGAATAAACATTCAGTTTTATCAAAAAAATTATAAGGTTGTGAATATCAAATATTCGGTATTTTCCTTAACTTTGTTCGAGTTTTTGTTGTGTTGTTGATTATGGGTAATCAAAAAAATTTCCTCTGAGGTTTGCTATGAATCGTCGTGTAAATAAGTGTACAGAAAATTCAAAAACACACCTCACGTAATTTATGGATAATATCTTATATATAGAGAGATGTTAATAATCTAATGATGAAAGTGTAAGGTCAACAATATTCAAAGTGAATCAACACGACATTGTTAATAATCGCGACGAATTTTTCCAAAAAATAATTTACAAAATATATCTACATCCGGCTCATCAAGCGTAGGCCTGAAATAATGTGAGTGTGACGAATTTGCTAGAAACTGTGACAATCATATTGTTACCACGATGAATAAATATAAAGTTCTTATGCCTATTACTCGGTTAAGTCGGGTTGGTAAGTCTTTTATTGGAATTTTTTATTAATTTTTTTATTTTATATGCTTTTACAACATGATCCCAGAAAATGTACGAAACAAAATATATGTTACCAAATTCCAAGAAATCCTGAAAAACGTTTAAGTGGTAACAAAAAAAATATATATTTAAATAACATACATGATTTTCTTATTGATACCACTGACTGGGAATGGAGCGAACGCGCTCAGTCTATTTATTTGAGTTTGTTGCGCCCGTTCTTCTCAGGTCTGAGACATACTATTTCGAATGAATGGTAATTTTTTTACGTTAAATAAGTCATTTTAAATCCTTAATGCATCCGAACTACCACCCCATTGCCAACAGCTCTATTTCCTCCAAAGTCATGGAGTCCATTATCAACCGCCAGCTCTTGAGATACATGGAACAGCACCAGCTGATCTGCGATGTTTGTGTTAAGGTCGCTCCAGGGGCTTGCGTATCAATTAGGTAATTAGGCAGTGCCTACCTCCTTATGAACCTAAATAAATATAGTACTAGTGTTAAAGTTAGTTTAGTTTAACTTCGTTCCGTTTTTTATTACCAAACTTCTGTTGAACACCCACTCATAAAATTGTTCCTTACGCTAGATAAAAAAACTCAACTATGACTACTTAGATCCCCAGTGCCTACCTTACTAGAAAACCAATGCACGCCCCTGGGTCGCACAGCTGGTCATCTTGTATAGTTATATAATGTATATTTATAACTAACCTTGTGTACCCTGTGACGACGCATGTGTAGACCACGAGCTCTTGTAGGACGCATCTGAAAACCAAATCAAAATCAACTTCATTGTTCAAGTCTACGACACTCTTACGACATTTATAAGAAGAACTATTCGCACAGTGGTCGTCATTAAAAAGGCATTTATTTTCTCAAAATTGATTCCTTCAGAATTCTCTTTGATGTCATTTCTAATAACTACTAGATACTACTACCGCTTCAGAAACAAATGGCGCTCTGAGAGAGAAGAAGCGGCGCAAGAAACTAACCCAGCATTTTTTTTGCGGTCTTTTCAATAAAAATATACAATATTGTACAGTCATTTCTAACGCTATAAAATAATCACAATCTAGTTCCAGGCTGTCCGATCATTTAGATATTCAGCAATGGAGTAATACGATTTACGACAGAGCCATTTTTTTATAAAACATTTAAATTTATTTATAGATAATGCCTGAACAGTGGCTGGGACTTTATTATAGAAGTGTATACATTTACCCATAAAGCTATTATGTATCTTATGAAGCCTACTAGAATTAGTTACAAGCAATCCCTTATTTCTAGTAAATTATGGTTATTGATGATGAATGATATCTAAAACTGATCGTCAAACACTTTACAAACATACATCATAAAAATGAATTGCTGTTCGTTAGTCTCGCTTAAACTCGAGAACGGCTGGACCGATTCGGCTAATTTTGGTCTTGAATTAATTGTGGAAGTCCGGAGGAGGTTTAAAAGGTGAATAAATATGAAAATGCTCGGAATCAAATAAAAACAACAATCTCATTTTTCCTTTGATGTATGTCGGTCCGAAAACAAATTGAAAGATTAGTTTAAAATGAATAACTAATGAGAATTTTTATATCTTTCCAACTTTCTCAAAAGGTAAAAAATAAACTTAAATGTAGCTAACTATAGTTGGTAGATTACTTAAAGTTGTTAACTATCTATAAGATTATTTCTATATAAATTGATAAAATATGGCGATATCTTCATTTAAGATAAAGTTAAAAATGTTTAAAGAAATAAAGATTTTTATAAGTATTACGTGCTAAGTAATGTGTGTACGCGCACGAAGTCGCGGGTATCAGCTAGTATATAACAAACTAATCTAATGAATTGAAATATTTACGTTTGAAAGTTTTTAAAAGAAGACTGTATCAGTGGTATAATAGGATTAAATAAGTGCTTCTATAGTTTAAATGAATTTCTCAATACAAAATGAATTATTATTATGAATTAGGCTATTTGATAATAATATAAGTAAATTATATACTTTTATTAGATTGAATTTGTTAACATTATACTCTTATTATTATTAAATTATTTACGTCTTATATTATAATATCTTGAAATTTTAATTTTATAAATATTAATGATAGCGTTGTGAAATCCGACATGTTTCTGTATAACAGTAGTGTGTTTGTATTTAGACAATATTATAACATTTTTTTGTCATGTGAATTGACGAGACATATTGAATTATCAATAATATTTTGTTAACATCTTAAGTACAATGTTTCCTGCAAATAAATTTCATTTCATTATGATCGAGAGAAGCAAAGCAATCAGTGGTATTATTAAGAAAGTCATTTATGTTATAGTAACCTTTACCATACAAACGTTTCTTGATAAAAATTGTAACGTTTGTGTAATTAGTCGAATCCATAAACAAATTGATCATAGTCAAAATGTTCAATTCTTTGTATCTCATTGTCATTATTTGCATTAAGCCTAGTATTATTTGCATTATTATGCTTTTGAAATTTAAATTGTCAAAATTTGAATTATAATAGTTAGTATGTGAAATAACAAAATTGTTTTGTATTTGTATTTTTTGTCAAAAAATATATCGAGTAAGAGATTACGTGTCACTCCACTGAGATGGTTACGTCGTGTAAATAGAAATACACATAAAAACTATTTAAACTATTTGAAATTAGAGAGAATAGTTATCGTAGTATATCTATATATATAAAAATGAATTGCTGTTCGTTAGTCTCGCTAAAACTCGAGAACGGCTGGACCGATTTGGCTAATTTTGGTCTTGAACTATTTGTGGAAGTCCAGGGAAGGTTTAAAAGGTGAATAAATATAAAAATGCTTGGAATTAAATAAAAACAATATTTTTGTTTTTCCTTTGATGTTCCCTGTCGTTCAGTAATCAGTAAGAATAGTTTAAAATGAATAATTAATAAGAATTTTAATATATTTCCAAATTTCTCAGCAAGTAAAATATAAACGTAATTTTAGATCAAATAAAATATGATAACAAAAGTTTTATGAACGATAAATCTTAATTTTTGTCATTAGAAATAAAGATTTTTATAAGTACTACGTGCTTAATCATGTGTGTACGCGGACGTCGTCGCGGGTATCAACTAGTCAAGTATATTTATAGACGGAGTTACGTAAATCAGTTGAACCCCCTCTAGTTAGTGTCTGGGGTGCGTTTGTTCCGTGACGGCGCGTGGTCAAAAGTCGACCCCAGAGTTAAATCTATGGTCACGCTATTTTTCAGTGTGAACAACTCAATGGATATGATTCATAGCTTTTATATTCTTTTTATGATGTTTATTTTTTGCTGTTGCATAGAACGGATAACTAGCCTATTATTTTACTTTGATATTAATACTTTATTGTACAAAACATTGTTTTTGGTGTATGGACAACCGTTAGACATTGCAGTATACATATATACATTCCATGAAACTATTTTTCAGTTATATTTAACGTATTTTTAAAAAATACAGCAAAAGCTCCTCTATTTTGTATCTCTGGTATTGGAAGGAAGATCTAACAATTTGCACGGAATATATGCATATGTATGTACTTTCACTCATTTCAAAACCAATAGGAAAGCGTGTTCACCTACCTAAAAGATCAGCGAAAGCCCTGTGATACCGATGGTGTTGCAAAAGAGCAGGAAAGTGAGTGATCACTTAAAATTAGGTGACATGTACGCATCATTATCCTCTAATTTCCATAAAAAATCAAAAGAACATGTCATTTCAGTCACAATGGTGAAAAATCTCAAAGTAAAATACACATTTACATCATAAAAGTGCAACGTAGATACTTATAACATGCATAAAAAATCGGGAGATATGATTGTGCTATAGATGAGTAGCATTTGATTTTGATTTAAAATTTACGTGCAATCATACTCCACATAATCTAGTAATTAAAACATGACGCAAAAACTTTGGATCCCTCCTGATCACATAGAGAATGAATGCAGAAAGCTAAAATTAAAAATATTGTAACATATATCAATTGTTATTGACATAATTTCTTACAAGTTACAACATCAAAATATCTGAATGTATGACATTAATGAGTGATAATTGAGGTCATTTATCTCTGTTATTAATGAATAATGATTTTATTAGCGGTATGATAAAAATATAACATCAACAAAAGTAAATAGGCACTGTAAGGCGAAATAAATAAGTAACACTCAAAAACAGTAACAATTAAAAGCAGATCGCTTAATATGGAAAGTGTCAGTAGGGTGTCTCAAGAGTAAAATTGGTCTTAAGCCTGCGAATATCTGCCATTTAGCGCCTTTCATGCGATCTCCGCGCCGTTTCACACTAACACTCTAGTTAGATGCTTACACACAGCTAGAAATGTGCCTAATAACACAGCATTTAACACATTGAACTTAAATTTTCTTTATTCATGTAATCTATGATTTCTTAGAGTCATTTCTAAATCGGAATTAGTCTCCAATGAGAAGACATTACCAATATGTTATTTGTAATATTTTTAAACAAAATCCAACTTTAAATTTATTGCCTGTCCTTTAAAGAGAAGCTTTAAATTTTATAAGAAGCAAAATAAAAATCTATACTAATAAATGGAGAGTCGGTTGTTACCTTCGGTTATACTGCAAAAACTACTGAATAGATCAGAATAATACTTCTACCATATTTCAGAGTAGGTTTTTGTATATGATATGTTTGTTTGGATTACTTACCCCTATATCCTTATTGCATTACATATGACAATTCATACAATGAGCTGGCATGGGGTACTTAATTTAAATGGCAGAACAACGTCAATACTTGTAAGTATTAGATTATCTAAAACTGACGAGTAACAATGATCATACAAGGCCACAAATCGACAAAGAAAATACATCAACAGTAACAAGAAGAAGAACCACCGTGTCAAGAGTGAACGGCTGAGAAGACAAGAGTCTATTTCTTTTATATAAGAGGAGGTAAACGGGCAAGAGGAGTAATGGGAAGGAGTGAGGCAACCGCCCATGGACATCCGGAACACCAAGGGTCAAGAGATACTTGCGATGCCCTTAAATTGGGAGTATTGAGCTTGAAGATCCTTAAGTTATATCGGTTCGGGAAAAGCCGCAGCCGGTTATTGATTCCACAAAGACACTGTGGGTGGAAATTCGCATTTTGAGGTAATGTCCGTTGGTGGGATTCGGGTGTTGGTATAACTCCTCTAAGCACTCCTCGTGATACTACCTCTACGTCAAAGAATCAAGCCAATTGTAGATGACGTGATTGTTAATATTTATTGAATATATTTATTTCTATTATAATTTGAATATTTAAGAAAAAGGTCCCGCTGAGCTCTTTGTTATCTCGGGCTTCCTCTTCCGATTCTAGTTTTAATTGAATCATATAAGATACAATTTTAAATAAAAATTTTATTGTTTGCCGATATTGCAAACTTGTTCATCACGGACTGCCTATCTATGCGTACGGCTAAAGTGAGAGTAGTAAATAAGTTTATTGGCTGATTTTTCAAACTACCCTCTTTCACTTTTCTCTCCAAATATGAAGAAAAAGTTATTACACTTTAATGTAATTTGACCCGTATTAACCGGCGGGATTATTATATGTATACAAACATCAGGTGCCCAAGTCTGTCTGCCGTAGTTGTTATCGTATTATTTAAATAGCTTTATGTATATTTAAATTTAAATGCCTGTATTAAATGTTTCTATCTAAATATCTTTACTATACGTTAAATGAAACATAAGTGTTTGCTTACATATCAGCTTTATTTAGTGTAATAACGCATTTAGATGAATAAGAATACAAAAGGTTCTGTTTAGTAGTGGGAGGCTTCTTTGGATAGGATACTGGTACTACATACACTAATATGGTGTTTAGTTTTAAAAAGATTTCATAGCTAGATTGACAGTACTTCAACTATCGCAAAGAGTCTAAAGAAGTAAAACTACTTGTCCATAAGGTATGAGCTATAAGTATTTCGTCAAAGAACATTAAAACCTATAAAATCGTGACCCAAATCAGATTCGGTGGTCAGATTGCCAAGTTGAAGAAATCTTTGTTTTTAAACAAGAAAAATGTTTGTGTAATAAATAACAGAGGCAATGAATAACTAATTTTAAATGCGTCAATCTTTCGTTTTAAAGCGGAATGAACATTTGAAAGTTTAAATCCTATGTTGTACATTTTTTAAATCAAGAATATCATATCATACCAGTGGGAGGCTCCTTTGCACCGGATGCCGGACTATATAGTATGGGTACCACCACGGCGCCTATTTCTGCCGTGAAGCAGTAATGTGGAAGTATTACTGTGTTCCGGTCTGAAGGGCACCGTAGGTAGTGAAATTACAAATGAGACTTGACATGTTATGTCTCAAAAGGTGACGAGCGGTGCCGCTCAGATTTTTGGGTCTCTCAATAATCCTAAGCGGCACTGCATTGTAATGGGCAGGCGTATCAATTACCAACAGCTGAACGCTCTGCTCGTCTCGTCTCTTATTTTCATTAAACAAATTTGTAGCTGTAATTATAATAGTTATTATGTTCTTTTTGTTCTCTGCGCAACGGAGATTCTTGGAAACAATATACATGTAGGTACTATCCGGTTACATTTTCTCTCCACCTGACGTCAATAACGTCACATCGTCGCTTTGTTACGGTGTGCAAAACAAACATCACTAGAATATTATTATCTATACTAATATTATAAAGCTGCAGTGTTTGTTTGTTTGTTTGTTTGTTTGAACGCGCTAATCTCTGGTACTACTGGTCCGATTTGAATGATTCTTTCAGTGTTGGGTAGTCCATTTATCGAGGAAGGCTATAGGGATCCGTAATAAAATTGCTATTATGTAACACAAGGTGTAAAATCGAAAACCTATTTTTGCGTGCGCTGCAAAATCTATTGACAATAGAACAAAATGATGTACAGGCTATAATATAGGCAATATTTTATTACTTATAAAACTATCGCGTGAATTATACTTTATATGGCAAAACAACGTTTGCCGGGTCAGCTAGTATATAAATAAACTATAATATATTCTTTCTTTATTATTGATTTAAAGGTGGTGTGTTGCGATTCTGATTATTATTATTCTAATACCAAAGTACAAAGAGTACTTATTTTTCTGACAGTACTATTATAGCGACACAGAACGACAAAAACTATAGTACTATTTAACAACAAAAGTGAGCACTTCAAAAACAAAGCAGTGATAGCACGAAAATAGCACGACTTGTACCTAACAGTAATGAAACTGCAAACTGTACTGCCGCAACAGGACGAGCGCGAGAGAGGGAAAGGGGAACGGGAGGGGCTTTACGCTCCAGCGAAGTCCACAGATAATGTGGCCGTGTAGTATATTCGTTCTCTGCAACCACCCCGAGAACGGCGGCCATCTTGGATTTCAAAAATGATACAAGATTCGTAAAAGATTGAATAAAAGAAAATTGTATTCGATAGCCCGATGAAGATATCTCTTCTCTTACACTATCCTCGTTACACACACTCTTTCTTTCGCCGTCATTTATTAACTATGTGGAAGTAATATAAAATTTATTTATCGCTCCCTCTAGAAGTCTAAAAAAGAAGATGAAGCCATTCTTCTCAGGTCTAAAGCATAAATTTTCAAATAGGAGTTTTAATTTTTGACGTTCGATAAGTGATTTTAAATCCTATTTTGAATAAAATTCAGTTTGGAAGTGAACTTGTATCCGACATTCTTTTCTATACCTGTGTGTGTGCAAAATTTCATAAATATCGGTTTAGTAGCGAAGGCGGGTAAGAATATTAAACATGCAAACTCATATTTTTATCTAAAATATTACTGAGTATTAGCATAATTTATTCATTTGAGAGATATGTATTGATGTTGGTATTTTTATGTGATTTTTTTAAATATGTATCTTTAATTTATGCTCGCATAGGGATGTACCTAATTGCCATCAATGAAGCACCGTCGCTCGAATTTTTAATTATTTATAAAATATACCAAAAAAATACCAGTGACTAAAACTGCCAAAAAACAATTTCCGTAAGCGAAGTTTACTATTTTTTCAATAATAATAAGTAAAATGTTATGTTTTCTTAAAGTAACAACCCTCAGTTCTAGGATTAATACACAAATAAAATTTGAAAAACAAAATGACACGAACCCACGACGACCTCCGGCGTTCCGTGCCGGTGCTCTAACCGACTGAGCATGTCCCGCATCGTTCATAAATTTTTTGTATTTCAAATTTTATTTGTATAAGTAATATAACTTATCGTTATTACGAGAAAATACCTTCTTGTAAATATTTAGCGTGTGGGTAGTAATAAAAAACATCGCGTAATGAATAATTTGGTGTTTCTTTTTATGGATGAAATCGAATCAAATCAAAATCATTTTATTCATGTACGAGTAGGTCAAGGAAATGACACATATGAGTGTCAAAAGTTTTTTTCTTTTTACATGTAGGTACCATCACTTTGGAATAGGTTGAGCTTAAATGAGAAGAAGCGGCAATTACTTTATCAAATCAACATTAACAGCTTCATCGTTTCACGAATCATTTCAATTACAATATATGAAAAGCGATGCAACAAAAATACTCAAACGTCCAATACTCAATGCAGAATGCCTTATGCCAACACGAGAAAGTAAAATAAAATTAATAAGAAAAAACCACAAGATGGATGACACACTGTAAATAAATAAAGGTACTTATTATGTTTATTATACCATTTTATGATGTTAATTAATGAAAGATAGAGGTGTTTTTGAGCTTGATCCTTACCATCGAGAATTCAACTTCAAATTAACTGTATTATAATGATCAGGTATATTTTAAAGTGAACACTCTTTGATAGCGGAAAATCTTATGGGTTCGCGTCACCAAAATGCTCATGGCTAGAGCACGCGATAAATTAATAATTCAAATAATAAATATATATAGTTAGACACTTTTTGGATGGGTGAAGTCTGGTGAGTTCTGAAGGCTCATGGTGCTGTGGTTTATTGTACCATTGGAACTTAAATAAATATTATAACAACTCAGGATCGGTAACTTGAATATTGAGACGGGGAATAACATTAAATGTTCCCAACGGGGATTAACGCGTTAACCAGTTACACAATTCTGCAGTCATTTAACTAAAATAACATTTAGTTTCCAAATTCGTAATTAAATAGTTATATTTTACAACGTGTGGTATCATTGCCAGTTAGGAAATCAATATGTATTGGTTATATGGATCCTTCTAGCATTAATTCTATGATATTATTTTATTATTATCAATACTGCTATAGGTTCATTGTAAATTCATATAGTAGAAAGTTATACCAACACTTTTTTTTTTCATCTTAAAAGCTTATGAGGTAAATAGCTAATTTTATCAGATAGAAATATGTTTTTTGTTAATAAGATAAATAAATACACTTTAACTGCATATCTGTTTTAAATATGGCATTTGTTACAACCCATTTTATGAATTTTTATTGAATACAAATTTTATGTAAGTGAATTATACCTTTCACATTATTTCAATTTTATATTTAACTTTATTTTATTAAATAATCAATTTAAAATTGATTATAATTTTATATTTGTTAGCAATAGTTAATTTAATGTTTATTTATGTTCGTATGTTTATTTTAACAATAATAAATGATTTATTTATAATTATCTTGCGACAAACGGGCTCGACTTAATTTTTTGTTAGTAAAAATGTTAAAAGAGAAATTAAAATTGAAACAATTATACCTTATCTCATTCTAACCTGGAGCTACTATTTTACTAAATGCATAATCTATTTTATCATAATTCTAATGCCATTTTAAAGCTCAATTGATTATAGTGATATAATCAAATATTCTAAATACATCACCAAGCCAGTAAAACATAATCTGCTACCGTAATAATCATAAGGAAAACCCGAGATTGTCAAGCACTGAGTAACTACAATACATACACAATTCACAACACAATCACAAATAAAGAATTATTATATTCACCGAAGAGCATGGAGAAGTTGGTAAAAGTCCCCGACCGACTTAGGTAGTCGGCAGACCCTTTGATGTCGAGCATGGCGATATTAGTAAGTTTCAACAGACATGATATTGTGGGTGCGTTTGGTACGCATCGCGGTGTCACACACCTGACTAACATCTGCACCCGACTATATTCGCAGTTCGGGGGCGGTTCACTCAGAAACACGCCCATGCGACCCCCACCAATATTACCAACACAAGCAACCAATAGCAAAACACTCCGGCTAATCTTTATCTGAGAAAAATAAACGGGGGGGAGGTAATGACTAGAAGAATGACGACACTCTGGTGTTGGTAATCAGGAGGCTTTGTGGGCCGCGACAGCCTGTTAGCGAGCTTATCCGACTACGGTTTGGCGAAAATTGAATGCTTTGTGCCTCTTTCAATACTTTTTGTACAATATCAAAACTTTATAACAACGAAATATGGTTGGGTAGGTACTTCGATAATATATGTATCTTAGGCACAATAATTAATGATGATTTTAAATATAATTTTAACTTAGTACCTATCTGTCGACTGCCGAGACATATTTATGTTTATCTACGTAAGCCTGTAGAAAGAACACTATTGAGTCGTTTTTACACCAAGATATATTATTATAGTTTGAATTACCTATTTTGCTATTTTAATAGATATTCTTACCAATTGCGAATGTTTTTTCGCTAGTTGGTATTTAGGTACTTACATAAATAGACTTAGAAGTTCGGCGTATTTGTTGAGACTGAAAGTCAGATAAACTTTTTTCAATCATTGAATCGTCACAATAAACATTTCTTTTAAATTACTGAATCTACCATATGTTCGGAAAATATCGAGATCGTGTGAAGAACATACAAGAAACTCAATGACCACTATTTTAAATTAATATATATTAATACACATAACACAGATATGTTTGAAGCGTTTAAGCAAAAAGCAATCATATATCGTGAACTATAATGTCAAATAACAAATTAATTTTTAAGGTGCTGAATTTTAAATAACTTATCCTATTTGATTGTGAACCGACTGCACCTAATTGAACAAACACTAAATGTAACGTCGAAACTAGCTATAATACAACAGTGAAAATCGGAGGTATTTCTGATAAACAGGCAAAAATTCTAAAACTATATTTCGTTATGAGTACAATAAGTTAAAAAAAAACATCATTACAGTCAGGAAATGCCTATCACTATCATATTATTTAATATAAATCAAAATCAAATCACGTTAGTCATTTAGGTCAAGGAAATCACACGTATAATAATGTGAAAAGCTTTTCTGAAAAGTAAAGAAGAATCACCAAGGTAAATCTATATATTAATGTAGTATAGTTGTGTTGTACGCAGTTGTTTTGGAAGTACCTCCTATCTATACAAGCGCAACCTACTGATAGTCAAACGCCTCCACTTATTTGAACAATAATTAATAACTGACACCGGACCTGTCGTAAACTAAGGCTGAGATCTATAGTGCTCACTTAGACTTTGGTCAGACTTTACTTATGTAAAACTTAGCAGAGTGTAAGCCTAATCGAAAACAAAACCAAACATTATGTTTAGTTTCGTTTTTGTAGTCATTTGATGACAGCTGAAACTATGTTGAGCTTAAGTTAAGACAGCTCAATACAAAAGTCAAGTTAGCGTTTTATAACACTTACGTTAGTAAAATCTGGGCAGAGTCTAAGAACGCTCTATGACAGCCTTAGACCGAAACCTACAATCCACTCTTCCAAGCCTTTATTTACATTACAATGAAAGAATGTTTCAAATTATTTAGTGCCGAGCAATGCGGAATGCAAGTTTTGTATTGCATTCGTGTATCAATGTACAATTCTCCCTAGTGCTTTGTTTGATGCTATAAGTAATGATTTTTTTATTTTATTATATTATCAACTGAATACAGAAAATCGTCAGTCAATTGCCATATAAAGTAGAAATGAATTAGTCGAACGCAGAAATCTGCGCTTTACCAATTATGACAACATATTGTATGGGAAATTATCGTTGAATTCATCTGTTTTCACAGTCTTTTGTGAAGCCGCGACTTTTTTTATTGCCACCCTTGTACAATAGGACAATGTTCCCAAGTGAACAAATGTATTTGTCGATTAATTACACCTGAACGTATTTCCTTTGTCCGGTTGCTCTTTGTCTTCGTATCAAAAAGCCTGGACAGATCAATTAGGGTACGTTTTTTAAAATATTTGGCGATTTACACGAATGACTGAGATCTTGCTGCTCCAGCTCAACATTTTCGAAGTTGTGTGGAAAATTAATGACTTTGACACGAATTTGTTGTATGATTTGACTGCAATTTTAGATTTAATAGCAAAATTAATGCAATATTTACCAATGAGAGAAGATTTAACTATTCGGAACGAGAACGTAATAGTAGTAGATAAATGTGTAATCTTATATATAAAATTCTCGTGTCACAATGTTCGTTCCCGTACTCCTCCGAAACGGCTCGACCGATTCTCATGAAATTTTGTGAGCATATTGAGTAGGTCTGAGAATCGGCCAACATCTATTTTTCATCCCCCTAAATGTTACGGGTGGTCCACACGATTTTATTTTTTTATTTTTTTTACATTTTTTTTAATTTGTTTGATTATGAGTCAGCATTAAAAAATACATATAACTTTAAATTTTGACCCATCTACGATCAACAGTTACTTTTGTATCGCGATTTTAATATCGGCAATACAACGTTTGCTGGGTCAGCTAGTATAAATATAAATATGTATGTAACTTATAATATAAGAGAATATTGTAAGTTATAAATTATAGATAACTATATGGCAATAACGTAACTATTGACCCGACCAAAATCACATTCTTCTAAATAATAATTCACTTGGTAAAAATACAGATTTTATAATACCAAATATAATACACAAAAATAACCTTTAACTCGATATCGAAGATATAAAGCCAACGCTATCGTAATGAAAATGGATATTTTTTTTAAAACAAGTCAAAGGCCATCTGGCGCAGCCCTCGAGGCGAGAACGAAGAATTTTTAATGAAAAATCTGATTTGAGCCACGATTTTCGATTAAACTTTCAGAAGGCCAGTGCTGCGCTGAATGCTTTTGGTCCTCACTTTTTTCAGTAGAGATGCTGAAATTGTCTGTTTAATTGACAATATCGTAGGAAAATGAAAGATCTATTCTGTTTATAGCTATTTTATCGGTTATCCATACGTTAGCAAATAACAGCTCTTTCAACACAAAAGGAAAGAAAAATCACGCAATGCAACGATCAATTAAATAATATTCTGAAAATAGAATCTCACTGTGAGGCTTCGTTCATAATAATTATGTTCTAAATATGATGTAATTACTCGATTTTCCACTCGCATAATTGTTATACCAAAATAGAATTGAAATTAGTGGGAATTAGCTATCATTAGTCTACATGTTCTTTTATACAATATAAAAACAATCATAACACAGATGAATAGCTCTTTTCACAGAAACTGTGGACTCTAAGACTTGCTGTAGTTGTGTGTGTAAGTGGTTGTGTCTGTGTAATAAGGTTGTATGTGTGCGTGGTGATCGATTATGTCGCGCGGTTGCCGCGCCGGTTTTCCGTAATGTTGCCACCCCGCCTATACGCCACATAGATGCATAATAGCGAGGCGATAAGCTTAAGATGTAGCGATTAAATAGAACGAATGATCGCCAAAAGGTAATATAATACATAGATAGAAATATGCGTTGGGTGACCCCGTCAGGAACGATGTTCCTCGCGTCTTTTCTGTTACTTTTTATTCGTACTATAGTTAAGTATATTTGTCTAATAGCTGCTAGAAGATTGATAAGTACAGGTAATGTTTTTTAACGTGACACAATATATCATAATAGTGATATAATTAATCGTGGTAGAACCAGTTTTTGCTAGAATCCAGATATATATATATATATACATTTATGTTTATGACGCATGTGATGCATACTCGAAATCTACTTCAGTAATCAAATCTAATTCACTTGCTGCATAAATTTATTATATAATATAATAAAACAACGATTCTACGCTACGCTAAGGTGTCGAGCCGCCGCTGATATAACAATGGATTCTTGATAATTCAAAAGAATAAGTGCAATAATAATAATAATATATCTAATATATTTAAAGGAGCAATTCTTGTGTATATATATATTCTGAATCTCGGAAACGGCTCCAACGATTTTAATAAAATTTAGTATACAGGTAGTTTCGGGGGCGAGAATTCGACCTAGCTAGGTTTCAATATTAAAAAATGTAATTTATCCGTGTTTTATATATATATATATATTATATACACAAGACTATAATAGCTCAGATAGGACATTGGGTGATCTGGAAAGCAGAAGACCCTGGTTCGAATCCAGATGTCCTATAGTATTTTTTTTTTCAAGTTAGGTACATTCTTAAAAATCCGAGCAAGGCTCGGTCGTCCAGATATTAATAATTTATACAATCCATTCTATTTAAATAAAGTGTATGTAACAATTACTTCACAGCTATATTATGGCACAATAAATAAGCGATAAGTGTTTCAATGAACTAAGGTGATTTTAAAAATTAATACAAAAGAATTTACATATATTTTATTTAAATCTGAAATAAAAACTATTGAATAAAAGATTTTGTCAATAATCGTTACATACGGGCTTTTATAAAATGGCATATTTTTGTGTAGGTAGTTCAAATGAAACTCGCTTCATCTTGTCAATATGCGCACAATATTATTTTTCGTTTCAGACAACGTTATAAGTTTTATAAATAAATATTGTCAATAGTGAAATAAACTTCATCAATATACGAAGTTAAGCAAAACATAGTGTATTTCTTTAGTAAAAGATAAACTTCTTTTAACATAAAATCCGATTTAAATATTATTCTACAAAGAATAAATATAAAATATTTTTAAAATGTAGCTTTGAATATATATCACATTTATTAATGCCATACTATAAATAGCATTGTGAAGATTTAACAAAATATAAAATAAGTTGGAGAAATGTGTTTTTAAATTCAATAATAAATAAAAAAAATAAATTTTGTTTAATTATTATTGAAATAACAAACTCTGATCACGTTTTGAAAGTGTAAACTCTATTCCAATATTCAACAACTAAAATGTAAATTCTAAAACATACCTATGCCTGAAACAAGTTTTCGGTGACATTTTTTTTTATGAAAATAAGGGATGAGGCGAACAGGGCGTTCAGCTGATGGTAATTGATACGCCCTACCCATAACAATGAAGTGCCGGTACAGGATTCTTGAAAATCCCAACAATTCTGAGCGGTTCAACAATTGCGCTCGTCATCTTCAGACATAGGATGTTAAGTCTCATTTGCCCAGTAATTTCACTATATTATCCATTAGTATAGTATCCAATAAAAATAATCCAGTTACAAAATAAAGAATGATTAGAGGTAATTATCTAGTTTGAAAAATCATTTTTAATAATGAAGAGATGGAAACAAAACAAACACACCTTTAGCTTACATCAAAAGACTTCATTCAATCTATTGAGCTGATTCAAAGACAGTCGCCGGAAAATCTAATAAGATTAAAGAAAGTTTTTGTAACACAATATTCTATAAATAATAAAAAGAATATCCGAGAGTCGATAAAGTGTACAGAAGAGTTAGTAACCGTTGAATCGCAATCACCGCTTAGAATTGTATAACACAATCTACGATTAAATAGAAAATCTCGAGTGCGAGACTGAATTGATTCTTGCGAAGCAACGTGTAGAAGGTTAAATCGTATTTAAATTAAAATTAATACAAACAGGCGGCGCACCGGAAATAAGCTCAGAGAGCAGCCGAGGGAGGTACAGGAGGCCCACCCCGGGCACGGTAAATGGGGGAATTTCATTCGTAACTTCTGGGTTGGAGTGAATTAGTTGTTCGGTAGGTAAATGGTCATTGGCTGATAATTAGTTTGATATATAATGGAGCATTCAAATTACTGAAATTTAATATTCGTTTATTAGTAAATAAGCGGACGCCCGCAATTTCTCCCGTTTAGATGTTTAGGTTTGCAGATCTCTTTATTTTGTGATTATGAATGAGGCTGAGCCGTCACGCCTATCATACGTAATGCTCGTGAGCTCGAATTGAATGAGTAATTTATTTTAGATAACTTATTTCATATCGTAATATGCCACCGACCTAATCTATTGAAATTAAAACTTCTATAAACGCATTAAAGTTGTAGTTTTTAAAGTACGTTACAGACATCGCATTGCGTCAAGCATGATAACTGATATAATCTTAGATCTGCTGTGCTCTAACTAGATACCGCACCACCTACGAACAATCGCTTTTTTATTACGGCAACTATTAGATGCTTGTGTGCGTGGCATCTTGACACTCAATGACACCTTTCAAATTTTGTAACATACGCTTCATGTTATTTTACATTGAAATTAATAAAATACAAAATACTTACTGATCATATGTGATCCCAATTTCTTTTTTATTTCTTCCAGTTTATTTTTAGAAAGGTTTATTACGCAACCCGGTATTTTACCTGTCGACGCGAAACTGGCCGGACGTTCTGACCCGGCCGCGACAGTGATGGCACTCGGTTCACTCTGAACCGATGCACAGGCTACATCTGGCGTTACATCCACTACAGAACATTCTTTTTCAATATACCCTCCCCTTTTGGTATTAATATAATTATTTGAGTTTATTGGTTTGGATTTTTCATCTAATTCGTCTAATTTCGTCACATCTACATCAATCTGATCAAAACAAACTGGCAATTTGTGGAGGTCATATGCCACAAACATTGGTATTTGTTCGGAATCTATGGTCTTGAGCACAGTTATCATATCCTCCAAGTCTTTATGTTTTTTATTTTTATGTCTTGACACTTGTTTCTTGTTACTCTTCGTATAAATGAATAACAATTCCTTAGCTTCATCGATCTCTCCTTGAGCAAAAGCCGATGCACAGATTTTCTTCAAACTTTCACTGTCTACCACGTCGTGTGTATTTCGTATAAAAGCAAGAACTTCCGAAATAACTATATTACAGCTCGTACACTTAACCGCTTTTGCACTAGACACAGACATATTCACTATAGCGCTCAATCCGCGACCGCTCAACACTCAACAGTGCGCGCGCGACTGACTAATAACAAGGAATTAATAAAATTTAAATAAATAATGGTTACTTTATCGCTATAAGAAACTGAAAATATTTAGTAATGTTTTCAGTAGTTTAAGTTAGTAGAATATATTTAATAAGTTTCCTCGGTAGTCCCTATGAGTGCCACTTTTTTAGTTTTCACGCCACAGTATGAAACTACAAAGGTCGTACATTAGGCTACATTAGACGTTACATCCACTATTGAACAGTCTTTTTCGATATACCCTCCCCTTTTTGTATTAATATAATTATTCGAGATTATTGATTTGGATTTTCTTTCATCTAATTTCATGTCTTTCAACTGTTCTTTAGTAACATAATCGCTTTTGATAGCGTTAACACCAGACTGTAGAACCAACAAATCCTTCAAAAATTTCGTCACATCTACATGATCAAAACAAACTGGTGGCAATTTGTGGAGGTCATATGCCACAAACATTGGTATTTGTTCGGGATCTATGGTCTTGAACACAGTAATCATATCCTCCAATTCTTTCTGTTTTTTTTTTTACGTCTTGACACTTGTTTCTTTTATGTATTATGGTTAGTCTTCGTAGAAATAAATAAGAATTTCTTAGCTTCATCGATGTCTTCTTGAGCAAAATTGCGATGCACAGATTTTTATCAAACTTTCATTGTCTACCACGTCGTGTCTATTTCGTATAAAAGCAAGAACTTCCGAAATAACGTTACTTTATCGCTATAAGGAACTGAAAATATTTAGTAATATTTTCAGTAGTTTAATTTAGTAGAATATATTTAATAAGTTTTCTCGGTAGTCCCTATGAGTGCCTCTTTTTTAGTTTTCACGCCATAATATGAAACTACAAAGCTCGAATATGTATGTCACACTCGTGTTTACGATAGTAGGTAGTAGTTATATGTGTCTTGATGCTTTTTGAAGTGATATCTTCTTATTGGAGGGTAAGTCGCATCGTAACGTAACGCGTTACGGCGCCATTCTGTCTGGCTTCCCTTTCTCTCAAACATACGGCAGCGGTATGCAGGCTCTCCTCTCTCACTCTAACCAATTGTTACTTCTATAGGATTAAATAATGATACTAAAAATGTACAAAATTCTAATGTACATATTCAAGTAAAAATGAAATATATTTAAGAATCAATTAAAGATTTCATTAATAAATAACCTTTAATTACATTATCTTATATAACCTAAACTTTTCCCAATATTATATTGTTTAAGTGAGATTAGTTTAAGTTATCACTTCTGTCGGGCGTTCCCAGAGAGACCCGTTTTTAACCTATTATTATTTGGTAGAAATTTAAATGAAAAACAGCCCAGGCAATGAACCAAATCTAACTGCCTGAGGGGCGCATGAATGTTTCGGCTACAGGCAGATTGTGTAGGTACTAAATAGATCATCATGAAAATATTAACTAATATTCCAATGTAACGTAGCAGATACTTATTTACTTTTCATACCTCTATCTTATTCTTTTTAATTTTTTATGGAAAAGGAGGACAAACGAACGTACGGGGCATCTGATGTTAAGTGATCACCGCCGCACACATTTTCTTGCAACACCAAAGGAATCACAGGACCGTTGCCGGCCTTGAGGGAACGTAGGTGTACGCGCTTTTTTTAAAGGTACCCATGTCGTATCGACCCGGAAATACCGCACAAGGAAGTTTATTCCACAGCTTTGTAGTACGTGGAAGAAAGCTCCTTGAAAACCGCACTGTGGAGGACCGCTACACATCCAGATGGTTTTATTTATAAATTAGAAAAATAATATTTAGTAGATTCATTTCTTTTTACTTATTTGTTTATCTGCATTTTATAGCTGGACGCAATAAAATGCAGATATTAAAGAAAATATATAAACAAAGAACTTATAGTAATACATATTTCTATTATAAGTAGCGACTCTTCGAGAAATGTGAACAATGATACGTCGAAGGATAAAGTTTTATTAAAAAACTTTGAGCTCGCTGGTGTAAATTAGTTAAGGGGTAGTCTCCCCACGTTGGCAAACAAACTGAAAGACAAACAGGCTAGTAGTTCACGACGAACACATCATTTAATTAAAAATTTTAGTCTGGGACCATAGCATCAGGCAACTTAACTATAAGCTTGCTTTATTCACAAATATTATTAACTCGGCTAAATATTTACGGCCCTAAATCCTGTTTTATTATGCTTTTCTATAATCTGAATAGAAGGGCATTTAACAGTGGTAGGCTCCTTTGTACGGGATGCCGGCTAAATTATGGGTACCACAACTGCGCGTTTTTCTGCCGTGATGTAGTAATATATAAACATTACTGTGTTTCGGTCTGAAGGGCGCCGTAGCTAGTGAAATTACTGGGCAAATGAGACTTAACATCTTATGTCTCAAGGTGACGAGCGCAATTATAGTGCCGCTCAGAATTTTTGGGTTTTTCAAGAATCATGAGCGGTACTGCATAAGTCTCGTCTTTTGAAACTTGTTGTCACTACATCACGGCAGAAAAACGCGCAGTTGAGGTACCCATACTATAGCCGGCATCCCGTACAAAGGAGCCTCCCACTGTTAAATGCCCTTCTATTCAGATTATAGAAAAGCATAATAAAACAGGATTTAGGGCCGTAAATATTTAGCCGAAAATATAATTTAAAGCAAGCTTATAGTTAAGTTGCATGATGCTATGGTCCCAGACAAATTTTTTTAATTAAATGATGTGTTCGTCGTGAACTACAATCGTCGTCTATCGTCTATCTACGTCGAATTTTATTAAAGCGTGCTTTTTAGTTTTTTTTTAACTATTATTTTTTATACAAAAATATGGATTACAATGTAATATTGTACAAAAAAAACCGTCGTGGGACACCAGATAGGAACGAAGTTCCTTATTATAAAAGTATTAATTTTACAGATTTAGTAAAAAAAATGGATTCCACTGAATCCACTTTCTAAAATAAAAAAAAAGTGTATGTATACTTAAATATGCACGCAAGAAGTTATACTTCTTTGGCGTAACAAAACAAATCCTCAAAATTTATTATTCGTCGTGCTATTCTACGTTTGTAGAAAGAACAATATTGTAAAAATCGTGAAATAAATTATTGAATACATAGGCTGCACTAAAAGTATCGGGAATGGAATATTTCCACTGTTCCTGTCATATTAAAATCTTTTTAATTGAAAACTCCTTGGTTTTAAAAATCGAATACCATTTATTTATTTAAAAAAAAGATTCTCGGTCTTGTCACAAGGTCTTGTCAAACTTGTTTAGTCGTTGAGAAAATGGAATTGACTCGAGAAAATTCTAGAGCGATGATTTATTATGACTTTCGAAGTGGTTTAACACAAAAACAGTGTGTGTTGACCGGATGATTTCTGCATTTGGTGATGAAGCACCATCCAAAACCAAAATTTATAGCTGGTTTGCTGAATTTCAACGTGGACGTGTCAAGCTCAGTGATGACCCTCGTCAAGGTCGTCCAAAAACTGCAGTCACCAAAGAAAACGTTTATGCTGTGCGTAAACTGATTGAGGAAGATCGACATGTGACATACCGCTAAATACAGACAACTTTAGACATTGGCATGAGTCAAATACAATTAATCTTGCATGAAAAATTAGGTGTAAAAAAGTTGTTTTCCCGATGGATACCGCATTTGATCTGTGAAGAGCAAAAAGCGGCTCGCGTTACTTGGTGCGTCAGAACTCTCGAAAGATTCCACGCAAGACCCTCAAATGCTGTATACAACATCGTATCAGGTGACGAATCCTGGATATATGCGTACGAACCCGAAACAAAAAACCAGCCACGAGTTTGGGTGTTCGAAAATGAGTTAAAGCCAACAAAAATTGTTCGTTCACGGAGTGTTGCAAAAAAAATGGTGGCTACTTTTGTCTCCAAAACCATGTTGCGACTATTCCTTTTGAGGGATATAGAACGGTTAGTGCAGAATGGTATGCTAGCATTTGTTTGCCACAGGTCGTTTCTGAACTCCGTAAAGAGAACTGCAACCGCCGCATCATCTTCCATCACGACAATGCGAGTTCTCACACTGCGCACAGAACAAAAGAGTTTTTAGAGCAAGAAAACATTAGAATTATTAGACCATCCGTCGTACAGCCCCGACCTAAGCCCTAGTGATTTCTATACTTTCCCTTAAATAAAGAATAAATTGCGTGGTCAAAGATTTTCATCACATGAAGAAGCTACAAAACCTACAAAAAGCGCCTACAAAACGCCATTTTGAAGACCGCAACTTCCGAATGGAATGGTTGCTTCAATGATTGGTTCCATCGTATGGAAAAATGTGTCAAATTTCGCGGTGTATAGTTCGAAAAGCAATAAATACATTTTTAAATAGTAATGTTGTGTCACTTCCTTGATTCCCGTAATTTTCAGTGCCGCCCTCGTATTAACGAATACGGTTGTATTGACTTGAAACCTTTGCCTGCCCTTATAACGGACGAAGAAACCAAAAAATAATAATAATTAATGTGGCAAACGTCAGAAAATTTCTGAAAACTCTTATTTTTAGATGTCGTTGTGCGCGCGCAATGTAATGGTCAAAGAAGTTTATCTTCAATGACATCAAAAAGGTACTGTAAACGTCATAATGTTTTTCTTTAATGTCAAAATAAACCGTAACGAAAAGATACTAGCAAATGTCATGAATGCACTTTCGATCAAAGAATTATAAACCTATAGATGATATACATTTTAGCTAATTCAGACTATTAGTTAGTATGCGCGTATTTTTTAAACCGATTGGAAGAAGGAACACTATATTATATTACGGATAGCTTGCCATAATTCGTTGAAAACCGCATTCAAATCGGCTTAGCCGTTTAAGAGATAAGTGTGCAGATACATATAGACAAAATATTTATACCCATTTTATTTATTATACCATGTTTGTTTGTACCGATATCAGTTGGGAAAATAGGAAACGTAAATTTTATATAATTACTAGCTGAGTCGACAAACGTTGTTCTGTAGATAATAAAAAAAACACTGTTTTAAAGGAATTTGCCAATAATATATCAAAACATCAAGAATTATTTCGTAAAAAATGCTCCCTGTTGTTATAATGAAATTGTTTCACAGCGGAACTGTCAAACCGTGCGTCACTAAATTCTCTCATAAAAAATATGTCCATACAAAACAAATATTGAAAATATAAATAATTATGGGTCTCAAATCGAAATAAAAACTATCCTATCTCTCAAGTTGGACCAAACTGCTCTCCATAAAGTACTCCCCATTAAAACCCGTTCATTAGTTTAGGAGTCCATCGCGGACAAACAACGTGTCACTTAATTTATATATATTATACTAGCTGACCCAACAAACGTTGTATTGCCGATATTAAAATCGCGATACAAAAGTAACTGTTGATCGTAGATGGGTGAAAATTTGAAGTTGTATGTATTTTTTAATGCTGACTCATAATCAAACAAATTAAAAAAAAATGTCTAAAAAATAAAAAAAAATTCGTGTGGATCAACATTTAGGGGGATGAAGAATGGATGTTGTCCGATTCTCAGACCTACCCAATATGCACTCAAAATTTCTTGTGAATCGGTCAAGCCGTTTTAGAGGAGTTCAATGTTTAACGCCATGACACGAGAATTTTATATATTATATATATATATATATATATCTTTATATGTCGTTAGAACTTTTAGTCTTAATTTTTTCAGTCTAGCTCCCCTTCGCAGCGCGCAATAAGGAACTTCGTTCCAATAAACATGTATACATAAAAAACCTGAGGGTGTTTGCTTCCTTCCCAGTCTGAGGTATCATTGAGAAAGTCGTTTCATGTTATAATAACATTTCACACACAAACTATTCTTAATAGTTCTTTTAAATTTCCTGAAGCTAAAAATAGTTTTCAGAATTATTTTCTGATTGTTTGTTTCTCATTTTCTTTTTACACGTTTCTCTCAGAAACGTTTTAATTTTTTTGAATGTACCTATTACTGATGTATTGTATCGAGCTCTGTAGCATATAGATCTGTTTTTCATTGGCCGGAATATACACAGACAACTTGGTCCCAATAGAAAGCGAAACAAAATCAATAAAATACAAATGCAGATTTGGATAACAGCTCTCAAACTAAGTTGAGGTAAGTTCCAAAGTGTGTCGTTGGTGTCTGAACAATGGTGTGCTCGTTCTAACGGGGCTCCGGAACCCAGTGTCTCCGCTCCCCACCGCTATTTCCGTAAGCCCCGGCTGTAAGGGGTTACTGGGGGTTTCCGAGGGTCTACATTTACCTCCTTTATACCCTCACACCGCTAATCTGGCTATAATGAGCTTAAAACTACCTTTACGCGTCGAAAATAAAGAATATCCATAATTGCTTGTGCCGAAAAGATAGAATACTCTCATTGATACATATTATGATATTATGAGTATATTCAAGAAAAACGTAATTTGTTAAAAATTACAATGACGCGTCTAAAAATTTTATCTATCCTTCTTAAAGTTTCAAGTATACAAATTAAATTAGATTGAATACATACTTATCTCTGGTGAGTGTTTTTTTTACATCAATAAATGGCACAGGTACACCCATACAGCCAACACGGCAAATGTGAAAATAACAGAATATACCGACCAGCATCTTGGCAAACTATATTACAAATCTTTTTTCCTAAGTAGTCATATAGAAAAGAGAAGCTCATTTCACAGCTTGGTTGTACGTGGAAGAAGTACCTTGAAAACCCCCACTGATGATTTATTTACATCATCTTTTTTACACTTACTGAAGTATGTTGAAACATTATTGTTGCAGCACTTAGCATACATTATATCAATACAACGGAAAAAGCTGAAGCTGTAAATAGTTTTTTTAATGAACTCTTCTGTATGTGGATTTCTTGCCACTTCTTCTCATTAGGGCTTTAATACATGCTAGTGATCTTGCTCATTGGGCAAGGGCTGGAGACCAAGATGTATGAGTCGGATTAAAGGTTAAAATAATTATTAATTAATAGTAATTTTTGAATCAAATTAAGACAACCACCCGATGAATTTTTATTTTTTACATTTTTGGTAACAAAATTATGATATTGTTATGTTTAGGTTTAAACTAAATATACCAAGTTTAATTTATTAATTTTTAGTAATAACAAGATATTTGAAAAAAATTAAAAGTTCAATAACCATATATATATAATATGTATATATACATACCCTATAATATACATATACTATTTGTAGAACTTGTAGGTATATTTTATTAGTTAATATTATTATTTATTTGGAGTAAAACGGTTGTATCTAGTGCGAATTTTTGGTGTTCAGAGTCAATACAGGCCTTAAACCTCATCATTTTCCAAGCTTGTGTAAATGTAACTTTTGATATTTATAAGTAGCTATTTGTAACTGAAATGAATTACTACTTTTTCGATCGATTGAGTTTGAGTAGGGAAAGCGACCACTTACATATTCATTTGCTAGTAAGCAAAATTTTCAATTATCAAGCAATATATTAAACTGATATTTTATATAGAATCCAAAACTAATTATGGGTTTTACCCATAATAGTTGTACATGTTTGAACTACTACGATACTACAAGCTAAGAAAGATCCTAAAGCCAGTATGTATCTGTATATTTTGTACAATTTAAAAAGAAAATCACAACTTTTGATACTTTAAAAATAATTAAAATGGCAAGTGTAGGGTATAAATAATAAATATTGTACTACAACAAATGCATTGAAACTTTTAATAGCACGCCATCTATTTTTGGTATCGTGAACTTGGATTGTTCCTTGAATAAAAAGTGTTTATATGAACCCTGTTGGCTGATGTCTATGGGGTTGATTCTTGGCACTTCCCCTGGTAAATAAAACAACAGAATGTTTTTTACATAGATGGCAGACTCAAAGATTTAATTTATTACTAACCAATAAGTCGAGTAAAAATTTTACAACACTGGTCTGTAGTAATTTTGTAAAGGACGAATGATATTATTTTTTCTTCTTCTTATCGGCTTTTAATTTATAAGCAAGCTGAGACTGCAATATCTGCATTAAATCCGTGTACCTTGCTCCCCATGCCGAATAAACTATATACCATTGCCAGTACATATCGTAGTCCTGAAGTGAAGTAAACACCTTGTCCTCGTATTCCATGACGCTGTTCAGTACTTCCATTGGTTGCAAGGGTTTATGATACAGCGCAGCAACTCGTTTTCCATTTAACAGTAAGTTCAAGGCTTTTCTTATTGAATTTATATCAAAACCACGTAATGTTTGCGCAACACATTGCACGTCAAAATCTCTATCCATTCCATGATACTGCATTAATACCTTATTCAAAATATATGATATGCTTCCAAAATCTGTTCTCGGTATCAATATTGTTGAAGGGAATGCTTTAAACATTGGTCCATTTCGGCAAAGCCATGGTTCTGACGCAGTTCCTAATACCAATATCTTATCTTTTTCTGAGTCTATTGGTTTTACAATGTCTTTGAAAAAATCTTTTTGCAATCTTTGGGGATCGAATACTTTCTCTTCTTTTGGCACTGATTTATAAAACATTTTGTCCGCGTTTTCCACAAATATAACTGTAGGTTGCATTAGTCTACTTATAATGTTAATCATTCTAAACATTTCCTTTAGATTTTTAGGTCCTGGAAATTTATTATATACATTTTTGGGTGACAAGTCTACAAGAAGTGCATTTGTCTCAGTTGCGATAGCGTAAACCAAAGTGCGTTTTCCAGATCCCTTAGGCCCAACTAATAAATGCGATCTTTCAGCATTTTCACATGAAGATCCCATCGCCAGAATACATTTGAGCCTAATCTGTTCTTTAACATCACCTATACCGGGAGGTGGAAAGCTTGGTGTCCATGGAACACCTCTTAAATCAGCAGCACCATAATTTCTGTCTCCCCAATAATCATCAAGTACAACGCGAGGATATTTTCGCACGATACCCTCATCTGCTAATATCTGAAACATCTCTTCAGGTTTCATCTTATCAGGTTTAGGTGCTTTGACCTTTTTAGGTCTTATCCTTTTCATAGTTATCGGAATTTTGGCATTTACATACGCATAATCTTTTTTTAAGGCATTTTTCAACAGATTTAATTCCAATCGCATCATATCGTCTACAACACTCCGCAATTTCAATTGTGCATCAAAATATGCATCTTCCGTAACGATAGAGGTTATGAATCCCTTGAAAACATCCTCATTTGGACAAGGCGCATTATCAATTAGTTTCCATTGAATTTGATAGTCATTCCAAGCCTCATTAAAAGCCTCTAATTTGGTACCAACTAAATAATATATACCTGGATCATTATCCGGATTCAAGCGGGCTTTTTTATAATCTAAAAGCCATTTTTGATGCTTTAATTTTGCATCAAGAGCTAATCGCTTCGCTTCTTCACGAGCAGCAATTTTTTCAGCTTTGATTTGTTCTTTTGTTTTTGTTGTTCCTGCCGCTGCTTTAAGTCTCTTCTCTTCTTCAGTTCTCCAATCAACATATTCTTCTATCGACATAGTTTCACCCTTCACAATCAATATAGAACCCCCTTCTTCAGGCCAAGGAAACTCATCAAAAACCCGGAAATTACGATACCATTGTTGAAACCAAAATCGAATTTGATCTGAAATGTCCTCCATTATATTACCTTCCCTTAATCTTAGCACACGAGCCTTCTCTTTGATGGACTCTTCTATCCACTTTTTATAATAATCATGCCTAAATTTTCTTCTATGTTCTTTTACTTTTTCTAATGCTTGTTTTGCAGATGGTGGTGACCAAGAAGGAACAATCATTCCTAACTTAGCTTTCAGCTTATAAAGACGCAAATGTTCACGTTTAAGTTTCATAAACTGTCTATATAATTTTTGTATGAACGATGCAGCTTTGATCTGCAGATGTTCGCTTGGTAAAGGTTTTTTTAACCCAGCAAGCTCTAGATACAAATCGGCATCTTTATTTTCTTTGTGTGTTTTTTCGAGAATCATAGATCGAGACCGTTCCATTCTTTGAATATTTAAAACATGTTCAAGGTATTCTGCTAGCAATCTTCTTGCTTCTAACTCCTTTGGGGAGAGTTTCTCAACTGATTCTTCTGTGGATATATCTTCACCCATTGCCATCTTTCTTTTAATTTCATCTTCTTTTTCAGCTCTTAGTCTTTCTTCTTCTTCTAGTCTCTCTTGTTCTTTCCTTTCAATTTCAGACGGTGTAGGTTCCGGATCCCCAATTCTATTGCTAGAAAAGATTTCATCTATTATATATTGCATTTCTTTTTGACGAATTTCAAATGGATAATGAAAAGGACACAGAACCTCAATATCTTGTGGGACAATGATCATTTGTTGTAGTGCATTATCTGGGTAGGTGTATTCAAAAGATTCAACATTTTGAAGAGATACTTTGAGTTCCATTAGCCGACATGTTATTGCATCAATTATTTTAAGTATAGAAGGTCGCCGCTGAACTTGTGCCATTTGGTCATAGCACTCGCATAATTGATTATAAAGTTTACAGTACTTACAATAAACTCTTGCTACAATTTCGACTGCAGTTAGCTGAGGCTTTATACCAACCATACCAACTGCAAGTTCTTGCAATTGCTTATCTTCAGCTAAAGCAGCTTCTATCTCTTTTTTTATTTTTAGCCATTGCTCATAATAATCTTTACTGGACATTTTATAAATTTAATTTAAACTTATTGTTCTGAAACGATTAGTACTGATTCTATCATGTAAGATATTACAAGGTTATAGATTTACTATTGTTTAAAATCACAGTAAACTTTGCTTATTATAAAAATATAAATTTCTTGAAGCTACATAAATCAAAAGCAATCTGAAAAATAATATCAAATATTTCGATTGATGATTATAAGAAATATGTCAGCATTACGTCAGTTAAGAAAATAGCAAAGATGAAAGTTAACGAAACAGTTTTTCTAAGTATTGTTGAAAGATGATATTACTTTTCTATGGGTATTTTATATTAAGGAGATAGGTAAATCGGATAACTTCCTAGAAAGAGACACAGTTATAACATCGTATGAATGTTTTGTATATTAATTTGAAGAGTACGTGTTCCGTTTTGCAATGTCTGCATAAGTAAAAATACTTAATCATGAATTACGTATTGTGACACCTTCTGGTCCGGATATTACACATTGCTTCCAATATGACCTAATTCAGAAAAATGTAGAACATTTTGAAAATAGGTAAAGAAGCTACTAGAAACAAAATTAAAAAAAATTACCTTAAATGATATCAAATCTTCACAAGTTAGTAAGTAAGCAAAAAGTAAGAAGCATAAGTTTCACTTTCACTGATATACTTAGCGGGATTTTAATGAAATGAATTTACGGCAATGTTCACGCAGGGCGTATGCTTTACCATTAGTAACGGGTTCTTCATCTCTTAACTATTTCTCATAAAAAAAATCACAGAAGAAATTTTTATGTGTACCTACAACAATCATACTTGAAGATTTTTGTATTGAAATTGTTTGTTTTTCATACTAGTATTATGTTATAGTATAGTATCAACGATTTTTCTAATAGAGTATGACGTCACTGAATATTAAAGCAAAATTGTGTTCCGTTCTCCGAATGCGAATGGTGACTTGCGTTTCGCGAAACAGCGGTGATCTTCCGTAAAAAAAACGGCGTGTGATTACTAATTACGCTACGGCACACGACAGAAGTGAAAAATTCATCATGATGAGGCTGATAATATGAATAAAAACTATTTAGAAAACATTTAAAGGTAAAAGGTATGTATTACTTTTAAAAATTTTGCTCTGACTTGAGGTCGCCTTTATCGAGCGTATCAAAGCCAAGCCTACGGTTTCTTTCAATACCTTCAAAATATATAATAATAAAAATAATATTTATGATTTTGTTGTTTCTTACATAATTAATATTACTATGTAGTATTACACTTTAAATTTTAATAATATTGTATATTTTGACGACCCTCGTAGGTACACTGTAAAACTCGAATGAGTTTATGGTTTATTCAAGAACTGTGATATTGTTAATATAATTTGTTATAAGTTAAAATATAAATAAGCTCTTGAGGATATCCTAGAAAAGTCTTGACCTTCAGAAGGTAATTTCAAAGTTAAATTATTTAAGTCCTATCTTAAAGTTTATACTAATACCATAATTATCATAAAATGCCAAGCATCAAAATATAAATTCAGCTTAAAGACAGTCAAGGATGCAAATCATGTTTTGATAACATTTCATTGTTTAATTATTATGATAATTTAAGTTTTTTATAGCTCAATATAATAAGAATATAGTATGTATTTGTTACATAACATAATGATACATATTATTATGTTATATATTTACGTGTATCAGGGGGGCTGAACAATGATGGCTCTGCCCTGAGCGCTGCTTACAATAAAAATGTTTCAAGTGCGCCTCCGTACGTTTCATTGAACATTAGAATCGACGCACGCGTTCGTAGCTCGTATCCGGTACGCGTGTCGATTTTCCGTGTTTGAACTTTGTCATAAGCGGAAGCGATTTATTTTTTTAAGGAAACTTGTTCCAATATAGATTTTGGAATATCAAAACGCAACTTAGCAACAGTCAAACAATAACTCAGTGAAAACAGACGGCTACCTGACTTGCTCTTGAATCACATTCCTCACAGGACCTGTTGATAGATAAAAAAAATCCAATATGCAGGTCACTATTTTTGTGTATAGAACTTGAAACAATATATAAATTGTGAAGTCTACTAGTGTTTATGTACTACTATGTTTATTACACATATTATAATATTATAAGTGAGGTTTTGTGGTCATATACAGAGGACTTTTTATGAGAAAAAAGAGTAGAATTGACTTGCTACTCAGGTTTCTTGAAAAAAAACAAAAATCTGAGTGCCACTGCGACTGCGTGCGTCATTTTGAGACATCTGACGTTAGGCCTCATTAGTCCAGTGCAGTAGTAGTAGTAACAACGTAATGTTTAAATTCTCTTTGGTCTAGTGATTTCACTAGCTACGGTACCTTTCAAAACAAAACGCAATAATACCTGTAGTTTCTGCTGGACGGCAAAAAATTTCACTCCTGTATTACCCACCTATCCCGCATCTAGCCACAAAGAAGCCCACTGGTAAAGGGAACGTATGAAAGTAGATTTATTGTACAAATATACAGAGCTAATGTGAATTGAAATCTTGTACAAGGTGATCTCTAATCGTACTTTTAATATCTTATTGTAAGAACTAGTATAACTAGGCCTTACACTATGTTAATATGATTCTAACAATAATCGCCTAGTCTTATAACTGGGACCTCAACCAAAAAACAGCATCGTCCAAAATGCAACGTAACAATGATTTATTCAGTCCCTCCTATGTATTCATTACTGGTGTAGAAATTTAAGCCATTAATTTTGTTAACTCTGTTTCGGTCAATAAAACTTGCTTGGGGTGCAAGGGGTCGTATTTAGTTTAGACATTTTGAGAGATTATTTTCTTATTAACCGAACGGGTTGTAATTTGATTTGAACGATAAGTAAAAATATAATAGATTCATTAGATATTATCGATGAAATTTGTTGGCAAATACCCTTTAGATGTATTTTTATATAAAACGTATGCTATTAATATATATGAATAATCCAATACAAACCGATTTATAAGTGTTTGAAAAAGGTTGAAATAATTCTAAAAAAATTGATATTTGTGCCAATTTAGTTATTTTTGCGAAGCTTTTTAAGTATACACTTTTACAACCTTATCGGACAATCAATCCTATGATAAGACGGGATATTTTCAAGGTTTCCACAATTTTATTAGTTTTTTCTATCATAAGAACCTTCTGCTGAGAGAGAGAGAATGACAAGCACAAAACAAAAAAAGAATAGCAGTAGCAATAGTAGGAATTAGATTAAAATATCAAGCTCAGCCCACCAATTTAGGATTGCGATTGTATACTTGTAGTGATAGGCCGTAATGTTTTATAAGAATAAAAACTTAAGACATTATATTCGTTACAAATGCTAACCCGGCAAACCTTACGGCAAACGATGTTTTGCCACATAAATTAGGTACCCCGCGCCCGATCATTGTATGAACTGTCATAATAATATGTCATTTACTGAATTATTTGTATTGCGAAAATATAGGTAAACACCAGCAAATATATACTAAAGTCTTCTCCGAAACACGCTGCATCTTATTGTGTAAGTATGATTCCGATCGGTTCGCACGACCGCAGAAAACAACGGTTCTCAATTTATTAGTATAGATTCAATTCGACGGTTCTGCAATTAAATGTTTTCATTACAATAAAAAGTACCATTTCCAAATAAATAATAGGTGATTGAAGATCTGCAGAAAATTTGGGCCTGATGAGAAAGCTCTTGGTGGCTCAGAGAGAGGGTAATGGAGAGGGCTATGCTCGTGATTTACCCGCGAGATAAAATCAGAAATGAGGAGATCCGTAGGAGAACGAAAGTCAATGACATAGCCCAAATGATTGCCAAACTGAAGTGGCAGTGGGCAGGGACCATATTTCGGGCATATTTAGGCCATTGGGGCAGTAAAATCCTCGAATGGTGAGTGGCGACCACGTACCAGAAGACGCAGTGTTGGTAGGCCCCCTGCAAGATGGACCGATGATCTGGTCAAAATCACGGCAATATGTAATATGAGGGCAGCGCAGGACCGATCATCGTGGAAATCTTTGGAGGAGGCCTTTGTCCAGCAGTGGACGTCTTCCAACTGATATGCAAACTTAAATTTCTTCAACTTACGAATGGTCTTTTTTTTAAGAATATTTTATGCGTTTCGGAATGGCTTTATCACTGTAATGCCAAATTTATTATTATTTTTCCCACGGTACTATCTTCATTAATGTTAAATCTGGCAGCGTTACGAATTAGCCACTCCACCCATTCAGTTAGCGAACATTCACTCCGGAACCGTACCAAATGATCATATCTACAGTACTGTCTCTTCACCCTCGTGTTCAAATAATTATTCTCATGCGTACGATACGTCATTAATTTAAAAGGAAACGTACAACACAATGTCATGTATTTAAGATTCGTTTTTGGAACGTCATTGTACTAGCAATTGTCTTTGTTTTAACATCTTGAATACATTCTCATGCGATACTTCGTACTCAGAATGTTTTCATATTTTTCATTGTTTATTTCTGAGATAATGAGTAGAGAGACTGTAGTCATAGTAGATAGTAAATAATTAATAGATGTGACAAGTGTAAACATGGTGAGAAATATAGCGGCAAACTGTTAGCCTCTATTTTCAGCAATCCTAAGCACACTAAAACAAAGTAATAAACCTGACCTGTTGTCATACCTAATAGCAAGAGGCTCTTTAGACGTATAAATTCCTAGTTGACCCGACCGACGTTGTTCTGATCATAATAAAAAAAAACTTGGAATTTCGTAAAATCCACTACAATCGCGCTCGTCACCTTGAGACATAAATTTACACGTTACTACTTCAAGGCAGAAATAGGCGCCGTTGTGGTACCCTTAATCTAGCCAGCATCCTGGGCAAAAGAGCCTCCCACTGGTAAAATATACTTTGGACATACTTTGTAATATTACGTAGTATTTACATCCTCATTGCTTTGTAAAAAAGTTTTGCGAAATAAACGTTTGACAAATTGTCTTTTTCTGACTATAACTAATCCCACAGGAATATTCCCATAGATTTTGCACTTTTTTACTTATAACTTACAACTTTACTTTACTATACTTACTTACAACTTTACTTCTAAAATTAAAGTAAGCAGGAATATCAGAGGATGTGTTAAAATTATTTATTATGTTGAAAATAGAATAAGAAAAACAAAACAATAAAATTATAAGAAATGTAATCATGTCTTATTTAAAATATGAACGACAAAATTATATTAATAATTGAAGACAATATAACCTCTATAAATAATGGGAGAGCGTCACTTTTGTTTTGAATTGAATAGAATTTTTTTAATATTTTAGATACTCGTATTGACACCTCAATTTTTTAACAGGGCCTGGAAACACTCCAAAAACTATTATTTCATTGTTTCGTTGTACATGATAGAATAATTCTGGAGATTGGCATCGTCGGAGTGTAATAAAAATCAGTGGAAAATGATTAAAATTTAATTTGTTTAAGACAAACAGTGTTCCTTTCTGTTCCAGTGCTAATATCATGATAGGAAAGACATAGGTGCAATTAAAAATACACAATATCACTTAATTGGGGTCCTTTGTACCCTACGAGAAAAAACGAGGATGAATCACGGCTGTCACCGCAAATTTGTGAAGAATCGATGCGATGAAACACGCGCCGGCATTCGACACGCTTGGTGGTTCAATCTGACCCTTATTATCTTATAACATGTTTGTTATTTTATGTACTCTATTTAAAGTAACTACTTCATTCAGGTTGGATTCTAAACATACTTACAGTAACTGTCCCACTATGTCATTGTCTATGGTAATGTCAAAAAACATCAGATTCAATCCAAAACGTAATATAGATGAATATAATATAATATAATATTGACACAGTTTTTACACAAATTATCTTGCCCCAAATTAAGCATATTTAGTCTGTGTTATGGGTTGCAAGACAACATAAATACATACATATTAACATACATAAATACATTTAAACATCCATGGCTCAGAAACAAACATCCATATTCATCATATAAATGTTTGCACCTTCCGGGATTCGAACCCGGGACCTCTAGCTTAGTAGGTAGGATCGCTAACCACTCGGCTATACAGGTCGTCATAAATATTTCAACCATTTGTTAATGTACTCGATTCCTGGAAAAACCCTCGTTAGGTTTATGAGCAAAATAATCTTGATGTAGGTTAGACCTCCATTTCCTTTATTTTATAATAATGTCAAAAAAACTTTAAAAATGTACGATGTACTCTGATTTTATCTCAGTAGCTCTCGGTTATGCTGACTACTCATTCTTTTCTGAATTTTATGTTGATGTAAATAAATAATTTCGATTTGTTCTTGATGAACATATTGTTTAAATACATTTTGAATTTCTGCTCGCAAAACATATTTTAATGATCTGAAAAAAGGGGCCAATTTCTTTTTTAAGGTTATATTCAAAGTTTGCGAGGTCTGTGGTATGTTGTAGATAGACTTCCAAAAATATTCAAAGATAAGCGTGGCCCTGCATAAACCAGGAACAATTAAAAATACTGTAAAATGACCAGAAATGTGAACGGGAAGTGGCCAAATGTCCACATTTTTACCTTAATGTTTTTTCAAATTAATGATGTCATTGTTAAACATTACTTTTGCAACACCCTGTATAATACAAATGTCGACGTCGTAGGTACCAGTCCTTACATGATGGCTGTAACTAAATTGAGCCACGTGGCACCACAATGTGATAGGCATACTCTAATTAAGAGCTGCGAAGAACTTTCGAGTGAGGTCACGTGTGTATTTTAACATTTTGTTATTAATAGATTAGGTATATTTGTACTATATGTCTTAATTTGACTATAATATCTAATAATATATATAAATTACGTGACACGTTTTTTGTCCGCAATGTACTCCTAAAGTAATGAACGGATTTCAATGGGGATTACTTCATGGAGGGCAGTTTAGTCCAACTTGAGAGATAGGATAGTTTTTGTTTCGATTTGGGATCCATAATTATTTTTATTTCCAATATTTGTTTTGTATGTACATATTTTCTGTGAGAAAATTTATTGGCGCACGGTTTGACAGTTCTGCTGTGAAAGAATTTTATTATAACAACAGGGAGCATTTTTTACGAAATAATTCTTGATGCTTTGAAATATTATTGACAAATTCCTATAAAACAGTATTGTTTTTATCATCTACAGAACAACGTCTATCGGGTCAGCTAGTATATATATATATATTAAACTATAACATTAATGACTTGTTTATTCATCATCATAGCAGAAAAACTTAAACGAAGCAATAACTTTTGCACGTCAAACGATTGTGCCGTTTTAAGAGAACTGGATCCCCGAAGTAAATTTATCTTATCTTATATCTTTTTAACGAGCTATTCCTGTATAAATATAGGTATATATATTCTGAAACTCGGAAACGGCTCCGATGATTTTACTGATATTGAGTATCCAGGTAGTTTTGGGGGCGAGAAATAGATCTAGCTAGGTTTTTGAATAAATGTACTTTTATACGTGTTTTAATGAATGAAGGTAAATTTCGCCACTATATACAAGACTATAATAGCTCAGATGGGACGTTGGGTGATCAGGAAAGCAGAAGACCCCGGATTAGATTTTCTTTTGTTCAAGTTTTGTATATTATTAAAAATCCGAGCAAGGCTCGGTCGTCCAGATATTATTTTATTATTGAGGAATTAAATAAAGCTAAGCTATATTCAAAAATACCTAAACAAGTGCAGTTAAGGCGCGGACTGACTAGTATTGTAAGCGCTACAACAAAGCCTACAATATTTGTGTTGATCACGTGGCTAAGCTGCAAATGGGCATTTAGTTTACTGATTTTCATTTGTTTACTCAAAATTTACATATTAAATTGAAAAATCGTTCGGTTTATGTTTTAGAAAAGTACTAATTCTATTAAATACTGTAAAAAAAGAATGTTGTTATAGCTGAAAATTCAGACATTTTCGACTCCAAAGTTTATTTTTGGGGAGCAACTTCTAAATTTTTTATTGGATATTTCAAATTACATATAAATATTCTATATGGTTCAAGATGTTCTTTAAGTCCTTCTTTGGGCACTGTTTTTTTTGCGTCGGAAAATTTTTAATATGCTATGTTATAATCGACTCTCAAAGAAACCAATTTTTGTGGATATTGAGGTGTGACTGCGCCTTAAGTGCAACTAAAAGCTCGTACCTAGTTTGTTGTAAGATTTGATTTAAGTGAATGCCCTTCACTGTAACTTACTAACATGAGACATCTAACCCTTAGACTGGTGTCATCGCTTCACGAAGCGAACTAAGCGTTTCTTTGTCAGTTCTGAGCTTAATACTTCTAATTGCCGCTTTGAAGTAACGCTCCGTTGAATCTTTTAATGCTTTTGTGGTGAACTAATTATTTCAACAATAATAATTGCATCTTGGCCAATTTGAGCAGTGAGCATTCTTGATGTAAATCGGAGCCGATACTGGTTAGATCTTTGAAGATGTGGGTTCTATTATTAGCAACTAGTGATTCTACAATTTGACTGTGTTTTAATGTGTTTAAGTACATATGTATGGGTTTCGTACTTAGCGTCTATCGGTGGGTTGCATCTAATTAACGGCAACAGTTAAAATGCTTAATTTTTTGCTACTAAAATAACAAATAATAAAAATGAAGATGTTCAATTAAAAAAATGTCCTCCAAGTGCTATAATTTTTTTGGGGTATAAAAAATAGATGCAACAGATTCTCAGACGTACCAAATATATCGTACTACAATTATTGTATGTATTTATTACATATATGTATGTATTCGACTGCCATCTTGCAATCCTATAGCGGATCTGTGGATGGAACAGAATAATATATAAATCGCGATACAAAAATAGTTGTAGATCATAGAATGGCGGAAATTTGAAGTTATCTGTATCTTTCAATGCTGAATCATAATAAAATAAAATAAAAAATATATTTAGGCGTGGGTCACGTGGGAAAATATAGATGTTGTCCGATTCTCAGACCTACCCGATATGCACAGAAAAATTCATACAAATCGTTTCAGCCGTTTCGGAGGAGTTTGGTAACAAACACCGGTACACGAAAATTTTATATATTAGACTAGCTATAAAGCTGTTAATAAATGTAATCGGAGGTTCTCAGTACATTATATATTCTTTCTTATATAAATAGTGTATCTATCGCCTTATATGGATATCATCCTAAGCTCTTAGCTTACATATACAAATAAACTGTTATAAATATATGAACATGAACGCGAATGGGCCATTAATATGAAGGTTGTTGTGATAACTGCAGTATACCTACGTTGCTATGAGGCGAGGGGCGTGACGTCATTAATCAGCCTACTCCGGTGACGTCATAGGGGTGAGATAAGTGAAAAGTTATTTATTCTAAAGACACACCAGTGAATGTAGCTCGATATAGTCGCCTTGTCGTGGTGTCGATATTATAAATCCTAGGGGATATTAGATAGTGGGACATTTACGTGTCGTATCATGGTATTTCTTATAACGAGATGGGTAGTTGGGAGGTATAACAATATCTTTGAAGTAACGGGTTCAAATCTAAGGTTGTACCAAAACTTTTGCGTAAAACAAGAGAAAATCTGGCTTAATTTAGTAAAACAGAATATTAGAAAACTACATTGCTATATATATTTCTTCGACGAATATTTTTAATGTAAAACAATAGTTGGTGTTGTGTGTGTTAGTAAATGTGTTCTATCAATCATGTAACAAGTTGAACTCGAGTCGTGCTTTTTATGTTTAAGCCGGTTCCAGATATAAATACTTCATTGTCTATCTAAAGTAATATTATAAAGAGGAATCATTTGTGTTTTTATGTGTACGTTTGTAAAAAAAACTATAAAACATGCTTAATATAACAAGACCAATCTTAACAATATTTTTGAAGGACATATTGTGTGATGGACCGTTTGAATTTTTCAGTAGAGTTTAGAGACTTCCTTTACAGCCTATAAGATTAATCCGTTTTAAATACTTTTTGAAGTAATTTTGCGCTTACAAAAATAAAAACATCAAGAAACTTACAGATAATGATGATATTAATCTTATTTAAAAGGAATATTGATCTAGCGTCCAAACCTAGGAAATAATCGAGATAATTGTATAGAAGCACGCTGCTAATGTTTCCTTTTTAGTTCTGTAAGTCACATGTTAATACTTACCCGTACATTTCGTTGAACGCAATGATTCTGTGAGGCTGCTTGACGAATAACCTTTACTTAGCCCGCTAAGTTTATCTGTACCTGAAAACAATACTAGCATTATATTTTATTGCAATTTATAAAACACACACTAGGTATCTTGAGCAATGATGTGTCGATTTATAAAGAGTTTTAGCGGCCGTTCACAATATTCAGTCTATCTACGGTTGTCGCCTACTTGAGATAAAAATCGTAACTATCGTTGACTGTTCTGCCCCAATAAACTTAGCGACGGGAACTCATCCGTACACTATGTCTGTCAATACGTATAGCTTACCAGCGATAGAAGTTTGTATGAAAATTGCGATTCACGCGTCCCATTATAAGGCGATAAGAATGACTTATCGGATATATTGGTACAGCTTCAGATTATTGACAGCTAATTACTGACAGTAGAAGGTAGTAATTTATCTCTATCTGTAGATAGTATATTGGGAACGGCCGTAAATGTATCAGTTTTACACTAATACGTTGAACTGCAATAAGTGTCAGTAAACTCCCTACAGACTGACAATTAATCGTAAGTATCCCACGCTAAAAAGTTACGCGTCAGTCCGAGCACAAAATTGCATGAAGTGCAATATGTTTTCTGCTATTTATATTGTATAAATATGCCGAAACACTTAACGGCTCGGGAACATCGAGAGGGGTCGCATCATTACTGGTATTCCATTCGCACAATTAAGTGTTCATTGTATTCGCCATGGTTCCCATGAAATGGCACCAAAACATCAACGGCGTGCGCCTGCGCAATTGCGACGCGCGCCATCTATTGTTACTGATACGCGTTAAGAACGATGTCACTATCTAACCCCATTATCATCCCTGATTTATACATTTCGCTCGAGTGCGCAATGATTGTGATATAATTGTTTGTTTGTTATTCGAGGGTTGAGTGGTGGTTGCGGATTGCCTTATTGGCGTAAGTGTTCAATTCCTGCTTTAAAATATCAAAGTACAGTTATCTACTTATACTTCTTCTTCGTTACAATCTTGACAGAGCGGCCGTGGTCATCACGAAGTGAAATCTTTTGGGGCAGATGTGATTCGCCCCACGAGCGTTCCCCACTTTTTCCTGCTAGCCGACAGTCTGGTACACTCGTTCAATTGAACACCCACAGCAGACTTAATTTTGTCGTACCATCACATGGGCGACCTTCCTCGCCATCTCGTGCCCTCCACTTTGCCCTGCACGACAAGGCGCTCAATGGACTCACTCTCGCGCCAGGAGACGTATCCGAAGAACTTACGAAAGCGACTCTGTATTAACACCGAAAGGCTTTGTTTTATGCCAAGTTCTTGGAGAATGGAGACTTTGGTGCTAGTACTTATACTTAGTTACATGAAAACTAAACTTTTTGCTCCGGTTTCATAATAGATGGATGGCTGACAATTACGAATGTTAAAAGTCTTTTTTAGCGTTTACCACCACTTCGGAATAGGATGTGCTTTTATGAGAAGAAGTCGCAAGAAACTCATTACTTTTCTTTTAAATCAATAGCTTCATCGTTGTACAAATTATTATCAAACAAGGTGTAAAACACTCAATGCCTTACAAGCTTACACGAGTACCTAAGTCGTAAAATAAATGTAAATTAATAAGTGAAAACACAAGATAATATGAACAAACTGTTCGTTTGGGTTTAAAAGTTGTAAAATAAAGCATACTATGGTAAACGATTGCGATCAATAGAGATAATTAAATGAATTCGGTTATAGCAAAAAAGTGTGTTCCATTGATTTTGATTAAGTCCGCCGCATTCAAACCAGATCCACTAATGAATATGAATTATGAAACAACCCCAGCCCTTACGCAATAAACATTAAAAAATCAATATTCACATCGTACGGGTTATTTATTGGTATATTTTATCGTGATTATATCTAAAGTACCGACCACCCAATCTATACCAATATCACAAAGAGGTAAAGTTTGTGAGATTGTAGGAGGTAATCTCTGGATCTGTTGAACCGATTTTGAAAATTCTATTACCAATTGAAAGCACATTGTTTGTGGCTACGTATTAATCCCAAAACAGATGAGTCTTTTTCGTGATTGGTATTTGTAAATTAATTCGGAGAAAAACCAGTTAAACGAAAACGTTTCTTACGAACTCTGCCTTAGCGATGGGAGATATATTATTATGATTGTTCTGTATATTATATAAATGTATAGGTAGTGGCAGCTTTAGATCACCAACTTATATGGTTACTAGTCTCACTGCTAGTCTTTAAATTTTTTCATAGAATAGGCCTTCAAACTATATTCAAAATTCCCACTTTCATAGGAAATTTCCGATTTACGCTTGACAAAATATGAAGTAACATGATGCTTATTCCGAAACTCTCCCAGCATTATTTTTGTATTGTCATTGCAATCAAAATAATCATAATCTAGCCCCAGGCTGTCCGATCGCTTAGATATTCAGCTGTGAAGTAGTAGGATTTACAACAGAGCCATTTTTTAGTAAAACATTTAAATTTATTTCTAGATAGTGCCTTAACAATGGCTGGGACTTTATTATAAAAGTGTTTATATGCATTTACCCTTAAAGCTATTTAACGTATCTTATGAAGCCAACTAGAATTACAAGCAATCCCTTATTTCTATTGTTATAGTAATGAAAATCACTATTAAGATAAATGACAACAAATTAGAGATAAATAACACTTGATCATATAATATATAAAATTCTCATGTCGCGGTGTTTGTAGTTAAACTCCTTCGAAAAGGCTTGACCGATTCTCATGAAAGTTTGAGTGCATATTGGGTATGTCTGAGAATCGGACAACATCTATTTTTCATCCCCCAAAATGTTAAGGGTGGTCCACGCCAAATTTTTATTTTTTTGACTTTTTTTTTAAAGTTGTTTGATTATGCGTCAACATTAAAAATACATACAACTTCAAATTTTTACCTATCTACGATCAACAGTTACTTTAGTATCGCGATATTAAAATCGGCAATACAACGTTTGCTGGGTCAGCTAGTAATAATATAATATCGAAACTCGCACAAAACACTTACTCATCTATGAATTCCTATGTATAAGAAAGAGTTAAGATTTTTAGGGTTTGAGTTAGGTATTTATTTGTATACTTAACTAATTTTAAAAATTATTTCAAGAGTAATTCCGTAATTTCTGAGTTATCCACTATTTTCGCAAATATTACTGCACTCCCATGCATTTAAGCATGTGAAAATAAAAACTTTTTAAGAGGAACATAATATTTATAAGGAGAAATGATAACATCTCAAAAGTGGGGTAGTAGCTCCCTTTAAAACGGCACGTGGATTTTTGTGCTAATTTGAGTTTTATGTAAATGTGTTCGTTTGTATTCATTTTGATTTCTTGTTGAATATTCTCATTTCATGTTGACAGTTTCTCAAACATAAAGGGAAGACTCCGTTCTTCGTTCTCTAGATATCGCAGGCGTAGTCGCAAAGTGTGGCAACTATTACTACGCCCAAGTGGGCGTACACGAACAAGTCTCGAACAATGTGTGACATTGACGTGCCACATGTTCTGTTAACTTTGCTTATAATTGAAACCGAAAAGCCGGGTTGTGTAGTAAAATTTTGTAAAAATTGGACACTTGGATATATCATCAGTAAGTATTTTACAGTAACACGAAGCGTATGTTACAAAATTTGAAAGATGCCGTTGAGTGTCAAGATGCCACGCACACAAGCATCTATTAGTTGCCGCAATAAAAAAGCTATTGCTCTTAAGTAGTGCGGTATCAGTTGGAGCGCAGCAGAGACCATTCCTTAATCTTAGGGGAAGACACATTTTCTGAATTTTTATATATATTCGTTCATAAGTCGATAAAACATGCTCCGATATGAACACAATGTTGTGTAGAAATTTCAAAACAATCGGTAGTGAACATTTGATTTTATATATTTATATTTTTTACAATCAGCCAACCAATATATTTACGTAGATTTCTTAATTATAAATGAAATTGAAAAAGAAACACCAAATGTGACAAAGAGCCACAGATATATATATATATACAATTTGACAAATAAAAACTAGATGTTATAATGGTTAAGTTAGTTGCAGCCTCGGGTACATCTAATATATAAAATTCTCATGTCGCGGTGTTTGTAGTTAAACTCCTTCGAAAGGGCTTGACCGATTCTCATGAAATTTTGAGTGCATATTGGGTAGGTCTGAGAATCGGACAACATCTATTTTTCATTCCCCTCAATATTAACGGTGGTCCACGCCAAATTTTATTTTTATTTTTTTGACATTTTTTTTTAATTTGTTTGATTATGAGTCAGCATTGCAAGTCAACGTTGCATTGCCGATATTAAAATCGCGATACAAAAGTAGCTGTTGATCGTAGATGGGTGAAAATTTGAAGTTGCATGTATTTTGAATGCTGACTCATAATCAAACAAACTTAAAAAAAATGTAAAAAAAATTTCGTGTGGACCACCCTTAACATTTAGGGAGATGAAAAATAGATGTTGTCCAATTCTCAGACCTACCCAATATGCACTCAAAATTTCATGAGAATCGGTCAAGCCGTATCGGAGGAGTTCAAAGTTTAACACCATGACACGAGAATTTTATATAATAGATGTAGTGATAAATTGATAAGGATCAATATCTTATTTGTGTAAACAGGTTTTTATAGCAGATTATAATTGCCATTTTTGTTAAGTATTAAAGTGGATATATTATGTAATCCTTATGACTTAGTGACATGACTTTACTGTATATAAGATACACAATTCCACCATACATTATTTTGTTATATCTCAAAGGGCTAAGACAGCGTTTTCGTTGAAAGCTCCCAGACGGCTTATTTTTTTCCGACACCTCCAACAAATATCGTTAACGTATACAAATATGTATATCTTAACCTTCCTCGAGAACCATGCTATCTATACATTGGTGAAAAAAGCATGAAGATCGGTGCAGTGCTTTTTGAGCTATAATATAAAAGAGAATGTACGTATGTTCACCTAAATTGAAATAAAACTTTACCACACATAAAGGATAGTGGACGTCGCTGACAGTGATTTTTATCTTTCGAACCATTTTAGCGGTCGAAATTTTATACATATTATGCATTTTTTTAGGTGAATGAACGCACCGGGCACTCGCAGCTAGTATGCTACATGATTCGTGTAACTCCAACACCATTCGGCGAATCACTAAAAATGGCATATATGACTATGTGTTTTGTGGAGTAGCACTCCTCTCAAGGAATGTATATAGGAATTTTTTGGTGGATGATAATATGTTTTCGTTATGCATTTTAGATTGTAGTGGTATTGTCCCCGTTACAATATCAACTTATTCGCGCGACTTGTAGTATATATGCACATATTTATAGTGTGAATATTATATTTGAATATAATATTATATATTATATTTGCCTACCCTTTATCAATTTTCCTATAAGGTAACGTCTTGGAAGTGTCTCAATATTATGAGTTTCGTGTTAATTATTTTAAGGATTTTTATAAGAGGAATATACTTAACTCCGGCCCACACATACACTGACACTAAAATAATATTTAGACAATTATAGAAATAAAATAACGCCTGATTAAATAAATTGTCTTAAGAGTGTAAACATATTTTCATGAGACAAATAGCGATATACTTTTAATACAAGATAACTTAAGAGTAATGAGAGATTTTTCATATTTCTTTTCACTTCGCTTTGCAACTGTTACACAGAATAAATCGTGCCAAATCTTATTTTATGTAAATTTAATTAATAAAAATATGTGGATATAATACTATTATTGTATTCAGTAAAGTAAGTCAAAGAAAGATTTCAATAAAGTAGGGTTAATTAAGGAGATTTCAAAAGAATCAAATATCAGTTAAGTAATATTTCTGTTGATCTGAATAAAGCCTATTTATTATAGAAGCGGTGGAATGAAATTTTTGAATTTTTGAATACAAAACTCAGCTGGAATCTGACAAATAGATAATCTTACAATCACATTTTCTCTTTTTAACCACAAATTCCAACTGCTCCTGAATGTTACCTCCAATTTTGTTTCAGTAACGACTTAACTGTCAACATTAAAAATGCAGTTGGAAATTTCAATTGAAATGCATTTGCCTCGACAATCGGCGTCCTCGTTAAGCTTCGGGAAACGGCATCCCGGGGCAACTTTCGTAATAATGAACTCCACTGAGATAATAAAATTTTATTCTCTCAGACAGTATTTAGAGCTGTGATGATCCAGCTAGGGCGGGCTTGGGCGGTTGTGTTTCCATGGCAACGGTGGGGATGTAGGGTAACTCACACGCCCAGAATTTTCTCCCTTTCAGAGATTGTTATCCGAAGAAACACCCCACCTTACGATACCTACAGCTTCTGTATATAAGCAAAGGGGTTCGGCTGACTATGAATAATAATTGTTACTTTATCTGAGTTGTTAAATTGGAATTAAGAGTCGATAAATTTCACAACTGGGTATAAAGTTTTATAGATTCAACGTTTTTCCTTTAGATAACCCAATTATATTTCATAAGCGAGTAATTATATAAAAAAGCAATTTATTTTTGTGCATAATAACGGTGGAATAAGTTGTATTACGGTAAGTTCGGATACAGGGAAGGTCTGGATAACTCCACCTTTTATATTTTTTTTATCTGGCAACATAGCACGAAACGTGGTTTCGTTATGCCTCTCACTTATGTTCCCTGTCTATCAATGCGTTGCGCTGGTTGTGTGTGGTGTGACTCAAAAACTGAACTATCTGAAATTATTTTGTATCCGAACTAACCCTGATATAGTACAATTTAATTACTAGCTGGTACCCGCGACTTCAATCGCATTTACCAGTGTAACCATATGTGCCACTGCGACTGTGCCACACGTATATTTACAAAAAAAATAATATAATATACACATTTTATACAAAATATTATAGTTGAAGCAGCGTTCGTAAGAAAAAGTTTTCATTGGACCGTTTTTTCTCCGACTTTATTCTCGCTTCGCTAGGTCACTTTTAATTGTATAGTTATATTTTGTTAATGTTTATAATCTATCACAACTTACTTCACAACTTTTCGTATAAAAGACATGTTTTTTCATAAATATCTTATGACTAGACATTAATATCTTAAATCATCTAATATTTACTGATATACTAAACAAACTTTTTGTTTAAATACATTGTTATATATTACGTTTACAGTTTCGCATTCTGGTGGATAAACAAATAAATTTTCTATCTGTCCCGTACGCGTGAAAAAGCTACTCCATGTAGCTTGACCATGTGAAAAACAGTTTTTTTATTAAAATACCTCTACAAAATCAGGATGTCATTCCTTGCGTCTTATTGATGGTCAATCTACAAGTTTCAAAAATTTTTTTCACGTTTATTTCATATTATAGATTATCAACCGGATTTGGGAATTCTGCTTTGGTAGTGCCATCGATTTGATTTGAGTGAATTTTTTTTTCATCCAAATTTAATTGTGAGTATGTGGCAACCCTCTCTTTTGCCACTGGTAAACATCCAGCTATGATTTATCCGAAAAAACTAACTAAATACAACTCTTCACAATTGCATAAATTAATTTTACTTGTTTCTGTTTAAACACGCACGCACTAATATCATGATGACTTTTGTTCAAACTGTAACTGACCTTTAATTTCCTTCAATGACACAATTGCACAAAATTTCTAACATATTCTTGATCGTTCAGTACCGTGGCACCTATTTTACAGCTTTCTAAATCATTCTCAAATATTCTAGATAGACAAATTTCTAAGTCTTTCTAGAATTTTTTCTAACCTTTCAAATATCAGAGCTCGATATCACAGCCTTGAAATACATTTCAGTGATTTCCAAATTATTCTGAGGTGTTCTAGATTATTCAAGAAATTATTAAATCTTTATGAAATTTTCTAAAGCATATTCATCTGATTACAATATAGGCTTACATTTGAAAAGTCTTCAAGTTATTCTAGAAATCTCTAAATCATTCCAGAATATCTAGTACAATCCAAATAGATACATAAATATATAAATTGCCTATGACACTCACAAATCATATGGCCTTCTATTGGTAAAGAATTTTCGAAATCGGTTCAGTAGATAAACTCACAAACTTTACTATCAGTATCACTTATGTTGTTGTGTTTTCTCATAATTCCTCCTTAAAAAAATACAACTTGTTTGAACCACCGAAAATAATTTTTTGACAACAGCTTTTGTGTCTTTTAGAAGTAAAGTGTTGCTGGTGAACTACGTTTAATTTAATGAAGCCACACGATACTAAAAATCTGGGTGTTTTGATTTAAAAAAAATATATCAATAAATATATTGCGTAATTGTTTTGTGGGATTCGTTACGTGTGTGGCGGAGCATACCCACCAAATGTATGTGAAAATCTTTCGGAATGTTTGATAATTTATCACTTGGATTTTAATAACATGTTTACACATTCACTTAGCTAGATTTAAGGCTTGTACCATTCTTAAGAATCAGTTTATTAAATCTACTTGGTAGTTAGATTAATGAGTAAAACATACATGCATGTAAACATTTTCTATATAAATAATACTTAATTGTAAAGCAAATATCTTACCTATACTTTTGCTCTTATCGATTCCCAGCATTGAGTCTTCCGTTCTCGATGTCCTTCCAAAACCAATTGTGTTTGACCCATCCTGTGCCAACTGACCTCCATAAAAGTCACCGAAAGCAGAAGCAGTTCCCAAAAATCCAGATCGATCCTGTAACGCAGCTTTGGCTTTCTCCACACTCTGTTTTAATTGCTCGAAAGTCGACTGGTGAATGCGATAAGGTGGCCATTCTGTGGCCGGCCAGGGTTCTTCTTTCAAAGCACTTCTCTTGAATTCTAGGGCTCCGGTGTAGGAGCAACTGCTTTCGTACATGGCAACTTTTACAGCTCTGAGTGCTTTTGCGCACTTTAGGCCGCGAATATCGACCCTGTGGGAAAAGAGAATAATTATTTTCCATTTTTGGGACAGGATGATATTCGAGTAAGATTACCGCAACATACAGAGATTAAGTCTTAAATATATTTTTTCAAAAGGCTTCTTGGAGATAACTTATTATTGTTGATGAAATCACTACCACAGCTACAGAAAAAAGCTGAGAGAAAAGAAACAGCGCAAGAACCTCTCAAAGTTATTGTTTTTAATTACATTACGTCAGTAATTGCTTAAATATCATAACCTGGTTCCTGGTTATTCTTTAAAAAGTTAAGTAAGCCTTTTTTATGAAAATAAGGGACAAGACGAGCAGGACGTTCAGCTTGTGGTAATTGATACGCCCTGCCCATTAAAATGCAGTGCTGCTCTGGATTCTTGAAAAACCCCAAAAATTCTGAGCGGCATTACAAATGCGCTCGTCACCTTGAGACATAAGACGTTAAGTCCCATTTGCCCAGTAATTTCGCTAGCTACGGCGCCCTTCAGACCGAAACACAGTGAGGCACACATCACTGCTTCACGGCAGAAATAGGCGCCGTTGTGGTACTCCCACTGGTCAAACTTAATTACTGTTTTACAATAGAATATAATATAACATTAGCTTATCCGCCATTCGCTCTGGAATTATAATAACAAATGACCACAAGTTATTTACTCAATCCTAAGGCATTCATATATCTTATGGTGCCACAAGGTGCTCAGAATATCATGTTATATCTAGTCTTTCATATGCATAATTTTTTGTTCTAAGTACACCAAACGGCAGGTAAACTGATAATATATTATACATCTTATCACTTGTGAAATCACATGTTCTTACTTCGTCGGTATCTATTTTCATCATGGTCGGTTAAGCCGTCCTTGAGATAAAATAGGTCACATACACATAAAAATCAGCAATCATAGCATTGTTGTCAATACAGTCAGTTAATGGAATTAATTAGATGGGCTATTATACAGGTTATTTCATTATACTGACATGAAATAAGTATTTATTTACTGATATAATTATTTAAGTCATTAGGGCTATTGTTTTTATTATTTGATTTTGGATAAGTTGGTCTAAAGACATGAAAATGTGGACAGTTAATTACACTTACAAAATTTGATTATTTATTCTGCGTAAAAATCTATAATTTATTAATATATTATTTTTCATTCTTATCACCTATTAAATCATCCAAAAGTTTACACAAATAATGACGTTTTGGTGGTCCAAGCGACAGCTAGTAAAACCCAATTAAAATTATAGTTGATACGGATAAAAATTAGGGATCAATATTTTTATAACTGCTATGGTGTGATGATATTTATTTCAATCAAATTGTAACAGTCAAGCTCACCAGCACTTCACCAATTGTTTTAGAAGAGAAGATTCGGAGAAGTGATAAAACCGGTAGAATCTGCTATATTTCTTGGCATTACTCTGGATTACAAATTACAATCGGGCCCCTATAGTGAAGGATTGGCGAACAGACTTAGCTCTGCAGCATACAGGTTAAAAAAATAGACGAGGTATATTGGTATGGGGCAGCGCTGCCGATATTAATACAATAATTTAATAATTTGTGCTGCAGATTAGGGCTATTCGCGCTATTTATAACCTAGGTCTTAAAGAATCATAGAGAGAATAATAATTTAAAGAAATTAACATCTTGACTGTTGCTTCTCAATATATTCTTGATAATGTTATTTATGTACATAGGCACACAAGTGAATGTCATAGCCATAATGTTAACACCAGCAACAGACATAACCTTATAATGCCTACTACTCGGCTAAGTCGAGTTAGTTATGTCTTTTGTGGGGCGATGTAGGTACATTATGTTTTTACAACATGGCCCAGAAAAAATTCGAAACAAGTATATTGCGAAATTAAAAAAAAACATTATGTGGTAAATTTTACTTTAACATGACTTTCTTAATGATACCACAGAATGGGAATGGAGCGACCGCCCTCACGCTATCAAATACTAAATTTAATTGTACAATATTACTTCGTAACATTAATTTTTATGAAAAAAAAAAGAGGCCCGTCTAGTTTGTGCGCTCGTTCTTCTCAGGTCTGAGGCAAACTCTTTGGAATGAGTGGTAGTTTTTGACTTTCAATAAGTGAAATCACATCCTATTTTGAATTAAAATATTAGAATTAGAATTTGAGTTTCATTTAAATAATTAATACTATTTGCCTCACCTCATATCTGATATTCGTTTCCTTTTTTGTCGCTTTTCGTTCTTCTTATCTCTATCCGTCTTGCCTATCGAGAAGTGTGGCATCACATATCAGTGATACCACCCACTTTAATTGAAATCCCCGACCGAACACTTAAAAATTATCAACTCCTAATAAAAATATATATTTTATTATATGTCGTCATTATGTCTACAATGAATACAACCCAGTTGAGTATTGCAAAATTTAAATGTATAATTTAGTTATGCAAGGCTTAGCGAGAATTCACGTCACTAGTAATCACATTTTTAACTTTACTGCGACCGTTTAGCCGTTTTCGATGTCTATGATAGTAACAAAACAGTATACTGCGAACAACTACGGCTACAGACACCGTTCATGCGCAATGTTCAAATTGATTGCATCCGGCACAAGGGAAATGTGTCGTATAACCAATTTATTTGCTGGTCGATTTGACCACAGTCTTTATACACTATAATACTAATATTTACTCAAGTACTGTATTTCAATTAATTGAGATTAAATCGCTGACAATTTTTTATCAGCAATCAAGCGTACAAGTCATCAGGTGAAGATTCACAGCCGTCAGAGCTCTAAAGTGCGAAAGCCGTATTTTATGAAGGTACCATTTCATATTGGCTGAGTCCAGTAGCACTAAGCGAGGGTGAAATAGTATTTAATGCACATTTGTATAAAGAGGATCAAAAAACACGACTGGCATGGTTCGCCTGCGGCTCTCATCACAATAGATGACGCCACGACCGTTTTTTGACCTGATTATACAACGTGTCGCATAATATTTTTTCTACAACTAGGTAATTTTAATTAAAACAAAAATTAAACAAACAAATATTTTTCTTTCTTACAAATACCACAAGTTTTCGAGTTGCCGCTTAAATAGGCGGGAATCGAATCTCTGGGCAATGGTTTCCTTTTTCCTTCAACGAATGGCAAAGGTACACCCATACAGCCAACGCGGAAAATGTGAAAATTACAGAATATACCAGCATCTTAGCAAATTATATTAACAAGTGTTTTTTCTTAGGTGGATATTAAAATGTTTAAGTACTTAGTATTATCCAATATTTATATGAACCTACCATTATTTACCGAGATTTAGATGTGGTACCAAAACAACTGTGCTTTTTGGCAACATAATGTACGGTAAACAATAGTAACAGTGGCTTTAAGGGAAAATCTATTGGGTTGGCGTCACCGACATTCTCATGACATCATCATTATAATTACTAAAATAAATATAAATATCTAAAGATACTTGTTGGATGGGTAAAATCTCGTAAGTTCGCGTCACTGATATACTTATAGCAGTATATCTGTTGCTATACAGCTGACGTATTGTGCAAGTTGCACAGTGCAACATTAGTGTTAGTATAAATTTATTTTAAGTGAAGTTGAATGGATTTAGTGAAAAGTTCAATGTGTATATAAATTGGGCATTGTTGAAATAGTGTTTTTGTTTGATTTTATATATTATTGACAATAAGTTTAAAAAATAAATTGAAATTAATAATTAAATTGTTTGTCAATTTGTCTGCCAATTTTTTTAAATATTCCCTATGTGGTGCTAAATAATTTGTGTGTTTATAATTATTATTTTACTATCTACATGTCAGAAACTAGAATGAGGAGCGGCTTCGGATTTTTTTTTTTTTTAAATATCTATTAATTCTCTAAGCTCATTAAATCTTTATCAGGAATACGACCTCTCAATCTCACGAGTCTGTTAAAATATCAAAAACAGATGGTTGGTAGGTTTTAAATAGGAAAGGCTGTTTATTCTACACGGCCACATTATCTCTGGACCTCGCTGTATCGTGACACCCCCCCCGTTCCTCTTTCACCCCCTCGAGCTCGTCCTGTTGTGTCAGTACGGTTTCATTACCGGTAGGTACATGTCTTGATATTTTCGTGCTATCACTGCTTTGTTTTTTATTGTTACGTTCTGATATTTATTGTTAATCCTTCTGTAGTTTCTGTTGTTCTATGTGGCTATTATAGTTATAATAATATATATGATAGAAAAATAAATACTTATTGTATGTAACCCAGATTCTTTCATTGATTTTTCATCAACATCATAATAATAATAAGCATCACAACACAACACCTTTACATCAATCAATAATACGGAAAAAAATAATCGTTGTTTATTTATTGATAATAACATCCTAGTGATGCATGTTCAAATATTTAATGCAGCTGTAGCACCTTACAAAACTCATTTATCATGTATATTACAGCCATTGTAAGATACTCTATTTGATTGAAAAGAGTGGCCGTTGAGTTTCTTCTGTGTTCTTCTCACGAGCTCAACTTTTTAGGCACATAATAATATCAGTATTTTATAAGAAATATTTGTAGTGACAATTCAAAAGCGCTTAGTTGAAAAAAGTTTATTTGACTTCGACTTTAAACAAACGTAAATTTGTCCTCGCTTGCCAAACTAGCTAGAAAGGACGATGTAATGGGAGCTACCTTTGGACAACCAAAGCACAAAAGCAAATGTGATGCTTTGAATCTCTGAAAAACTAAAGGTAACTTCATCAAAGTAGTATCACGATAGGATGGAAGTATAGACTAAACCGATTTGTGTCATTTCAACTTCCTGAAAGTGTGCTGAGCGATTCTGAACCACAATATGTACGATACGCGCAGTCAAATGATTTGTTTCGTATGCAGATGGCTCAAGCGTGGGCGCCTCTCTTGCCACTTTAGCGCAGGAAGTCTGTGCTCTGTACATTACCTTATTATATCCTACAAAAAGTTTCATCCGGTGGTCAATGTCGTTTAAAAATAACCTTGCACTGCTTTTCTGTTCACTGAGTTGGAGATACCGAAGACATAAAATATGACTTTTACCAGAACAAGAACAACTTTGTTATGTATAAAATAAATTCGGCAAGAGCTCTTAAAATCCTTGTGGTTTTGCAAAATAGATTGGTATTTTGAGACATATTGATATTACTTATCATTATCGGCCGTTTTCAATACCGTATCGCTAGTTACGGATCAATTCTATCACGGTTTAATGACAAAATCTTAGCTATCCATAGTTAGGTTCAATATTAGTTTGTTATTAGTTATAGTCCAATTCCAATGCTATTTGTCAATAGGTCATTGAAATGTAAGTAAGCATAAAAGGATAGATATTTCTACTTCAAGTAAGTTAAACTAAGGATAGATTGATTATTGAAAACGGCCGTAAAAGACCCGTGAACTCGATCCATCCCAAATCTCATAAAAAATAATATAAATTGCACAATTATATATCCGTAGAACTGTCTATTATGATAATATCAAACAAATATACAATTTTTGAGCTGGTTTGCTTTTTAATTTGGTCCTTTCTGGTTTTCTCAATTTTGCGATAAAAGAAATATATTATATATTTTTAAGTTTAGTATATATTAAATTTTCTCTTTATTAATCATTTATAACGGTCGACGATTGCAGTTCACAGTATAGCCCGAATATCTTTATGTTTGTGCTTAGATATAAGTAAAATTGTAAAATATATTTTCTGTGTGTAAACACAAAAAATAATGTTGAGGCAAACTAAATAATCATAGAAATATTAAAAATTTGTGAAGGCGGTTTCTACCGCTTGCATAGGACTCTTCTAGATAGTATAGCGCCGGATTTTTTGCTGTCAAAGCGCAAGCACCGTTTGTCCTATTCCTGAAGTTCAACATCATCGCAGTAGATACTTCAACGTGACCGTCACCATCATATGGGTGAACACCAGGATTAATCTACCGTCACTTCTTATATAAAACAAACTGTGTGTAGAGGTAACTTGATAGCAGTGAAAACTACTAGCTTACTAGTTCGAAATAGCCCTTAGTGAAAACAGTGACAAAACACACTTGATCACAACATTGAGTAAATTTTATGGAATATCTAAATACGGCCACACAGGATGGCCCATTGCAGTAATAATAGCTTATAACTATATTCGAGTATAATATTTTGACACACTTAATATTGCCACACTTTTCACACAAATTATCTTGCCCCAAGTTAAGCATATATAGCCTGTGTTATGTGTTACAAGACAATGATATATTTAATACAATATGCTTACTTAAACATACATAAATTCATATAAACATACATATATACATAAATACATTTAAACATCCATGACTCGGAAACAAACAAACGGAAAAAAACAAACAAATTTTCGTTCGATTGTGTATGGACCGCGCTTTAAATACAACGCCACGTAATGACAAAGTGTTCAGTGAAAAACTGTCCAAATAACAGCAATCTTTTTTTATGGAAAAGGAGGAAAAACGAGCCTATGAGTCACCTGGTAGTCAGTGATCACCGCCGCCCACATTCTCTTGCAACACCAGAGGAATCATAAGAAGGGCTGATACTAATACGCGCTTTTTGAAGGTACCATCGCACAGGGAAGCTCATTCCACAGCGTGGAAGAAAGCTCCTTGAAAACCGCACTGTGGACGACCGCCACACGTGTGTGGCGTGTCGTGCGAAGGTGGAATTCGACGGCAGGAATCAGGTGAAACAGTTCTTCGGAACGCTCGCCATGATAAATGCGGTAGAAGATACACAATGAAGCGACGTCTCTACGCAACGCCAAGTAATTCAGCCGTTCACAGAGCACTGGGTCCCCGACAATTCGAGCAATGGGGTGCGCCAGACCAGGGACGATAGCCATACTCCGTATGTGGCCGGACCTGCGCTTTCCACGAATGTGGGATGGCTTGAAGTATTGTCGTGCTCTATTTATGATGACCAGTTTCTTCGAAGCCAATTTGGCTTTTCTAGGGGTTAAATTTGACAAGGTTCAATTTACCCCATTCCGCGACCTTCTCAAGAGAGGAGTTGATAGAAGATACAAGACCTGAATGGCCCGTGTATATGGCATCACCAATGCTGTCTCCTGAATAGCAATTAAAATTGTGTAACTAACTTTACGTTTTTAATCATTTTGCTTAACAATTACATTTCAACTGCTAAAACAAAACGTTCATGCCTTGTGTTCGCGTCCGACTCGCGCGTGATGTCGTGTTACTACTTCTAATGAGCATATACAATAGACTTTAAATATTACTGCAACGAAATAAGGTGTTAATCTGAATGAATGTTTTAGTGTTATATGTGTAAGTTAATGTATATGTATATACAACGCCGCTCGGACATTTTTGACGACCTTTTAATAGGCGATTGGGAGTATATTTCTTTATGGTACGACAATGTACGGCTCGGTTGGTATTTTTTGATCACGTGGTTGATAGACATTATCCTAAACCGATTTCTCAACCCTTATACACCTTAAGTTGTTGTTAATACATATAATTGCTATTTGGAAATTAGCAGCGATGACAAACTTAATACCATTAAATAATAATTGTCAGCTCAATTTGTACAATTAAAATTATTTAGTTTTTTATTAGATTTTGTTATGAATTTTGTCATTTATAATGCATTAGCATAAGTGGAATTTTTTAAATCTGTCTAACCGAATTAATAGCGAAAGTCTTGTAAATTGTCATCACTGTTTTTAATGTAAGCCATCGATGTTCAACGATCACGGGTGCGGATATATATAGGTGATTCGCTAACTGAAGCCGAAAGATGCACTCACTGATGTAAGGAAGTTACGTTCATATTTGTGTATGGTTTATATTCGTCATCGCCTCCCAACACAACATATACTTCAATCACCTCAATTCGTAATTATCCTGTAATAAATACAGTGGCACACAGAAAACATGAACGTATCCTTCCATAAATAATGGTAAGACAGCTTTATATATTGATAACCAATCTTGAGGTACAATTGTTCTTTATTTATACAACCTGGTGTCGGAAGAAAGGTTGAAATGAACAAAGACTTGAAACGAGAACGGCAGAAGCAGAAGAATGTTTGCCTCATTCACCGGCATTAGTGAGTACAATGATAAAAAAATAACGGGGTGCACTCCGGGAGTGCCGGCAGAAGTGAAAACTTGAACATTAATGTTGTGCATTTTTGAATATTTTTGAATGGTTAATTAATTTAATTGAATTAGTTAATTAATGGTTTTTGAATATTTTTTTTGTTTAATTATTTCGCTCAAATTGCTTTATTTCTCAGTATAAAAGTACTAGCATTTATTTGGTTAAATACAATATTGAATTACTACGTTATCGTACACAAAAATGACAATTTATATTACAAAAAAAAATTACACTTCAAAACTATTACAATTATTTTACATTATTTTTATCTCTCAAAAAAATCAACTTTCATCCACAATTTCCCCGACTGTCTTACGAATTTTACGTATTCGTTGCGTTACTTAAGAATTCGAGCTGCTCTGCGTTGCACGCGGTCAAATGGATTGAGCTGATACTGGGGTGCGCCAGACCAGAGATGACAGCAATACTCCATATGTGGCCAGACCTGCGATTTGTACAGCACTAGAATGTGGGCTGGCTTCAAGTATTGCCGTGCTCTGTTTATGACGCCCAGTTTCTTCGAAGCCTTGATTTGGCTTTGCTCTCCAGATGGCCGTGGAATTGGCAATCGCTCGAGATAGCTCTGGTCGACGATTTACCTAGAGAGACCTGCATGGCCCGTGTATACAGCATCGCCCATGCTGTCGTCTGCATAGCAATCTATGTTGGAGGTGTCCAATATAATATCATTGATATGTAGAAATGGGAGTGGGAAATAGCACACAGCCTTGGGGCACTCCAACGTTCATGGGCTTGAGATTCGAGCAATAACCGTCGATAACGACATGTATGTTGCGCCCATTGAGGAAGCTGGAGGTCCACTTGCATAAGCTCTCGGGAAGCCCAAACGATGGAATTTATGAAAGGAGCGCCTTGTGTAATAGTTATAGGCCTGTGGTTTGCCGGATTCGAACTGTCTCCTTTTTTTGGATCGGATGGACAATGGCTGACTTCCATGGGTCAGGGACTAGACCTTTTGTATATGAGTGCCGGGATAAACGCGTTAGCACAGGCATCAACTCAGGGGCGCACCTTTTAAGCACGATTGGAGAAATGACATCCGGCGGGCTCGATTTCCTGACGTCCAATGAAAACAGAGCTCGCCTAACAGTTTTCTGTCTGAACTGTAGTTCAAGCGTAGAGCTCTGACACCGCGGGATGGTCGGCGGTGTTTTTCCGTTGTCGTCACGAGTCTAGTTGGAGGCAAAAAGAGCGCACAGAAGATCGGCTTTGTCTTTTGCCGTATGGGCCAGGGTGTCATACCTCGTGTGCAACGGCGGCAGGGACGGCTGGTTGAAGTTACCAAGAGCAGCTTTCGACAACGACCAGAACTTGCGTGTTTCGGTCGGGTAAATGGAAAGCTGCTCGCCGATTTTGACGACGTGCTTCGATATTGCACGGGCGATTTGCTGCTTAAAAAATAAAATCTGGAGGCACTGACCTCTGATCCGGTATCTGACCAGGTAATGGTGGGGCATTCCGAGAGGGGCGTCGACAGACAGCTGGTAACCATTGGGATGTGTGGTTAGCAGAAGATCTAATAAGGACGGCATGTGGCTATCCACATCCGGGAACCGCGTTGGCGACTCAACCAATGGGAATAGCCGACGGACCTCGACACCAACCTATGCGAAACATAGAGGCACTAGGCCGCTACTTCACGCCGGTATTCTGTGCGAGTGTGGGATTTAACCCGTCACGGACGTCATAAGACGGCAGCGTGACTCTCCCACTTCTAAAAAGCATTTAGTCGCCTCTTACGACACCCATGGGCGTGGGACTCTCCTAATCTTTTTACACCCCGGGAAAATTACAGGGCAAAACTACATAATAGCTTTTCTATTCGCTTTTCATGCTCGTCTATAGGCCGTGACAAGAAATGAGTCGTGTTTTTGGTTACAAGCGTTGCCTTCTGCGCCATTTGGAACGCTGCTTGATTATATGATATTGTCAATATACATGTTATAACAACGGATAGAAATAAAATTAAATGAACCACATCAATGTCGACGGGCATGCAGTCAGATGCTGTAGGAGATTACGGGCGTTGCAAGCCTTAAATCGGCTATATGTATCACGACGACATTAATGAAGTTATCCGAAAGGCATTTGCCAATGTGACACTCTCATAGCTAATTTAACGACAAATGGTATAAACTCTTCACAATAGAAACGTTCAAAACGAAAAATCTAATGCAATAGATCTAGTGACTTCTTCACAGCAAAGGGTGCGATTTGCGTAGACCTTCTGGCTTTTCTCATGTACAGGCTACAACAGTTGGTACTGGGGCTGCTACGACTGCCGAAGTACGACGCGTCGCAAGTACATCGGTCTCAGTGTATCTAACATCTCTGTGACGTTTGGTGTTGCGATACCTGGCACTTGGGTCCCGGAGGCCCGAAGAACATAAAAAAGTACGCGTACGCTATCTATGCGTCTCAATACTTGATAGCCAAGTGCTGGCAGCTATTTCGGTCAACGGATCAGCCTATATTTAGAGTAAATATAACGTTGAGATATACATATTTAACATAACATCATGCAATAAATGAATGCAACTCTTTTAAGAAGCCGTCAATTTTGTTTCGTGATTCTGAGAATAATACAATACGTTACATAACATTATCAAAACTATGCACATTATAGATAGTTTAGCATAGCATCCTGCATGTGGCTAGAAGGGATTTACGAAAAAAAACTTCACAATTAATGGCAATCCTTCGATGGTCAATGCCACTTTATTCAAAAACGACGTCAGAGATAAGTTTGACTATCGTTTCATGAAAAACTACGAAAGAAATTGTCACTATATAATAATATAAGTAACAACAAAATATATTTCTTTTCTTTTCTTTACATTTGTGTTGATTACTTTTTTTCCATTCCCATACAACATAACTGTTCCAGCCTAAAACTGCTCAATAGGTAGATAGATTGCGATACTATTCGACCAACTGCGCTTCATTGTCTCAATGTGGAAACGAATAACGGATGCGTGACGTGGCCTGTATCCTCAATGCAGCTCTCAATGAGTTAAGAAGAATGAACCCATTATTAAAACTTGTGATACCTTGGAAACGGATCATATCCGCCTTACCTATCATATATTTCTGTTCACCTGTATCCTTTCCCTGACATATCTTGGGTCTAGTCTCATGTTAAATCTAATTATATCACCGCGAATCTCCTCTCGTTCTAAGATTATTTTTTATGTATCACCTTATAATACCAATTATGCAGGAAATACTATTGTTAGGCGCTCTTGTAGTTTTTACAATTTAAATCTTATTTAAATTTGTAGCGTGTATGAGTTTTCACTGAAGCATTGCGCTTAGCTCCACATTACATCTAGTGTTTGTTTCATTCAGTATATAACATGACCATTCAAAATAGGATATGAAATCACTTACTGTAACTCAAAAACTACCACCCATCCGAATATATTTTTTTTAAATGATAATAAGGGCCGAAAAGAGCAGAACGTTAAACTGATGATAATTGCCCATTACAATGCAGTGCGGCTCAGGATTCGTGAAAAACCCAAAAATTCTGAGTGGCACTACAAATGCGCTCGTCACCCTTGAGACATAAGATGTCAAGTCACATTTGACCAGTAATTTCACTAGATACGGCGCCCTTCAGACCGAAACACAGTAATGTTTACACATTACTACTTCACGGCAGAAATAGGCGCCGTTGTGGTACCCAAAATCTAGGTGGCATCCTGTGCAAAGCAGCCTCCCACTGTTAAAAGTGCCTCAGACACAGAAAACGCATATAAAACAATGCGTTCACTGCTAAGACATAAGAAGAACGGCCGCAAGAAACTCATCGGCTCTTATTTTAAATAAAATTTCAGTTCTATCAAATTTATAATTTAAATAACCTGACGGTATACACGATCAAAGCTCCATTCCCTGTCTCTGGTATCATTAAGAAAATATTTAATTGTTACAGTAACATTAAACATATAAACGTCTTTAAATCAGTTCTTTTTATTTTCGTAAAACATTTGCTTTGGACATGTTTTGGGAGCATCTTGCAAAAGCATATATTAAACATCGTTTTTCGTTAGTAAAATTAACTATAAAGCATCTACTGGTGGTTTGTTGCAAAATCGCTCTAGTAGCACGACGCCATATACACTCGGATAAAGTTAAAGTTAATAGTTGAAAATTTCAAACAAACATATTAAATATTTAGGAAACACAATTTTATCACCCTTACTTGGTCGCTCGAGATGGCACGAAGTAGGCGTCAGTGCCTATGCTGGCACGCGGCTCCTAGATTTCTTACAGGTTGTTCCGAAATGATATTATGGAAAATTGATTGATTCAGGTGAAATATGTATATTTTTTATGATAACGGTTAAGTACTTACTTCTACTTGTGTATCACGCTGTTCGTACAGATACAGATAACCTATTAATTAATGTAAAACGAATAAAATCGTCCCTTACCTTTGGGACAGCAAACTGCAAAGGAACCCCCATGAACCATTAACGTCTTTGATACGCAAATATATTCTAGACATCAGCATGCATTAACATACACACATAAATCCGCCCCGCAAGACAGCACTCAGAATAATATTCACCTAAATCATGTTGAGTTAATTATTGTTTGAATGTATTTACCGATGCTACATGCGTTATGTTTAATGTTGGTGAACTTAATATCACAGTTATTAATATAATGCTGTTAAACTGATATACAAAGTAAAATGTTGTATTTAGAGTTCGCTTATTGAAACTTATAATCAAGAACGTATAAGAGTAATGCCTCGTGACTTTGAAGAACGAACGAAATTAACTTGTTTTTTATGTTTGTTACCTCAGAACTTTCGACTGGGCGAACCGATTTTGATAATTCTTTTTTTATTGAAAAGGGTATGCTTTACAGGTAAGTTGGTGAGAGTTAGTAAGGTTCTGATTGTGTGATCTATGACAAAGTAACGGAACTCTTCCATTCTTAGGAGCAAATTAACGATACTCGGCCGAATTGTTTTACGCTAGCCGGATATTTGAGTCACCTACCGTAACGTCGTTATGGTCAAATAATTGTCGCTGTCGAATATGATGATCAATGGAAATCCTAAAAGACTTACAGTAACGGTGCGATCTGTGGCAGAATTTCTAACTGTCTGTAATCAAAGTGCAATGCACTTACGTACATTGCTGTATTGCAAAATTTAGGAGGTCTACACATAATTAGACAAATTATTAGTTAAAGTACTTCAGATTCACTAAAAATCAAAAAAATACCCAAAATAACCGACATCAAAAATAATAGATATAATATACACTAGAAAGTAATAATTGATTACGTAATTTTATACAATCTAATTAGATAATCTAATTCTAGGTACAATTTATGTTATTTTAGGTGTCGGTGTCAGCCAAGGTAGATTTTTTATCTACATAGTGGTAGGAAGGCGACATTTGACAAGGCGAGAGGTGAGGGTTAAATTTTTTTATATTCAACTTGTATTTAATTTCAATTCTACGCAAAGTCCTCCATTACGGCTTGACTGATTTTTATGAATATTTGTGTATATTTTGTAGGTCTGAGAATAGGTCGTAAACTATTTTTTATACCCCTAAGTAAGAAGGGTGGCTCACCCCTGTTTTTTTTGCAAACCGTCCACAGCGCATCATAATTCAGCCAAAATATTCAGTAGAAATTATATACATGGTAAAAGTCAGCTAGTAATTAATAAAAAAATTATTTCACATAAACTATTATCTTTACTAACATTGTCAATCAAGTCTCCATTTAAGCATCTGCGATTGGATGCTCTGATTTTTCCATATCAAAAAACTAATGAACTTGCTCAGTATATTAATATGAACATTTAAAAATGTGTGTATTTCACAGTGGGTCCAAACTGGAGGAGAAAGTTATCTTTAGAGGAAGCTTATGCAGAAAATAGGGATATCTTGTAAATTTAGTTTTATATTTCTAGCATTTTTATAGTTAGTTTCAGAATTAAAGGACATATTATCATATAATCATAAAGCATGCAAATACAGGGGTCTAGGCTCCGAATATGATTTTGTCCGATTCGGTGTCGAGACCAGGTTGGTTCGTGGGGTCTTAGTGCTTTTTAAGGAAATAGCAAAAAGGTTAGTCGACATCACAGGAGACCGAAGAGCTGGCACCTCGGATAAAAAATTAGTGTAGCTATTCAAAGGTGGAACGCTGCCATGATCTTAGGAATCTGGCCTCAAGTCTCCATTTAAGCATCTGCGATTGGATGCTCTGCTTTTTCCATATCAAAAAACTAATGAACTTGCTCAGTATATTAATATGAACATTTAAAAATGTGTGTACTTGCCTTGTATATCAAATGTTTTTATTTTTAATTGTGCGCGCATCACGCAATAGCAGATATCTACTGGATAGATTTCAATTAAGTCTTCTAAGGTTTATTCCTTACATCCAAAGTTATTGTGATATGTTCATTTAATATAAAGATATTAGTTGTAAAAGACAAAGAGTTACATAAGCAGTACGTGCTCAGTCATGTATATACGTGGACGAACCCGCCAATATGAGTTAGTTGGAAATATATTTATATGTTAATTTTATTGTAAAAATAAGCTGAACGTATATTGTATTGGATTCTAACAAAGTTTATATTTCATATAGATACCTTCTAATGTTTTCTAACTATTCAATGAAATAAACGATGAATCTGAAAAAATAAGAGCTTGAATTTTAAAGGAGATAGAAAAAGGTCACCAGAAGGTATGAAAACTCTCTCTCATCTCCGTTTAGACTAATATAATTAGGAGGAACAGGAATGCTGAGAGTTTCTTGTGCCGTTTCTTTTCTCTCAGAGCGCCTCGAGAGAGTTGTTGTCGAAGCGGTGGTAGTGTTTGAAGTGACATCAAAAGAATTCTAAAGGAATCCATTTTGAGAAAATAATTGCCTTTTATGCCTTTGTACGTTCGTTTCTTTTGTATTGAGATTGTCAAATTTAGTTTTAATTAAAATAACGTCAACAAGGAATAGGCAATGGTCAAGTTATATACCGAGTACATTCCTACAATCTTTTGTCGAAACTGCAAAGTGAATTTTTAAATAGAGTTTTAAGGTATGATCGATGCGAAAAAAAATTCTTTTAGATGCAATAGTTATTCAAACATTTATATTCATATTTATATAATCTGCTCCTTATTTTATAACGATAGAATAGAAGGCATTTCTAAAATATAGTGGTGTATTTCATAAGGAAGCAATAAGTTTCATGGAATTTCTCATTTAACTTTTCCGATATGATGAAAAATTGTATAGATAAGCTCGACTCCTATATTTTTTCATGTTTATTAACTATCTTTATTCAGTTTTAATACTGATCCAAATGTAAATATTTTCTAGTAAGAACCCATATATATAACATATTTTAAATTTATTTATATGTACAATTCCGTTACAAGATCAATGCTTCTAAGAAAAGTGTTATTCGAAAATTACTTCAACTTTTGAACGTCTTGTGGTATTATTCGGACAATTTTTCCTATTCAAATGTTAACTGGGTTCAGTAAAGATTATTAGAGTTCACATTATATATTTTCATGTATTACCAGAGGGAGGATGAAATAAAATTAATTTCTTTTCATCATATTTCACAGTGGGTCCAAACTGGAGGAGAAAGTTATCTTTAGAGGAAGCCTATGCAGAAAATAGGGATATCTTGTAAATTTAGTTTTATATTTCTAGCATTTTTATAGTTAGTTTCGGAATTAAAGGACTTATTATCATATAATCATAAAGCATGCAAATACAGGGGTCTAGGCTCCGAATATGATTTTGTCCGATTCGGTGTCGAGACCAGGTTGGTTCGTGGGGTCTTAGTGCTTTTGCAGGAAATAGCAAAAAGGTTAGTCGACATCACAGGAGACCGAAGAGCTGGCACCTCGGATAAAAAATTAGTGTAGCTATTCAAAGGTGGAACGCTGCCATGGTCTTAGGAATCTGGCCTCAAGGGACTCCTTTTAATAATCTATTTTAGTTATTATATTATATTTTTTAAGGTTTTTAGTTTTAGGTTCATTGTTCTAGTAGATATTTTTTTTATTTATGTAGTGTAAATAAAGTTATAAGATTGGCTTTGTATGAATGAGTGGTATAAATTATTTTTTAAATATATAGCATATAATTATTATATATTGTCAACAAAACACACTAAAGGACAATAGTACTGTGATAGCCGGCTTACCTTGTGTAGTAGGGTTGATTGGCATCATACGGATGTCGAGTCAACACTCATCCCGCCAATTTCACCGGACACTTCACTGACACTCGGAACTTGTTTGCGCGGTGAAAAATAAACAAATCAATATATATTTGAGGAGCAAACGAGCGCTTGTGGACAGGAAGCCAGCATAATACAGAGGCCTCCGGTAGGGCAGAACTGGAGACCACGCCTGGGGGCGGAGCAAAGGCTCGCCTGCGCGGATTATCACCCCCAAACATCCCGACTTACCACTCCACCATCGTAATTGTGACAACAAAGGATGAAACTATGAGATGCTTAATGTGACATTTTTGCAGCGCGCAGAGTTTCGTGGCAACTTGATTTAATGCTACTGGCCTTTCAGCTGTATCTTTTCTATCCAAATTGCATCCATTTAATTTGCAAAATATGAATTACGTAATTAAAAACGTGATTATAACGATAATCTTTAGTTTTCAACAGCAATAAGTTAAGCGTGCTGCGTGGGTACCTATACCTAAAATTTAAAATTTCTTTCATATCTTACACGTGTATTGTTATAGTGCATAACTCAGCTTATATTGTCATCTTCGATTGAGAATATGATTTTCATTCAGTGATATGCAAACATAGGGTGACATCTCATTGGGTGATATATATAGATCAAATTTATATCTCAATAACCTTTCGATTTACAAAATATACGAAATAATACTGTTATTAAAAATCACATAAAGGGGTATAGAGTTCAAAGAATCAAAATCACACCCAGCTTACAACTTAACTTAACACATGAAAATAATATGTTAGGGCACTCATAAAGAGTTGCTAGAAAAATAATAAATAGTATCTACAAGGTCTAGTAGTATCTTAAGTATGTTTTCTGCATAGATCATTAATTATACGTATAGATAGGTCATCAAAAAAATTTAGGTTGACAATTAACCTCTATTTTGAGCAGTGCACGGACATTAACACAAAGTGACATTCAAATCGCGAGTGTAATACGTAGCTTGTCACGTACAGTAAAGTAATAAACCTGACCTGTTTTCATCGGTTGTCTAGCAGCAAGAGGCTCTATCTAGACGTATAAATTATCTAAGGCTTTCTGTTCTCTTTCTGATTCTATTCCATTCCGTTCACTTTCTAATCAAAAATAGTTAACCATTTTGTTTTTTTTTTCTATTGCGTCATGCGATTTCAAAGCATCTTCTTTTAGTGAGAGAGGTGCATTGTCTCAACATCCACACGTTGGTAAACTTGTTTATTATGAGCACAAATAAAACTACTATTTAAGACCTGCCTTGTGTTATTGGCATTATCGGTGACATTGGTTCTCCTACGCATTCTCCTCATTTCTGATTCAATCTCGCCGGGAATCTCCAACGGTAGCCCTCTGCATTGCACTCTAAGCAACCTATGTATATGGTTTTATTATTCCGAATTTTTTTATGTCTTTCAATGGGCTCGCAACGTGCTTGCCACTAAGCACGTCTGGACAGGCAGTTTGTGTTGTTGTTGTACAAAAAATGGCAAAGTGGACCGAAGACATAACCTATAAATTTGTGCAGGAGTATATAAAACACGAATGCCTTTACAAATGTAAAGCCATAAGCTTGCACCATGAATGGGTCATCTATTAATCCATTTTCGAACCTATATTTTTCGTCTTGCATGTTCAGCTTCCAAAAGTTCTACGGATTCTGATACCACCGCGTTTAACACTTCTTTAAGTACATCTTGCAACTGCAAGCGCGCTTCTCTTTGTTTGGACGAACACTAGTTGCGGATCGACACCTAACAACTGAATTTACTAACCAGACCCACTAAACACTATACACCTGCACTAATCATCCTCAATAACTAATCACTTTCACTCGCACACACATTAAGTAGGTACATACATAGCTCTAGGTAAGTATCTACTTAAGAAAGAGTCAAATCAATATAGATAAGTATTACGCCAATTAGGTATGTAGAATTACAGTAGATATTTTAGTTAGGTAAAACTTAAATCAAGTTATTACTAGACAGTTATAACATTACTATTATTCAGTTTTACTAGGCACCTATTGAAACAACAATTTTACTCAACATATAGATTGATAAATGCTAATTACAAGCTTCCACATATGTTTTTAAAGTACTTAAGCTGAGACTTATACATAACACAAACAATAATGTAATACAACAAATGAATTCTAACTTATGAGCTTAAGTGCTTTCTTTATGTTAGACTTACATCGACACTGTCTTTGGTAAGCACATCATCGGTCAACGGCCGCATGCATCTACGACTACTAGTAGGAACATTAAGTTTAATTTAGCTAAAAAGCTCAGGACTATCAATGGTATTTTGGGCTACTTTAAGTAAAAACGCGATGTCGGAAATGTTTCGCCTCTGATATAATGGGAGTAGATGCATGAGTATACTTCGCTGTGGACATTCAGTCATTGGTATTTTAAATTTATATGAGAGGTAACGTGTGAGTTTCCATTGAATTCTTTCGATGTTGTCTGAATATATTTTATAACAGGGATTTCAAATTTGAGACCCGAACTCTAAGTGACTACGTACGTAAGCGCTACAATGACGTTCTATACATATGGACATATCATTCGCACACTGATAACGGAACGGCAAAAGTGTGCTTAAAGACAATGTAAGCACACTTTTCTCCTTAGTCGTGTGTCAACCAACAAGCCTAAGTGTGCTATAAAAAGTGCTTAAATATTACATTAACGACTCAAAAAAAGACGATTTGATTTATCATCGGTAAGGTTATTTTATTTATATAAGATTGATATAGAAAAAGCGTAAGTAACTTAATAAAAACGAATATTTCCTTATTAAATATGTTACAATTATTGACAAGTCCCCAGACAAGACCCGCTTGTCAGAATGGGACAGATGAAAGCACACAGTCAGAAAGGAAAACAATAGAGTCGCTCTTTTTAACCGACTTCAAAAAAGGAGGAGGTTCTCAATTCGTTGATATTTTTTTTTATGTTTGTTACCTCAGAACTTTCGACTGGGTAAATCGATTTTGATAATTGTTTTTTTTTATTTGAATGCTGGTGTAGCCGAATTAGTCAAAAGCGCGCCAATCGATTTCGATAATTCGTTTTTTAATGGAAAGGATATTATTCAATGGTATTTTGGTGATAGTTTGATTAGGTATTGCTTATGGGATCGATGACAAAGTAACGGAGCTCTTCAATTCTTAGGACCAACGATACTAGGCCGAATCTTTTAAATGATATCCAGACATTTGAGTCACCTACCGTAACGTTGTTATGATCAAGTAATTGTCGTCTTACAGTAAGCGTACGATCTGTTGCAGAATTTCTAATAGTCTGTAATAATATTGCAATGCGTTTACGTTCATTGCTGCATTGCAAAATTTAGGAGATCTATATAAATTTAGAGAAATTAATAGTTAGTGCAGTTCAGATTTACCACAATAAATAAAAAATAAATTAACAAAAAAACAACCGACTTAAAAAACACTATTCCAAAACAATAGATATAATATATATATATAATACTTGCGTATTTTTATACAATCTAATTCTAGTAACAATAATTATTGTTATTTTTGGAGTCAGTGTCGGCCTAGGCAAAAAAAAAAATTAATAGTATAGAATGGTTAAGAGGATAAAAAAGACTGTAGAGTAGTACTTAAAAAAAAATTAAAAGAGCACTTTCTTAACGTCTCCACATAAGCCTTAATATTTAAAGTAGTATAGTTTAGTTATATGTATACAGGTAAGATTTTAACATGTTTTTAGGAATATTATGAATTGATAACTAAGCAATGATATGTGTATTAGTAATAGTGTATAATATAACGAACAAATTAAGTATAATTTATTATAGATGCACAATAGTATAATATTGTCTAAGAGCGTAAACTCGCCAACAAACTGTTGCAACAGTTTGGCGAGATGTAAAATTTAAAGAAATGCGAACGATAGAACAATGTTTTTAACCGACTTCAAAAAAGGAGGAGGTTTTCAATTCGTCGGTATGTTTTTTTTAAGTTTGTTACCTAAGAAGTTTCGACTCTGTGAACCATTTTTGATGAAATATTTTTATTTGAAGCTGTTGGTTCCATGTTACTAGAATCAGATTTATTAATTAGGTTGTACAGGGTGGCGCAATACAACGTGCATATTTAAAATATTGATTAAAAATAAATACAAAAGGTATAGTTAAAATAAAACTGAGGTATTATTAAGAAATAACTTAAGTTTATTTTTTAAAAATAACATCGTCTTAATGATGACCCTATCTACGACGACACTCCTCTAATCGCAAACGGAAGTTATTGAAAACTTTCTTCAGTAATGCTGGTGTAATTGCTGCCATTTCACCACGGATATTCTCCTTGAGCTGATCGATGTTTTTCGGATTATTGCTATAGACTTTGTTCTTGAGGTACCCACAAAAAAAAGTCCGGAGGCGTCACGTCTGGACTACGTGGAGGCCATGGGATATCACCTCTTTTCAAAATCAGTCTGCCAGGGAACATCTGTTTCACAACCGCCATGGAGTCATTTGATGTGTGACAGGTAGCTCCGTCTTGTTGAAACCAAGTCCTAGAATTCACTATTCTTGAATTTTTAAACTCTGGAGCCAAAAAACCTTCAAACATCGCAACATAGCGTTCGGTATTAACAGTGACGTTTTGCCCCCGCGCATTTTCAAAGAAAAACGGTCCAATTATTCCTCTACCAGAGATTGCTGCCCATACTGTCACTTTAGGACTATGCAGTGGTTTCTAGTGCTTGAGTTTGGGATTCTCACTGTTCCAGTAACGACAATTTTGACGGTTTACGAACCCATTGATATGGAAGTGGGCCTCATCTGAGGAAAGGATATTGTCAAAATTGGAAAATCGATTAAGCATTTCATTAGCAAATGCGAGCCTTGCTCCGAAGTCAGACTCTTTCAATTCTTGTGTTAACTGCAGCTTGTAAGGATGCAGTTTAAGATCCAAGTTTAAAATTCGTTGCAAACTTCGTCTCGATAAGTGTAAGACAGACGATCTCTTGCGAGTAGACATTTGTGGATCTCCTCGTACAGACTGTATAACTCTCTCAATATTGTCGTCGGTCCTAGATGTTCTTGGACGACCTTTTGCTTGTGGTTTAAACGTTGAACCAGTCTCTTCAAAACGCTGTACCCATATTTTAATTAAATTAGCACTCGGAGCTTCACTAATTTGCCGTAGTCCATATTCAGAACAATATAAACACCTAGTAACGATGTATGAACGAGAGTTCTCGTAAAATGCGCGCACGCAAAATGCGCGATGCTTCCCGTCGAAGTGACTCATAGTGACTAAAACTCCATGAGCCCGCCTACCCAACGATGCAGACTCCCCCCGCCCGCGCACTTTCTACCCCGCGAAAAGAGATAATGGCATATGCACGTTCTATTGCGCCACCCTGTATAAAATACGCAATTATTTAAGCAATATTGTATTTTATGTAAAGTGAACGCTTACATACTAGTGCTATGTACATGTTAATACGGAAAAATCGTTACATAGTGATAATTGATACTTATCTACATCGCAAATATGTAAAAGCATTATTTTTCAGCTTTCCCGTACATGAAAGAGAATTGACGCCTGTCATACAAATAATTGTTGATGTCCGCTACACTACATATAGCAAAAAATACCCTGGCAAAAGATATCTAAGTCTAAAAGACAATTTTAATTTAATTTAAGGAACTTAACATTTAAATAACCAGTTTAAGTACAACAACAAGTGTAACAAAAGCTGTGAAGTCGTTGGAAAACCTATAAAAATCCTCGTGATTATCAAGAGTTTTCTCTGTTAAGAGCGCGAGTGAAAATGCTTCTTAAGATATGTCATAATCGGTATATTGAATGTGTTGAAGATTCCCTAAAAAGCAACATTAAACATTTTTGGAAATATACTTCATCGCTAAAGCAATCAAACTCAGGATATCCACATATCATGAAGTACGGAAATACTTCGTCCAGCGACCCAAACGCCATTGTTGAAATGTTTTCTCAGTACTTTCAATCAGTTTTCGAGCCTTCAGCAAACGAGGTTCTCTTTGATTCCAGTGCAGTTGGTGAGAGTATCGTCAATGACTCGCATGTTCTAATTAGTCACGTATGCATCTCCCAGGCAGAAATAAGCAGATAACTGCGTACACTCGACCGCAATAAGGGCCCTGGACCACATAATATCAGTCCAATATTTCTCAAACACACACACGAGTCAATTTGTGTGCCACTAGAAATTATTTTTAACAAGTGCCTGTCAACAGGCTGTTTCCCCAGACTCTGGAAATCGGCCTACATTACACCCATCTTTAAATCTGGAGCAAGAAATGACATAGAAAACTATCGTCCCATTTCTATCCTCTCTACAATGATTCCCAAAGTACTAGAAAGACTATTGCACCGTCATGTCCTCTCCAGCTTAAAAAATGTTATTATTTATCAACAACATGGTTTTGTTGCCGGCAGATCAACTCTCACCAATCTTCTTGTATTTACCAACTATATTTTCACCGGCTTAGATTGTAAAACACAAATATACACTATATACACAGACTTCCAGAAAGCTTTCGACAAGGTTGACCATGTATTACTCTTACAGAAGCTATCTTTCAATGGCATAAAAGGTAACCTCTTGAGGTGGTTTGCGGCCTATCTGGGGGACCGCATTCAGTCAATGTATATCGTTCCTCTCCATTTCGCGTGACATCCGGTGTACCGCAGGGCTCTATTCTTGGACCCTTGCTCTTCACTATTTTTATCAATGACATATCTCAGTGCTTTTCACATTGTCATTATTTACTTTACGCTGACGATTTAAAGCCGTACAAAACAGTTACTTGTCCATCTGACGCTGTCGGTATTCAGGAGAATCTTAACAGACTTGATGCATACTGCACACGTAATAAATTATACCTGGCATACAGAAAGTGTAAACATATAGTGTTCACCAGAAATAAAAATATTATCACGACTCATTTTAAGCTCGGCAATCGACAGCTGACATTTAGACCGCACACTAACCCTCGGCAACCATATAGACCATATTCTAATAGCTAGGCTTCATAACACGTATATCCAAGCAATTTAAAGACAAGTGTACTTACACATATCTATATAAGTCCCTCGTGCGACCCCAACTAGAATATGCAAGCCCAATATGGAATCCTTTTTACTCGATCCACGAAAAAAGAGTCGAGCCTGTTCAAAAAAAGTTCTTACGCACATTAAACTATCGTGCAAAAGGAAACCGAGCCCACTATAATGATTTGTTGCTTGAATACAACTTTCTTCAGCTATGTCAGCGCCGCACTATAACAAACTGTGTAACTTTAAAGAAAATATGTACTGGTGAGCTGACATCTTCTGAGCTCCTCAGTCTCGTAGGCTTTCACGTCCCTGCCAGGTCTCTCCGCTCATGCATTACTTTTGAGCTATCGTCCCCAAGAACTAACATTGGGTTTCGCGTGCCATTACACAGAATGTGTAAATCTTACAACAATAGTTTTCTTGACACCGACATATTTTCGTGCTCTCCTGCTGTGTTCAGACACAGTTTAGAATTAAAATTAAAATCGTTCTTATCGTTGCCCCAAGTTTAATTAATTTCATTTGTCTACATCTTTTGTATCAATGCGCATAATCAAATTAGTTACTTCTGTGAATGTTTGCGTTTGTGACTGTATACCTTTGATTTTTCTTTTTGTTATTATTGTATTTGTGAAACATGTGTTAGGACGCATCTATATTTATATTTTGTATCTCTTTCCTATATTGTTCAGTTCTTGTGATGTGTTTGTTATGTTTCCTTGTAATAATAAATAACTAAATAAGTAATAAAACAAAAAAAAATTGTAAATAAAAATATTATATTTGAGTATTATTTTCACTCATTAAATAAAATAAGTTAATGTAACGTACATTAACTTATTAAATCCAAATCCCTTTATAACGTAGAGAAGTAACAAATCTAAACACAAACCAATAAATAAACATAAAAACTTTCCCCTTTATAATATGAGTGTGATTTTTGATTAAAAACGTAAAAGACCTCCGACTGAACAGATCTTTATCGGAAAATGGGGACAGACTGACGAACGTAAAACTTATAGCAACACTCTTTTTCTTCTGGGTTTAAAATAATACCTAACTGCTACTCCATTGATGTCACTGTCCAAATCGGGTTCTAAATTAAAAATACGCAGCTGTCACTGAAATAGTTACATTGCTGCCTATTGACCAATAATATTTTAAAAAACTGGAGAAAACGCATAAATATATAGACATAGCAGTCGAAGGTTAGTATGGTGTCATTTGTGGCATGTGCCATATTTCGGCTTTGATTTTGTATGAGGTGCATTATCTATATGTATAGAACATCATTGGGTATTGCAATAAATATTTTTGACTAGCTGACCCGACAGACGTTGTTCTGTATATAATAAATAAAATAATGTTTTTATATGAATTTATCAATAATATATCAATCAAAAATTACTTCGTAAAATATGCACCCTGCTATCGTAATGAAATTGTTTCACAGCAGAACTGTCAAACCGTGCGTCAATAAATTCTCTCATAGAAATTATGTATGGACACATGAAAGGAAAAACAAATTTGTTGTTTTTATTTAATTTAGCAGTATTTTCCTATTTATTCGCCTTTTAAACCTTCCCTGGACTTCCACAAATAATTCAATACCAAAATTAGCCAAATCGGTCCAGCCGTTCTCGAGTTTTAGCGAGACTAACGAACAGCAATTCATTTTTATATATATAGATAGATAGAAGATGTATTAGGCATGGGTACTGAATCGAATCGAAATTAGAACAGAATACATATTAACAGAAATTACTTAACCCATCATGTACAATATAATATAATAAAACGGATTTAAAAGGTTAATAAACTATTTTAATTTCAATAAACTTACTAAATATAATATAAATATTAAATAAATAAATAAAAATAAAATATCAAAAATCGTTAAAAAATATAATATTATAATTTTTAGTCTACATGAAATTAATCAATACTCTATCACTTTCTTTAACCATTCTTTATTAGCCTATTATTTGTTCTTTAGTGCTTACCTTTCTTTATCCAAATCGAATTTACCCATGACAATTCTCTTGTTCCCATTTGACTAGCCAGATTTTATTAACAACATATTTTACAAGTTTTATAATACATTGTATAGCTTAGAAATGCATTACGCATTTACTCTACGAGTACAAATAATGAAGCAAATTCCCTGAATACACGAATAAAGTAACGACACAAGACCAAAAATAGTTAACAGTCACTTTTATTTTGAATGAATGACATGTCACATGACACTCAAACCAAAACAGACAAAATAGTCGAATATATGTCTAGTATGTAATGAACTAAAAACTACGTAATACCGGAAGTGATTGTAATCACAGATCATCAATGTATGTTTGAATTGTACAATACAAGAAGACAACAGCTAGCAAGTCGTTTTTAAATGTTTTTTATCTACACCCATACTTTAAATCCTTTATTAAAGATTTTGATAACAGTTAGCTTATTGCCAACATTAAAACACCCAATGTCCTAATAACCATTATATCATGCAAACGAGAAAAATTAAAATTCATAATATAAGTTACGCCATAACGCCACATAAAACAGAAGTTTTACAGTTTTGAATTGATATTATTTCCTATTTAAAAATATATTACTGATACATTAAATTAGATGCGTATTTCATTAAACAACTAACCAAAATAAATAATTTTAATAATTACAAATTTAAGCAGAATCTAAATCTTTAAACCTTAAAAAATATAATATGATAACTAAAATATATTATTAAAAGGAGTTCCTTTTGGTAAGGTTCCGAAGATACTGGCAGCGTTCCCCCTTTGAATAGCTAGACTAAATCCTTGTCCGAGGTACCTGCCAGTTCTTCGGTCTCCTGTGATGTCGACTAACCTTTTTGCTATTTCTTAAAAAGCCTTATAGCGCTAGGACCCCACGGACAACGGTCTCGACAGCTGGTGGCTGGATGATCTTGTTACCGGGAGGTCTGCTTGATGAGTTTTTTATTATTATTATTTCCTTTAATGTTAAAGTTATTATATATTTTATTTTATGAAATGCTCACATAATGCCTCTATTTATTTACGGTATGTGTGGATTGATGCATCTACTATATTGTGTTTATAAGTATTAATTTACTTTTTTTGACTTACTCGTGTAAGCCTTTCAGTTTTTGACATTTGAGTATTTTTGTTGCGTCACTTTTCATATATTGTAATTGAAATGATTTGTAAAACAATTAAAATGTAAATCTTGACTTAAAAGGCGGCAATGAGTTTCTTGCTACTTCTTCTCATTAGCTCGACCCTTTACGAAGTAGCGGTAAATTCAATAAGAAACAATATATTTTTTTTTTTTTTATACATTTATAAGTGTCATTTCCGTGACATACATGAATAAAGTGTTTTTAAATTTGAATTTTAATTTGACACCGAATGGGACAAAATCATATTTGGAGCCTAGACCCCTGTATTTGCATGCTTTATCTTTTTCAGCCGCTTTACAATCCGCACCAGCTTTGTTGTTGGTTCCACGTAGATGGGAAGGAGCCAGCGTGTTTGAACAGGTTGCATCTCATACCAGCACCTTCCAAGAAATCAGCCTCATACCGTCAGGTCTCTTGCAATACCAGTCGGCTCAAGTAGACTTGACACGTTGATGGTGGCAAGGGACCGGCGTATGATATCGTTAAGTGCGGCTTGTCTCGAGAAGCGGCCTGCACTTTTTTGGCATGACAGTCCGTGATTTTTCGAGCTTGTCTACATCACTGCCATAGGGACATTTATGAGGAGCGCAGACCGAAACCCCAAGCCGTAGACATGTTGCGATTCGTAGCGTGTCTGGCTCAAGAAATTTTCTTGTATTTGACGAAGGGTACGTACGCGTGCAGCCAGTAGCCGGCCCCATGCGTACGCACGGCCAAAAGCCTAGCACGCGCTGAACCAAGAAAAGTGCATTATGTTTGTAATAAATTAAAAAATTCTAATTATGAATTAGAACAATGGCGATCTTGTGTCTGAGGGGTAACCTAGCTTTGCTCGCCGTTGGCTGGGTCAACTAAAGTTTCATATTATAAAATAGTTTCCACTGAATTCCAATGTCTTAAATAAAAAAAAAATGTGTGTGTATACTTTTGTATGCGCGCAAGAAGTACAACTTATTTGGCGTAACAAAACAAATCCTTAAAATTATTTATTCGTCGTGCTAGTCTACGTATGTAGAAAGAACAATATTGTAAAAATCGCGAAATAAATTATTGAATATTAACGAATACGGCTGTATTGGCTTGAACCCTTTGCCTGTCCTAAACATGGACGAAGAAACAAAAAATAATAATTAATGTCGAAAACATCAGAAAATTTCTCAAAACTTTTATTTTGAGTTGAGCACGCGAAACGTAATAGTCAAAGACATTTAACATCAAAAAGGTATACATAATGTACATGTTTCGCTTTTAATCAATGTAATTTTGCAGTTATAAACCTATTTAAATATTTGGCCTTTTAGTTTGGCCTTGTTACCAATGCTCTAAATAAATATAATAAACAATTGATGTAATTTGTTAGAAATGTGACAAATGCCAATAATTGTTACTTGTCAATAATTATTTATACATATATAATAATAATCTTACGTTCCGGACATTTTTTACCCCTCCGCATCGTCCCATAAGGAACTTTGTTCCAAAAACAAATCTATAGATGTATTGTGTATAGGAACTAACACCATAGCAATGGTGTAAATTGACATACTTACGGACAAAGAAATCCATGTTGCGTTGTGTCTTCTATTGGTCCACGTTGACAAAGTAGCTGGGACAGCTAGTAGCTGGAATAAATTAATCAAAATTTTAAAAGATCCGTGAAGGATACGCACAGCGCTACAAGGTAAGGTGCGCTAAAATAAGTACTTAATTAGGTGAGTACATACAACATACATAGTTTACCGGCCGTTCTGTTATGTGGTGCTTGTGTGGACTTAGTAAAAACGTGACATTTTAATTTTAATGTGTGTTGAAATAGTACTTTGTGATACAAGGGTAGAAAATAGTTATTATTGCAAACAAGCTGTCACTAGCAAGCCCGAGCCGAAGGCGAGTGTTTTTAATGTAACGAATTAAATAGTTTTATTTTTTAATATACATACGTGCATAGATTAATAGAATAATAACTCATTATTAATTAAATTTTGTAAACTTTCGTGAGACATTATAACTTTATTTATTAACACGGCGTTACTCACGGTTTATCGATGTGGGTATCGACTAGTTTCGGACCATTCGGAGGTCTTCATCAGGGTGGTTCGCGATATATGAGACAGGACGTTATCACAAACCCACTCCACTTGCCCTGATGAAGGGTAAGCCGTAAGTAAAACCATATTAATTAATAAAATTATAAATTCTAAAAATTAAGAGTAAAATTCGTGGAATTAGTAAAATAAAGTTAAATTTGCTGCTGTGCTCCTGCAATTTCAACTCCTATTGAAGATTGCTCAAATCGTTGACTTAAAAATTCATAGTAAACTGCAAAATGATCCCACCTTCTGGATGTGTGGCATTCTTCCACAGTGCGGTTTTCAATGAAAATCTTCCAAATACAATCAAGCTGTAGAATGAGCTTCTTTTAGCGGTGTTTCTAGGACGTTAAGATATGGGTACCTTCAAAGAAAGCACGCACACCACAACGCTCTTGTAATACCTCTGGTGATGCTAGAGATCGTGGGCGGCGGTCATCACTTAACATCAGCGGTACGCTTATTTCTCCTCCTCTTCCACAAAAAAGGCACAAAGGCGCCTATGCAAAAGATTTAGTTTTCGAATCATAATTAAAGAGATAAGATTCTCATTATACTCGAGGTTGATGGTTGCAGCCCTCGCCTACGGCTCGGGCGTATTCAGCCGAGTGTCTAGTGAGCAAGTTGGTCCTACGTACTTTTTCAACACACTTGTGATGAAAAGACAAAGATATATTGCATAAATTATACAAAAAATATGAAAAATATGGGAAACGGCGCGCAAGTTTTTTTGCACGCACCAAATTTATGGTGATTGATTACATATAGCCATACAGCCTACTTATTAATATAATTTATATAATTAAATAAATTATATTATTAATTTAATTTTAAATAAATGTTTTAAGTCTTCATTTATTTTTTCCAAAAGTGTAAATGGATTTTCAGCGTAATAAAACCTCTTTGTTGTTACCTAAAAAAACTATATTACCCGGTTAAATTGAAAATGATCTGTTTACTCTCATATAATTTGCAGTAAGGTACTAACTTAACTTTGTAGGATTAATTCCATTATGCATTAGAGTGTATATTATGCACGTGTGTGTTATAGTCCGGTTGATGGGCTTATGGCCCTAAGAACGATGTGTTAATGCTCACTTTACGAGCAAGTGTAAACAAAGCTATATTTTAGATACCAACCTTAACCTTTTTGTCATAATATTTGTCATAAAGTAAACAATGTACCGAATTTGACATTACATTTCAATACAACAATTTAAAAGCGATTTAAAACAAATATTGTATTGTACTTGTCTTGCTCTTTTGTGCGTCTTTTAAATGATGATGATGCTTAAGTTACGTTCATTACTTTTAGGGTCGGTAAGAACTCGTCATATTCTATCGAAAGTCTCTCTACCCGTGGCCCCATCAAGAAGGATGAGTCATGATGAAATACCAAAGCCGTTCGATAATTTACCTTTTAGAGTCACGAACAGGTAAGTCAGCATTTTTATCTGGGTATAATTTGATAATAGACCGATATAGATTTAACTCCCAGCTGACGAATTACCAAGCACAGCTGCTTGGACCTTACGAGTACAACACAGGACATTACGAGATCTTGGAAAATCGAGAAAATTTAAAATTGGTGTACTAAGAATATGTGATTGAATAATTGATATATTATAATAATATGATATATGAGAGCTTACTAAAATTTTATTAAACAGGAGCAGCTCATTGCAACTAATATAATTAATATGCTGTACAAAATAATTACAGCCATCGAGAATGACTTGATTTTGAAATGTTTGCTGGCCATTAGTTGGTGATCAATTAGCCATTTCTGCTAACAGATTTAATTTTTCTGCTCACAAAAATACCAATACTTTGCTTAATTAATATAATGAATAAATATATAAAGTTGGTAAGCCTTATGGTAATATAATTTATAAGATAGGGATAGGTCTATACTAATAAACGGAGAGTCGTTTTTTTCTTGGCAAAACGACGGAACCGACGGGAAAAACGATTATACCATTAGCACGGACTAGTAAAAAAATAAGGAGTCCGTGTCACCTTATATAAAAGTTTAGCACCAAAACAAGCCGATTAACGTGTAAATGCATAGCCCCACGCACACACTTATACTACTACAGGCCGATAGGCGGCCATTATGAGACAGATCAGTTTGCGTCTCAATAAAATATTTTAATAATGCCGTCGTGCGTTGTGAAAAAGTGTTAAAACGATACTATATAAGTATTTGTGGTCATATATTATTATTTAAGGAAGAAAAAATTATGTAACGGTGCTTCACTTGCTAATATCACGGCGCGGAGTCCTTCTTTTTTAACTCGTCCGTGACCATATGATGCAACGAGTTTTAGAGAAAGATAGGTTTAAGTATATAGTAGTATATCCGGAATCCTTAGATAATATATACGTATAGATAATTCAAATTCAAACATTTTTTATCAAAAATAGGATTCAAAATCACTTATTGAACGAAAAACTACCACCCATTCAAAAGGAGCTTGAGGGGTGTTCGTTTCCAGTGATATACAATCGTGAGCGTGAGACGTAGCTTGTCATGCACACTATAGAAATAATCCTTGCCTTGTTTTAAAGCGTTGCCTAAGAGCAAGAGACTATCTAGACGTATATATTATCTATGCCGGAAACTATATTGTTTGGTCTTAGAAATACCTATATATTCGCAATAGAAGAAATTCAGTCAATGATATTACATAATATGATAATACAATGAGCGGGCACGGGTTACTTAAGTAAGAGAAGTAATTAAATGTTTAGCAATTATAAAATTAGATGAGCCACAAAAAACAGCATTTAATAATTTAGTCAGCATACAAAGATTTTGTTTGCAATAAAAAACATCAGGCAGCAATCCTTATTCTGCAAATAATTTTGATAGTGATTAAATCAAAAATTAAATCACAAATAGGCAGCAATATACAGTCCGTAAAATAACTACTTGGTCAGCAAGATTTCATGATTGATCAGCGGATACGCAGTGTATTTTAGTATCTTGTCATAGTTGTCTTGTCTTATTGCCAATTGAAGGAAATGATTTGATGCCAATTGAAAAGATGAAAAGGGAGATGTGACTGTCCAGTCCATAATTAATAAAAATTGGTTAGGTTAGGTTATGTTAGAAAAGTTAAAACAACGCACGAATCGAGCGTAGCCAGCCGCGGCAGCGGCGGGCAAGTGCCAGCATCGAATTCTAGGCGTTAAAATGAACTTTATTGCTTAGCCTCTGAGAGCTTTCCAAAATTTTATTAAACAGGAGCAGCTCATTGCAACTAATATAATTAATATGCTGTACAAAATAATTACAGCCATCGAGAATGACTTGATTTTGAAATGTTTGCTGGCCATTAGTTGGTGATCAATTAGCCATTTCTGCTTACAGATTTAATTTTTCTGCTCACAAAAATACCAATACTTTGCTTACCATTTAAATAACACCCCTTAAGTTAAATGGCAAGACAACCTTTGCCGTTCAGGGTCAGCACTTGTTTAGACAAAGATATATATAGAATGTAATTAAATTCATTTATTTCATCATTTTGAGCTTTCCATGTGTGTGTTGGTTTGCATATAATTAGTAATTTGTATGTTACACAACAATGAATTTAATGAAAGCTAACAACACCTCTCTCTCTTTTGGGATTTTTTTTTTGTTGACATAATATCATTTCTTAAATTAAATATGTTATCGAATATATTTTATATCAACGACGAGTTGTTCATAGGACAGTTTTTTAAATATATGTAGTTACAAACCTACCTCGGCTGACAACGACTCTAAAAGTTGATGTTAGAAATAGAATAGTCAACACAAAACAGCGTTAGCTATTTTTATTAATATGACGGGTACTAACGATATATATTCTAATAAATTGGTGCCGATAATTCGATCCAATTTCATGAAGCTTTAGCCTTAGCTATTATGTAGAGGTACCAAATGAGACGACTGCGAGATTCGCAAAAGGAAAAGTTCTCAATATTAGGTTAAATACTCCAAACACTGACACTATGAACTTCCTAAATATTTACATGTGGGCTATTGTATTTTAGCATTATCAGTACTTACTCGTGAAGAGACGGATCCTTTTGCCTTTTATCTTTCTAGAGTAAATCTTGCACTTTTTAAAAACACAAAATGGATACTCACTTTCTCATCAGTTAAGTCACATCTTACATCGGAGTCCGATGTGTCGCGACTGAAGTCGTAGACGATCAATTAACATGAATGGCTATTGACACGCAAAACTGTGTACAAAGTACCTCGTTTATATATTGATATACCTAATTTAACATGCAGACTAAAACAAACTGACATTAAATGTAAAGTGTCTATGTCAATGACTTCAAAGCAATTGGTTACCTTTATACTTTATACTCCATACTTTTTATTATTACAACATGTACCTAGTATATTCGAGCACGCAAAGCAAGAAGGAAAATGAAAGCGAATCTATTGTAACTATAACCGATTTTGATTGATAAGTTGTAAACAGTGAGCCACGCTCGGCATTAGCTTTGACAAATTAATAAATCCAATTTGGTCACGCATTATCGGTCATTCAGGTCATATATACATATTCTAAGGGCCGTCAATATACTATCAACAGATAGAGATCTATTACTACCTTCTACTGTCTGTAATTAGCTGTCAATAATCGGAAGCTGTCCCAATATTCCCGTTAGGTGATTCTTATCGCCAGTTTACTGTAAATAAGTCGTCTATCTGAGCGCTCCCTGAGCTTACGCAAAAAAAGGAGGAAATTTAGGGAAAAATTTAATTATAGCTCATGATTTTTTTAACAAAAAGGTTACAAAATATAATAATACAACTTATTTTATATGTTTTAATACAAAAAAAAAATTATATAACTTTATTTTATTACTTTAATTGGCATATTTCACTATACGACTTGCAGCAGATTAAGATTTACTCCTATGTTGCCACTTACTAGTACCAACATAGTACCCAATTTGTAAAATCTCAATGTCAGCAGCAATTAGATGTTATCATGTGCCTAGTTTTAAACATGTCAATAATATTACTTACATGAGAAAGCCACAGGACAAATAAAATGTTAAAGGTAAATAAATGATTACTACACAAATAAATAATGGTACTTTTTTATTATACACTATCATAACTTACCGATTAGAGGTTTCTTTTATATCTCCATGAGTTGGAGCTGTTCCTCAGTTTGGTGGGCTTTGTTTCCTCGGGTCATCATTTTTATAACAGCTGACGGATCACGGGAGACGCACAAAAACTTAAGTTATACAAATAAATACACAATAACACTTGTTTATATATACACTGAGTTTTAAAATATATTTTACTTAAATTGAACAAATATTTATGCTAGATTATTTGCTTTAACAATTAAATTGAATTGAGAAGTTGAATTTTGAACTATGCCTTAGGGTTGCCACAGCAAAAAAAAAGTAAATCGTTGATAGCACATTTTGTTCAATCGGAATCTATATGTGATCGTAATCGTCATATTTCTCTATGTAATTTACACGCGCCTCGTAATTTTCATTCATTGTCTTCATAAGATTCCACTCAGTTACAAAAATTCATTATCACTTGAACTTAAGTCCGACAGCGCAAAGAACAACCCTCACTAAGTATTTGACATAAACAAAAAGGATTTTGCACATATTTAACACCTATTAAGCAATAAAATATTTTTTTACTAGGAAAATAATAATGGTCTGCCTTGTGATCCCCCGAAAACGTAGGTTTGACTAAGACATTAATTACTGACAGCTACAGCTACGGATAACATTGGGACGCGTGAATTGAAATTTCCATACACACTTCTATCCCTGATAAGCTATACATCCTCCTATTGACAGACAGTGTGTACGGATAAGACGAGTTACCGTCGATGAGTTTATTGGGACAGAAAAGTCAACGATAGTTTGGATTTTTTTGCTCAAGTAGGCCACAACCGGCGATAGACTGAATATTGGGAACGGCCGTAAGTCTACGTCCCAGACAGTCTGCATCTGGTGGTAAGTGCTACATCACATTAAAATCTTAAATTGACCCTACCCCAGTAATTTTACTATAGAACTATGCTACGTGCTACCATGCCCCTGCCGTTCCCCTTTCACCCCCTCATGCTCGTCCTGTTGTGTCGGTACGGTTTGCAGTTTCATTACCGTTACATGTCGTGATATTCCCATGCTATCACTGCTTTGTTTTTGTAGTTTTCGTTGCTACGTTTTGACTTTTATTGTAAAACTTCAGTAGTTTCTGTTGTTAAAAATGAATTGCTGTTTGTTAGTCTCGCTAAAACTCGAGAACGGCTGGACCGATTTGGCTAATTTTGGTCTTGAATTATTTGTGGAAGTACAGGGAAGTGAATAAATATGAAAGTGTTCGGAATTAAATAAAAACAACAATTTTGTTTTTCCTTTGATGTGTCCCCCGTCGTCGGATATTTGTTTTGTATGGACATATTTTCTATGAGAGAATTTATTGACGCACGGTTTGATGTGTAAGCTGCTGTGAAACAATTTCATTACAACAACAGGGAGCATATTTTACGAAATAATTCTTGATGTTAATGATATATTAGTGACAAATTAATAAAAACATTATTTTATTTATTATATACAGAACAACGTCTGTCGGGTCAACTAGTTAATTTATATAATAGAAAATACTTTTTGTACTTAACCCAGAATCTTTCATAAATTTTTCATAATAATAATAAGCATCACAGCACAGCACCTTTATTGCAATCAATAATATAGAAAAAATAAATCGTTTATTTATTGATAACAACATCCTAGTGTTGCTTGTTTTGCACACCGTAACAAAGCGACGATGCGACGTCATCGACATCAAGTCCAGAGATAATATAGCCTGGGTAGTATATCAACTCAGCTAAGCCGTGTGAACATGGAATGAAAGAAAAATTAAGAAGAAGTGCGAGTGAACATTGTCGCCTGAGTAAAATGTCTCATTCCACCATAAGAAAAAACATTTTGCGCGGTTCGGCTAACCTACAGTCAAGTATGGCATACTTGTTGTTGGCATATTTCATCATTACAAATATAAAATGAATAATTAGGCTATGCGATGCCACAACAGGCAAAAGGAAAAGCTAAGCTTCACCTGACATGGAATCATGGATTTATGTTTCCATGCAGCGCTGTTTTTCCTCCATAAGGTGTTGAGTGGGAGTGGATGTATTATGGCTCCCCGATTACCTACTTAAACTATATTTTTTTAAAAATGTATAATAAAAAAAACTGTTCTTATTACCCTTGCAAGTGTATGTTAGTGTGTGTGTGTGTGTGTGATTGCGTGTGTGCGTAAGTGTGGGCGTGTGATTTAAATAATCTTGATAAATTATTTGCGTCTAGTTTCAATATTTTTTTGTTTATTTTCAGGTACGTGGCAACCCTAGTGTTTGCATTTCTGTTTGGCGTTGGTCTATGGGCGCCATATCTAATTCTCTGGTATTCCATGGCCAAAAGAACATTCTGAAAATATTACCTTATTCAGTTATTTGTATAATAAAAAGTTATATTTCTTCTAAAAGGTTTTTAATCGAACAGTATTCGTCTTATTAACAAATCCTTTACTTAATTTCCTTTGTTATTATTTAAGACAGCAATCGCTTCATGTACTAATTTGCCCCCACAATTTTTGGCAGCAGGTCTTTTAACAAAACATCAAGACATCTAAGAAAGGAGGAAACGACAGAAAGTCATCCAATTTCAAATTTATGCAAATTTTTTGTCACCTAATGTTAAATGATTACCTCCCCCACACTAAATTGCAAAACCAGAGGAATCAAAGGAGCTGTCGGATTATAGGTTGCTTTTTTTGTAAGAACGTTTCTTAAAAGTACCCGCGTAGTATCGTCCTAGAAACAGCTAACAAGTAAGTAAGGTTGGATACCTCATATCTCCGATATTTATGTAAGGACCGATATGTAGAAAAATATATAATGTATTTGTCTGCACCGTTTGTAAATTAGATCTTATAATAGAATCTGGGAGGAAGTGACGGAACTCCTCAAAAGGTGTACTAAAAGCGGTTTCGGTTTACTTTACAACAAATCAAGTATTTGTGTTTACACCTATATATATCAATAGTGAATAGATTCCTCAGTGAAAAGTTTTCTATATAGGGCACGGAAAAGGTTTTTAGGGTCAGATATTTAAAAACGTTGAAGTCGTAATTCCTAAAGGTGTGCCCAAAACTTTCAAGATTATCGAAGATAGAAACAAGGAAAAAGATATTTTGTTGTGTAAAAAGATGCAAAAATTACTGAAATTAAAAATAAAATAGCTTCCCTGGGGCATAAAAAGAATAGGGAAATCCTAGGCCCAAGGGTGTCGTAAGAGGCGACTAAGGGCAAAGAACCCTCCCAATGGTAAACCATTGGGAGGGTTCTTTGCACAGGATGCCGGCTAGATTATGGATACCAAAACGTCGCCTTTTTCTGTCGTGAATCAGTAATGTTTAAGCACTATCGTGTCTGAAGGAACGCGCCGTAGAGAATGAAATTACTGGGCAAATGAGACTTATCATCTTGTCTCAAGAAGTTTTAGGTTTTTCAAGAATCCTGAGCGGCAAAGCATTATAATGGGCAGGGTGTATCAATTAGCATCAGCTGAACGTCCTACTCGTATCGACCCTTAAACTAAGTCTATGGGTCTACCAACTATCGACCAATACCAATCACTTTCGTTCCCTTAACTTGGCAGATTTAAAGAGCTAAAAATGAAAGCTGCCGTTAAAAAGATTGGTATCCTTTCCATGGTTCCAATATTTTAAAAAGGCTTTTACTTACTATCAAAACTTCAAATAAGTGTTATTGCATGTCTTATAACTATTCCAAATTTATAGCTCACTATTTAGAACTAATCTGGCCATAACGGAGCCATTTTCAGGATCTGTAGTCATGACTGACCCACTGAACAAAATCTTAAGACATAAATTTATATTTGCCGTTTGCTCAATATAAAAAAGATACTTAACTTACATAAATCGTTTTGTGGACGAGTTATAATCTCTGCTTTTCATTTCGACTGCGAGGAAATAAAACAGTAGTATAACATGGACATTTTTAACAATTTTAGCAAATTTGAAGAAATTTATAAACACAGAAAAACAAGACCGGTTTTCCCGCCGCTTTTTTACGACATTGATATTAGGCTTGGGCTCCATACCTATACAGCCTACTATTAAATTAATTTTGTAATATATATATATTTTTAATTAATTAAATAACCTACTGTATTTTAATTAAAATTTTAATATCTTTTATGTCTTAAAAAACACATGAGGCAAATAAATTAAAGTAAATATAATAAAATAAATTCTATCTCTGAACTTTTTATTGTGTTTTTTCTTTTTGTCTTTTTATAGACACATTTATGAGTAGATACTTTAGTGCACTTGTGCACGAAAATCGATTTTGTGCAGCCTATATCGTGCACAAATAAGCAATTTCTGAGCATGAGAAGTGAAAAAGTTTTTTTCTTTTTCACACAAACTATTTTATCATGTACGATAATAGCGCTACCTAGATTGCAATGGAAAAACTATAATAAAAAACAATTAAAACCGATTTCTGCTATAGAGCGGTAGAGGGCGCTTATTACAAAAATAACAAAACAGTTCTAGAACCACATTCTAAAAGTTGATGAATGAGTTAATAAGTTTTATTGCTCGTGGATCTCAGGCAAAATGTTAAGAAAGATATATAATAAAAAATTTGCATATATATATGCCAGCCGTTTGATTGTAAAGAGTGTAATATTCTTTGTTATGTATGTAGGCAAAATATTGATTTATTTAATTCAAATTCAAAATAGATTATATAAATACATTGTAGATTAATTTTTATACAATTAATGGTAGAATTTCAGATCTACTATCTACATTGGTCGGAGACAGATACACAAACTACAAAGTCATTCTATTTCATACAAACTATTTTATCATGTGCGATAATGTCGCTACCTAGATTGCAATAGAAAAACTATAATAAAACCAAATTTTAGAACCAGTTTCTGTTATGGAACGGTAGCGAGAGCGCTACAATGAACTGTCAAGATTAACGTCAAAGCTAGTAGTCTAAAACTGCTACTGCTATAACTAGCGAACAACAGAGGGCGCTTATTACAAAATTAACAAAAAAGTTCTAGAACCACATTCTAGAAGTTGATTAATTAGTTAATAAGTTTTATTGCTCGTAGATCTTAAGCAAAATATTTAGAAAGATAAAATTTTATAAAATATTTACTTATATATATGCCAGCCACTTATCTATACTAATATTATAAAGCTGCAGTGTTTGTTTGTTTGAACGCGCTAATCTCTGGGACTACTGGTCCGATTTGAATGATTCTTTCAGTGTTGGGTAGTCCATTTATCGAGGAAGGCTATAGGCTATGTTTTTTTTTCAAAATTAGGGATACGTAATAAAATTGCTATTTTGTAACACAAGGTGTAAAATCGAAAACCTATTTTTGCGTGCGCTGCAAAAACTATTGACAATAGAACAAAATGATGTACAGGCTATAATATAGGCAATATTTTATTACTTATAAAACTATCGCGTGAATTATACTTTATATGGCAAAACAACGTTTGCCGGGTCAGCTAGTTATTAATATGTAGGCAGAATATTTATTTATTTGATTCAAATTTAAATATTTTTATTCAAAACAGGATTCAAAATCACTTATTGATCGTCAAAAATTTCACAGGAGAGCCGAATATATTGTAAATTCATATAACTTCAAGTTGATGAAAAGACTTTCACTTAATGAAAGTCAAAAACTACCACCCATTCGAATAAAGATAGCCTCAGACCAGAGAAGAACTTTTACATTTAATTATAGCCTGAGGGCGGTCGTTCCATTCCCAAACTGTGGAATCATTAAGAAAGTCATTTATGTTATAGTAACCACACAAACGTTTTTTTTTAACAATTCTTATGAATTTCGAAGTACTTTTGTTTTGTTCATTTTCTGCGATCTTGTTGTAAAAGTATATACATCGCCCCACAAAAGACTTACTAACCCATCCCAGCGGAAACTCCATAGGGAGTGCCGCTTGCGCCTCTCTCTCCCCATGAGAAGGTCGCCTTCGATGTAGGCTTAGAGGGCACCTGCCCAAAGCCAACTGCAGGTGGTGTTTAGTGGGTAGGCACCTAGGTTTCACGTGAGTCCCACATAACCAACGCTGACTTAGGCTGCGTTGGTATGCATGAGCATTCACCACCTCCCTCCCGTCGTTATCCCGGAGGATAACATCATCATCAGGTCGGGAGTGCCTCAGGGCTCAGTTCTGTCCCCGACCCTCTTCTCACTCTTCACGAGTGACCTCCCGAAGCCTCAGAAAGTGCAAATCGCACAATACGCGGACGACACGGCCCTTTATTATAGCGTCACTCGGGGGTGCCTCGCGACTCATATAAGAGTGCTTCAGGCCGCCGTTAATGAACTAGGAGACTGGTTCAGAAAATGGCGGATTGAAGTCAATCCCTCAAAGAGTGCAGCGGTACTCTTTGGTAATACTAATAAAATAAAATCTTTGGCCCCTATACCTATTGTTAAATTATATGGGACCCCTATTCCGTGGGCCCAACATTATAAATATTTAGGTGTTACGTTCAACAGTAACATGAACTTCGCAAAACATATCAGCACGGTTTGCAATAGAGCCCGGTTTGTCCTTATCCGCCTGTATCCACTTGTGTGCAAGCGAAGCAAACTACTGTTCAGACACAAGGTGACATTGTACAAGACCATCGTACGTCCCATTATGTCGTTCGCAAGCATCGTGTTTGCCAACGCGCCGCCGAGCCACTTGCGGCGTTTGCAAGTGGTTCAGAATAGTTTCACGCGCACGGCCACCGGAGCGCCGTGGTTCGTTCGTAACGTAGATCTCCATCGCGATCTTGAGCTGCCGACCATCGCTCAACATTTCAAGGAGCTATCGCGACGCTACTTTGATAAGGTGGCCGAGCACCCTAATATCTTGGTGAGGGAGGCATGTGCTTACACTGCTCTAGACCACAGTCTGAACAAACAGAGGCGACCTCGACACGTACTAGTCGACCCGGACGACCATATTACGATCGCGAACGCGACACCAAACCAACCACACCGCCCTCGAAGACGTAGGCGCGGCCGTGTGCATCAAGCCGCTGCCACTCGTCACTTTGACGATTTCCAGCGGCCACAACCTAATATAATACGATTCACACACTTTGATAGAAGCCCGACGAGATAGTCCTCGTCCTGTAATCGTTTAACACCACTCACACTCACATCACAAATCACACACCTACAATAACACTACACACAAATAGTCACACACTTATATACACTCACACATACTTACATACATATATCACCGCACTCGCCGGCGAGTGCGAAGTCTCGTCAAACCTAGAGTCTACTGGACTAACAGATATATTAGATCGTTAGTGATCTTCTCCATCCAGCCTAGTGAGCAGACGGTCCGAGGTTCGAGTCTCTGTCCGAGACGCCCCGCCCCTTGAGCTACATTTTCGGCCTCCAAGACCCCCGCCCGGCTTCGCTGTAAAAGCCTTCAGAGCTATCAGCACAGAGGAGGTTTTTAATCGGTAGGGGGTGTTTACACCCGAGCCCGACATATGGGCCCCGTTTCGAGGTCTTCAATACGTAAATGTATTTTACTCCTCTCGAAGAAAAAAAAAAACTTACTAACTCGACTTAACGTAGTAGGCATAACAAGTTTATGTCTGTTCTTCGTGTTAACATTATGATTGTCTCTGATTCTAGCTAATTCCTCATTGTGCTTATGTACTAGAACAAAATCTCAGTTGACATCAACATGTAGGAAAAGTGTAATAACTCAAGGATGGAGCACTTAGCCTTAAGCAATTGTATGGCTATATAATAGTAAGGTTTATTGCCTTCATTGTATTTGCCATTTCTATTTGATCCGGTTAATAACTGGCTTTTTATCGTTCTCTTATGGAAATTATGAGTTTTTAAGTTTCAAATTAGGGTGAAAATAATACAAATGGGGAAGTATAGCTGTGGTTCCCAATAATTTTAGCATCTGGTGACTGGTACACAAAGTGAGAAGAAAGTAGGCGGGAGTGTGATGACACCACACTGCTGTGTTATAGTTATCCAGAGCTAACAGTGTGGATCTTACCACATAATTAATAATTTATGTATTTAAGCAGTAAAATGGGGTTTTTGAATTTTCACCCCTAAGAGCATAAAATAATACATGAATGTTTGTATGTTTTTTATAAGGTTATTTATTAATATTATATAGTTTTTGTTTTGACCTTTAAATGTACCCAAATGTTAGTGTTACATAAAATTATTTTAAAAGAGCAGTTAGAGCATAGCAGTGCAAAATATTAATTGATTGTAGTATTTTTTCAAATAATCTTTTTTTTATCACAGTAAGGTATGAGATGAGGTCATTCAGCTGATGGTAACTGTTAGTTTCCACCCATTACAATCCAGTTCCGCTCAGGATTCTTGAAAAACCCGCAAATTCCGATGTGCACAACAATTCCTACTTCATAATCTACTTGAATAAAATATTTGACTAAGACTTGAATATATCATTTTCAAAGTAAGAAGCATAGTTGATGATTTGTCTGCTTCTGGTTGGAAGTAAATATTGTGCTTATGTACTAGAACAAAATCTCTGTTGACATCAACATGTAGGAAAAGTGTAATAACTCAAGGATGGAGCACTTAGCCTTAAGCAATTGTATGGCTATATAATAGTAAGGTTTATTGCCTTCATTGTATTTGCCTCTTCTTTGTTCTCTTATGGAAATTATGAGTTTTTAAGTTTCAAATTAGGGTGAAAATAATACAAATGGGGAAGTATAGCTGTGGTTCCCAATAATTTTAGCATCTGGTACACAAAGTGAGAAGAAAGTAGGCGGGAGTGAGTTTATGTAATGGAGGGGTGAGGAGTGGCTTTCTTATTAATCTGAGACTTGACAATTTTCTCCCAGCTATAATGTTGGCTATTTTAGGTTATGAAAATATTAATATATTAAAATTACCAAATAATACTGCTGGACAGCCAAATTAACTTTAAAGCAATAAGAAGCAAAGCTAAGACATTTTATTTCAGCAGCTGAAATGATAAATGCAATTACAAATTTCGTGGAAAGTAGTTATTAAGTAGTGGGAATAGACTAAGAAACAAAGAAACTCAAAGCTCCACTAAAAGGTTCTCTCTTAAGCAGAGAAAGTAATTTGCTACATAAGACTAAATAAATATGTAGATGACAAAGCATGGGACTAAAAAAGTAAAAAAATGGATTATAGCACATTGCAAAACCTGAGCTAACAGCTACTTTAGTAGACTCAATACAAAAATAATCCGAAAAATTGTATTTCCAGGGAAATTCATTAACCACCTCCAAGTGATTGATATAATAGTAAATACGAAAGACTATCTGTGTACACTTGTCTTTTCAGCTCAAATAATATTTTAAAGATTATACATAATATATAATTACTTATCCTTACTCAGTGATTCATCATTGCAGATCCTAAGTTCGGGCTAACCTGAGATTTTGTACAATTATTCAAAACACATTTAGGTGTGTTTTAACACACAATATAATATTAACTATTCACAATCCATGCTATTATTGAATGTCTAAATGCCTTTATAGTGTGATGACACCACACTGCTGTGTTATAGTTATCGAGAGCTAACAGTGTGGACCTTACCACATAATTAATAATTTATGTATTTAAGCAGTAAAATGGGGTTTTTGAATTTTCACCCCTAAGAGCATAAAATAATACATGAATGTTTGTATGTTTTTTATAAGGTTATTTATTAATATTATATAGTTTTTGTTTTGACCTTTAAATGTACCCAAATGTTAGTGTTACATAAAATTATTTTAAAAGAGCAGTTAGAGCATAGCAGTGCAAAATATTAATTGATTGTAGTATTTTTTCAAATAATCTTTTTTTTATCACAGTAAGGTATGAGATGAGGTCATTCAGCTGATGGTAACTGTTAGTTTCCACCCATTACAATCCAGTTCCGCTCAGGATTCTTGAAAAACCCGCAAATTCCGATGTGCACAACAATTCCTACTTCATAATCTACTTGAATAAAATATTTGACTAAGACTTGAATATATCATTTTCAAAGTAAGAAGCATAGTTGATGATTTGTCTGCTTCTGGTTGGAAGTAAATATTGTGCTTATGTACTAGAACAAAATCTCTGTTGACATCAACATGTAGGAAAAGTGTAATAACTCAAGGATGGAGCACTTAGCCTTAAGCAATTGTATGGCTATATAATAGTAAGGTTTATTGCCTTCATTGTATTTGCCTCTTCTTTGTTCTCTTATGGAAATTATGAGTTTTTAAGTTTCAAATTAGGGTGAAAATAATACAAATGGGGAAGTATAGCTGTGGTTCCCAATAATTTTAGCATCTGGTACACAAAGTGAGAAGAAAGTAGGCGGGAGTGAGTTTATGTAATGGAGGGGTGAGGAGTGGCTTTCTTATTAATCTGAGACTTGACAATTTTCTCCCAGCTATAATGTTGGCTATTTTAGGTTATGAAAATATTAATATATTAAAATTACCAAATAATACTGCTGGACAGCCAAATTAACTTTAAAGCAATAAGAAGCAAAGCTAAGACATTTTATTTCAGCAGCTGAAATGATAAATGCAATTACAAATTTCGTGGAAAGTAGTTATTAAGTAGTGGGAATAGACTAAGAAACAAAGAAACTCAAAGCTCCACTAAAAGGTTCTCTCTTAAGCAGAGAAAGTAATTTGCTACATAAGACTAAATAAATATGTAGATGACAAAGCATGGGACTAAAAAAGTAAAAAAATGGATTATAGCACATTGCAAAACCTGAGCTAATAACAGCTACTTTAGTAGACTCAATACAAAAATAATCCGAAAAATTGTATTTCCAGGGAAATTCATTAACCACCTCCAAGTGATTGATATAATAGTAAATACGAAAGACTATCTGTGTACACTTGTCTTTTCAGCTCAAATAATATTTTAAAGATTATACATAATATATAATTACTTATCCTTACTGAGTGATTCATCATTGCAGATCCTAAGTTCGGGCTAACCTGAGATTTTGTACAATTATTCAAAACACATTTAGGTGTGTTTTAACACACAATATAATATTAACTATTCACAATCCATGCTATTATTGAATGTCTAAATGCCTTTATAGTGTGATGACACCACACTGCTGTGTTATAGTTATCGAGAGCTAACAGTGTGGACCTTACCACATAATTAATAATTTATGTATTTAAGCAGTAAAATGGGGTTTTTGAATTTTCACCCCTAAGAGCATAAAATAATACATGAATGTTTGTATGTTTTTTATAAGGTTATTTATTAATATTATATAGTTTTTGTTTTGATCTTTAAATGTACCCAATTGTTAGTGTTACATAAAATTATTTTAAAAGAGCAGTTAGAGCATAGCAGTGCAAACTATTAATGGATTGTAGTATTTTTTCAAATAATTTTTTTTTTATCACAGTAAGGTATGAGATGAGGTCATGCAGCTGATGGTAACTGTTAGTTTCCACCCATTACAATCCAGTTCCGCTCAGGATTCTTGAAAAACCCGAAAATTCCGATGTGCACAACAATTCCTACTTCATAATCTACTTAAATAAAATATTTGACAAAGACTTGAATATATCATTTTCAAAGTAAGAAGCATAGTTGATGATTTGTCTGCTTCTGGTTGGAAGTAAATATTGGTACATGTTTTACAGCAATTTATGGGTAATAAATGGGTTCAATTTGTTTAGAGGCAGTTAATTATAAAATTAAATGAAATTTATGAGTCTATTACTCTTATGAGTGAGGTTATTACTTCCATCTACATTATTTTGTTTATCTTTATCAAAGTAATCTTTCAGTGACACCAGTGGGTAACATGTCACACTTGCTAAAAGCAACTCTATGTTGCACCCCATTGAGAAATAAATGTTATGTAAAAAAATGGGATTGTGGAATTAATCGAATAATTGAACAAAATAAAAATCACTTCAGTTTTCTAACTTTATTTAATCCATTGCTGAACCTATATAATTAAATATTATAATTATATTATAATCATGGCCATGATGGTTTATCACACTCCTTAACATTGCCACCATAAAGTGCTGATTTATCTCTAAAGTTTGTCAAACGTAGAGTTTCTTGATCATCCAAATATTTTCCAAAAAGAAAACCAGAAATCGGCACTGCAAACCATAAATATTGACGAGTGATTCCAAATAAACCCATCTTGCCTATTCGTCTCTCTGTTCTCTTCCTGCTGCAGTCAGTGCTTTCCACTTTCTGGTGTGGCTCCAATCCAGCCAAATGCAACTAATGGCTATTGAAGGAAAAGCGAGACTGACAAGGTTTTTTCTAAAGAACTGTAATAACCCCATATATCTACAACAAATAATGTGTGTTAAAGAATATTCTTACACAAAATACATTCTTTTTTCTATTCTTATTCATTAAAGTATAAAATAGACTTAAATTAAAACTGAATGTAAAATTTTGAAATCAATGACCCATCATGACGTCAATGATGCCATCCTATCTTAAAATCAGTAAAATTATATGGAAACGACAGTAGGAGAGCAGATTTATTGCGTAATAATAAATAATTAAAATATAAATGATAGTAATTTAGAATACTCCAAGCCATAATTTCTCAAAAAGTTATGAAACAAAAGTTAATTTTAGTAGTAGAAGTAATGAATTAACATAAATCTACAGCCAGAATTAGAATCGAAATTATTCAATTATGTAACAACAATACTAATATACTAAAGAACGCATTGAAAAGTAAGCTTTTTAGATTAGTTTGGACTTCGTAAAACAGTTATTCAATCTATTTATTAATGAATATAAATCAGAAATAGAAATCCTACGTAAAATAAATGAAATCACAACCTTAAATTTTAAGTTTTAACCATAAAAATCATAACAATAGCCTACAGCACATCACAAAATATCACAATCACCATTCAACACAGGTACACCGACCTGTCAGGCTGTCACCTAGTGAAATAAATGTGTCGTGAATATGACATGTTATGTCAGCAGCTGTGCCAGCAGATAATGTGACCATAGTGCTTAAATTCTCTTTGGATAATCCATACAATAAATGTGTAGAGATCGAATTTCTGTATAAAGAAAAAAAATTATCAAAATCGAGTCAAGGGAACGTCAGAAGGGATATAGAACAAGTCCCGATTAATTTGGAATTTTTTGTTTCTCTGTCTGTTTGTACGGGCTAATCTCTGAAACTATTGGACCGATTTAATTTAAATTTTGCATGATGATGATACCTTCTATACCCGGACAACATCTTAGATACTTTCCATCCCGGAAAATCAAAGAGGTTCCGTGGGACAGTAAAAAACCTCTACTTCCAAAGATAGCGTATTACACAACAACGAACATGACATTATTTAATAAAATTTGGCACGTTAACACCTTATATTGCCAGTCAACATCTTAGATACTTTTCATCCCGGAAAAGTAAATAATTCCCGTGGGACTGTTAAAAATCTCTTCTTACTTATAAAACGAACCTTGGCACATAATTTAATAAAATATGGCATGTTGATACCTTAATAATTGCCAGTCAATAATTAAATAAAGCCGAGTTATGATTAAATAATTGAATAAAAATATATAAATTATTAATATCACACTTATTAATATAACATTCTTATTGAATATTAACGAATATGGCTCTATGGGCTCGGACCTTTTGTCTGTACGATGGACGAAGAAAATATAACGAATGTCGCAAACGTCAGACAGAGAACTTTTAGTTATTATTTATTACAAAGTAGTCATAAATGAACAAATACACCTGGAGATTTTCAGAAAATATTACTGAGCAATTTGAAACAATTTTTTAAACCATTAAATTATATTGGTTAAAAATTGTTTCAATTGACTTTTTTGTGCCGGAAGTACTAACGTTACTTCCGTCAGAAAAATATTCTGTGTTACCCCGAAGCCACGCGTAAAGAAGTTTTGATTCAATAATGACACTATTACCACAGTAGAACATATTTCTACTGTGCTATTATTTATTACTCTAATCAAGTTTCACATTATTTTATATTTTACTAAATTTAGCAGAATAAAACTTGACTTTTTTAATTTTTTGTTTATTTTTACATTGGCGATGAGGCTATCAGCTCGAACCGAAACATATTTTCAGACAAGAAAATGTAAAAATAATTAATATTAAAGTGTTCAGTAACCAGATATATTCGAGAACATTCATTCATTTCTAGAAATGAATTTTGATTATATGATACCATTACTTGTAGTAGTTGTTTGTAGTATGTAGTATTCGTGCAGTATTGTAATAGTAATATATTGTAATGTAACAGTAATGTCAACTAGTACTGCTATGTATTAATTATAATTATCTGACATTATTACTAGGACATTTAAGTGGGCCGTAGTAGCCAAATAAAGAATTTCAAATTAAATTAAACTGCACCTGCCCTTTGCTGCTTACATACATTCCAGCTCATAATAGTTTGTCGTTGATCGTTGTTTTTTTATTTTTCCATTAAGTTTTTATTGTTATATTCTGTTTTGTGTTCATCTGTTCATTTTGATAAATTTTTAATGACTAGTTTGGTGTAATTTATTTACTAAGAAATGATTTGCGGACGATACAAAGATCTACGCAGGCAATGCATAAAAATGAACAAATCCCTTTCAAGCTATCCAAAAATGCGTGACACCAACAGCAAATTATTCTGGTATGACAGCAGTCTTCTGGCAAGGAAAGAAAGGAAAAAGGATAGTGACAGGTATTGACATCTTTGATCAAGGTGTGATCAATAGATGTATTCACAACTGAACGTATTGTCTAAATTCTCTTTGTTACCCTTAAACAGTTACAACGAAAATTAATAACTAATATCAAATGTAATGGATCAAACACCAGCTTAGGCCGAATCCTAAAGAATCGTTTCAAAGGAAGAAAATTGAGAATGAATGTAAAGATTTTATCGAGCAATCAAATATTTGGTCGCCGGGAATTGAATACTTGAAAAGCAAGTATCGCTTGAAAGGCAGAACTTTAATATACACGGACTAGTCATATTATGTTGGTTCATCTTACATTGAAGGCGTGGGTCGTCAAGTCTCTGATGGGATAAAGAAAGAAAAAATATGAAAATATCAAAGAATTGTAATCGCGCACACTGTCCTGGAATCCGGTTTCTTACCCTACACGCTTTTTCTTTATGCATAAGGCTATTACATAAATCGGCGAATATCATGATAACATGAATATACACTGGCCTTCAAAAGTAAGGATCACACTTTTAAAATTGGGATAACGTTTTAAGTTCACAAGATATACTTTCGAAATAAAAAGGACTCCAAAGAGAATTTAATTTTGTACATAAAAACTTTAAAGTCGGTAACCTTCTTTTAAGAATTGGCTGAAAAAAAAAACTTCAAAAACAAAACCATTCCTTTTTCAAATTGGACATTTCCGAATTACAATTTTACCATTCACATTTTTCTTTCTGTTTTAATTTTTTTTCAAGATGGATGGGTCTTGTTTTAAAAATTTATGCTAAAAAGCACATAACATTTATTTATCATGCCTCTTTCAGTTAAAGAATTTGCTAGGATCATGGCTTTTCTGGAACTAGGCATCAGCATGCGTCGCACTGCAAGAATGGTGGGTGTGACGGTACGAACGGTCCAGAAGGTAAAGCGAAGGTACGAAGAGACTGGACACCATCGGAGACCTTGTAATGGCAGACCCAAGTGTACCAGTGCCCGAGAAGATCGTTATATTATTTCCACTGTGTTAAGAAATCGCCACCAAAATGCAGTTGAAGTCCAGCAACAGCTACTTCAGACCCGGAGGGGCTACATTAGTGACAGTACAGTGAGAAGACTTGCTGAAGCAAATTTGAAACCCCGAAGACCAGCGAGTGGCCCAAAACTCAAGAGACAGCATCGAGTAGCGAGACTGCGATACGCCCGTGAACACATGTAGTGGGATGAAGAAGAATGGTCAAGAATTTTGTTTGCAGATGAGTCTCGATTCTCCCTTTACACTTCTGATGGAAGGCGAATTGTTTACAGGCGACCTGGTGAGCGATACCTTCATGCATGCATCTCAGAAAGAGTCCAATACGGTGGAGGCAGTGTCTAAAAATGTCTATTTTAATTGTTTTATCTTTTTTAAGTTAAAAATGTTACTAATGTATAATTTTAGTTTCTAAGAATTAAAGCCTATAAAATAACGCCAACAAAACGTTTTTAATCTTAAATCTCTACCTTCTATAGTTAAGAAAAGAATTTAATTTGAAAAGTGTGATACTTACTTTTGCAGGCCAGTGTAGTTAATCATGATAACAGTAATAACTATGAAAAATGGATAAGAAATAAACAATTCAGATGTTGTGGTGGAAAATGCGTCCTATTAAAAATATTGGCCGTTGAGTTTTTGTGTGTTCTTCTCATGAGCTCTTTTCTTTTCGAACATATGGTAGATTAAATAACAGTAATCATTCAAAAGTGCCAATGTATTCATTCAAACTGAATATAATCACTGGATGCTGCGGCTTCCCCTTTACCATCCAGATGGCATGGGAAGCAAAAAAAAATTATACGTTCAGGCTCAGTTGGAAGAGCACTCGGATGGAATCGTTGCGTTGGAGAGATGGAGAGGTTGCGTGTTTGTGTCCCAGATCGTTCTTAAATTTTGCTTACAAACTTTATTTTTGTATAAATGTACTTTATTTTCAACTACAAACTCATAATTTTAACAATACGTTACCAAAAAAGCGTTACTTGTAATTTGTCCAGTAAAAATTAAATGAAATGGGGGAAAATGAATGAGGTCATTATTGAAAACAATAAAAGAGGAATACAAAAAAGTGACGCTGTCATCCACATAGTGGCAGACAAAATCATTATTTATGTTAATGGAAATGAATCCGAATCTGAGTAGGAAGAGCAATTGGGTTCAAGCAAAGAAAGTGATACTTCAATGCAAGCCTTTGGCATAAAATTATAATAATAGTTTTATTATACATACATGTCGGAGAATAAGAATATAAAAGTAATATGGCCTGTATGATTATATTCTACTCTGTGTATTGGGCTGAACTGATGGCGAACGTCATCTTTCAAAGTGTGTTTGAAGTTGACACTGTGTACGTCACTGTCGGTGGCGTGATTGAAGTTAGTTATTATTGTCCATCAGTAGAGCGCTCATTGAGAAGTCGCAGTCGTCTTCAAGCAAGCGCCCGCGCCGGTTGTGCGCACTGATCGACTTAAAACAGCATGGTGGATACCAACACCATGACGCCCGATTTAAAATCCAAATAAATCTCCGAGACACATATTTTTGAATTTTATAAAACTTACTTAACTCTCCTCCCCAGTATTGAAAATTATCACAAAAAAAAACACCCATCGTTACCATAAGCATCGATTCAGCGAAAGAGACCAAATAGATAACGTCATCCAAATTAGTCAAATATATAGACGAACGTTGTGAGATAGTGAGATATCTAACCTTATATAAAAACATAGGTGTGTGAAAGAGACGGAATAGACCATGAAACCATTTTGAAACAATTTACTGTACATTAGTCTACTATCAAATTGGACCGCGTTTTAATTTTAGTATTTTTATCGCTATTGTTCTTTGTTTTAACGGATATTAAATAAAAAATATGAAAGTGTCGTGTTCTGTAGTAGATTGTGTTGTTACATAATAGCAACAATCAAACTACAGAAACATTTCACAGATACTTTGATTCTTCAATCTAATTACGTGATGTTAATTTCGAAGTACATAATATTATGCACTTAAATACTAAATATTACAATTTATATTCACAGTAACCTCCTGAAACCTAATGTTCTCACAGAAGGACTTTACAAAGAACTGGTATCCGCCCACCTTAGATCAGCGTAATGAAATCCTGGTGGCACAATGTTCTCATACGAGGACATTATCGTTCATCTAAATTATTTCGAATATTCGCGGCCAAACAGAAATTTGTTTAGTTACACCCGATTGGAGAATATATGCGTGACTTATTCTTTACTTGACTGACCAGGGGCCAATCAGAAAACATCTCTCATTTTGTTGCTGAAGTGTCAAATATTCGCGCGGTAGAGGTAAGTAAAATCACTATTTATATGTGGATCTGGAATCCAATGACGTTCTATACATATGGACATATCATTCGCAGTCTGACAGTGGAACGGTAAAAGTGTGCTTAATGACACTATAAGAACACTTTTCTCCTTAGTCGTGTGTCAACTCTGTATCAATCAACAAGCCTAAGTGTGCTATAAAAAGTGCTTAAATAATACATTAACGACTCAAAAAAAGATGGTGTGACTTATCATCGGTAAGGTTGTTTTAGTTATATAAGATTTATATACAAAAAGATGAAATAATTTAATAAAACGAATATTTTTTCATTAAATATGGTACAATTATTGACAAATCCCAGACAAGATCCGCTTGTCAGAATGGGACAGATGAAAGGACACAGTCAGAAATGAAGAGAATAGAACTGCTCTTTTTAACCGACTTCAAAAAATGAGGAGGTTCTCAATTCGTCGGTATATTTTTTATGTTTGTTGCCAGAACGCAGAACTTTCGACTGGGTGAACCGATTTTGATAATTCTTTTTTGGCAACCATGAGAAAACCATAAAAGTCTTAAATTTGCTATAAGTGTGTGCGCAACAAATTTACGAATAACTCAATATTGCGCCAATAATAGATATAATATGCACTAAAAAGTATAAAATTAATTGCGTTTTTTTTTCCACCTGGTGTTAAGTGATCACCGCAGCCCACATTCTCTTGCAACACCAGAGGAATCATAAGAGCGTTGCCGGCCTTTAAGGAAGGTGTACGAGCTTTTTTTGAAGGTACCCATGTTGTATTGTCCCGGAAACACCGCACAAGGAAGCTCATTCCATAGCTTTGTAGTACGAGGAAGAAAGCTCCTTGAAAACCGCACTGTGGAGGACCGCCACACATCCAGATGGTGGGGATGAAATCCTAACTTGTGGCGTGTCGTGCGAAGGTGGAATTCGGCGGCAGGAATCAGGTTTTTTTTGTTTAATCTAATTAATAAATCTAATTCTAGTAACGAGTATTGTTATTTTTGGAGTCGGTGTCAGCCAAGGAAGGAATGAAAATAACAATATTATATTTGAGTATTAGTTTCTCTCATTAAATCCCTTTAGAACGTAAAGAAGTAACAAATAGAAACACAAGCCAATAAATAAGCGTCACTGAATGGTTGGACTAACAGCGGTTTTACTCCAAAGGAGCTCATTCGGTCAGAAGCTGCAAATATGATAAACAACACAGATGGCTATGAGCAAATGGACTACTTTCACCAATACATTGATAAAGTTGACTATCGAAAAGAGAAAATAATTCAAGTCGACCAGTAAAATTTATTCAGATGAGCCGAATGATTATTTCGATAGATTACCAAACAGTTCGCGTGATTTGACACAATATGTTAAATCAATTGTAGAGTAGGTACATAGCTGGATTTGTAAGCAAAAAAATTATGAAATCTGTACATTGCATTGATTACGTTCTATCTCTACAACAAATGCGATCGCGATGCTCGTTAAATAACAGTAAAGTATTTGATGTTCATGGCTCCGGTTTTATGTCATATCCATCGAGAGACGTAATCCACATTTTTGTCAGAAATGTTAAATTTATTTCAGGAAGCGCATTAAAACTGTTATTAATTTGATAAGAATAATTTTAATAAAATAGTTTTATTAATTTTGAGAAATTTAACGACAATGTACCCATTCAATCTATGCAAATAAATGACTTGATTTGATTTAATTTGAAATATTGTAACTGACAATATTTTTTGCAGTTTAGATAAACATTTATTTGACCGGGGTCCGTAGCGATATTTAATATTTAAATATTATGTAATTGAAATTACAATGAGGTTAAGAATGGGTTAAGATATGAAGCGTCATTAAAAATGTGTCAACAAACATTTAGAATTTATCTAAGAAAAATTGTGTTGTGTAGGGGACAATACAATTAATGAACTGCAATAAAAAAATAATTTTACATTTTACATTGTTTTATTTACTATGCAGTTGACCACTTGAATTATTATTATTATAGAATGAGTTTAGTACCTAATCAACATAAAACGCTGGAGAAAATTAAAGATACGTTAGCGTATTTTGTTATCATTGTTATAATAATGATCTTTTTTAATTTGCATCAAAATATATACTATGTGGCATTAATATTGCTGAATTTTTTTCATCAATATTGGAGTAACGTCGATGTCACTTCACTTACTCAGTAATACATCAGCTGTAAAACTAGCACACATGAATTCTAAACAGTTATTCCGTGCTCTGTTCGTTTTTTGAGGTATACAAAATTATATCCATTATTAGTAATAAATTTCGTGAATTTTCAATATTTTTTTATAGTTTGAAAGTTATCTACTACTATTTATGAAGGTATTGAGTTGACATAGTGTGTAAGTAGTAGTCTATCCTTCAATCCTGTTTCTATAATATATTAATTTATAATGTGGGTTTTTTTTGTTTAGCAGAAGGAACTATTCATGTTTGAAACATGAATAGTTCCTTCTATATTTTATGGCCTGAGCTGATAGCCTTGTTGCCAATCCTTTAAGAAAATTAAAAAAAAATATTATCGATTCAAGAGTTTGATAGTTGACACTATAGGAAAAATTATTCTTTGGTGGAAGTGTTGAAGTGTAAAGTACTGTGTTGGGCGTACTGCGTAGTTGAAATATACTATAATATTATATAGGTATATTCTCTTGTACTCCATACTGCGTAGTTGGAATTTTGAAATTTTATTTTTTACTTCTAATTGTTTGGGACTAGAAATATGTTTCTAATATTACAGTGATTCGTGATATAAAGTGGTGAATGGTGATGTTGACCTTAAGATTATCTTTATTTCGTTATGAGACTGTTGTAGCATATAAATTTAATATAAGCCGTCAGAAATCTAGAAAGCTTCAGCCATTTGAAGCTTTCAGATTGGTAAAGTGAACTATGAACCTAGACCCTTTATCGTTGAGCTTGTTAAAAATCAATAATCTCATCTCAAATTTAAACAAGAAGAACTTCAAGCAGACTAGTCAAGAGCTGTCACAGGTGAGAAAAATGCCTAAAAAATTATTAATTATAGTGTGATTGTCGCCATATTTTTCTGTCTTGGCCACGAGTTGGTTTCTTACGAGGGGCTTTGTCGTTGGAACTATTTTATTGATTGTGCTTTGATAAACTTATTGAGATTGCGCATGACTAGTTTTTGCTGCTTTTGTGAATATATCGATTAGTTCTTTCTTTTTGTTCTTTGGTATGTCTCAATACCGGATTGCCAACCTTCCCAATGTCGTAATTTGAAATCATTGCATTGTATTTGTAATAAAATATATCTTTTAGTATTTCATTGTGTTTTAAGGTAAAATTCGTTAACTATAAATGTACTACATTTAATTAAAATAAAAGTTTTTAATTTTTTTTTTACAATTACTAAAGATAAAGGATTAGATCAATCAACCAATGCCACTAGGTTGATTTGTGTTGTTTGCAAATAATCTAATCTTAAGAGAGTGGTTGTCAACCTGCACAATTGGGGAACCACCCCAAGGTGTCAAAGTTATTTTGTTCTACCCTAGTTCAGTTCTGCAGTATGAGTTTTAAATCTACAATTATGTGATCAAGTAAGTCATCAACCCACCACCACCGATAGCGCTCTGTGCATGGCCTACACACTGGCAGAGGAAACAGCTACGCATCTATTTCTCCATTGTTCAGGTATAGCAACCTACACGACTTAACATCTTGGCACCCCAAACAAACTTACGGAAGTATTTAGGAAGAATATGCGATTGCTAAGGTTTCTAGAGTAGTTGGGGTGGCAGGAATAACAAATATATTCACACACATGCAAAATAGGTGCACATATATCGAGTTGCGGAAATTCACCCGATTATACCATACAAAGTGATGGACCCGCACTATGCCTTACCAACTTTTGATTGAGCTGTGATTTTAGGTCACCAAGTCTGTGTCTAGCCTAAGATAATCTTACAGTTAATTTTACCTTTTGGATATTATTTTACCAACAGTTATCTGATTTTGACACTTGGCACAGATATTAACTACCTATGTATATCAAAATGAAACATGGTATAAGTAATGATTTTGAATAATAATATAAAATAGAAAAAAATGCTTTCAATTGCTATGATTTGTTATTTTATTATATAGTTTTGTGTTTTGCAGCAATTTGTCCAGAAAGTTAATAATTAATGAAATTTCCTTATGAAATTCATGTATAGAATAAGTTTTATCGTCATCAGCCAAAAGACATCTACTGCTGGAAAAGGGCGGAGGCCCAAAGATCTCAATGTCAATAGGTTCCGCACTGCCTTCATCCAAACTTTTCTGGTATCTTGACCCGATCATTGGTCTTGCGGGGGCCTACCAACACTACATCTTCTGGTGTGTCACCATTCGAGGACTTTCCTGATCCAGTAGCCATCTGTCCATTAAACTTTGTGCCCTGCCCACCGCCACTTCAGTTTCTCACTCATTTGGGCTTTCTTGGTGACTTCGGTTCTCCTACTAAGTTTAATACTATATATAATTTGTTTTTATGGATATTTACTAAGCAAGACTTGTATTTTTAGCGCGGGTTAGATGTAAATCATGTGGTGTTCCCTGATCAATTATCATATAATGTTAACTTTAATTAATCTTATATTTATAGTACAATGCAATGCTTATTTTACTTGCTATTGCTATTATTATATTTGCCAAGGAAATTTGATAGCACTTTCATTTCTTTAAAATTTTTTTGTGCAGTAATTTATTTTCATTAATCCTAAAATAAATTGTATATTTATGCATGTTATCTTAATGGCTCAATAAATAATAATTTTTTGACTCCATGCCTGCTGTATAGAAAAATCATGCAAAGTTTATCAAACTCCCATTCAGATGTTATAATTCCAGGGCTATATATATATGAATTTTATTAATTGTGAATATTTAAAGCTTAGCAGCGAATGTCTATAATATCATGCCATAAGCGCGGGCTTAAAATAAATGTACCCTTTTTTTTTTGCAATAATCATACTTTCCTGTTTAATCATCTTCAATTGTTGCTGGTCCAATATTATTAAGATAGTAATGTAACCTGTAAATAAAGTTTTATTGACTTTTTTAACTTATAAATATATTCCAAAATTGTTTGGAAGAAAAAATCTTATCCTCTATTAATCTTTAACTCAGATTTTTTGATGTCTTCTTTATACAGAGGTTCTACTGGACAAACATCATTGGAAGTTACAATATAATGATAATAACATTCACACACATACTTGGCTATGCAAATAAACTCATTTGCAAAAAAACGGGTGGTTTTATTTTTTTCTGTCCCCTTACCCCTAACGAGGTTTTTTAATAATTTGAGAATATAACTGACACATTTATGAAGTGTTGTAGTGTATAAAAAAGTATATTCCAAATTCAATGTAAGACATAGTGGGACTCTAACAAAAATTGCAATTAATTGTGTATAGTGGCGGGAATTGTTGATAGTTTTTAATAACTCTAAATTATTTTTAGATAATTATTATCGGATTGTCCTATTTCCTTGATATATTTAAGTCTTGAAATTATTTAGCAGTTTCGAAAATGGTTGATAGAACAATAACAGTGAGGAAAATTATAACACTACTTGAGGAAGTGTGTTATGTGTGTAGAGGCTAGATCTGAGTTGTTCGGAAGACTTAGCAACAATATCAAGAGACTGGTTCCATTAGTAAAGACATGGGTCTGGAAGAAAACCATGCACAGAAGCTCGAGATGACAGCTTCTGGGTGAACCAGGCATTGAGAAATCACAATTTTTCTTCTTAGCTTCGCTCGAAATTGTGGGACATGGACTCTAGAGGACTGGAGTATAGTATTATTCTCGGAAAAAGCCAGAATATCAATAAAGGGTGACAACTGACGTCGGTGAGTACTGCGATAGTGGGAATGTTTCGCAGAAGTTTGAAGAAGAAGCTCAATTATACCACCGTACCAGACCGAACGAAGTTAGTCTTCATAGAAGACAGCACTTTGAATGCACACCGGTATATATCAGAAGTCCGCCTTAACGGTTCTTGGAGAACTTGATTTTTATGGACAATAACCCCCATGCTCACCGTTCTGGCTATGTAGAAGCGTATATTCAAGAGGTCGTTGATTGAGATCGAGGTTGATTTGTCATTTGGATTGGCCAGCTCGAAGCCCTACCACAATCTCATAGAGCATATTTGAATTCTAATACAGAGATTTAAGATTGGTGTAGCCCGCTCAGCAAATCAGGGAGCTAAGGAATGTAATTGCTGCACAGTGGGAGCATATTGCACAAGAAACAATTAAGAATAGCATAGATAGCATGCCCAGACAAATAAAAGGTGTCATTTTAGCAAGAGGGGTCCACACTCAATATTAAACTTATACTTTTTATGTTAAAAGAAACTTAAGTTTTTAGCTTGATTTTTTACTTAATGAACAAACAGGCAACTAGCTGTTTAGACTTGACAGAAACTACTTTTTGCTTATTTATTTAAAGTATTATGATGATACAAGCTGGTTAGAATTATGAAATAAGCTAGAGATGCCAGTGAAACAGGCTATTTACCTAGGTGCCCGTTTTCTTGCAAAAGGGTACATAATATAAAAGAGTTATGTGAACGAAATACAAACTTGACAATAAGTCCATGTTAATATACATATACAAAATTTCACATGCTTACTGTTATCAACTTTGCATAGCATTTGCATATTATTATTTGTTGAGCCAAGATTGTCTTAAGCTGAGCTTGTTTTTCTGCAGGTTCATAGGTATATCTGACATACTAACAGTGCTAAAAATACATGTCTTGTCATGGGTGTCTCATGCTGTACCTCTGCACTTGTCCATTTTGAGGTTAGAAGTTAGCACATATTCATTTTCAGGATAATGTTCTGTTTTTTTTTTTTTTTTGCTTTATAGGTATCCCTTTAAATTATTTAAGAGATATTAACATAATATGTATTTGTACTAGTAACAAATTTTTCATTATTTCTCCACACAATGGTCTTAATTGAAATTTCTGAACACAGATTGTCAATGATCACGGATTTGAAGCTGAGAATCAAGTGCTAAAATGTCTTTTTACTGAAGTCATCAAGACATCTTGGGATAACGATCGAGCTGGATCTGCAAATAGTGGTGTGCACTCGTCCTTACTCACCCAAATACTGTCATCTGTTCTTAGTCATCCTGCAAAATCTACAGTGCTCTGCAGAACTGTTGACATCCCAGCACAGTCACTTCAGAAGGTTATATTATATTTGTAGTAAATAGTAAATTAGTATCAGTAAGTATTAAATGATGAGATATTTTGCTCTGAAGGATTTGATATTATATCGATTACAGAGCATTATGATATTAACTATTGTATTGATTCATGTGCATAATATTATTTTAACTTTAATGAAGAACTAAGAGCCATGTGTTACCTGATAATATTATGAGATTATTTTTTGTTAAAAATAAATGTACTTTTTTAATTTTTAATGTGGATATTATAGTATTAAAAAAGTTATAGATTTATTTTGAATATCCTCTTCCTTGATTTGAATTTTTAATATTATTTATAAGACATAAAAGGTAAAACGCCGGCAACAACCTGGTCTCACAGGAGAGTGTGGTCATAAGTGTTACCTTCTAATCATGTTACCTATATGCTCGTTTGTCCTCCTCTTCCATACAAAAAAATATCAGGAAAAAAGTGTATATGTGTATGATAAGTAGAGTCGCTTTGAAAAGTGATATTGGACACATCCTTAGCTTGATTATATTATTAAATACCTAAGTCATAATAAAATTAATAATTTAGCCTATCTGGCTACACCATAATTATTTTAGAATATTGGTCAGTATTTTAAAGTGACTATTCGAATTTTTATTGCAGACATTAAAGCCATCAAATACATTACTTGCTCGGATTGCAAGGTATCTCAAGTTAACTACAGCTCAAGATGTTGCCTTCTCATTGGTATTGAGAAGAAACTCTTCAAAGCCTGAGATATCAAATTTAGCGAAGCAGCACTTAAAAAAACGTTTCTTGGACTTAGTACAGTGTTATCTTGACGCAGGTACTATTCATAATGGTCCTATTATATATAGATAGTATTTAACTACTACTTATAATCACACAAATAATTTTTACAGAACGTGGACACCAAGCAGAGCGAGCTGGTCTGCAAGAATGCAGTCCTGAAGTTTTACAAACACTTTTGACTAGTCTCACACATGAAAACTTCAAACTAGCTGCTGTAACGAAGGATCTATTCCTGCAACGTTTACGAAGTGACTTTCCTCGTGAAGTGGTGCCTATAGTATTGGCGCCACTCTTATATCCAGACGATACGAAGTCGCCCCTTGTGGAAATGACTACAGCTAATGACCTTGCACCATCTATGATCGATAGTTCACTCTCTGATATTATTCGTGATGTTGGATATGGTTTGACAGTTTCTGTAGAAGAATGTAAAACACATATGATGAACTTTGGTGTTAGAGAACCTACAGCAATAGAAGTTGCTAGGATTATATCTCATATGGTTAGATATATCCCTCCTCCGCAGGAACCACCTCAGTTACAGAGTCCTGGTAATTTTTGGGTAAACCATGAAGCTAAAAAAGAAGCATCGCTGCCTTGTGATGGCTGGAATGCTGAAATATTTGTTCAGGCATTAAAGGAGTTGGCATCTAATTTAAACTGGAAGGAAGTTATCTTACAGTTGGATCATCCAGAATTCATTGTGCTTGATAGGCAAGGACTCAATTTACTATTCACCATACTACGCCTTGGCTTACAAAGTGCAGGATATCCATCAAATACTTTCCCTGTAGAATACTTGTGTCGTAGATGGACCAACTTAGACGGCCAGATGAGTCTTATTATAAATATTCTTAAACATCCAGATATTTTTAGCTTCGCTGATTTTCCATTCCATCCCGTGTCTATCGATCTACTGAAAGCTCCACCTGAAAGTGATAACAAGGAAGTGGCAACTTGGCGCTGTTTATATTTAGTCGAGTTGCTATTATATGCAGCCGAACGGGGATATTACTTACAAATCCATGAGCTATTTAAGTTTCCATTACAACATTGTCCTGACATCTTGCTACTTGCTTTGCTACAAATCAGTTTACCAACAATAACATTATTCCGGCAAGAGTTATTGACAACGTTGATTCCGATATTTCTGGGCAATCATCCAAATTCTGGAATTATTCTTCAACATGCTTGGCATACTCAAAACCCTAATGTAAAGCCAATAATAATGCATTCAATGGCTGACTGGTACATACGCGGTGATTGCGACCAGTCAAAGTTATCAAGAATATTGGATGTTGCACAGGACCTCAAGGCGCTATCCATGCTATTGAATGTACAGTCATTTCCATTTATCATAGATTTAGCATGCTTAGCATCTCGGAGGGAGTATCTGAAGCTTGATAAATGGCTCACGGATAAAATAAGAGATCATGGTGAACCGTTCGTCACTGCAATGGTGAAGTTCCTGCAACGCAGATGTCCACCAGTAATGGGAAAGATGCCTGAAGAGCAGATACCTAAGGCTGCACAATTGCCACCAGAAACGATTGCTACCATGGTTGCCTGCTTACAACTTTGTATACCAAATGTACAGCTAGAACTGCAAGAGGCTATCTATGCTCTAATAACAAACTGTCAAACACTTTTAATGAGCAAAGCGAGGCCGAACTTAGTAGCGCGTCCACTCACGAGAGTAATTGAGACACCGTTTAATCCTGCTTTAGCTGGACAACTTTACACACCGCTTGTGGATCCAATGACAAATTTAGCGACTAATATGACAAATCTGAATCTTGGAGGTCCTTCGAATGCGCCTTTCGCTATGCCTGGAACTCTAGGACCTTTAGTAGCGGCCCCTGGTTCACCTTCCCGATTAATGGCACCAGGACCTAACAGTCCTTTTACTATGATGCCTATGCAACATAATCCAAACATAGCCGGTATGGGTATACCGAGAATGCCAACTGGGCCAACAATGGACAAACTTAGAATGCCAGATCCCATGCATTTCCCGGATATGATGCCCAATGTTTCGAAAGAAATTGAAGACGAAGCAAATGGATACTTTCAGCGCATTTACAACCATCCCCCTCATCCTACCCTGTCTATAGATGAGGTTCTCGATATGTTGAAAAAGTTCCAAGACTCACCCAACAAAAGGGAGCGAGAAGTTTTTTCATGTATGTTGCGTAATCTGTTTGAGGAATACAGATTCTTTCCGCAATATCCAGATAAAGAGTTGCATATAACAGCTCAGCTGTTCGGTGGAATTATTGAAAAGGGTCTTGTGCCTAGTTATGTGTCTTTGGGACTTGCTCTGCGATTTGTATTAGATGCATTAAGGAAACCAGAGGGAACTAAAATGTATTATTTTGGCATAGCTGCTTTAGATAGATTTAAGTCGAGACTTAAAGATTATCATAAATATTGTGAACATGTAAGGGCAATACCACATTTTGGTGAATTCCCTCCGCATTTGATTGAATACATTGAATACGGCCTTCAGAGTCAAGAGCCGCCAACAAAACCCCAAGGTGCAGTGCTGCCAGCGACTTTAGCTGCTATGTTAAACCAAGTCACAGTCGTTACTGTAACTGCACCCTACAGGTAAATATTATGTTATTTGTATGTTATAAATTATACAAAAAAAACTATATTTCTTAGTAATGCTATACTGTCACGCCGCGCTGATAAGCCTTTTATATCTAACAAGCCTTGCCACAGCTCCCTCTATTTCTTAAAAAATAGGAATTTATATTATATTAATATTTTGACTAAAAATTATTTTTGTATTTATTGTAAATGTATTTTTTAAACTGTTGCAGAACAATTGTGGCGCCTAATCCAATAAGTGTTATGTCTAAAGTTGCTCATTGCATTGCTGGTGGTATAGGAAGCCGCCCTTCTATTGCAAATGCTACAAATATCGACACATTGTTAACTGCCACAGACAAAACGGACAAGTTGAATGCACCACCAGAAGCTATTCAAGACAAAACAGCATTCATATTCAACAATCTGAGTCAGCTTAATTTGCAACCTAAATGTGATGAACTCAAAGAGATAATTACTGAAGAGTTTTATCCATGGCTTGCTCAGTATCTTGTCATGAAGCGTGCTTCAATCGAACTGAACTTCCACGCTCTTTATTCAAATTTTCTCGATGTGTTAAAAATACGGGAAATGAATAGACTTGTGACGATTGAAACTTACCGGAATATTAGAGTCTTACTGCGGTCCGATAAAGGAATAGCTAACTTCTCCGATCGATCTCTACTGAAGAACCTCGGTCATTGGTTAGGCATGCTAACCTTATCTCGCAACCAACCAATCCTTCAAATAGACCTCGATCTCAAAGTACTTTTACTTGAAGCTTATCACAATGGCCAAGAAGACCTGTTATATGTGGTGCCATTTGTTGCCAAGATCTTAGATTCTTGCGCTAAAAGCACTGTATTTAAGCCACCAAATCCCTGGACTATGGCTTTGATGAATGTTTTGGCAGAGTTACACCAAGAACCAGAATTAAAATTAAATTTAAAGTTTGAAATAGAAGTACTTTGTAAAAACCTCGGTCTTGATATCCAGAACTTGAAACCAACTCTATATTTGAAGGATCCAGAAAAAATACGAACTATTGAGTTTCAACTGTCGCCACCAAAAGAACAAGCACAAATAGCTCAACCTCAACCTCAACCTCAACCACAACCTCAACCTCAACAAAGTATGATTCCTATGAATCAAAATATGGTTCAGGCCCCACATTTACAGATGATGCCTCCACAAGTTCAGATGCTACCGCTTGATGATTTATCCGGAGCTGATCTGACGGCACCAGGCGGCTTGATGAATGATCCAGCCATGATGGGAATTATTGGAATTCCAGAACCAAGATTTAACTACCTTGATGTGAATGTATCGACAACTTCAGCATTTCAGCAGAAAATTTGCTTAAATCCACACATTATTTTGTTTCAAAGCTATCCGCATTTAAAACAGTTAGTAAAGCCAGCAATCGAGCGATCTATCCAGGAATGGATTCATCCAGTCGTCGATAGATCGATAAAGTATGCGCTGACGACGTGTGAGCAAATAATCAGGAAAGACTTTGCCTTTGACCCGGATGAAGTACGAATGCGGACAGCTGCTCATCACATGATGCGCAATCTGACTGCAGGGATGGCTATGATCACATGCAGGGAACAGATTATAAATACCCTTACGGCAAACTTCAAAGCGGCATTTATACCCGCCCTCTTACCAGCCGTCCCTCAACAGGTAAAATATTTGAATTCATTTATAACAAATACTATGTTTAGTAAATAATTTGAAAAAATTTTTATACTTAATGATTTAAAGAATATTTGCTTTTCAAAGGAAATCATTGACAATGCAGCAGCAATTGTCGCTGCCGAAAATATGGAATTGGCTTGCGCTTTTATACAAAAGACAGCAGTTGAAAAGGCTTTACCCGAACTTGACAAGAGGCTCATGAATGACTTTGAAGTGAGGAAGATTGCCAGACAAGAAGGCAGGAGATATTACGATGCGATCATACTCAGCTACCAAACAGAAAGGATTCCAGAGAGAGTACAATTACGCATGGGTGGCCCGGCTGAGAGTCAGATCGCTGTGTATGATGAATTTGCTTGCAATATACCCGGGTTCATGCCTTTACGAGACGTGGCAATGTTTATGCCTAAACAAACTCCTCAGGATCAACTAGCCCAAATAACATACGGCCAAATAATGAGTCAGGGCCAATTTGGTGTAAGTATACTGAAAATCATTAACATGAATATCACTTTTAAAATTTGCAGGTAGTAACTTTGTAATGCCATGAATATTATATGCACGACTATACTGTATAGTGGCCTAACTACATATATTTATAAATTTATTTTATTTTTTACACTTTTATTTATAATATTATATATTTTTAGACTGACATACTTCCATTATGAATTTGAATATGAATGAATGCATTATTCGACATGCATCAGTCCTATCATATTGGCTGTTCTTATTCTTATTACTTTTAACCTGGCCGGTACAGCTTCGATCTGAAATGAATCACTTAAATTTAGGCTTCTAACGCATTCGCGGCCATTGCCGTGACGGGCTGTTAATTCTGGGATATGAAAGCAATTGTAATGAGCGACCAGCTGCCATGTGGACGTCGCTAACTGGCCGCCGAGTGCGTTGACGCTCTTACTGTAATAACCTGTGAAATGACGATCAAGATCGGCGTTATGTGCTGCTGCGACTGGTCATAAGTATATAAGAAAATACACTATTCAGGTATACGGCAACGACGAAATGGGCGCTCTAATAAACACTGCGGAGATGTTCATCAGCAGTGCCCTTGCTTCTCAGTCATTAGCAGTACAAGCTACGCACATGCACGCTCTCCTCGAGTGTCTTTTGATGGCTAGGAGGAGCTGTGACCTCGTCTCCGGTTTTGCGCTCTTACAAAGGGTAAGTAGGAAAGTTTCTAAACAATGCATGTGTAAAACCCCCATTATTTTAAGAAATAATAATTGTCCATACATCTGAAATTGGAAAATTAAGATGAGTAAATCTTTTTTTTTTAATATTAAATAATATATTACTATGGTTTAATAACTCATCGTCTACACCAAGGGTATATAACATATTCGATAAGTTTTAAATATGTTTTTTCGTTCAATTTGCATGATGATGCACTAGATGATTTTAGCGGACCTACTTATTGTCTCCAATTTTTCTAGTCTGAATAAAAGATTTAATATTTAAACATAAGTTTTAAATAATACAGTTGTATTATTTAATTCATTATTTTTTTATTAAAATTTTAAAATTGTTTTATTAAATCTGAAGTCGTAAGCCGAAGATAATAAGCTCGTTCTTTATTTTTTCAATCAATATTTTTTTTCGTTTACTTACAATTTTGTTACTCTAGGCCGTTGACGGACTACTGGACAGCCACACTCCCCACCAAAGCTCAAGCCCTGAGCACATTGATATGATGAACAGATATCGCGATACCCACCTTCGCGTTCTCAAGCTCCTGGAAGAGTCGAGGCTCTATGGTCCCGCGTGGACTACCAATCAGATCACCTGCTACGTCTCGGAATGCAGAGACGAGCTCAAGTACAACTTGGAAGCTGTTGATTGTCTGATACGCAATCGTTTGATTAACATGCCACAAGTAAGACCATTGCACATATTTTAGCATTTTACTAGCTGACCCAGCAAACGTTGTATTGCCATATAAAGTAATAAAAAAACTTCAATAATAAAATATTTTGGGGTATAAAAAACAGATGACGACCGATTCTCAGACCTACCCAATATATTGTAAATAAAATTTATCGTAATACGATAATCATTAAATTCAATTGCCATCTTGCAACTCTATTGCGTATCTGTGGATGGAAGAGAACAATATTAAAATCGCGATACATAAATAGGTGTTGATCGTAGAAACCGGTGAAAATTTGATGTTGTATGTATTTTTTAATGTTGAATCATAATAAAATTAAACAAAATTGTCCAAAAATTAAAAAAAAAATGTTAAGGGTGAACAACCGTTATCACTTAGGGGTATGAAAAATAGATAGTAGCCGATTCTCAGACCTACTGAATATGCATATAAAATTTTCTAAAAATCAGTAAAGCCGTTTCGGAGGAGTAAGGTAACTAAGGAGTAAGGAAAAAGGTAATATTGTGACACGAGAATTTTATATATAAGATATTTATTAATGATATTATTTTTGAATATAATTATGTCTAAAATATTATAAAAAGAGCACATAAAAGGCAATTCATTGAAACTTTTTAGTAATTAAGTTAGAACAATTGAAAGTTTTACAGTTCTGTTAGTTTTTTAGTTTACACAAGCGCAGACTTAAATTCTAGGCAGCTAACTTGTCAGGGAGTAACTATTAACATTAACAGGATATCGCTATAATTAATATTACCCAAATAGTTAAGAGTGATCGAATTTTTTTCTGATAAATGGTCAACCTGGATGGCTCTTAGGTATGTTAAGAACCAATAAGGTTCGATATTTTTTTGGGTTTCGTACTCGATGGGCTAACAACAGCACTACCTATGATTACTATGACACCGCTGTGTGTCCGAGTGTCCGCGGGCTGTATCTCATTTACCAGAATAGTGAGCTAAAATATAGCCAAAATAAGAATAGTTACCGCCATTCAAATTAAATCATTAGTTCTCCTACAAAAGTATTTAATAAGCATGTTTACCAGTGGGAGGCTTTTTTTTTTATATGAGAGGGGGCAAACGGGCAAGAGGCTCACGGGATAGGGAGAGGTGAGGCAACCGCCCATGGACATCCGCAACAACAGGTGTGTCAAGAAATGCGTTGCCAGCCTTTAAGGTGGGAGTATGCTTTTTTATTGAAGGTCCCTAAGTCGTATCTGTTCGGGAAGACCGCTGCAGGTAGTTGATTCCACAAAGTGGCTGTGCGAGGCAAGAAATTTCGAACAAAACGCGCGGTTGTGGAATGCCAGACGTCTACGTGATGCGGATGGTACTTTGCACGTAATGTCCGTGACGGAATTCGGCCGCTGGAATCAACCCGAACAGTTCCTCTGAGCACTCCCCGTGATAAATGCGGTAGAAGATGCAGAGAGAACCCACATCTCTACGTAATGATGGAGAATCAAACCGATCGGAGATGACTTGATCGTCGATGATTCGAGCCGCTCTTCGTTGTATGCGGTCAAATGGAAGAAGCTGGTACTGGGGAGCACCCGCCCAGAGGTGAAAACTACTCCATGTGAGGCCGAATTTGCGTCTTATAAAGTTGCAGGCGGTGGCTTTTAGTGAAGTACTGTCTCGCCTTACTGAGTACACCAAGCTTTTTAGAGGCCAGTTTGGCCTTCTCTTCCAAGTGACCACGGAACTGAACGTCGCTCGATATATCGACGCCAAGTATGCCAATACAGGCTGTGGCAGTTAGAGGAGTGATCTCGAATCGAGGGGATACGACAAAGGGAGACTTTTTAGTGGTGAACGCACAAACTTGTGTCTTCTTGGGGTTGAATTGGACTAAATTATGTCGGCCCCATTCCGAGACTTTGCAAAGCATAGTCTCGATTTCAGACACAAGTTTGTTCCGGTTCTCGTCGCCGCTATCCCGGGACATGTTGGCACGGCCGGTGTAGGAAGCATACCCTGTGCTGTCTGCATAGCAATGAATATTGCTGATTTGCAGCATATCATTGATATGCAGAAGAAACAGCGTAGGGGATAGCACGCAGCCTTGCGGGTCACCAGCGTTTATGGCTTTTAATTTGGATAATATACTGTGGAACTTGATGCTCCAATCGGCCAAAAAGCTAGTGACCCGAAGCCCATAGGATGGCAGTTTTGCTATAAGCGCTTTAGGCCACACCCGATCGAAGGCCTTCGCTATGTCCAAACTCACCGCCAACGCCTCTCCCTTCGACTCAACCGCTTGCGCCCATTTATGGGTGGTATGCAAGAAGATCACCAGCTGAGCGATCCTGACGGAAACCGTACTGGCAGTCGCTGATCAGCTGGTGCCCCTCTAGGTATCCCAAGAGCTGGCGGTTGATGATCGACTCCATTACTTTGGAGAAAATGGAGGTAATGGCAATGGGGCGGTAGTTGGACGGATCTGAGCGTACACCTTTCTTAGGGATCGTTGGCACTAAAGCCGCCTTCCATAATTTCGGGACTACGCCTGATGAGTAGGAGAGCCGGAAAAGACGGGTAATGACCGGCGCCAGTTCCGGAGCACATGTCCGCAGCACTATCGGGGGAATGCCATCGGGCCCGCTCGATTTGTGAATGTCCAAGGTGAGAAGCGCCTTAAGCACGGCACTATGCCAGATTTTTACCTCCGGCATATATATATCGCACCGCGGAATATGCGGTGGTGGTGCACCTTGGTCATCCAGAGTCGAGTTGGTCGCGAAGAAGGTGCCCAGGAGATCAGCTTTCTCTTTCGCGTCATGGGCCAGCGAGTCATCATCCCTGTGCAGTGGCGGAATGGCTGGCTGACAGAAGTTTCCTTGCACAGCCTTGGCGAGCGACCAGAACGCACGAGTTCTCGAGGGAAGGCGTGCAAGTCTCTCGCCAATTCTGCCAATGTGCTTCGACTTCGCGTCAGCAATAACTCTTTTGAAGGACCTGGAGGCATGATTGAAGTGTTTTTTAAGTTCGCTGGAATTGGCTCCTTTGCACAGGAAGCCGACTAGATTATGGGTACCACAACGGCGTCTATTTCTGCCGTGAAGCAGTAATGTGTAAGCATTACTGTGTTTCGGTCTGAAGGGCGCCGTAGCTAGTGAAATTACTGGGCAAATGAGGCTTAACATCTTATGTCTCAAGGTGACGAGCGCAATTGTAGTGCCGCTCAGAATTTTTGGGTTTTTTGAGAATCCTGAGCGGCACTGCATTGTAATGGGCATGGCGTATCAATTACCATCAGCTGAACGTCCTGCTCGTCTCGTCCCTTATTATCATAAAAAAAAAATGTTGCGTTCTCTCTTCTACGAAGGTACGAAACCCTTTGCGCCTACTCGCACGTAGTTTTTACATTACATGATAATTTATCAAATTTAAGCCGATCCAAGACTAAGTTTTAAAATAAATGGTTTTAGTACGATCTTGCCTTGGCGCATCTAATGGACAATGGAAACAACTACGTTGCTGTGGCGTTTGCGATGCAACTCGTTCAAGTTTATCTCGTTGACGACAGAAACAACGTTTACGCGAACGAATCCGACCTGTACCATACTACAGAGACTTTGGTTAGAATGATGTCTAACCCCCGCCACCCGCCACCTGAAGGCTTGGCGTCACTGATCGAAGCTGTTCGCATTAATCAGGATCCCAGTACATATCTTGGAGAGAAGTCACCATTGGGACCCACTTCACATATACATACAGGAATTATGCAAGTTACAGTAAGTTTACAGACCTAATTTATTTAATGAATTCTCATTCGACACTTGTTTGCTCTAAACTTTTGCTGATACACAATTTTTTTTTTAATTTAGGGTTTTGACAAAACATTTTCGTGGTAAATGGTAGCCCTCGATTTTACACTTCAGGAATCAAAATCTATTTTTGTCATAGTATATAGCAAAGATGTATATGCGTAGTATTATATGACGTCAGTGATCATACTGGCTGACTGATTACCAAACGGTAATAATTTGGATTTTTTTTTTTTTTAATGTCTGCTTAGACCTGACTTCGCCATGATCCATACCTGTCCCCATATTAATGAGCGGATATAACATAAACAGCAATAATATATTTAAAAATATTTGGTTAAACCGACAAAATATGTGAATTAAATTTCCAGAACCGCGAGTACGATGACCCTCCAGGCCTGCAGGAGAAAACTGACACTTTACTCCTCGAATGGCGTAACGTTCTAATGAGTCCACTTACAGAAATTGAAATTGCCCAGAACTTCAATATTTATGTACACCGAATGAATATGAACGGAATTCTCAAATCGGACGACATGATCTCCCGTTTCTTCAGAATTTCAACTCAACGTTGTATAGAAAATGTCTATCAACTTTTGAACGAGGATAAGCAGAACCCTCCCAACGTGCCAACGAAGAGGGAGAAATACTACACGGCTTGCGATTCCTTTATCAAGCTTGTGTCAATGCTCATCAAGAACACAGCAGAAGCTGGCAATCCGACCCCCAAGCTGAATTTATTAAACAAGGTAAGTTATGTGCACTTATCCATTTCTTATTTTGAAGTGATAACCCTCACTCCTCACCCCTCGGGTTCATAAATTGTGGTTACAAATTTAATATTTCTAAGTGCACTGTACAATGCCATATCCTATGATTTTTTGAACACGTTTCGTGACGTGTTATGATGTAGGTACAGTTTTCAATAATAAATTAAATAGAAATTGTTTCTCTTAATAAACCAGCACCAAATATTACTTAACTTAATTGAAGCATCTTTAAGATATTTGTGTTGGTGAAAAATGTGTAATAATAAGTATTGGTATGTATATTGGTTCTGTTTTCGTTTTGATAGCATAATATAAGATTTAATATAGGTATATTAATTATATATATTATGGGAAAGTTACTATGTAAATAAAAAAAACAACACTGTCAAGACACATCGAAAATACCGGACATTAAGCAGATCTGAATATCTGTTTTACGATACAGTTTTAAATAATATAAATATGTGCTTAATAGATTCAATAGAGACAAGAAATGGCAAACGTTACTTGCGTAATATGAACTTAAAAAAAATGTGTAAAACCTTGCATTAATAATATGTGGTGAAAACATACCGTGATGTAGGTACTCTCTTCCCATTACGAAAAGGATCATACAAATATAAATGTTATATCAAATATTTACTTACCTATTATAGTCCTTGTGATAGTTAAAATAGAATGTATTTTTAAAAAAATCTGGTATTATTTATGCACACACTACACAAAACCATATAAATATGTCAAAACATGAACAAGCGGCCAGTGGACACTACTCACACGTCCCAGATCTCAATGGTCCGGAGCATGTGTGATGAATGATTGTAAAAGTGCAACGTTTCGCGTGGTTGTATGAAGCTTAGTCTCTGTACCGTTTTATTTGCTCTTGTGGCGATATAGTCGGTAAAATACTATTGTCAGTTTATTTGTAAACATTTTGCATATTCTTGGTTTATTCTCAGATATTACTTATAAACAGAAATAAACTTTTAATCGTATTCTTATTGCACTCTTATAGTTTTTCATTGCAGTATACAATATATCGATATGATAATAATTATCTTATTATATCCATAGACATTTCATGTAAATATAATTATGAAATTCATAGAAATATTGTACGAAAAATATTTTAAGTTCCAACTTATCTCCCGAATATGAACGGTAATCGAATGACTCAATGAATACTTATAGTAAATTTAATACTTTTATGGTTTTCCCATGGATACCATTGTCAGATCTGGACCAAATGGCAAAGGGACCGCACGGGAAGCACCAGCTTTCTATAACTAATTTCTAAACATAAGAATCGTTCTCGAATAACAGCCCGAAAAATCTCGTGAAGCACTAGGTGTGTCTAATGCATACATCTATATTTATGAATGCAACTTATTTGGTAATTATTAATATTTTATCGTACAAGAGATAAGCGCAGCAATGCCTGAAGAAAAATATAAAGCAGTATGTATTATATAAAAATTAGTCTTAATGTATACTAAAATCTATCATAATCTTTTCATGACTACAGTAGCTTACTAGGCAGAAGATTGGCATGTAGCAGTGTTTTATATTCATATATGATTTTTGCAGATTCTTGGTATAATAGTCGGGTGCTTGCTGCAAGATCACGAGGAGCAGGGTCGCAACTTCCAGCAGTTGCCTTATCACAGATTGTTGCTTATTCTGTTCCTTGACATGAACACGGCGGAGCCTGTATTGGAGAATATGAACTATCAGGTCAGAACTGAAAATAGTCGCGAGTGTCAGTGTAAGGATTGTAGCACATTTATATATAGCACCGGTGCCGCATAATAAGTCACACCAACACCCATACAACCACACTCGCACAAATACCACGTGTTATTATAAATCCGTTATTAGAAGTAAGTTCAACTATAGTATTATACTTCAGACCTTAATAATAAATTTTACGGGGAAGTATTAAGCGAAATAAGTGTGGGTTAACTGATTGTAGATGACTCACAGCTTCTTCTTACAGTTGGATGCCTTGATGTACCACACATCAATTACATTACACTCTATCTACAACGCAATGAGGATGGTAAATAAAGTTGTAGTGGGCCTTTATATTGAATCATAGATTCATCTTTTGAGCAAACACTTCAAATCTCAGTTGATACATTGCTTTTAGGAAGATCATTATTGTTTGTTTTCAAAGTACTTTACGCATTGTGATATCCACAGAAGTAATGCATATTATGTAAAGCTGTCTTGTTTTATAGCAATTTTTAACAATATTTACTGTGAGTGGCGAAGGGTGATGAGAGATTAAAGGAATTTCACCCATTCTTAAATTTCAATGATCATGCATGATTAGAATAGAATTAAAAACACTTAGCAACAAAAAACACACAACACATATATTACATTAAATATTAATTAAAATCTTATAATACTAAATATTTAATTTAGGTAACGAAAATTATTTAAATCCAAAAAAAATAAGAACTTATCGGCACGTGCTTCCCTGCTAAACGGAGCTGACCCAGTACATAGTTGTCTAAGTACAGACGACACCAACACAACAAAAAAGCTGAAAACCAGTTTCAGCAGCCCCCCGTGACACTTGGAGTTGACATTTGCAGTAGTCTTCCCATTGTAATTAAAAGAAATAAAAGGCATTTATTTTCTCAAAATGGAGATTTTCTCTTTTTGATGTTATTTCTAATATATTATAGTATCTACTAATACTGCTTCGGAAACAAAAGGCGCTCTGAGAGAGAAGAAGTGGCGCAAGAAACTCTCCCAGCATTCTTTTTTTGCGCTCTTGATAAAATATACAATATTGTACTGTCATTGCTAATTAATTTGTGTATTAAAGGGAATGAATGAGTATTATAGTGTTATTAAATAAAAATAAATAATTGTCATAATTACTAAATCATATTATGATTTGTACGTTAATGTATATAAGACAGATTAGAATTCTAAACTATTTTCGTTTCAACAGGTTCTAACAGCGTTTTGCCACACGTTCCGTATTATAAAACCAAGTGTTGCGCCAGGGTTCTGTTATGCCTGGCTGGAGCTAGTTGCCCACAGGGCATTCTTGAACAGAGTATTGGCTGTGACTCCACAACAAAAGGTAATACCCCCATTTATTTATTCGTTGACCCCATTATTACTAGCTGACCCGACAGACGTTGTTCTGTATACAACGTGAACCAGAAAGGGTATAACATCCCTTCAATGGTACGTTATTTGGGTCATATGCAATGGTATGGTGATGTTTAAGTTTTAATAAATAAATAAAAAAAAGAAAAAGACTTCACTACGAAATAAAAATATTATTTTTCGATTTCTTTTCTTAGACAACCCTAAATTTAAAGAGACTGCCACTTTTAGGCGGGGCCTTTGTTTATAAACAGAATGAGGTCACCTACCTATGGACTTAAACATAAAAATAATCTATGATTAAGGAGTATGCACACTACATGAAATGTGGCTTGTGTCTATGTTATTATTCATTCATTTTTACTTCCTGTTATTGAAACAAATAAACAAAATAAGAAATTACATAACATTACACAGTTTCACGTCTGTATTTCTGAAGGGTTAGAGGTGTATTTTTTCCACCCACGTTTCACTATGTTTAATTCCCACGTAATAGGGGGCGAGCATCTACATTTCTGAACTATGGGCTGCTAGTGAGAAATTTCCTATGAAAAACTCAATAACTGCCCCATTCCATAACCAGGCCGGGTACAAAACCCGGTCCGGGAATAGAGTACATATTATTAATACGAGGATGGTCAAAGATATCTTTGATAAAAAAATCCGTGAAGAACAATTTCTTAATAGAAGTCTATTAGAATTATCTTTATTGGATAAAACATTTTTGAATTAAAATGTCAATACTCATTTGCCCAGTAATAAGAACAGCTACAGTGCCATTCATACCAAACCATAATAATGTTTACACATTTTTGCTTCACGGCAGAAAAAGGTGCCGTTGTGGTACCCATAATCTACAATTACAAATTTGGAATTATTTTCAATGTAACTTGAAGAAAACTTCAAATAATTCTACATTAAAGTGCTTACGTAATAACTTATCAAAAATGTGAACTCATTTAATTTCGAACATAATAAACAAATCTAGAATTAAAAATGGTGCAGTGTGTAGGGTGCCTTTAGAATAGACATTTACACACACACAGAGTAGTAAATATCGTGTTTCAAAGCACAATGCAAAGAGTATTAACGCAGACAGGCCGATCTTTTCAACCTAACATATTTAAAAAAACACAGAATGTAAAAACACAGTTACAATTGCACTAGTTTTTATCCTATAAACGTGTTTTATTTAAATTTGTAACACTCGCGGAAATCAGAAAAATACTAATGGTAAATACTAACACAACATAGTTTCATAATAAGATTAGAATTAAAAAAAAACTTTATTGGGTAATACGTAACTACAGTAAATACAATTTTAGAAGTATTTTCAATGTCAGCTAAAGCAAATGCACATACAAAATAACTTTGTCTTCATGGCAAAATGAGAACACAAATTGCTTCACAGCTGCAATGAATCGTAGGCATTTTACTATTATCTGATATTATGTCACATCTACGTTTTTCATCTGTTTAAGGTCAAAGAGAGTTTAAAAAAAACAGCTGATTAGGGTTGAGGGAATCATAATTTTTCCGAAAACTTAGCACTTTAAATATTGTATTAAAATATAATGCTAATTCATTTCTAACTTCACATAGTCATTAGAGATGACCTAAGGAATGTCTGGTTCAAAGCATAGTAGACCCATTTAGTTTCACCTTGTATAATAAATAAAATAATGTTTTTATAAGAATTTGTCAATAATATATCATAGCATCAAAAATTTATTCGTAAAATATGCACCCTGCTGTCGTAATGAAATTGTTTCACAGCAGAACTGTCAAACCGTGCGTCAATAAATTCTCTCATAGAAATTATGTATGCACATCAAAGGAAAAACAACTTTGTTGTTTTTATTTAATTTAGCAGCATTTTCCTATTTATTCATTTTATAAGAATTTATTTTATAAGAAATAATTGTATTTTTTATTTTTTAAGTAAACGATGTCATAGTGTATCCTATTCCTACACTGTTTAATTTGCGTGTGATGTTTGATACTTACCTATTTCGCATTTCAGTCCGCCATCAACGCATTTCAAAGTTTTGGTCATACATTACTACATAATACATTAATTAAGCTTCAAATGATCAAATTTATTCTAGTCACTACACGAATATCCTTTTAGCCATCTGCTAATCTATTCAGCTAGATGTTTATTTGAGGATGGGGATACAATCCTGCCCATTGTTCTTTAGGGTTACATTTTACCGGAACACCATGGCTGCGCAACCAGTCGCCGATACCAACAAAATACAACTCCATACAGAGTAACTCACCTGGTGGCTTTTTAATTGCGTTTGTTAATTGCATACAATATGGATATTTTCGATTCAGAAAGGTCTATTTATCGAAATTCATAGAAGACCATTAATTTAGGATAATTCCTCATCAGATTATTCCCATAGAGATTTATAAATGAACTTTCTTGTCCTACTTGGATACAGCAGTAGTGCTATCTCTTCAAGGCACATTTTAATACCGTCTCATGTCGTGGTGTGGGCGACTATGTTGCCTGGTTTGGTAGCTTACGGACACCAAGGTGGCGCGACTGGTTGCGCCGCCATGGTGTCGCTGTGAAATATAGCCCTTATGACAAGCCTTTATGTTTACTAATACAATACGGTGTCATGGTTAAATATTACTAACTTGTACCATTATCTGATTTTGTTATAGCAGACAGAATTGATGAAAACACAATGTCCCATTCCTGTTTTTCGTACACTGAAACTTAGTCGCTAAAGGACTATTTACGAGTCATTGCACTGTATATTCAGTTTAATTTGATTGTATTTATAGTAGTTTGGTTAGAATTTAGATGACATAAACATAGATGATTTATACGTCTAGATAGACTATGATTGCTGTGAAAACTGTAAAAAAAATTGATTTATTTTGAGCAATGCACGCACAATAACACAAAGTGTCATACAAATCGCGAGTGTAAGACGTAGCTTATCATGCACACTAAACTAATACTCCTGGCCTGTTTTCATCGGTTATCTAACAGCAAGAGACTATCTAGACTTATAAATTATTTAAGGACAAATTATAAAATAGATGAATAATATAATTTTCTGCAGTTAAAAATGTATAATCTATACCTAAAGATTTAATAAATATATAAATGAGGCTTGGCTCCATTGGCATAAAAATATTTGAATAGACTCTAGAAAACAATATTATCACATTTATTTCTTTTTTAATTCACGCATAATAATACGTATCTAATCTATTTAGAATTATTATAATTAATATTTGAGATTATGTTTTAGGCTACTTTCTATGTTCGTGATTTTTTCACATAATAGCTCTCACTTTTACAGGGATGGGGGATGTACTCCACACTGCTCATTGATCTGTTTAAATTCCTGGATCCGTTCTTGAGGAACACCGAACTAGCCCCACCTGTAATGACGTTATACAAAGGCACGCTCAAAGTGTTGCTCGTGTTATTGCACGATTTCCCCGAATTCCTGTGTGACTATCACTACGGCTTCTGCGATGTTATCCCGCCAAATTGCATACAGATGAGGAACCTGATACTGTCCGCTTTCCCTCGCAATATGCGTCTCCCAGATCCATTCACGCCAAATTTGAAGGTGGATCTGCTTCCCGAAATCAGTTTGCCCCCTCGCGGTGTAATAAACTACAAAAACATCATACCGCAATCGCAGTTTAAGAAAGATTTAGATGCGTATCTGCAGGCGAGGACACCAGTAACGTTCCTGTCCGAATTAAGAACTAATATGCAGGTATGTGCTTCACTAATGTATTATGTAAATTAAGGACTAACATATATCATATACAGACAGCCGGTATCTTTGGCACTTACTAACGGCCGTTTCCTGATATACTATCTACAGATAGAGCTAATTACTATACATATAAAGTGAAATGAATAGAATAAAATATCTTGGAAAACAGATGAAACTGCTACTATGATTATTGTAAGCGTCTGGGTGGTAACATTCAACCTCTATTCTACAAGTGGAATGAATGCCTAAGAAATATATAATTAATGACAATTAATATAGTATTTTTTTATTATTAAATCCGTGTTTTCAAGGACAGGAGCTTAACTTATCTCAGGGTGGCAGTTGCTTCGAATTGGGACAGATACAGGAATGACCTACACTTTTGTGGATGAATCCGGTGCTATTAGCAATAAAGGAGTATACATACATTATCACGCCTCTTTTCTGGTAGAGGTGTTTTAAAATGATTCAGAAGAAACATACTGAAAAATCTAATATAGTCACCTGACGTAAACTTGGAAAATTAACAAGTTTAGCAAGGCCAGACATCATGATGTTTTCTCAATAGTAATAACGATTTTTGATTACCCTTACTGTTGCTGTAAATCGGTGTAATGAAATGATTATCGCCGCTTACATTGTCTTGCAACATCAGAGGAATCACAGGAGCGTTGTCGGCCCTTAAGAAAGGTGTATGCGCTTTTTTTGGATGCAACACTTCCTAGGGTGGTAGATGGTCTTTGTTTGAGGTTCTTTCATGCCTCAACCACTTATCGTATCGACATGAAACAACCACCATTCGATGCGAAATTTATCCTTGATGGTTTATGGCTACCTATTTTTCTAATTCCTACGTTCCTACTTTTTAAAATTCGTTCAGCGAAGCGGGCGGGAACGGCTAGTTAATAATAAAATAAATTGCCGCGTAACTTTACTGAGACAAGACATACTTTCTAAGATAAGATGGATCACCAATCCACCTAATTTGATATGAACGTACTGCTGACACAAGTTATTGTATTCATACCTCTTTCATACTCTATTTTAATTTTAAATATATTTATGATTTTTGTTTTGCATGGAATAACGAGTACATTATATTTATATAACATATATATTAAATCTATTACTATTTAAATACGTTCTTTTTTGGTTTGATTTGTAGTTTTATCTTTTTATATTAAGTGTATCCTGTGAGTGTTTTGTGAAATAAATATTTTTCTTTCTTTCTTTCTTATATTTTTTAAGAATTAAAAATTTGGCAGTTGACTGCCGATAGAAGTGTACTTTTAGTATTACAATTAGAAATTTTATTTTGTTTAAAAAATATTAAATTATTAATTTCAATGTATTTTTAAAACTTATTTTCAATAATATATTAATAAAACAAAAACACTATTTCAACAATGCACAATATATACAGATTGAACTTTTCACTAAATCCATTCGATTTCACTTATCAGATATATACAGCACCCAATCACCCAACTAAAAAGTGTCCATCTAATATTTGTATATATATTTATATTTCATTTTTAAATATTTATTTATCGCGTACGCCAGTCACGCGATTTTCACTTCTATAAATTTCTTGATGTAATTGAACGGGGTATATCTTTAACAAATAATATGTGATGCGTTATGTTGTTAGGTGGGTAGTGAGCCGGGGCGTAAGTACAACACTCAACTGATGAATGCCGTAGTGCTGTATGTGGGCACACAAGCCATCGCCCACATCAGGGCAAAGGGACTATCCCCAAACATGGCAACTATCGCACATTCCGCTCATATGGACATCTTCCAGAACTTCTGTGTAGACTTTGATTTCGAGGGACGGTAAGTTATAATCTTACTTCTTCTATATTCGATCTCTAGTGTGAGATTATTTAAAACTAGCTGACCCGACAGACGTTGTTCTATTCATAATAAAAGAAAAAATTGCGGATGGAATTTTGGAAAATCCGTTCTTAGCTGACCTCTAAATTTCAAGTCTTTAGCGTCCATTATTAGAATAGGCAAATGGTTCAAGCCCGTACAGCCGTATTCGTTACTTAATAATTAATTGTCAAAACTATCTTAACTAGTATAACTTCTTGCGTGCATACATAAGTACACACACACTTTTTTTTCGGTACATGATGTTTTTCTTTTCGTAGATACATATTCCTGAACGCAATAGCGAATCAGCTGAGATACCCGAACAGTCACACACACTACTTCAGTTGCTGCCTTCTATACCTGTTCGCCGAAGCCAATAGCGAGGCAATACAAGAACAAATCACCAGGATGCTTCTAGAAAGGCTCATCGTGAATCGACCACACCCATGGGGCCTGCTCGTCACTTTCATCGAACTCATCAAGAATCCTATGTACAAGTTCTGGTCGCATGAGTTTGTACATTGCGCGCCGGAGATTGAAAAGTGAGTAACTGCCTTTTTTATACAAAAATATATCCATATACATATATCGCATAATATGTAAATTTAATTTTTTTACACATGTTTATATATGTAATAAACATAAAATCGACTTATTATTTTACTGCCTTAATAACTATTTAAATTATCAATACCCCCTTTTTAAGGATGTCCCACGACAAGTGGCATTCAGAAAACATAAAAAATCGTAATTTGTTCTTAAGCAGCACTGTACTTTTTTTAAAGCAAGTATTAATCTGATCTCATTGCATTGATATTTAGTTCTATTTCTATACTGCATTTGCGTTTATGACATTTCAATGTAAAATATATTAGAGTCGCTTGGCCAAAGCGTAATTCAATAGAAAAAAACATTATGAAAACAAAAGGATTTTTTTGTAACTCAGTGGAACTTTAAGATGCTCAAGCTGAGACAAATTGATAACATTTAGCAATTTGCTTTTTAGGAATTCTCAAAAAACATAATTAATTGATAAGATTACAAGAAAACCCATAAATATCAATTAGCTGTCATGACACGCCATATCACAAAAATTTAATTGACTTTGGTACAGAAAAATACTAAAAACTTCCATATTACATATAATAAATTCCTATCAATTTGAAATATAAAAATTACTGCCACCAGCGCCACCCATCACTACCTATGTTCGTCGGAGTGGTCATGTCGTCCTTTATAATGTGTGCAAAGTTTAATCTCAATTGGGCTAATAGTATATATTATATATATATATAATAGAACAAATTGTTAGGTTTACACAAATTATTATTTTAAATGTTCAGTTATAATTTTACGCCCGTTTTAATCCTTTAGAAACTTTTAAACGAAAGAGATTTTTAAACTGCTTGGAAATATAATTATTCTAATTATATTTTGCGAGTTTTATTTTTTTCGTGCGCCTTAACTATTGTCCTCATCCGATCATCATGAAATTATGACGTAGGTATGTATCACACTCATGTGTGTACCCAGGGTACATGTATGACTAACACCTGAGAAGTTCGCCTTGTTTCATATCATAGTAATAACTTTGACCAATAATTTTTAACCGACTTCAAAAAAGGAGGAGGTTCTTAAATCGTCTTAAAACTGCAATTTTTGGTGTCGGTGTCATCCAAGATAGGTTTGTAACTACATACATAGTTATAGGTGAGATGTGCTTGAGTCGTGCGGAGACCAGAGAGCGGGCCGCGGCTGAAGGACACCGATCCCAAAAATAACAATAATCGTAACTAGAATTAGATTAATTAATTAGACTGTATAATAGTACGCAATTATTTTTATACTTTTTAATGCATATTATATCTATTGTTTTGGAATAGTGTTTTTGAAGTCGGTTGTTTTTTTTGTTAATTTGTTTATTTAAATAAATTGTACGTACACTACTCGCCTTGAATCAGCAGTTTATTTTTATTTCGATTTAAACATCGATATTTTTTAGTTTTTTAAATTCTTAATTATTAACCAATGATGTCATCTCTATCAGTGGTTCGTGGGCGGAACCTACGCCACTTTATTTTATTTCGTTTTTTTGTACTTTGCTCTTACTTTTTTGTACTTTCAGACCACTTTGTTTAATTTTGTTTTATTAATTTTCTCGCCACACACGCACCGTTCCCGAATTTGAAAGTCTTTAAGGACTAGTATATTTGAAGGTGTTTTTTTCTAGCCTAATAGGTATTTTCGCTTTGTATAAAGAATACGGTAAAGGAACCGTCGCCGCCTTGAAGGTTCGTTAGGATTCGACTTCCACGAATCATGAGATTCGCGGGCTTCACTCTTAATAGAACCGCCACCGCGGAATCTATTAAATAAATTATTTTTTGTAGATTGTTCGCGTCAGTGGCTCGCTCATGTATAGTGGAGAAGCCAGCACTCGCCGCCCCAGGAGTTGCTGGACCGTCGTCGAGTACAAGCGGGGGCGGGGGAGAGAGGGACACGGTTGAGTAGCGTAAAGCCATTTGGGAGTCTTTCCGGTTCAAGCCCCAGCTTAGGAGCTTCCCCGAGTTAGGTGAGTCGTAGGACCTAGTAGCTGGTTTTGCCCTAACCTACATTTAGAGGACACTTAAACGACTCGCTTTGCGTTTTTGTTTTGCTATGCTAGGATATATTGGCTTAAAAGTGACCAACCTGACTGTAAGTGACTGAACTGCTTCAACAGATGTAGAATTTCTCTAAGTTTCCAGGCCCTCCAGGATTTCCACACTTGGCCTACCAAGTGATGGTTATCTACTATCTATCTACTACCTTAGTAGTGGGAAGATAACCATCACTAGCTACTGATTCTATGAAAAAATTACGTGCAGGGTTGTGGTTCTGTATAGGGTTTTGTTTTACATTTTCAATATCCATTAGTATTATTACGTCATACCTAAATTATTTTTTATCTGTAGACACATTGATATCAATGACAAATTGATTTTTTTTATGTGCTACTTTGCAATCAGTAATCTTTTGTGAGGTTTAGTCGGTTCAAGTGCGTCCTCCAGCGAGGACTCTATTCTTTGTGTTTCCATAATACACATGAAAGGACGTCTTTCCTCTTGATAGGTTTTTGGAAAGCTCCGCGTGGTTAGACTCGCCACAAGTACAATTTGGATGATTTTTCAGCTGTTCTTGTTGTTTTTTTCCATAAGGCCTGAATATACTCTTTTAAAGTCGTCATAATTAGGTGAATTGTGGAGTTGGTGATAAAACACGGAACATGCGCCATGGTGTTCTGTAATATTGCGATTTGATGGTGTCTTGATGTTTGATATGTTGACTTCGAACGTAGTAGTAGTTAGTAGGGGGAGATATGTGTCGCTCTTGGGATAACGTTCATTGGCCCACGCCAACCGCGCGAGCGAACTTTTTTTACGGAATTTTTTAAAAGAAGTTACCTTCCTCGCAGTCCAACTGACGAAGCTCAGAACCCCTTGCCTGTGTGCTTACAGGGTTAGGAGTCTGAGCCACCCCTTACGGCCTGGATAGTTCTGTCGGGGCTATCGTGCCTTATCTTGGGTAGAAGACCCACTACTGCGGGTGTCGGGGACGTGTATGTGTCTGACTGGGTGATGTGCGCATGTAGTCCACGTGGCGCCCCTGGACTAACGCTACTGTTAAGATCGGCTTTTCGTAGTTGCACATCACCAAGGAACATATACACCACTGATGCCTACCACCTTCCTACCCCAAATGTTAGTAGTAAATCTAGATCGTAACAATGACCGTAACAAGTTTAGCCTTACCTTAAAGTTCAAAAACAATATTTGTCTATCTGAGGCTGAGCGGACTTTGCAGTTAGAAAGACGGCTGTCCGTGCATCACTTCAAAATACACACTTTGAATTTTTTTTTAATATTAATGAATACCATGTAATCTTTTAAATTGTTGACTGATTAACTGTTTCAACACTGTATTAATTTTAAATTTACAGTCTCTCAAGAGGCGCAGGCGGAATGTGCCCCGCAACCCTCGACGTCCCAGCCCACACCGAAAGTGATGCGGTGGAGCAAACTGTTCAAGAAGTAGACGCTGAAGCAGCGTCAAGTGGCGAAAACAAAAGCTTAGTTTCTGAAAAACAAACATGAGTTACTGTAACTCATGTGTTTATTGCGATCTAAGCTTTAGATGTAATGATAAGTGATGTTTGTTTCGCCGGACACAGCGCCAATTTAGTTTGATAAGAACTCATTTAAACTATAATTTTTTTTTAAGTATCATATATTAGACATAAGTTTCTGCACATGTTTCTTCTTCAGAACTCAGCTTTTGATTGAAATGAAATGTGATGTATGTTTCGAGGGAGACAGGGATAAAATGCCATTTCGGTTTTATTAGTATTTAAACTGTTATTTCTAAGTATGATATCTTGATTAGGAAGGTCGTTTCATGTTTTAGATTCCCGTTTCGAGACGGAGAGAATAGATCACGACCCTAGTGTATTTCAAGCGTTTCGCTCGTAAGCAAATGCTTTTGTGTAATCATATAATTGTAAGTTTTCGAATCCTAAAAACAATAAAATATTAAGAAAACACTTTTAAGTATAATAAGGGTTTTAAAAATTCATAATGTTCTAGAATATTACTAATTGTGTAATTTTTATTATTGAACATCGGGCTTATAACATACGCGTTTCAACTGTTCAAATCACACAAAATGCTTTCTAAATATGCTGCTGAAGGATTACTAGCTTCATGTGTAATATAATATTTATATTGCCTAAAATTCTTAGGCTGAGATCTTATAGAGCGTACTTACACTTTACTCAAGTAAAACTCAACTGAGTTCAAGTTAAGCGCAATCTTTTATTTGGTATTTATAGTGGACTTATACTAAGACAGCCCAAGAAAGGTTAAGCGCGCGTTTCATTATACGCGTACTGTGTATAATTAAACGAGCGATTGTCGATTATTAATAAACTAAACTTACAATAGAAAGTCATTTGATTATTAGTTTTATTGAACAAGTAGAAATCTATGCATAATTATTGCCCTATGCGGTCTTGTTAACTTATATGATATGAGAAACAGAAAGCATTTTAGATGCGTGACCGCTACGGATGACAAGAAAATGATACAAACACACCTACATGACAATGAGAGGTACAAACACCTAACTACACCGATGTGTGTATTATACGGGAATTTTAAAACGACGAGGAACAGCTGTTTTGAGGATGGAAGGAATTATGGTCGTCCTATTTGTTCTGCTTATACTCTGGGTTAAGTTTCCTAAGTCTTCATTATGGTGGACTTAAGTTCCAGCTAAGCTCAAGGTTAGCGCGCATTCAAAGCGATGTTTCTAAATACGGACTCAACTCGCTAGATTAGTCTGAGCAAAGTCTATGTTCGCTCTTAGATCTCAGCCATAAGTCCGCCATTAGAGTACCTGCATGCTCACTGATATCCTAATAGCGTTTATTTGCGGAAAATCGTCTGAATGATAACAAAGTAGGAACATATAATAATTATGAATAACATCAAGTAGGTACAGTTAAGAAATAATTTTGAGAAAAACACGTCGTAGGTCAGGAACCTGTCACGACTTACGATAGAATATTATACAGTTTACATTCTAGATCGTATAAATAGTAATCTTTTCGATTACTTTTTTTTTAACTTTCGATTAGTTTACTTAAAAAAATCCTTAACAGTATAAGTTCTTTAGAAAGAAATCGAAATTCAGTAAAATCAAATTGGTCATTGAGATTCTACAGAACGCATGTGTTTGTCGCAATACTGGGCCTAATGTATCCTAATAATTTGAATAAAATTCATATTTTCTAACTGTTGTAATAAACGCCCTCAATCGTTCGGTAGCTGTAACGCTGCGGCTTAACTCTATGCCGGTTGATAGCTGAAATACGTTTCGGGATCAAATAAATGAAATATTTCCCAATGACCGTTCTATGTACTTAAATTTCTTAAATAATCTCAGTCAAAATGATATTTTGATTAGGCCGCAGGTGATGATAGTTGTTCTCCGTAGTAAAGCCCACGTGAAAATGATCGTGTAGTTGTTCAATAATATAAATTATACACACGTATAACGTATATAAAGTAACTTAGTACGTCATAAGATTCTATTGCTTAAATAACTCTCGCGTTTTGTTGATTTACACAAAATCGATTCAAATCTCACATATACTGATTATTTCAGCTAACAGTGATTTGGGTTTACGTACAAATAAAAAAGGGTTAATTTTTTTTTGTTTAATTAATTATGGTTGAATAATATTCTAGATGCCTTTAGTATGTAATTGCTTAACTACGTAAAATAGGATTTTTGATCTTTATAGCTTGTAGTTCGTGATTGTTTCAATCCATATTAAATAGGGTCTATAATCTTTATATTTCAATATTGTTAGTTTAAATAGTATGTAGAATGTTTAAACTTATCTTCATGTTTAAAATAATGAAGTCCGTTACGTACTATATTATAACTAATGGATTGTATGCCAGATAATATATCTGAAGATCCCTGTTCGAATGTTGAGCGGTGTCATTTATAATGAGCGCAGAAGTCGCAAAATAGGGCCTCAGTGGAAAGGACCCGAGTTTTTTTCATCGCACGTATGTTGACGTAACGATAATATAAATGTACGCGACTATTATTACTATTCTTGCGCATAATCTCGCTCACCGCTCAAGATCCGCAGCGATACGTACGCTATAGCAGTAGATTTAGTTAACATTTATCGTGACTCGTATATTCTATCATTCAATGGTATCTAGAAGTCGTAGTTATAGTCAGTTTTTTGAATGTATTTAAAATAAAAGTGTTTTCATCTATTGATGTTTTATTTCTGATAGACCATTGTCTATCAGGTTATACCATTGTATAACCTCAGATTAGAGATAGATATCTACATATAAACAGAGATACTGCTCCCACAATGTTAAACGGCCGTTAATTGCATAAGAGGAGTGATGGTGGTGAGCAGTAGGAACTTAGAGAAATAATTTTTTATTGGTTTCTGTCGACGTTTCGAGTGAGCTGTGGTTGTATCATCTTCTTCACACAGGTATGTAATTATTATTATCATATTATGATTATAATTAAAATGATGCTTAGTGGTGTTTCCTGGGGTTTGAAATACAAATGATTCATGTAAGTAGCATCTATCATTAATTTAACTCTGGGTTTTCATAATAATTACTGGGCAAATAAGACTTAACATCTTATGTCTAGAGGTGACGAGCGCTATTGTATTGCCGCTCAGAAATTTTGTGCTTTTCAAGAATCCTTAGCGGCACTGCATTGTAATGGGCAGGGCGTATCAAATACCATCAACTAAACGTTCTGCTCGTCTCGTCCCTTAAACTCGTAAAAAAAATAGCTTACCGTTTATTATGTTTATCAATTTGGATTTGATTGTTTGTATTTTATTTTTGAATGTGAGTACAGTTAAATTTAAGATATATGAAATTTATTTTTTAATTTTAAAAGGCAAAGAGGGTCCTATTGGAAAGTATGGTGTTTTTTACTAGGTAGTTATTTAAATCCAAACTGAAGAGCTAATAGGGGTTGGAATTTATGTACCTACGCTCGATATTTCAAACGTAACATTGTCATACAATAGTATAGTGGATCACTTCTGCCGGATTACACTCTTTTCTTCCGCTACTAGCCGTCAACGCGATATCAAAACGGAAAGATGTCCGATGGGGTGTTAACCCCGGAACATACAAGACAACGATATACTTAAAACAATATGCTTAGTTAAGCATAAATTAATATTCATCATATAAATATTTGCACCTACCGGGATTAGAACCCGGGACCTCTAGCTCAGTAGGCTGGGTCATAAACCATTAGGCTATGGGTCGTAAAATTATATAGGCTATGTTTTTTCTAAATCAACGGGCTCGTTAATAATCGTGGTAATACTGATTGAGTTATCAGTTCAAATTTTTTTAGAGGATTTTGAGAATGGAGAGAGAATAGACACTCAAAATTGTCGAGACGGCGGCAGTAGATGTCATCCTCATAACCAACGCACATACCCCGGCATGAGCAAAAAAGTAATGCTCAATTTGTGTCCGGGGTATGTTTAATATGCTGTGATGCTCTGTCAAGATATCTGTCTTAGGTGGTGGTGGACGGCGATTAAATTAGAGTGGAATACCTAAATGTCGCAGAATTACACGCGGAGGAGTGCCGTGATGTTAGTTTCTCGTGCCCTCGGAAATGCGCGGTTCTGTGCCCTCTCCAGTATACGATTGGCGGCCTGAGCGCGAATACTCTTATTATTGGGATTATCCAACTCTTGCAGAGCCGGTGCCCTCCTGGGATAAAAAATGTATGAATACGAAACACCAAGTCAGCATTGCGACTCACTCTAGATCTTTTACTTCAGCTATCCTGATCATCTGCGTCTCGTCTACGTGGTAGTTAACCAATGTTGGCTAACGAGTTCTAGCGAAAGTAGAAACTTAGGAATTTTATATATTGGACTGCAACAGTACTTTACTTGGCTCTAAATCAGTTTGCAACTTCACACAATATTTTTTTTTCTTTTATTGGCGCAACACTTCGTCTGATCTTTAATTTGAAGTCCGATACAACTCTTTCTAAGTAAAATTGCCGTAAATCAAATAAGGGAGTATTTGAAGGCTAAATTAAAGCTATTTATAAGCTTCACGATTTCACGCAAAAATAAAGGTTTCACTCAGATCCATTGATCGTAATGAAATCAAAAATAAAGGAACCGAAACAAACGAACAAAATCCCAAAAGCATGAAACAATATAATAAAATTATTTAAATGTCATATTCACGATGTGTATTAGGCTTGGCCCTTTTCTATCCCCGGTGGACATCCTCCCGTTTTGGTATCGCGTTGAAGACTACTACAGAGGAAAACTGTGTAATCGGAAAGATCCACTATGCCTCAAGATTCAGTCTAACGCTCGAAATATCCTACTAATAAAGGCTGTTTTATGTTTGGGAGTTAAATAACTAGTTTTTCCAATACCATATTACCAATACAGTCAATCACTATTATGTACGATTCTCAGTACCAGTATTTCTATAAATTGATACATGTTTGACGGTTGATTTCTATTTTGAGCAATGAACGCACACTAACACAAAATGATATACAAATCGCGAGCGTAAGACGTGGTTTGTCACGCAACTAAAGTAATAAACCTGACCTGCTTTCATCTGTTGTCTATGGGCAAGAGGTTTTATCTAGACGTTGGTATAAATTATCTAAGACTATAAATAATACTGTGACGGACTGAAAAAAAATAACGGGTTGCACGGGACTGTTGGCAGAAGTGAAACTTGAACATAATGTTGATAATTATGAATATTTTGGAATGGTTAGGGGATAATCTCGCACGAATTGCTGTATTTATCAGTATAAATGTACTAGCATTTAAATGGTTAAAAACAATATTCATTTATTGGGCTATAGTACACAAAAATTACAATAAATATTACAAAAAATTAACACTTCAGAACTATTACAATTATTTTACATTAAAACAGTTTCAACGACTCTTTCACATCGTCATTAACAGCATCATCATCGCTAGTCTTTAAAACTGATACAATAGGATTATGGTAGCTGAAGTAAAAAACGAACAATATTGATTCGAATCTATTTTTTCCATTCATAACGTGTCTCTTCAATTCCACTCGACAATGGCGAAATAACTCGACTGGTGCAGCCACACGCCATATCACAAAAATTGAATTGAAATGTCTATTTAAAATGTCTTGAGAATTTTTGATCAGTTCACGACGTCCTGACGGCAGCTTAACAATTTTATACCCATCCCAAGAAAAGTGCTCAAATAACAAAAAAATCTACAATATAAATGAAAATATAAACAAAAAGTCAGATCGACTGCTGATATAAGTAAAAAAATTAAATTATGCAATATTAATAATGGTTTGTTTTTTTTTGCACTAAAGCTTATGGAAAATAAATAAATTACGTACTTACATTTAATGGTAGCCATGCGTTTCACGCGCACAGCTATAATATTATTAAACGGCGGTGACACGCCCGGTTTACTGATAAGCGGCTTATCGGGAGAGGTTTCATCTCGAGTCTTTCTAACGGCCGTTTTCAATAACCTATCTATCCTTAGTTTAACTTACCAGAGGTAGACAAATCTATCCTTTTACGCTTACTAACATTTCAATAACCTATTGACAGATAGCATTGGACTATAAATACAATATTGGAAATAACTATGGAAAGATAAGGTCTTGTCATTTCACGGTGACAGCAATGTATCCGTAAATTAAACTAAGGATAGATAGGTTATATATATAGAGTCTACCCGACCATGCGTTACATAGAGGAAGGTGATAGCTCAGTCGTATTCAACACCAATAAAATAAATTGCTCAGCGTGCCTATACAAGTTCACCGAAAGACAGCCGAGCGTGACAGCTCAGTCTTATTTAACACCGATAAAATAAATTGCTCAGCGCGCTTATACAAGTTCACTAAACAGTTTCACATCAAAAAGTAAAAAAAATATTGACATATTAGTGTCGTTCATGATTAAAGGATAACAACCATTTCTCTTTCGAATTGTCTTCGCTAACGGCGTGGTTCCATAATGAAACTTTTAAAAAATAGGCGTCGGAGCACAGTTGGCGTCCCAACGCTTACCTCTGTCGTTCGGAAATCGTGCGCGCAGAACGTCGAGTTATGTTACCCGAACTAGCAACGTTTTGGACTCCACTATTACATTCTTAAAACATTTTCTACGAAGAAAATTACGGCACCACCTCATTGGTAAGTCACATAACCATACATATACAAGTATAACATATAAGTTGCTTTTAAGACAAAGACGTTTCCTTCAAACTGCACAAATGCATATTGTAAAAAGTTGTTCAACATGTATAGGACGGTATATTCTGTCCGTGCGAATGCCAGCCTGTTTTGAGCTTTGTAAGGGTGATTTTTGCATGTGTATTTTGTTAACCTTGAACGAAAGGACGCCGACGGAGCTTCGCGCTATCTCAGGTAGTATAGGCTGCTCCGTAGAACAATATGAATGATAAAACCCGATCCTGGCATTAAAATATTGCCGTTGAAACTTATTAAACAAATATTTTTACGAAGCGGATGAATAACAAAGGTATAATTCATTGGTAAGTAGGTAAGTTACTATAACTTAGTAGGTAGTATGTGTGACTGGATTTAATTAGAATTATAATAAAAATATTGTGTAATATAAATTTTAAACACAAACTTATGAATAGATCCCGGTTTCGAACCCATATATGGGCAACAATTTATCTGATTAATATGGATGATTGCTTCGGAGTCACGGATGTTTATATGTATTTATGTATGCTTAAACTCAAACATAATAACGTCATCTGGCACTCATAGTATAGGCTATGCATAGTCTGGGGCTAGTTAAGGTACCTAAAAGTGTGTCAATATTATATAATAAACCTACGTATTGAAGTAATCATTGGTCAGCTTCTGCGGTCATCTGGAGGGCAAAGCTGAATTTGCTTTCGAAGAAGCTGGGCGTGACAAATAGAGCACGGTAATACTTCAATCCGGCCCACATTATCTCTACAAAGCACAGGTCCAGCTTGCTGTCATCTCTGGTCTAGTGCACCTCGGTATCAGCTCGATCCATTTGACCGCTTGCAACGCAGAGCAGCTCGAATTGTCCGGGACCAGTCCTCTGTGCACGGCAAGATGACTTGGCGTTAGCACGACCACGGAATAGGTAAAAAAGACTAGAAGGGTAACGTGGGCCTAACAGCCGCGATGTCACTATGATTAAACAATCATACCTTAATCGTTTCATTCGTTCACAGATCGGTTGAAGTCGTTATCGGCAATAGATAGCGTACCATGCGAAACACACACTTCTTTTAATGCTTTCATTGCGGTGATTCAATTGTAAATCAAGTGCAGTGTTTGCGTTAGTGTGACAATCAATAGCAAGCTCGCGACTGAAGTTTGTGTGATTTATTTGTGTGCCTAATGCCCGCACGTATCGTTCCTTGGCTTGTAGTTAAATTAAAGAGTGGGACAAAATAAGTAATAGAACAGTAGCGTAACTCAGCAGTCTCCCTGTAATTTATACCTAAGTCTGGGCTGAGCGCTAGGGTTGGTACATACAAAAAGATTGACGACGCGGACGGCGCAGCGCAGCTTATTTAACTCGAACAGAGGCCAGTCTCGGCGGCGTACGGCGTGGCACAGTGGCGGCACTCAATAGATTTGACTTTCCAAGATTGCTTTGCGGCCGTGTAAATCGTGTGTATGTGTGCGTGCGTCGAGTTGGCAGTGTGAAGTTAAAGTGTTATTCTATTAACAGTAATATATAAAGGAAGCTCACTCCGCAGCTCTATAGTACGTCGAAGAAAGTTCCTTGAAAACCGCACCGTGAAGGAAGCACCGCCATACATCCAGATGGTGGGGATGATATCCTATTTTGAGGCGTGTCGTGAAGGTGGAATTTGGCGGCAGGAATCAGGTGAAACAGCTCTTCGGAACACTCCCCGTAATAAATGCGGCAGAAAAACACAATGAAGCAAGTATCTTGGTCGGAGCACTGACCTGTATAAATACTACTGGACAGGCTGTTCTATATGTATAACAGAAATTTTGTATGCCTTTTTGAAGTGCCACACTCCAGAACCAATCATGACGTTTAATACAAATAGCTGCGAAGGAACGTACAGTTCTCTGAAGTATTTTTGCAATTTGAAATAATTTCAAACGTTTTCCGTGTTATTTATACTTCGAGAATCAACGTAATAAATCACACGATTTTTTTTTGTAAATAGTTTTCCAATTTCTATCGATGTTTGCTGAGGTTGCCATCACTAGTTTTAGTACCGCTCTCTCGTTACACACGGCACAAAAGCACATTGACAGCCAGTCCAGTGGAATATAGTAGAGGTCAGTGGGTGAGAGTGATGAGTGAAAAGTGTTCTGTGAGAGCGATGGTATCTATGTTTGTTTTAAAATTCTTCAATCTGAAAAAGACCTCACTGTCGATTTATTTTAACAGCAAAAAGAAATATGGCCATAAATAAACGTGTTACCATATTCATAGTTAGTATGGTCGAAACAATCTTCATTTCCTTTTTTATATAAAGTAGTAATAATTTAACTTCTAGGACACAAACACACAGTACTAGTCAATTGAACTTTGAAAAAAAAAAAGAAAACATTACCCCCCTCAAATATGCTTCGTTAAAATAATAATATAACCCCTCCCTTACGACTAATCGTCAAAATAAAATGAGAAACTATATTACAAAATAATAGGTTCGCGGAGATATATTTGCGAACGCGAAACAAATTAGCAAACAGTTGAGACGCCGCAGGCGGTGCCGATATTATTTTATACGTCTTAAATGTTTTAATAACGCGTTTTGGGGTGGATTGGATTCCCGGGGCGTACACCCTGTGGTCCACTTGAGGGTCTTTCTCAACCCAACTGTTCAACTTCATCCACCACTCTATGGGGTACTGTGACACCTACTCAACTGTAATGGACATACCACACCGAGGGCGTTTTTGTTTGGATAAGTTGCGTTATATTGTTTTTATAGCAGACCACCCCAACTTGACACGGAGCGAATAGAATGATAGACGAAAATATATAAATAGTAGATATATAGACCTGGCCACAAACATAGATATCATCCTCATATTTCGATGTCTTGTTCCATTCTGTTTCAAAAAGGACTTTTATTTTTCTGAAGGTCGCCTCTTGGTTTCTCTGGTGTTGTAAAATAATAAGGGCAGTGGTGATCACTTTACATCAGGTAATTTACGCACGTTTGTCCGCCTGTTCGAAAAAAACAGAAAAAATGTTTTTTTATTAAAAATTTATAAAAACATAGAATTCGTTCGTTGCCAAATATATATCGCCGGCCAGAAAATAATATGTAATTGGAATTAGCTTTTTCATGACATGGCATTTCTACTTTTATTTATTTACGTTATTTTAACTATCCAACTTGAAGGTTGTAAGGAAGAAATCGGTTTCTTCTTAGATTATAGTGATTTATATATCTCTTGAAAAATATGTGTTTCATATACGTGACTTAAATTTTGTAGATCTAATAATCACCAACGTTTTTCCTATAAAAATCGGCCATACATGTTAATTATTCAAAATCAATGCAATTACAATCACGCCATAAAGCTTTTTTTTTATTTACGGCTCTAGATAGGATATTTTGAAAAAGAAAAATATCTGCACATTCTGCATGTGCGAGTTGTATTTGAGAAACCTAAACCGTCAATACTTCTTATTTTTTAATCAGGAAAAGGAAACCAGCGGAAACTCTTAAGATTCTTGACATAAACAAAGTGCTGCTCCTTGACATTATAATATGTTAATATCACTATCGTAATTTGTAGCTGGCGAATTATCATTGTATTTATAATATTATCTGCACTCCGAAAAGGCATCAGCACATTATATATATAACTAGTTGACCCGACAGATGTGGTTCTGTATATAATAAATAAAATAATATTTTTTATTAATTTGTCAATAATATTTCATAACATCAAGAATTATTTCGTAAAATATGAACCCTGTTTTTGTAATGAAATTGTTTCACATCAGAACTGTCAAACCGTGCGTCAATAAATTCTCTCATAGAAAATATGTCCATACAAAACAAATATCGGACGACGGGGGACACATCAAAGGAAAAACAAAATTGTTGTTTTTATTTAATTCCGAACACTTTCATATTTATTCACCTTTTAACCCTTCCCTGGACTTCCACAAATAATTCAAGACCAAAATTAGCCAAATCGGTCCAGCCGTTCTCGAGTTTTAGCGAGACTAACGAACAGCAATTCATTTATATATATATAGATATAGAACAAAACTATGTAACTTATCAAGATATTATGTGAACATTTCAAATTCACACACCGTTTGAAAAATATCACTCATGCTCCCCAACCACCGTTAATTTATTTTGGTAAGTTGTTGTTGGAGGAGAATGTAAATATTAATAATTTAAAAAATATAATACTTTATTAAATACTAACCAAGCGATTTAAAGAAAACTTTGAAAAATTCGGCTAACTATTTGAAGCCATGCTTCTATTGGGCCGCATTCTGTGTGAAATAGCCATTTGAAGAAATTTATTGGTGGTTTTCCGCTTATATGCACAAAGTGCCGCAGGCATGTCTTTATTGCATTGCTAAACAAATCGTGTAATTGTGATATTTCTATCCTAAGAACAACTTTTAAGTATATATTATCGTTGATTCTTTATAGTATATCTTAATATTTATTTATGGTATATATTTAATAATAATATGACAAAACGTATTTTCAAATATGACTTGGAGTTTATGAGAGAGGCGTATCTATTATTCAACCGATAATGTAAACAATATATAGGATGGTAAAATAAAAAACTTTTTTAAGGATGCGTAAATGGATATAACTGACCAATTTTATTTACTGGTAGGTCTTTAACTACCGGTCGGTACTTTTTCCGCGATACCTTTACGATACAACTAAACGAAAATATTAAAAACAAGTTTTTTAAATTGATTTCTAGGAACAAAATAAGGGAGCGACCTCTGTGGAAATCAAATCAAAAACGTTTATTATAACAGAGAATAAAAAAAAACACATATATGAATCTCGAAGATATATAACATTTTACCACAGTTTTAGAAAATTTGAGGTCTACATAACACATGATAATATTATTCATAGAACATATATATATATATATATATATATATATATATATATACTAACTCTATATAAACAGGCACTAAAGAGTAGTATTAGGAGTGCAGTAGATGCATCAATCCGCACTTTATAACAATAGTAGTGAACATGACGGACCTGCCAGAGGAACTAAAATAAATATATGTATAATAGACGCAATTTTGTCTAAATTTGTACAAAACAAAAATCCCGGACCAGCCTAATTGGGAAAATCAATCATAAAAAGAGTGTTTAAGAAAAAAATAAATATAATAAATTCAGTCCAATCCAATCTCCTGATTTTTGTTTCCAGTAAACTCCTAAACTAATGAACGGATTTTAATGGGAACTTTAAGAAGTGCAGTATAGTCGAACTATACGATAGTTTTTATTTCGATTTGGGACCCATAATTATTTTAATTTCCAATATTTGTGTTGTAAGGACATATTTTCTATAGGACTATGAGAGAATTATTATTGACGCACGTTTTGACAGTTAACAACAGGGAGCATATTTTACGAAATAATTCTTGATGTTATGAAATATCATTGACAAATTCATAAAAAAAAAACAATACATATTTTGTTTAATCCTTTTTCCGGATTCCTCGGATCCTTTGACTTAAGTTACATAATATTGGTTCTCTCTCTCTAGTCGTTCCCTCATGACTGAGGGTCGTGGTCATCAACAAGTGGTCCACACTTGGAGTGAACTATTTGTATCCATCGGCTTCTGTCCATCGCGGCCTTGACGACGCAGCTAAACCTCGGGGACATGGAGCATTTTATTTGGTCGCTTTCCATTTGTGTCCCAACTACGATCAATTTCTCCAGGCTCTGAATACCCCTTCGCATTATGTGGCCAAAATACTAAAGAATTCGTTGGTGACATATCGTGGACAGCGGTTTTTATCTTGAGCTGTGAGAGGATCAACACATTTGTTCGCTTGGCCGTCCAAGGTATCCTCAGCATACGCCTCCAGCACCACATCTCCAAGGCATCAATCCTTTGCCTCTCTCGAGGCCATATCGTCCACGCCTCCACGCCATACAGAAAAATGGGGAATATCAAGGCACGTACTAACCAGATCTTAATAGTGATTCACCTCTTTTTCCATATTTTGTTCAGGCGGGTCATAGCATCCTTGGTCATACCAATACGTCTTTTTATCTCCGGCACACAACTGCCGTCATTGTTAACCTGTGCGCCCAAGTAAATGTAATGCTCTACTGTGTCCACTCCTGGAACGACATATTGGTGAATAAAGCTTAAACTAGTTGATTTTTATCGATTTATTATAGATATCTATTATCTATAACAAAGTGAGATTTTCGTTAAAACAGCCGCGTTTTAAACACAACATAAATCAATTCAATGAGTCTTTTAAGTATTGCAACGTGACATCAATCAGAAGAGATTGCAGGAGAATATTATGTATTATTTGAGGCAGAAATTTATGAGTTAGAATTATATGGTCAGGACTCAAACCGAATACTCTCTACACATCTATAGGTATTTATGCAACATACAATTACTTGCCTTAGACTAAAAATATATAGAAGGAACAGGTGCAAGGAATAAAAAGACGATTCATTTATGAAAATAAAATAAAAATCTGTTCTCAACTTTCAACTGTAATAAACGGCATGTAATTTTAAAATATAAGTATACGAAGTTGTATTTGTTTTACAGAGCACATTTAAATTGTATATTAAATATTTATATCAAACTTCAACATAATTTCTCAGCTTATTAAAATATATATTGATAAATATACGAGTATATGTAAACTTTAAGAGTATATGTAAGCTTTTTTAAATGAAAAAAAGGGACGAGACGAGCTGGATGTTCAGCTGATGGGAATTGATACGCCCTCCCCATTACAATGTAGTGCCGCTCAGGATTCTTGAAATATCCAAAAAATTCTGTGCGGCACTACAACTGCGCTCGTCACCTAAAGACATTATGATGTTAAGTCTCATTTACCCAGTAATTTCACTAGGCGCCCTTCAGACCGAAACACTGTACACATGCTTACACATTACCACTTCACGGCAGAAATAGGCGCCGTTGTGGTACCCATAATCTAGCCGGCATCCTGTGCAAAGGAGCCTCCCAAGTTGAAGAAATAGCGCTGCTTTTGTGCCTAAATCGCCTGCTAACCCTTCTGGATGAAAAAATAAATATATATTTTAGTTTGTACCTATTATTAAAATGACTACTACAAGATAACCTTTTTAAAATATACTTATATGAAAATAGTACTATGGCTAGATATAATAGGTGTCGGTACCTATTTTTTTCATGACATATAACGGCCGTTCCCTTTGATTTTCATTTTTTCTTATTACTTTATATGGCAATACAACGTTTGCTGGGTCAGCTTCTATGTAATAAAAGTCCTCGACAACAGTATTGACCAGACATTACACTCAACGCCCGCTAACGAGAATGATGCTTGGACCAACCATCGGTTCCCTCGCATATATCTTTGGGAACATAGCAAACTGCCCCACCATTTAAGCGAATATCCTGCGATAAAAACCCAACAATAACAGATCAAATGTCAAAAAAACCTTGTCAAAATTAAACTGTAACTTCTTCTTATTTATACCTACGCGGTTCAAAACCGATGGGTGCAGTCAGTTCAGCTAGTAATAATATATTATGTGGTTTTTAAAGGATTGCGTTAGAAAACAATTAGATTCATTCAACAATTATTTGTATGAAATCATGAAGCATCATTATTAACACAAAATGTTGTTAACACTTAAAGATTTAGTACATGTAGTTTCTATAACAATAATATTGTCAAATTGCATTTTACCTAGTGTGTGGAGGACAAATTCTCGTCAAGTTAATATCAATAAATGCCCCGTCTATTTATTTAATAGATCTTTGCAGCTACACGAACAGACAGTCGTGAGTTTGTTGTGAATATTTATTGAGCCTGGATGATTTTTATATAATTTAGCCTCAATTATCTCTCCATTTATATTTATTTTTCATACAGTGTATCGGGCCGAGTTTTAAATTATAATTGTTGCCTCTAAAGCATTCGTAATTGAGATAAATGTAGGTTAACGTCCACAATGTTTAAGAGAAAAATATTTTATTAAGTTTCAGATATTCTGGATTTAATAAAGAGATGAACTCTTTGTTTGAGGCGGGTTTGTATTGGCCCAGAAAGAGATGTGCCGAGAGTTCTGTATTCAGTTACATCATGGTATTATAATTATTTTAATACCTAGGTACTATTTAGAAACTATGTTTATATTATAAATCACTTGACGTGGATCTTAGGATATTTAATTAGAAAAAAATTCATTAGTTCTGTTTTACTGTCTCACTTTTTTAAATATAATTGATAAACTTATAAATGCATTTTTTTTTATTTCTTGTGAAGATTGCTCAACCGGTCATCATGCAACTTTGCATACAAATTATCAGTAAAAATACTAAATAGGGATAAAAGGATACTGGCTAGTTCCCTAATCCTGTCATTAAATAATAATAAGCCTTAATTTAATGGTCTATTACTTGAATAGAGTATAGAGGTATTTTACTTTTTTATTTTTTTAACGGTAACAAGTCACGGAACGGGCAAATACGCAGCTGGCATAATCGGCATGATTCGTAGCGTACCGCGATACTATCCCATGCGTTCTAATTGTGTTAAAGGTGCGTTTACGCTAGACAATCGAATACGAGCCGAGCACAAGTATTTGATACCTGTCCAAAATGTTTCGCAACATATCTCAGATCTTATATCAAGGCCTGCCCGATTGCACAGATTTTCGTAATTTTCGAATGCCGTAATTGTCAAAAACTGTCATTTTCCGATGTAATAGCACCAATAGATCACTATATTATGTTGATGAAATACAAAATTGCTTCATACTGTGGGAACATAAAAATTCGCTGAGAAGTACACGTCACAGTACTTATAGGAAGTAGTCCAGGATCCCACCGCTCAATTCTGCGGGCACGTGTTTTTTTGATAAAAACTAATTTTAATTAACGTTTAGGGCATATACAATGTATTAACGATAGGTTGCCTATAAAGAATTAGCCGCAAGTACCTTAATTTATTTATTTGCCGTAATTTATTTTAGTATAATTATTTTTCTGATGTAAATTGCACCTATATGTTATTTTTTTAGTTAATCGTAGGTCAATTTAAAGGAAATTATGTCAAGAATTGAAATAAAAAAAACTACGTTAAAAAACCGACTTCAAAAACTGAAAAGTATGAAATAACTAAAAATTTAATTTAATACACCTTTACCTTTAATATTAATAAAATGCTATTATTTATATGTGCTACCTAGTGATTGGTCTTAAGTCGGTGCCAAGCCCGAAACAAAATAAAACTTCACATTATAAACAGCTAACTTACTGTAATTATTAAGGTTGTCTGGCCCGCTTGGGTTGTTTTGTTCTAGACGAAGCTCTCCTAAAAAGCCGTACACAAAATACAATTATAACATAACGAGGTAAAAAAAATTTTTCATTAATAATGTTCATATAGTGAATACTAGTGGGCCTATGTAAAATTTTTATGGGACCAAATGGCATGTATTCTGCATCAATCTAAAAAAAAAATCACGTAAATCGGATCATAAATCTCAGAGTAATCGGTGTACATACATAAAAAAAAAATACCGATCGAATTGATAACCTCCTCCCTTTTGAAGTCGGTTAAAAAATATGATCAGTTAGTCGCAACATAATGGTTGCCAGGTGAAAACAGGTATATTTTTGTTGATTATTTACAGTCATCTGTTATTTTTATAATTTTAATACAAAATTGAATTTTATATTTACTATCTACGATTAACATGGTTAAACTATTACTAATTAAACATGGTTTGTACAAAAAGGGAAGCGTTTGAAAAAATCGGTACTAGATATTTTCAGACGTCAGAGTTTTCAAAACGCGTCTCCTATTTTTAGGGAGTATTTCCTTATCAATTTTATTAGTATATTTAATATTTCATTGTTCAAATCAAAGTATTTTATTAGTATTGTTAGTAATTATTTTCGAAATAAGGACCTTTAGCGGTAAAAGCCTCCTCCTTTAGTTTTCACTCATTCCTATCTCTTGAAATTCTTCTTCACAACCTTCCTGCTGTTTCTACTATATCTTCACTCCATCTCTTATTATCTGCCTTGTTTTTGTTTTCTATTTATAGGGTAATAGTTCATTTCAACTTCAGACCATTTTTCGACTTTTGTACTATCTACCTATATGTCCATTCCATTTCCATTTTAAACGTAGATCAGATAAAACTACATTATTAACTTGGTTTTCTTTCTTGGTGTTATTACCTATGCTAATTTTGTCAGTTGTTTCTCTCTGACAAACTTTTCTTTTTTCTAAGTTTCTGTCGGTCAAAGGCCATGTCTGGCAGGCGTAAGTGAGGCATGACATTAAGCAGGTCTCCATTGCTTTCGTGTTAAGATTCATTGGCATGTTTAATTTAAAAATTTCTTTCATTGACTAGTATTTATTCTATTGTTCTACGATCTATTTCTTTCTCATTACAAGATTTGGACGATATTACAATCTCTAGGCAGACGTAATCATCAACATATTCAATTGTCAATACTCCCATCTTTTAGAGGATGTTCTGCAGACGGGTTAATCGTAGATCACGGATCACAGAAACTAAGACGATTTCAATTGGAAGCGACATTGCAAGAATATGCCCAAAAGTTGTTGGTAACTGGTACTTTGAAAGTCGGTAACACATATTATGAATATACCGTGTTGTTACGTGGTAGTTTATACAAAATTATTAATTTAAGTGAAATTAGTAATTTAAGGTTAAACGGAATAACATACATTCACTATGTATGTATTAACTATGGTTTTCTTACTAAAAATTCAAAAGCGTTCTAATTCAAATTCGTTTGTTTAAAAACATTTCGTCAATATTACCTAACGTATTCCTGCTAACACATTATTTAAAATGCGTTTTCAATACCAAAGTAATACGAACGCTCGCTTCTACTATGGCAATGGATAATGTGCAAAATGAAGTTATCGCGATATGTCCAATCGTGTGGTACGGCCGCGGCATTCGTGGTATGTTATGTATATAGTCCATAGATTGCGTACGATATTGTACGATGAAAATTTTGGTAGTAATTTTGACTTAGCTAACACAAATAGCTACATTATACATAATATTATTTGTACTTCTAGTTTAATACTCAAATTAATTTAGAAGAGTATAAAATGGAGTTCACTTCACTTCGAATGTCACTTTAAATAGCTAAAGATTCAAAGATTTCAACCAGTTGTGAGCATAGTATTTCAACGAACGGTTAAGAATAAAAAAGTTAATCTTTGTTTTCAAAAAGATTTACCGACACAATATAAGACCAAATCTTACTAAACATCAAAGCTGCTTTAGAACTGTGTTATCAAGATCCTGGATATTCCTTGGTTTGATCCTGGATATTCATTTTATGACCGTGGATGAAACGTGGCTTCACTAATGTGATCCAGAAACCAATTTATAGTGTAATATACAGTATGACCTAGGGGAGACCATTCGCCTTAAATTTCTTAGGTTATCCTAAGAAATTAAAGGCGATGGAACGGGAATCTCATTTGGGTTGTTTTTATTTCTTAAGGTCTTAATGTATATCTTAAAGCCTAACCCCCTTATTCATATAGTCTGCTAGCTTAAAGCATTGCTAATTCTCACTCTGTATTCATTCTCACGCTTTCTTATATATAAATATCGATTACAATGTAATAAATATCGTCCACTAAAAAATATAATTAAAGATCCTGAGGGTGTTCGCCCCATTCAGAGGCTGTGGTATCATTAGTAAAATTATTTATATTAAAATAACCACACAAACGTTGCTTAACAATTCTTTTAAATTTCGTAACACATTTGTTTTGTACATTTTCTGGGATCATGTTGTAAAAGCACATACATCGCTCAATAAAAGACTTACTAACTTGACTTAACCGAGTAGTAGGCATAACAAGTTTATGTTTGTTCCTCATGTAAGATTAATATTGTCGCAGTTTCTAGCTAATTCTGGTGCATATGAACATACAGAACATTACAAAGATTATATTGAGATGCAACAGTCAAAATGTTTATTTCTTTAAGATGATGATGATGGAGTACAGTGACAATGATTTTTATGATGATGAATGAGTTACCATTGGTGGTTGGGTGGTGCAAGAAAAAATAATATATTTTTTTGAAAAGATTTATTTTACTAGAAAAGTTTTGTTCACAACATTTTATTGCATTACATAATATAATATAGTATGAAAATAACAAGACACGTTTTCGTAATAACATTTATGCCTTCAGCTACATTTAAATCATATAACTGGAAATTAACAACAGTGTAACGTTGGTAGGTATACTGGGCTTTGGTAGGCTGGGCTGCATACTCACTCATTAGGAATTATAAAAATATAATAAACAACTGCCTACAGTTTTATATGCAGGCAACTTCAAATTATTATGCTAATAGTTGGTATGGTTCATGTGTGAGCGGAATATTATGTAGCGTAATTTAAAATTAATGTTACCTAGGTATTTTAAAAGTCTTTTCAACTGTTAAGGTGATCACCGCCGTTCTTTTTGGGTGTAAAACACAACCCCCCATTATTCATAATAGTCTGCTAACTTAAAGCATTGCTAATTCTCACTCTGTCTACTTCTATGGACCTAAGTGAGAATGAGAAAAAACACTCCTTAGCAGCTGTTTTAAAGTTAGCGGATCATTATGAATAAGGGGGAAAGTATTTCCAGTGACAAAGTTTGATTTATATTAGAAGTAGTTTTAAACCAGTGACCTCGTCCGCGCTAGTTACTTATACCTTTCAAAGAATACACATATAAACTGCTCTTTTCGTTGGTGGCAGCGCTCTTCTACAATACAGCGCATATCTCTTGTCTTTGTGGAAAGTCTCTTTAATAGTATTTCCCTGTGAATATTAATCTCCTATTTCACCCACATGTAGGTCAAAGTTTGAAAATGCTCCAACAAATGTTTATAAATTATTTCTTATCAAAAATTATCTAAATACAAAAATTCATGATTTATCTTCGATAGTGACGAATTTCCATACAAACTGCCATCCCCTATTTCAAACCTTCCATTTTTTTTTGCAGTTTACTGTAGTTTATGTCCTTTTCAAAGCTATCTCTGTATTAAATTTTATCAAAATCAGTTTGGTGAAACATTCGTGGAACATTTATTATATTAAGTAGGGATGAACAAAATACATTTATAAAATCTGTTAATACTAGTAGTAGCAGAGTGTTGAAAGTTTCGGTGTGTAACTGTTTCGATTTGATTCGCAATTTTTTCCAAATTAAATTCTGAATATGGTGGTTTGTTTATGGTTTCAGTTTAATAATCTCCCTTTTGTTCGATTAAAATTAATTTTCTTGTATGTCCTAAATGGTCCTGTGTTTGTGGAGCCCAATATCAGAAGGAGGTTTGGACTTTAGATGGATTTGATTAATTGAAATAGCTCCACTCAAAGACCATGATAACAATAAGTACATTGCCTGTTATTGATGCTTAAAATACAGGCAGCTTTAATTTATCGTCTACGTATGCGCGTTCATTTATACCTTTTCACAGAACCATTTTCATAATCAACTAAACATATGAATAAACTTTCTTCCAGGGGTTTTCTAGGTACAAAATTAGCTTATACACAAAACAAATTTCAAGTTATTCCTCTTCTAACTGTTCTAAATAAAAAGCATGAACTACAGTGATTACTTATCATCATATGATTCATACACCTATTTGTTCTCATACATAAATGCATTAGATATATCATTACACCTCACATTAGTATTATTATTAGTATTAGAAAGAGATAACGGAAAAACATTTACCACAATTCCAGCATTATTGAGTCCCTGGGTACTTAAACTTGCATTAAGTCTGCTTGGTTTCTTTTTCTTGATAATTACGTTAAACCTGGCTCCTTCTCATTGCATCCCCGTTCTGATCGTAAAATCTTAATCTTGGTCCACCTTCTTAGGTCCACTTTCTTCTTCTTTTTCTTCTTCTTTCTCACCAATCGACTTACACCTGTCCGTTCTATTTTGTTCTCCTATTGGATCAAAAAAAGAAGATATATGCGACTGTAAACATTTTTATTGTTGAATAATAATAATTACGATCAAATCGCTGTAAGTAAGGCCACAGCACATCGAAGCGTCGAGATGGATAATATAGGCTTTCAATACGCTACCGTATAAAGATTTTGTTTAATCTTTTTGTGTATTTGTATGTTATTGATCGTGCATCAGAACATCATTTGCATTCAAAGTGATTTTGGCTTGTTTATTTATATTGTTAGAACGCTTTTATACTTTGATAACTTATTCTATACTTAACGATTGTTATGTTTATATTGTTATAAATTTTATCTCTTAAAAAATAACCTCAGAGTGAATAAATTCTTAGTAAAGCAATTTGTCTGACAAATTTTTCAAAAGTTTATTTTTATATATTAATAAATTATAATATATTATGTGTAAATACTGTATCAATGTATGTATCAAAATCAGCCCGTTCATCCCAATTCTAAGATATTAATGACGATTAGATAGATAGATTTTGATATTTATGTGATTTTAAAATCAATTTGATGCTTGTGTAACGTCACAATCTTAGGATCCGTTTAAATTCATTTTTTTTTCAAATGTAAATCACTAGTTGAACGACAAAAATACCTACCCATTAATAGGTTATACCTTAGACCTGATAACAAGGGTTTCAAGCAACTCAGCGGTCTTTTTTTGGTTTAAATTTCTCTGTAATATATTTTTAATAATTTATTTTGATGAATAGCCTGAGGGCGGTTATTCATTCTCAAGCTGTGGTATCAGTAATGTTATAGTAACCTTTACCACATAAATGTTTTTAATAATTCCTTTGAATTTGGTAACACATTTTTTGTATATTTTCTGGGATCATGTTGTAAAAGCATATATGCATCGCCCAACAAATAACTTACTAACTCGACTTAACAAGTTTGTCTGTTCCTGGTTCTAACCTTATGATTACCATAGTTTCTAGAAAATACTCTAATGTGCCTATGTACAAACTTTATCAAGAATATATTGATAGGGAACAAGTAAAATGTATATTTCTACAAATTTTTTTACTTAATGATTTTTTGTGAGCTAAGTTATAAATGTACCTACAATTAAACAGGCATGCAATCCACATTTATCATAAAAATATGCGAAGAAATCTGCGAATGAAGAGCATTACAAATAAAATGTAAATTGAAATCCGCATATGATTTTGTTCAGTGAATTTATTTTTGATATTATAATGACATTTTCGCTGTTGCGTCACATTCAGCGCGGTTTAAATCTTCATCAGGCACGTCACTACCGATTTACCATTGTTATTGCGAAATATAATGTTCAGTTTTTATATGACATCTAGGTACTAGTGAGGTGATTTAGTTATGTCGAGATATCGATATCTTTATATACATAATTCTTCTGTGAGTGTGTATGTCACTGAACTCCTCCTAGACGGCTGGACCGATTTGGATGAAATTTTTTGTGTGAGTTCAAGGGGATTCGAGGATGGTTTAGATTCACAATTGAACTACCTCCTAAACGGCTGGACCGATTTTGATGATATTTTTGAGTGTTCCAGTGAATTTGAGATTGGTGTGTGTCTTCAGGTGGATTCTAGAATGGTTTAGATTCACAATTAAACTACCTCCTAAACGGCTGGACCGATTTTCATGATTTTTTTTGTTTGTTTCAGTGAATTTGAGATTGGTTTAGATTCTCAATTCCGTCCATATAATATAATTCTCTCCGTCTATATAAATAAGAACTCCTCTTAACGGCTGGACAGATTTTGCAAATTTAAGACGTGTGTATAGGACAACGTCTGTTGGGTCCACTAGTATGATATAATAATACAAAACATACAAAAGTTATTCTTAAAATTATTATCCTTATATTACTTATAAGTATTTTTATTCATATTATATAGTTATAGTTCTGATATTAACATCTTTTTATACAATTGAATAGGCGTTTGTATGTAATATATTATAATTATATATTTCACGTCAAGCCATGACGGAACTTTAATTTACAAAACTATGTAATAAATCGAGAGCAAGCTATTGACCCTCATGAGATATAATACATATAACACATTCTTTACAAAATAGTCATCTGTTAATCCTTTAATGACCTCATTTTTTATACAATCGAGTGAATCGCTTTTATCTTATAGAGTTACGCTAGGCTGATACTAAACACAATAGACTGACAAAATACAAGCGTACCTATAGATAATCAAAGCGTGAGGGAAAGAACATCTCTAACGGAGATACAGCAAGATACAAAAGTTAAGTGAATCTATTGATACTATAACTGATTTTCATTGACAATCATAAACCACTGGCTAACGCACACACACGGACTAGTAAAAAAATAAGGACTTCGTGTCACCTATATAACAGTGTAGCACCAAAACAAGCCATTTAACGTGTAAATACATAGCCTCACACACACACACTATTACAGGCCGATAGGCGGCTTTTATGAGAATTGTTGTTGTCTGTGACAGATCGTTGTGAAAAAAGTGTAAAAACGATACACATATACGAACATACTATATAAGTATTTGTGGCTATATATGATTATTTAAGGGAGAAAAAATTGTGTAACTAGTATCTCCCGTAACCGCACACACACTAGCATAACGGTGCTTCACTTGGTAATATCGCGGCGTGGAGTCCTTCTTTTATTACTCGTCCGTACGCACACATTGACAAATGTAATTGTTTACGCATTATTGGGCTATTAATTATATTCTAAGTCTATCCTAAACACAAATACGTTTAATTGTGGACATAAAAGTCGCTTAAAAGTTTTGTTTGTTAATTGCTAGGGGTTGTTAATTCCAATCCCCGTAACATTTAATGTTTGTTTTAATATTAAATATTATCAGGAGATTGTTGCAACACACAAACGAAACCACAATAAAAGTTTTTTTAGCTTATTTGAATTATGTATAAACAATTAATAAACATTTTGGTTTTTGATTTCATTACAATTACATCACATATAGGTAGGCACGACGTATAAATGTGTATTTTAAAATTTTATGTAAATGTTCTATGATATGAATAAAGATTAATTCATTCACTATAACTTCACTTACGGCACAATATCTCGTTCTGATGAGAATAGTTTTAAAATCGCATCACCAATATGCACTTACAAATATAATGTAATATCTTTCATCATATAATGTGATTCATAAGAATATAGTATAATATATAGTGATCTAATAGTTGTTGTATTTATATTCAGTGCAGCCAATAATAATTTATGAACACCGATAAAAACAGTAGTAAAAATTTTGTGTCGACAATATGTCGATATATAACCTATAACCTTTGTGTCGACAACAGACTAAGTAGTAGTTAAATTAACAATCAAATTTAATTTACAAATCATAAAAATTATCCAAACATTAATTTAACAAAAACAATAACTACAAAATTAATAATGACGGAAAATGTAATAATGTAAAACAGTCCAACTCTGTGATTCAACCCTAGCGAACCCTGAAAATCGATAAAATAACTTACAATAAATAGTAGTTATAAAAAAACACGCTTTTCATAGAAAACTTAAATAAAATATAGAAAATTTATTTTGTAATTTGAAAAACGGAATCATTTTATCAAATTAATGTATCGTCATCGGTCCTCGATAAATCTGCGAAGTTTGAACTAAATCTGGCTCTTTAAAGTGGGTCATAGTCGCGCCCAAATGGGTCGGTTACAAACAAACATACATACAGGTGAAGCTAATAAAAAGCGTGTAAAAATCTAAACATTTCAAACATCAATAAGATTAGTATATACACGATGAATCAAATCGCTACAAACAAAAGTACTACTTAATTTTAAGGTTGCTACCGAGTTGCAACCAGTGATTACCATCTACAATCATAAGTAATTTCAATAAATATGGATGCTCGCTCCGTGCAATGCGCTATACCTCACTATCCCTTTATCTTTAATAAACAGTTCACCGTCACGAGAAAGCTGATCATTGATGATATCGATATTATGACTTTCTCACGATCTCCGCTTAACTTTAACTCGAGAATATATAAACTATGCGCCTGTGATGCTTCCCTCCTGCCCTTATCTATAAGTTCCTTTATGCAAAGGCTCTATGTAATATCTTAAAGGTTTGTCATCTAATAATAGTTGAAATTTTATATTAGTTAGCACTTAATTGCTCAATTAACATAGTTATTTTTATTAGTTGAAAATATTAGTTAATATTTTTATATGGTTATTGGTTGATGTAAATGAATTTGTTTATTTCATTATTTATTGTATTTAATATAGATGTTAATAGCTAACATTCAATGAACATCTTTTTATCCAAGATAAATATTTTTTTTACAATTTTTGCAATTTCCTTCTTTTTCGACTCCTAGACACTTATCAAATCCAATTCTACTCAATCAATAATAACAAAACTTAAGTTTTGTTATTAAAATTATGGAAGTCGTTATTTTTATGGAAGTTTAATTCCATAAAAATAACGCCTTGATCTTTGTTTTTGATTTGACTTGATGATGGTTTTGTTGTTTTTTAAATATCACTTTACTATGTTTGGAATAAAAATATCGCATACCTAAAGCAAATCAGCAATTGAAACACTAAAGTGACTAGGGCGACAATAGAAGAAGTTAAACATAATCCCCCTTATTCATAATAGGAGTGTTATTTCTCATTCAGACTTAGGTCAATAGAAGAAGCCAGAGTGAGAATTAGCAATGCTTTAAGTTAGCAGACTATTATGAATAAGGGGGAATAAGTATAATATAAGTACTTCATTCTGCGCTTCTTAAATTCTGTGCACAGGCAGGCGCGAATAACTTTAGCCCGATAGTATAATATTATATGAACGTACCAAAATGTTCCTTAATATTAAGATTTTGAAGTTTAAACATCAAAACATTCAATTTAGCTAATTCGGAATTGCGCTAGGTGACGTCATCAACTCAGGTTGAAATGATTGAAGTTGATATTATTTTACTATACCTATTTTTAATATTGAATACGATGGTTGATTTTAAGCGTTAAATTTATTGGTTGATAGTTATATTCATTATCTCTAGTATAAATTAAAAGGAACTACAAAAACATATGAGAATTTTTTGAAATTAATTTGTCTTTAAAAAGCAATATTATAAAGAAGTAAAGCCTACATTTTATTTCTTTCGCTTAGTTATTAATTAATGGGCCTTTGTCCAGCAGTGGACGTCTTCCGGCTGATGATGATGATGTACTGTGTTAATAATATTATGTTATTTTGTGAAACAAAGTTTCACTTACATCGCGGTTTCATAGAAACACACAATTGTTTCTTTTTTATTTTATGAGAAATTATGCACATTTTAAAGAATTCAATACATTTCACGATCAAAATAGTGTTAACTTATTAATGGTTGCAGATTGATTATTCCGTTCGTTTTCCCAGCTGTTGCTACAAGTTTTTGTAGCTATCTCTTCACACTATTATTAACTAGTTTGTATGGAATCACGTTTGTCTTGTCAGTGGCAATAATAATATTATATAAATAATTAATATTTTTAATTCCAATTCCATTTATGTTATTTTCAAGATGTAGATAACATTTATTGGTTAAGCCACTCCAGTAAATATATAAATAAAATTTATGTGTCGTTTGTTGCCAAAATAACATCTCAATAAATACTATGTTTGCACCTCATCATAAATATTGTATGTCTTCTCTCTTTGTTTCGACAAAAATCGGAAAACCTGAATTAATATTGACTGTCAATGTCAGATAGCTCTTGTTATTTTTATCTAGCTTAGAACATTATTTATGTATCCACTTAACTTATAGTTTTTTCAAATTTTATGACAACCTTCTGCTCGTTTTGTCTTTTTGAAACACTTGACGATTGCCCTCATTTTTTTGAGATTGAAATGAATAGTACAATAACTATGAAGACAATAACGCCTTGCTTTTATTTATTAGCAAGTTGTTGCAAACGAATATTGGCTACGATGTTTACTTATTAATTTGTTGCAATTTTCGCCGGGACCTCGATTTTATTTGGAATAAAATACGGTCCGTCCTATTTAAAAAAGCTTAACACTTTCTGGTGAATAATTTCTTTAAATATGTCTAGTAGTCTTTGAGTTTGTATCAATCGTGTTTAATGAAATAATAATTAATAATAAATAAATAATAGTTTTAAATACATACATAAATACAAAATCTCTTCTCTTCACAAAATTAGGTGTCGTCTATACTAATATAATAAAGAGGTAAAGTTTGTAAGGTTGTAGGGAGTAATCTCTTAAGAGATACTGAACCGATTTTGAAAATCCTATTACCTACAGAATGCCACATTATTAGTGAGTGTACAAATTAAATGAAAAGACTTTTTCGCAGTGGTCGAATTTGCAACATATGTCTGATGTAAAACAGTCGAACGAAAACGTTTTTTACGAACGCTGCCGTAACCATAAGAGATATACGATTGTTTTGCATAACTGCATGTGGTAATATTGGAACACCAACTAATGTGGTTGTGAACGAAGTCACAGGTAACAGCTAGTACACTATATAATAGACAACTTTTTTTAATTAAACAGTTTTTTTATTTATATGTTTAGGTTACATTGAATAATTCATTTATAGAGTACAGTCTTTCTTTTATTGAATAAATTTCGTTTATTTCAAAGACTGCATATACATTTTAGTGGTTGAGACTTCCGATTAAGTTGTCTTAGGACATTTGTATTGAGAATATCACGCAACTTCCTTAGCGGATACATGATATTTGTCAAACATACATAGAAATAATATAGATAATAATAATAATATAGAAATAAACTTTTTAAAATAAAATTCATACTATAGTCAAAACCTCGTAGAGTCAGTTCAGATATTGTTGCAAAATATTCTTAAAACTAGCTGACCCGGTAAACGTTGTTTTGCCATATAAAGTATAATTCACGCGATAGTTTTATAAGTAATAAAATATTGCCTATATTATAGCCTGTACATCATTTTGTTCTATTGTCAATAGTTTTTGCAGCGCACGCAAAAATAGATTTTCGATTTTACACCTTGTGTTACAAAATAGCAATTTTATTACGGATCCCTAATGTTGAAAAAAAAACATAGCCTATATAGCCTTGCTCGATAAATGGACTACCCAACACTGAAAGAATCATTCAAATCGGACCAGTACCTGAGATTAGCGCGTTCAAACAAACAAACAAACACTGCAGCTTTATAATATTAGTCTTAAAATATCATGACAATGGTACGATTAATGTGATAAAATTTAAATGAACAGAGTAGGAATTGCCACTTGTTTTATTAAAACGACAATTCGGTAACAAACACATTAAAAATCACGATCATTTGTCTCATATTTGAAGCCAACATGTACTTACCTGATACGATCAGTCAGTTTATTTGTCATAGATCAAAGCGAATACTTAATGCAATCCTCTTTAGATTCTGTTTTGTTTGTGCTGCTCTGTCTTGCACTGTGGCGCTCTCCTTACTGCTGAATGACTATTTGACGAGTTGGTTGGTTAGACGCCCCACGTTGACGGTCGTCTGCTTCTTGGAATAAAGCATATATTTACCAGTGGGAGGCATCCTTGCAGAGGATCTAGGCTATGTGAGTACCACAGCGTTATTGAGTTTCGGTTTGTAGGGCGCCGTGGTTAGTGAATTTACTACACTGATGAGACTGACGATTCCGCTCAGAAGCTAGGGTTGCCACTGCATTGTAATTGGCAGGCCATATAACTTACTATAAGGTCTTGCTGGTTATTCACATTTTCAAAAAAAAATATTTTTTGACTTCGGGCAGTAATATTATGAACAGTTTGTTATTTTAAAGTTATTTCACTCACATCTGGAATTAATAATAAAAATTAAATTTGTAACCAAAATTTAAGAACAACGCGGGACTCGAACCTGCGACACCTCTGGCTCCAAAATCAGTTCGGGAACAGAAATGTTATAGAGCGTGCAACATAAGCGTGGCTCATAAGCGTCCTAACTGGGACAAATTTTGACAATAAGAAACGTCCGTATTCTCACGTGCAATTGGCACTTCCTACTTTTTTTTGTATCATCACAATCTATCTTATATATAAAATTCTCGTGTCACGGTGTACGTAATTGAACTCATCTGAAACGGCTCGACTGATTTTCGTGAATCTTAGCGTGCATATCGGCTAGGGTGGAGAATCGGACAACATCTATTTTTCATCCCCCTAAATGTTAAGGTCCACCCCTAAATTTTATTGTTATTTTTTTGGACAATTTTTTTTGTTTTTATTTTCTTATGATACAGCATAAAAATACATACAACCCTAAATTTTCAACCCTCTGCAATCAACACCTATTTTTGTATCGCGATTTTTTTAATATTCTATTCTATTCACAGATCCCCAATAGGGTTGCAAGATGGCAATCGAATACAATAATTGTAGTACGATATATTTGGTAGGTCTGAGAATCGGTTCCTAAAACTTTTTTTTATCTATCAAGCTAGGTCTTTACTGATTGATGACATAAATAATTCTAGACGGTAGGAATATGAACGAATCACCGCTTCAAAAAATATGTAAATGAAGTGAAGAGATTGCACGTTGAGGAATTGATACGTGACTATATATAGTCGATTAATTAACGAATTAAGATTTATAAATCTTCCCAATAATTCGATAAAACATGTTTGAAGTAAATTTTTTTATGTTGAGAACTCTATTTTGTAAAATTCGACATATCTATATATACGAGTATATAAGAGATTTCCATGTATATAGTCACTCATCACGATATCTCTGGAACTATTAGGCGTAGAGACTTGAAATTTGGTTGGAATATTCCTTTCGCCGAATAGAGGTCGGCTAAGAACGGATTTTACGAAATTCCACCCGCAAGAGTTTTTTTTTTAATATGAACAGAACAACGTCTGTCGGGTCAGCTAGTATCTAATAAAACTTTATTTCATTTTCTTTTTTACACTTACTGCAAATAACTTAAATTACTAACGGCCGTTCCCAGTATTCAGTCTATCTCTTACTTGAGATAAAAATCGTAACTATCGTTGACTTTTCTGTCGCAATAAACTTTTCGACGGTAACTCACCTCATCCGTACACGCTGTCTGTCAATGGGACGACGTATAGCTTACCAGCGATAGAAGTTTGTATGGAAGTTTCAATTCACGCGTCCCAATATAATGCGATAAGAATGACTTATCGGGTATATTGGGACAGCTTCAGATTATTGACAGCTAATTACTGACAGTAGAAGGTAGTAATTTATCTCTATCTGTAGATAGTATATTGGGAACGGCCGTAAATGTACAATATTTATTACATATTTATTATTATTGAAATCTTATTCTTAATGAAATTTGGTTGTTGTAATTATTTGTTTTGCTTGATTTTTGATGCTTATTGATGCTTTGATTGCTCCATTTCTAATGTATTTTTCAATTAAGAAACTCATGTTTAAAACTTTAATCCTTAACAATTCTTTTAAATTTCACAAAACAGGTGTTTTGTGTACTTTCTGGAATCATGTGGCAAGAGCGCAGAAATAACTCTCCCAGAAAGGACTGTGTTTATGTAATATTCTGGTGTTAAAATTGTGATTACATTCTAGAAAATTAGGTATTATATGACTACAGTAGGTACATAATAACATTGTAAAATGCATTACAAATCTTAGATTAAGCATTGGTCTTCGCTGTGCTCCAACTAGATATCGCAGGCGTAATGGCAAAGTGCGGCGACTAATACTACGCCGAATTGAGCGTACGCGAGCCAGTCTCGAACAATGTGTGACGTTGACGTGCCATATGTTCTGTTAAACTTTACTAATAATTGAAACTAAAATTCCGGGTTGCATAGTACAAATTTGTAATAATAATACTACAAGAAATAAGAAAGACACGGGGATCTATCACCAGTAAGTATTTTGTATTTTATTAATTTCAATGTAAAATAACACGAAGCGTATGTTACAAAATTTGAAAGATATGCCGTTGAGAGTCAAGATGCTACAAGCATCTAAAAGTTGTAATAAGCTATTGTTCATAGGAAGTGCGGTAACAATTCTTAATCTAATTTACAAATGCATACACTAAATCATATTATCAATGAAGTTCTTATTTACCTACGCTTAGAATATCATTATTCTAAGTACCAAGGTATATAGAAAGCTTATAGAAATACAAGCAGACCCAGCAAACGTTGTATTGCCGATATTAAAATCGCGATACAAAAGTAACTGTTGATCGTAGATGGGTGAAAATTTGAAGTTGTATGTATTAATATTAATGCTGACTCATAATCAAACAAATTAAAAAAAAAATGTCAAAAAAATTAAAAAAAAATTCGTGTGGACCACCCTTTACATTAAGGGGGATGAAAAATAGATGTTGTCTGATTCTCAGACCTACCCAATATGCACTCAAAATTTCATGAGAATCGGTCAAGCCGTTTCGGAGGAGTTCAATGTTTAACACCATGACACGAGAATTTTATATATTAGAGATTATGAATCTTATTTTTAGAACATCAAACAAGAGTTCCAATTTCAAATAAACATCAAATAAAATAAGCTAGATGACAAAATTCAGTACAGTAATGAATACAGAGGTATTTCTTTGCTATTTTTAAATTGAAAAATACCCATTCATTTATCTCATATTATTATGGTATATCAACTATTTCATTGGAGTTATAATGGTCGAATTACAATCAATGGGGGACCCGTTGTAAAAATGTGTATACCGAAATTAATTTAATTTAAAGTTACCATCAACTGATTTGAATGCTCGTGCGTTTGATTGGCCGACTGACACCAAGAAACTATCGTTTCGATACTTTTTCTTCGACTCTTTACAAACTCATGAACAACCTTATAGATTGTCCAGATGTACTTCAAAATATTGGCATTTGTGTACCAGCATTTAATGGTTGAATAGTTAGGTATTCCTCAATATTTATTAAATTTTATAAAAATAATTACGGATTAAACACTCCCATCCAACTCTTATGTGTAAGCTATAATAAAATATTTAAGTTAGATCATAATATCGATATTGTCTCTAATTTTAACTTTTATAAAAAACAGGTGTCCACGTTATTAAAAAGCCTAAATATAGATTAGTACGTAAGTAATTAGTAGTAGGTAAATTCATTACTTTTATTTTTTTTAATTTGTTTTAAGCATTTTCTTAGCATTATTTAGTTTAGTAGCGTTGTGCATACCTTTAATTTAGATATGTAAATAGTAAGACTTATTAATGTTTATCTTATTCAAACTTATGTATCTATTTGGAGAGCCTTAATAAATAAATAAATAAATAATAAAGTGGAAAAGCAATAGCAAGTAGTATTTACTAGTCAAAATATAATGTTGATTTACATCAGCGCCGATATCTATCGAAGTTGCCCGAATGTCGGTAATTGTGAGGTAATGCGCTTGCGAATACTATTTATTCTATAACTTAGGTTCAACTTTATAATGACATCACTATATGATTACACAACATTGAGAAGATAAACAAATTCGTTGACTTTACTTACATTCGAGGATCGAATTTCATTGCATTGGCGTAAATTACTTATAATTAAAATTCGTGTAATAAGGTGCCAATTGCAGACCTCAAAGTGATCGAAGTAAAATAAACTCAATGACAATCAGCGTATAGGTGATCCCGTACCATATAATGAGTCAAACGCTCTTGCAGTGGCGGCTCATATAAAAAACATCAACATAAGTCTCATATTTAAAAGGAAAGTTGTAAAAGATAATAGGAACATTGCAACATAATGCATATAGCAGAACGTTGAAAGCAAGCACCGCTGTACAAGGCATAATTAATCACACAGATAAACTCGCCCAATGAAGGAAGGAAGCCAGCCACATTTATATTTTGTGTGACAAAATACCCCGCCGTTTGATCCGGACGTAAAAACTGAGGAGAGTAGAGATGTGATGCATTTATCGATGATTTATTTATTAATATTAACCATTTAAGAATGATGACACGTTGATGTGTACATAAATGATAGATCCTAATTAAGGACAAAACTTACATAAACTAACACAAACAAATAAATACTGTTCAATCATTTCTTTAATTTTTTGGGATTTGAACATCTTATCTGGTATTGTCTTACCTGGAAAATTTGCTGGGAGCGCGATCAGTCAGTGTAAAATTTACCAGAGAAATTAATACACAAAAAATTGCATATATTTTTAAAAGTCGCTTATTACTTTATAAGTATTGAACAAATACCATTGTTGTACCTCATCGTGATAAAGTTTTCACTTGTCGCGTGGTCTAAAGCACACACCGTTTATATATAGAATGGATTGATGTCATTTTATAAAATTATTTTTGTTTTGTACTATTATATATTTATTTATGCTATGCGTTTCACGTGATCTAAGTCATACCAATAATTCTCTTTGTCCTTGCAAATGATTGCTTGTCGCCAGGTCAGATTAAAGCGGCCCCATTTGCGCTTTCCCTGGTGATTTCAATCCAGGGCTTAATTTCTTGCTTCATAATTTTATACCTTGAAATGTGTTCATAAATACGTACCATTTTTGGCATTCGGAGTCTCATTCCAAATTCTCATGGATCTGTGCTTGTCATTTTATTAGGCTGATGTAGACCAAGAATGCGTAAAAGGCAGTGGTAAATAATATGAAAGAATAGAGATAATTTTAATGGACTTGGAAAAAAGGCATACCTTTTTTTAATTAGATTGATTTTTTTATTTTGTCTGCCACTTTTTTCAAATACAATTTATTTTCATTAATATGATGAATTGTATAATATATTGAATCAGAAAGATGTAAAACAAGCAAGGTTAAATTTATTGCTAACATCATTCACATACTTACAAGTAATGACAGACTAGCATTACCGATTCATGATTAGACCGTTATAACACCTAAATTCGGGCTAATATTGTAATCATACTAAATATTCACGTTTACATCAATATTTTTTTACCAGATTTCATTCCATAATATTTTATAAAGTTACCCCATATCAATTTATACAACTGTTTAATTGATAATATACTTAGATTTATATTTATATCTTATTCATAAAATTCATTAGTGGATTTTAAAAGTCAAACATTGAGTAACTTTTAAAATAAGATAAAATATTTATGATTTCGCTATACTATATTCATATCGATAAAAATTACATCACTAAGGTTTAACATTCGAGCCTTTAGCGCTGTTGCTTATCGGAGCGTTTTACATTTTTATTGCTAGCGGATACAGCCCGCGCTGCGCTGACTTTATTATTTCTCCCTTGCAATTATTGTTTAGAAAATGAATGGAATAATATGAGTGTAATGTGTACATATCTGTTTTTATAACTTATCGAATAACATGGTTCCACTAGTTCCTGTAATTAGTTTGAGCTGAAATCTTTGGGGTAGCACTTTACATAATTGGCAGGTTATGATTATTGGAAATTTGTCTGCTTTCTGTGTTATTCTATGTGAAAGTAGAACATTTATATACCGGAAGACTACAGGGAAATAAACAGGAGTTAAAAAGAACTAAAAACACACGCTTTTTGTAGAAAAGCGAACTAAAAAATAGAAAATAACGCCAATTCTTGTCTTATAGACGATAAATGAAAATTATATAAATTAAAAAAATCAAATTTTTTTGCATATTGAAAAATGCAATAATTTTATCCAATTAATCTGTTGTCATCGGTTGATAAAGCAATGAAGTTTAAATGAAATCTGGCCGTTTAAAGTGGGTCAAAATCGCCCAAAGGAGTCGGTTACAAACAAATATACATACAGGTGAAGCTAATAGAAAGCGTGTAAAATACACTGGCCTTCAAAAGTATGTATCACACTTTTAAAATTGGGATAACGTTTTAAGTTCACAAGATATACTTTCGAAATAAAAAGGACTCCAAAGAGAATTTAATTTTGTACATAAAAAATTTATAGTCGGTAACCTTCTATTAAGAATTGGCTGAAAAAAAACTTCAAAAACAAAACAATTCCTTTTTCAAAGTGGACGTTTCCGAATTGCAATTTTACCATTCACATTTTTCTTTCTGTTCTAAATTTTTTTCAAGATCGATGGGTCTTGTTTTAAAAATTTATGCATATAACTTTTATTTATCATGCCTCTTTCAGTTGAAGAATGTGCTAGGATCATGGCTTTTCTGGAACTAGGCATCAGTATGCGTCGCACTGCAAGAATGGTGGGTGTGACGGTACGAACGGTCCAGAAGGTAAAGCGAAGGTACGAAGAGACTGGACACCATCTGAGAAGACCTTGTAATGGCAGACCCAGGTGTACCAGTGCCCGAGAAGATCGTTATATTATTTCCACTGTGTTAAGAAATCGCCACTAAAATGCAGTTGAAGTCCAGCAACAGCTACTTCAGACCCGGAGGGACAACATTAGTGACAGTACAGGTCTCCCTGTACTGTCACTAATGTTGTCTAAGAAGACTTGCTGAAGCAAATTTGAAACCCCGAAGACCAGCGAGTGGCCCAAAACTCGAGAGACAGCATCGAGTAGCGAGACTGCGATACGCCCGTGAACACATGCAGTGGGATGAAGAAGAATGGTCAAGAAATTTGTTTGCAGATGAGTCTCGATTCTCCCTTTACACTTCTGATGGAATTCTGATGGATGGCGAAGTGTTTACAGGCGACCTGGTGAGCGATACCTTCAAGCCTGCATCTCAGAAAGAGTCCAATACGGTGGAGGCAGTGTACATGTATGGGTTGGCATATCTTTAGAAGGTCGCACAGAGCTAGTAGCCATAGAAAATGGCACCCTCACTGGGCAAAGATATGCTCAAGAGATTCTCAATGAGTATGCAGGGCCGTATTTAGCAAATTTGGGTGATGGATCGATGCTGATGCATGATAATGCCCGGCCACACACGGCTCATATCGTACAAGAGTATATTCAGGAGGTCGGTATCAGCGTGATGGCTTGGCCATCAAGAAGTCCTGATCTCAAACCGATTGAACACGCCTGGGATGAGCTTGGGAGGTTAGTCAGAAATCGCAGACCACCACCTACTACCCTCAGGGCACTAAAGCAGGCCCTGGTAGAAGAATGGGAGAATATTCCCCAACATCGGCTCCGAAACCTAGTGTTCAGTATGCCAAACCGGCTCGAAGCTGTAATCAGAGCTCGAGAAGGGAATACCAGTTATTAAAAATTAAATAACATGTAATACATTTTAGTTGAATTTTTTAACACTAAACTAAAAATGTCTATTTTCATTGTTTTATCTTTTTTAAGTTAAAAATGTTACTAATGTATAATTTTAGTTAGTAAGAATTAAAGCCTATAAAATTTGCAACAAAACTTTTTTAATCTTAAATCTCTAACTTCTATAGTTAAGAAAAAAAATTAATTTGAAAAGTGTGATACTTACTTTTGCAGGCCAGTGTAGATTCAAACATTACAGGCACAGTATAAAGGAGTATACCAACAGTAGGACTGTGCTGTCCATGCTTAGACAATGACGTCGTTTGGAGGCTAGGGCTGTCACTATAAAGGCGAAGAGTAAGCAGAAAACACGCAAACATGGTGTTTTTAGACAAGTTTTGTGGTGAAAGTATAGCATTTCGAGCTATGAACACTACTTAATCCTGTTACTCATATGCTTAAGTCTTATTTGTAGGTTGCTAATGCTTGCGGTTGGTTATAATTAACACTGCCGAGCCTTTTTGAACTACCACTTTTCTTTGAAGATAAACAAGTTTTTTGGCATGGCGTGACGCATTTCTTTTGGTATTTCTCTCAGAAAAGTTATTCTTATAGCTTGTACTTTTTTGTGTAGGTTCATTATTCAAATTAGTAGTGAATAACGACGATTGTAAGCAAATAAACTGTTTTCCACACAAGAATTTTGAAAATATTGGCTTTGTTACATAGATGGCGGCTGCCGCCGTGAACTCATATCGCTCAAGGTCGCTGGCATTTATTGTCAGCTTAAATAATATTAGGCTATGTACGTATTGAGACACCAAGAATACGGGCGTTCACTTTGTCGTCGTTAATTAAGTTTACGTCGCGATCTGACAGTTGAATTGGATTTCATTCACTATCCTATGAATATACAAGCTGACCCCGTAGAGGTTGTTCTGTTCATAATAAAAGATAGTAGTGAAAAATGAAACATTAATAATAAATTAACCTGAATTTGTACACCCTCTCTCTTTCGAAACTTGATGATTTTGTTAATAATATAAAAATAAAATAAATAACAAGGGCAAAGTAGGGGGTTGTGTTAGTTTTAATATAAACAAATCATGGCGGTATAAAGTGCAAATTATTTTGCCTACAGTCTTAATAATTGAAGACAGGGAAAGTGGTATTTCAATTTTTTTGTTATTAAAAGAACTTAATCCATTTCAAAATGTAGCTGTATTGTACGTGGCTTTGCATGTTTCATGCTGAAGGATAAATAAAAAAAAACGTTTTAATGAACCGACTTCAAAAACTGAAAAGTATAAAATAACTTTATAAGTATTTAACTTAATACACCTCTTGTGCCTTTCTAATGCCTTTAATATGATAAAATTCTAACTCGAAAACTTTCATACTAAAATAAAATATGTTATAAAAACATCCTATCTCCTTAGTGGGACCAAACTGCACTCAGTGTGCAAAAATTGATTTAAATCGGACCAGTTGTAAGAAGTTCATCATAAAAATTCGACTTCACTATAAAATACCTCCTTTAACAGATAACGTATAGTAAAGGCAACGTTCCATCAAACTTACCCGATTCAATCATAAACCGGAACGAAAAGATACAAGAAAATATCATGAATGCACTTTCGAACAAAGAATTATAAACCTATAGATGATAAACATTTTAGCTAATTCAGACTATTAGTTAGTATGCGCGTATTTTTTAAACCGATTGGAAGAAGGAACACTATATATTACGGATAGCTTGCTATATTTCTTTGAAAACCGCATTCAAATCGATTTAGCCGTTTAAGAGATAAGTGTGAGACATATAGATAAAAATATTTAAACTAATTTTTTTGGCATTATGTAGGTACGGCTTACAGCTTATTTATTATACCATGTTTGTTTGTACAGATATCAGTTGGGAAATGGGAAACGTAAATTTTATATAATAATATGTCGATATAATATGATTTTTTATATTATTGTTTCCAACATTGTTGAATGGCTATTTGTAAAATTAGCTGGAGCGTTTTAGATGATCTAGAAGTAGTTAGTAGTGCTTGCTATATGAGGTATGCGATACTTGTACTCATATAATAAATATATTATTTGCCACAAGTTAGGATATCATCCCCACTATCTGGATGTGTGGCGGTCCTCCACAGTGCGGTTTTCAAGGAGCTTTCTCCCTCGTACTACAAAGCTGTGGAATGAGCTTCCTTGTGCGGTGTTTCCGGGACGATACAACATGGGTACCTTCAAAAAAAGCGCGTACACCTTCCTTAAAGGCCGGCAACGCTCTTGTGATTCCTCTGGTATTGCAAGAGAATGTGGGCGGCGGTGATCACTTAACACCAGGTGACCCGTACGCTCGTTTGTCCTCCTATTCCATAAAAATAAAATAAAAAATAAATAAAATATATAGTTATATATTCTTTGTTGCGGATTTGATTTAAACGGACTTTCAATGAGATCAAGGCGACAAAAATCGAAATGATAAATGTTTGACACTTTTCAATTTTGGTCGCCTAAACATAATAATAACAATATTGATACACTTTTAAAGAAGTTACCTTGCCTCAAATTAGGCATAGCCTGTACTATAGGTACAAGACAATGATATATTTAATACAATAAACTTACTTAAACATACATAAATTTTTATAAACATCCATGACTCGGAAACAAACGTCCATATTCAACACATAAAAGTTGCACCTACCGGGTTTCGAAACCCGGACTTCTAGGGTCACTAACCACTGGGCTATGTGGTTCGTCAAAGATGCTTCTAGTTTCTTGTTCAATGATATTCAACACAATATCTGATCATGTTGAGTTCATTAGTTTTGCTTAGCTCATTCGAAACGCGGCAGGCGGCGGTGATGACTTAACATCAGATGACCCGTACGCTCGTTTTGTTCTATTCTATAAAAAAGTGACACATACTTGGATCGATGTATGAATGAAGTGATAGATGAAACGACAATCGGGTTAAGATCGCCGGAATAGGTTGCGATCTTTGGGGGGGAAGCATTTGTACAGCAGTGGACGTCTTCCGGCTAAAATGGTGATCTCTGAGACCTTAAAATAATCAATAAATTTACCTTTTTTTTTGCCATGGTAATCTATACACGAAATCATAATAATAATATTGACACACTTTTACACAAATTATATTGCCTCAAATTAGGCAAAGCCTGTGCTATGGGTTGTAAGATAACGATAAATTTAATACGATATACTTACTTAAACATATATATAAACATCCATGACTCGGAGACAAACATCTATTTTCATTATATTAATGTTTGCACCTACCGGGATTCGAAGCCGGGATCTCTAGCTTAGTAGGTAGGGTCGCAAACCACTCGGCTATATACTGTCCTCTTTTATTATAAATCGTTTGAAAGGCGTGGATTGAACTATTAAGGAAAATCTTAAATTAATCTTCATTTAAAAGTAGGTAGCAAACACGAAGCAAACCATTTATCGAGGGCTCGAGGCGGGTTAGCGACGCCCGTCTTAACGTTGATACACAGCTCAGCCCCAATATATATTTATTAATCAACAGTGAGGTGAAGACAAATTCAATAATCTTCCCCGCAACGTAAATTGCAATAAAGCAACCGTCTCCGTCAATATTTAAATTGTATCAAGTTATAACTCGACCAATCACATTTGTGTATGCGATAACGCAATACGCGCAACCAATCAGTTGTGCGTATTTGAATTTTACAGTTTAGAAACGTTTTAGAGATATATCGCGCACGCTAGCGGCGCCTCGGGGCGAATCGTTATTCAATGGGGAGACTCGGGAGAACTGAACATATAGGCAGTATCCTGAAAAGCTAACTTGTTTATGTCGCGAAATGTTCAGTAGTAACAGAAGTAAGTTATTTTGGAGCTCTTTTTGCGTCGGACTAGGTTGTTGTACACTTTTTGTGTGATAAGTGATCGAACAAGTTGGCTTATTTGATATGAATATTTTTTTAGGCGTGGTGAACACTTTATTTTATAAGTATTGAATGACACTTTGCCTGCTATTTTGTGACACAACTACATGTGGTGGCAATAGATTCCGTTAGCAGTGTCTTCTGCTATCGAACCTATTGAGTACCTACAGGAGAGTTTTCATAACATCAACTATACTCTCCCAGTTGAATTTATTACAGTGAGACCTTTGGAGTTTCAATTATAATTGCAGTGGGAACTTCTTTAGCCGCAAAGTTGAAAACTTAATTATATCGAGATAAACATTATTTGATGGGTTAAGGACTGCCCTTAATCCATCAAATAATCGTCAAGCAGGACCGATCGTCGTGGAAATCTTGGAAAGTGGAAAGCTTTGTCCAGCAGTGGACTTCTTCCAGCTGATGATGATGATGATGAAACATTATTTCCATTTAATTGGTGGAGTTGGTGCCCAAGCTGGCGGTCTGTAAAATACTACAGATGATGGCAATTAAGTGGTAGCTGGACGGATCCGAGCGAATACTTTTCTTAGATCCCTAAGCCTGTTTAGCCTGTTAAGTAGGAAAGCCAAAACTGACAGATAAGGATCAGCGCCAGTTAAGAAGCACATGTCCAAAGCACTATATGGAAAGTGATTGGTTACCAGTGGGAGATTTTTGTGCACGAGATACCAGCTAGGTCGATACCACAGCGACGCCTTTGTGTATCATAAATCTATAGGCTGCAAGTGTAGCTATTGCAACTACTGGTCTACAAAGACTTAACATCTTATGTCCCAAAAGTGACAAGCTCAATTGCAATACAGCGCAGAATTTTATGTATTTCAATAATTCTGAACGGCTTTACACTGTCGTGTCATTAACAACAAGTAGCTCGTCTCATCACATTTTCTCATAAAACAATGCTACAACCCTTCGATTTATTAATTTCCAAGGTGTGCCGAGATATGTTGGTATAACCTTGGTCATTCAGAGTCGATTTAGATGCGAAAAGTTTGGATCATTGGGCATCGTCCCTGTGCAGTCACGTAATGGCAGGCTGACAGAAACTTCCTTAAACAGTTCCGGAGGGAAAGGGAGCAAACCTCTTGCGAATTCAGCCAATATGCTTCGCCTTCGCTCCAGCAATAATTTGGAGATATGATTAAAAACTAGCAATAATGTTATGGTTTTGCTAGAGAGAGTAGACGTTCGATTACCAGTGCACTTCTTATTTTTACTTCAGTGGCTTCTTACTCGAGAATCTTGTTGTGATAGTAAGTAGCTACTGGAAAGTGTTAGAATTACTTACACATATTAAAAATTACCCTTTAATAGTTTAAATTACACATACGAAAATGTATGCCTCAGACCTGGGAACTCTAGCGCAAGAAACTTAGCGGTCGTTCTTTTTTTTTTAATTTCGTTACAATAAAGTTTATTAATTAAATAGCCGCCATTCTCGAGATATGGTATCATTCAAAAAGTCATTTATGTTATAGTAACCTTTACTGCATAAACGATTTGAAACAATTCTTTTGAATTATTTCAAATCGTTTCCCAACAAAAGACTAACTAATTGGATTTAACCGAGTAGGAGCTACAGGATTGATTGTAGAAGACTAACTACCACAATCAATTCTACGATAAGCTTTATATAAATATGAATTAACTTTAATGAGGAAGAGTACTGCCCACAAGATAACGAACTACCAATAGCAAAAAAACCTCCGTGACTTGGACATCCAATAAGGCGCTGTCTACGTTTTCGATTTCCTTCGAAATTCTATTATCATATCGACTTGCCGGCTCAACTTCCGATGATAAGCCTTCTAACTGTAGATTCATTCACTCTTTCTAATTGTATTCTGATAGATCGAGCTGTATAGTATATGTATTTTCTGCGTTTTTTTTTTCATAATAAAAAGAAGTGAAAAGACCAGCAAACTTTGCTTACGGCAATGCAGTGCCGCAGGGCTTCATGATCGTTCTCAAAATTTTGAGCGGACCGTGGCTTGCGCTAGTCTCCTTAATCTATAAGATGTTAAGTTTCATCAGCCCAGCAACTTAACTAGCTAAAGCGCCGCTCAATCTGAAATTAAAAAAGTTGAAGCGTCGGTGTCGCAATAGTTGGATCGTCGACTCTCACCACAGAGCTCTCGGTTCGATCCTCGCCCGCCACGTACCAATGTGTTTTTGGTTTTACAATTCATATAAACATTTTTTCGACGCCTTATAAGGTCGGCAACAATGTAATTCCTCTGGTGTTACATAAGAGTATAGGCTATGGTGATCCTCCTGTTCCATAAAATAAGGATACAAAAAGATCTTGAAGCAGAAACAGGTCACTGCTAATAATAGTAAAGGCGTCTGCAGACTACCTGATGGTATCTTAGCAATCAGTCGGGTTAATATAAAAAAAGATCTCACATACAATGTGGCTTTATATTGGTATTATAGTTTTCAAAATCAGTTCAGTTGATCCAAAGATTACCTCCTACATCCTCACAAACTCACATCTGTTTATAATATTATTATAGAAGAGATTTTCACGATAATATCTATCAATTTATTTCAGTTAATGGGTTCCTAAGTCTTAGCATGATTGTGTCGCTTGCAGTTGACAAGTTAAGGATATGAGGCTGAGAGCCGCATAGATTGTACAAAGTGCTATCAACGCTTCTCAATAGAGCTGCCGGACACACAAGAGCTGGTAGTTATTTCAGTCAACGGATAAACTGAACTATACATTGCGGAAACCGCTAGTGTTCTTAATACAATACCTGCATAATGACAGATTTTGCTTGTCGTATTTACGATAACTTGAGTATTATCAGATATTAGAATGTTATGATGAATAAATAAATTATTATTAATAGAAAAATACAAACAGGACCTTGAATTTATTAATACCTACAAAAAACAATTCACTCGCTCTAAATTAGTTTTTCTTAATTTGATTAAGAATTGAAATTTAATACGACTAGTTCTTTGTCCTCTTTACGGACTTGCAAACTATACTAATTTAAATTTCCCACCCTTTTTGTTTTTGGTTCACGTACCGGTGGCGCCGCCTGGTGAAAGATGCTTCTTGAAATTTAGCTGACTCGACAAACGTTGTTCAGTTTTAAAAGAACGAATTAAATTTTGCTTATCTTGGCGGTGTGTGATCTGTCTCTTATTGCCAAACATCTGACAGTTCTTTTGAATAACGTAACATTAAAAAAAATATAATAAAGGTAGTCGTTAAGTTTTTAATTTTTTTTTAGATTCTTCGCTTGTTTTTATAATTTTTTTAATTTTTTAAGTGTAAGAATCTTCTAAGGAGCATTAGAAAGAATTTAAAAAAATTTATGAACATGTATAGTTTTTTATTAGTTATATATTTTTATATAGATTAGGTTATAGTATCGCTAAATTTATTTCAAACATTGAAAGGTTTTCTATGGAAAGAGAAAAAATTCTCCGAAAAAGCGTAAGCAATTGATTTTTCTCCTTTTTCGGTAGGTTGGTGTAACGTTTCTACCACGTACTTCCTAATTGAAACGAAAGGTATTTCCAGGACGATACGAACTGGCAAACAAAGCAGTGTAACTACCTATAAGCCTGTAACGCTCCTGTTATTCCTCTGATGTGTCACTTCCGATCAGCTGGTTTGTCCTCCTTTTTCATATAAAAACTATGCTATGACCACATACGTAAACATAAAAGAAAAAGGATTATTATAAATTCATAAAACGTCATCAAATCGTGTTCGTGTATTTTGTACGCAGGTGAAGAGACATTAATTTATAACACGATTTCGGGGCGTGATTTACTGTAACTGTTCCTTGTCGGCGCTTATGGCATGCCACACAGCAGTCTTGCGCGGTTTATTAGTTACAAACGCCGAAGTTTAAGTTAATTTTTGCTGAGTATTTGTTTACACTTGTTTATGAGTTTTTATATAAGCTAAGGAAATAACTTATCCTTCATACGATCTGCAAGTAATTTTAACAATTTAATTGACTTTCCTGACGTAAACACGTTTGATATATTTAACTCTAAGCCCAACACTATTAAATCATTACTTTCAAAATATTGGTTTACTAAATCATAATGTAAGTTTGTATTTAGTGTAAGTAAGATTTCCAGCTCAATGTTCTGACCATTAATATTATTGTATGTTCATGTCCTTATTTCATTTTCTTTAGTGGTTTAGAGTAAGATATCCTATCTTATTTTAATTAAGTATTTCCTTGAACAGATTTAATAGTTTTATAGAATTTTTGTTGTATTTTACTTCTAAGTTTATGTATTTTACTACATTACTGTATATTACAATAACTGCTATTGATAATACACATAAGTCGAAACTGTATTGGTGTAAACTGTAAGTTTTCCGAATAAAAAAAAAAAAAAATAAGGCAGTAAACATATCGAAGTAGAAAATGAATAAACTGGAGAATTAGTACTTAACCTATTTTCAAATAACAAGCAAATATATTAAGCATATATACATTACATAACGGTATGCTTAGATTATACTGTTAGTTCCTGTATCCTCAATAATAATTCCACATAATATCAAGTTTATGATGCATAAATTATTGTTTTTCAAAGAATATTCCTGCACTGTTTACACATCTATTGTCGTAATCGGTTCATTATTTGAGGCCTTCAAAAACTCATTCATTATTGAAGCGGAGTGTGAGACACGAACGAAGCAAGTATTTTACCGTCACGAAAATCGATACAGTGATCACATTCACGTCTGAATTCACTACGAGGCATATACAAAGCTGATGAGATGGATAGTCATCACCAGATCTTTCAGTATGGCAGTCCAGAATGTATGTATGAACCACTTACATTCTTTCTTCAAATATATTGAAAAAGATGTTCTTATTTTTTTTTAAATCGCATAAAAATTTTGTGTAATTGGAATCATAATTTATTTCTTATAAATTTTAAATTATAAGCAAAATTTAATGCAAATATTAAGCTACAAAATATCACGGCATACCTATCTACCTCACATGAATACAGCTGACTTCGTACCTCCTGGAGCGTCAATCGTGTCCCATATGCGATACATTTTAAAACTTTAGCTTCTTATCCCCTGTTACTATGGCCTGCGATATTGAGACATAACTCATACAACACTAACGTATGGTATAAACGCAGCGTGAATGACACCGGTGTGACTAACCTGTTATAACTCAAAAATAGCTAAAAAGCCTAATTTCTGTTTTTTTTTTTTATTTAGATTTATATACATGTATATACCAATAGTTAAAACGTTAATAAGAACATCCTCCTATATAAATACAATGTTGAGTAAAAGTTTGAATGAAAAACGGAGAACCTTAGGAGATTTGTGATTTCGAACAAACTTACATATTTAAATAAAGATAATTTAATGTATTCTTCTAGATGAATATGTTTTGTAAAAATCTAAAAGCGCTTGAGGACATTTGTGCTAGCTATATTTGATTTCCAAAATGATTTCAAATTAGTTACCTGCGAGCCTGAGAACCTTAAGAGAGGATAGTTGTAATCAAATTTTTGCGCGCGGCCATTTTGGATTATATAGATAATACCAAATTCGTTATCTGCGACCCTGAGAACTTTGGAGGCGATAGCTGAAATTGTAATCTTGCGTGGCGGCCATATCGGATTTTAAAGATAATACCGAATAAGTTATTAAAATTGCTGTTGGCTATATACTTACCTTGTATTGAATTCTTCATTCAGGAGTGAAGCTGAACCATAATAGTATTTTAAATGCGAATGTGAGTTTATTTCTTTGATACGCCACTTATTTTTCACAGGGTACGAAATAAAACATAAGTAGGTATATTTATTCTGATATTTTAAGGGTTCCCCAGGGAGTGCAATGCGAATTTTAGATCGAGTCCACACGTAACGAATGACGACAAATGAAAGCTATGCTATAAGAGAGAATTCTAAGCCTACGATGGCCTCCGTGCAAAATAACAATTTCACCTATTGTCTCCTAAGTTCTCAGGATCGCAGATAACTTATTCGGTATTATCTTTGAAATCCAATATGGCCGCCACGAAAAATTACAATTTCAGCTATCGCATCCAAAGTTCTCAGGGTCGCAAAAAACGAATTTGGTATTATCTATATAAAATGGCCGCGCGCAATTTTTGATTACAACTATCCTCTATTAAGGTTGTCAGGCTCGCAGGTAACTAATTTGAATTTTGCAATTCAAATATATCCGCACCGCAAAATTATAGTTACACCAATATGGATAGCGTTTCCACTGTTCACTGTATAGCAAAGAACGAATTTGGGTGCATTTTGTAATCCAAGATAGCGGCTACGGACAGTTATCATTGCAACAAAATGGATATTGATTTCAGGTTTATCAGAGGTGTGTAAAATCAATGATCGTTTTTTAAAGCCAAGATGAGACCGACAATATGAAAACTTCTTACTGACATATTTTCGTGTGGATGTATGCATTGGTCTACAATGGACACATAATTCAGGCTTGCAATTAAATATGCGGAAAAACGTGAAGATTTTTGTTTCTATTACCCTAATATTAATTTCGTTTTTAGATCCTTTACAATTTTGAATAAATTTGTATATTTATAAAAAATTTAAATTAATATCTTTTAACTCTTTATCTAATTTTATTTCATACCTTGCCTTATTTGTAGTGAAAATATTAATAGAAAAGAAACAAAAATTTTTAAATTGCAAAAAAATTCAATTTGCAAAAAAAAAAATGATTTTTGTTAATTTATACAATTTTCATCTATCGTCTATAAGGCAGAAATATATGCTAATTTTAAATTTCAACCATTATCTTTAACCGATTTATCTAATACTAGCTGACCCGGCAAACGTTGTATTGCCACATAAATTTATGAAAAAAAAAGGAAAAAAAGTCCGACCCGCAATTTTTAAATCTGTAATATCTTCGAAAATATTCATTGAAATCATATGCTGTAAATGGTCATATAGATCTATATTAAACCAACAATGTATTTAAGGTATTTAACTATATAAGGATTAATGCTGTATTGGTTAAAATCGCTTCGAAAATTAGCCATTATTTGTCGTAAAAAGTAAATGACAAAAAAATTGTTATTGTGGAATATCCATAAGAGATAGACATATACCATAGCTGTTTTTTCTGTAGACCTTTTAAATTTGTACAATTCTTAGTACTTATTTTGATAAATCTCGTGGCCAGCCTGATCAGCCTGCGTTTAATGTAAGCAGATTTTGTTTTTTATTTTATCACATTAGAAACCTCAAAAATAACAGTATTTCTCCACTATTTAATGGATGTTATTATACATATAAACCTTCCTCTTGAATTACTCTATCTAAAAAAAAAATCCGCGTCAAATTCCGTTGCGTAGTTTTAAAGATTTAAGTTTAATAGGGATATAGGGACAGTATACAATGAAAATAATAGCTTAAAATACTTAAAAAAATACCTGTATATTTTAACTACTATTTATTTTCTTCTTGATACAAGTATTTCTAGTAGGTACACATAGATTGTATAGGTTGGGTCAAGGTGCGCCTATGACGCTCAAGCGGTCAAACATACTGGTAATAAAGTATAACTTTATTGTGGCACTACCCTCTAACATCATTGGGAACTAGCAAACATACAACTTTACCTTTATTTACAACTAATATTAGCATTTACAGACTGACAAGAAAAAGTGTAGGTATATTTAAGAATTGAATAAGATCTCGCACAGATGTTAAATACCTGTCCGTTAATGACCAAAAATGAGTTTTAATAGTTTAATATATTAACTAATGTAAAAACACAGTTACATTTAATTACACGCGTGTTAATCCTTTAATTATAAAAAAAAACTAATAAGCACGCTTTATATAAAATTCAACTAAAAAATAGGAAAATAAATTTAAATTAAAAATAGTGTAAAAAATATATTTCATTGTAAAAAAAAGTGTGGGATGTAGAAGAATTATTATTTTAATAATATCTTAAAAAGCACCCCACGCTTTTTTTACAATAAAATATTTTTTTTACACTTTTTTCAATTTAAATTTATTTTCTATTTTTTAGTTGAATTTTATATAAAGCGTGCTTTTTAGTTTTTTTTAACTATTATTTATTTTTAATTTTTTAGTTAAATTTTCAAAAGCGTATTTTTAAATCTATTAAGTACTCTAACATCAATTCCTGCCTTATCGGACTATAGATGAAAATTATATAAATTAACAAAAATCATATTTTGCAAATTGAAAAATTTAATAATTTTATCAAATTAGTGTAACGTCATCGGTCCTCGATAAATCTACAAAGTTTGAACGAAATCTAGCCGTTTAAAGTGGGTCAAAATCGCGCCCAAATAAGTCGGTTACAAACATACAAACATATAGGTGAAGCTAATATAAAGCGTATAAAAAGTGTTTTACTCAAACATACACAAAAACAAACAATCAAACAAACACACGCCTACCGTATCTATTAAACAGCTTGCCTGAGGACATCCGACTAGAAACCAGTAAAAGAAAATTTAAAACTAAACTTAAGAAATATTTATTGGCAACCCTGCCTTAAAATTAAAATTAGATTTTTTATTATATTTTTATCAATATTTTCTAATTACACTTGTATACAATCAATGTTCTAATAAGTATTCATGTATTACAAGAGACTTGATCCTGCAGACAAACTGTCCAAACAGTTTTGCGGGACTATGTTTTTAGATTCTTTCTGTTTGATTAATAGTGTAAATAAATAAATAAAAAATTAGTTTATTTTATATTCCAGCATTATATATATTTTTTTCTATTTCTAATCTAAATAAGCAAATCGCACGTTGAGGCCTTTTCTTTAGTATGCGGAGGTTGTAAAGTTAATTATTCTTTATTCGAGTATCCTTATTAAAACAGGCCTAGGCCGTGTAAAAATTTACCCAATTATATTAAACCATTATTTTGTTATCATTGATTTTTATGTTATGATGCCTGTCCTCACCAAGACTTCTCTTTTTAATAAATGTATGTACCATTTACTGTGGAACTTTTTTCTCAAAGCTACCTACTTACCACCCGGGAAATAAAGGAATATAATTACAATTACTAAGATATTGGCGTTATGGTGAGTGTCGAACCCTTATCCAATGATAGCGATAGAAGCGATGGCTAGTCCATGCGCCATGTCAGCGAACGCGAGCTTCTATCAATGACTGGTCAATTAAATCATAGGGAACTCTGATTTGTGTATTAATATAATATGTCAAAATTCATAAATAGAATTGATTGCTTTTTGAGTAATCTATCTATATATATATAAAAATAAATTGCTTTTCGTTAGACTCGCTAAAACTCGAAAACGGCTGGACCGATTGTAAGTCCAGAGAAGGTTTAAAAGGTGAATAAATAGGAAAATGCTGCTAAGTTAAATAAAAACAACAAATTTGTTTTTCCTTTGATGTGTCCATACATAATTTCTATGAGAGAATTTATTGACGCACGGTTTGACAGTTCTGCTGTGAAACAATTTCATTACGACAGCAGGGTGCATATTTTGCGAAGTAATTTTTGATGTTATGATATATTATTGACAAATTCATATAAAAACATTATTTTATTTATTATACACAGAACAACGTCTGTCGGGTCAGCTAGTTAATAGATAAATTTCTGTGTAATAAACTACATAACAGTGAGGCAACAAAACAAGCCGGTAAACGTGTAAACACATAGCCCCACGCATACACTTACACTAATACACGCCTATTGGCCGCCATTATGAGATTCGACATCGTCTGTGACAGATCAGTTTGCGTCGCAACAAAATATTTTAAAAATGCCATCGTGCGTTGTGTAAAAGTGTAAAAGCAATAATATAAAAGTATTTGTGGATATATGATTATTTAAGGGAGAGAAAATTGTGAAATGGTATACCCTGTAACGGCACACACACTAGCATAAAGGTGCTTCACTTGCTAATATCACGGCGCGGACTCCTTCTTATTTTACTAGTCCGTGAGCTTTTTGTATTCTTATTTTGTTAATAAAAATTCTCTAGAAGCATTATTCTAGTCGTCATTTCGAATAGTATACGAGTATTTCGATATGATGAAATTGCATGTAATTTATTTACCAATATGACCACGTGCATATGCAAGCCCGCAAGCAAATAGAAAAAAATTTCTTTCTCGTTCATATCAATATTTATCTCCCTCTTAAGCTCCTATTAAACTATCAATACTGTTACCCTGTGCATGCTACGAACAGTAAGGAACATTTGCAAGGTTGTTTTATTAACACAATTTACACAATTATCAAAAAAAACAAGTTAATTTGTAATGCCCGTGTGCCAGCTAAGCCTTAGATCAGAAACAAGAATATAGTATGACTTTATCCTGAACGGAAAAAATGATTGAGTGATTCATTGATGCTATGATTGAACATATTTATAGTGCCTTAATTTACACGTTATTGCTTTACACAATTTATTTTCCCAAAATGTTACTGATGTTCTTGTGTTTTTGTAATCATATTGTAATAGTAATAATAAACTTTATTTTACAAAAATAGAGTTCAACAACAAATTTTTGGGGGTTTTATTTTGAAACTAGCTGACCCGGCAAACGTTGTTTTGCCATATAAAGTATAATTCACGTGATAGTTTTATAAGTAATAAAATATTGCCTATATTATAGCCTGTACATCATTTTGTTCTATTGTCAATAGTTTTTGCAGCGCACGCAAAAATAGGTTTTCGATTTTACACCTTGTGTTACAAAATAGAAATTTTATTACGGATCCCTAATTTTTAGCCTTCCTAGCCTTCCTCGATAAATGGACTACCCAACACTGAAAGAATCATTCAAATCGGACCAGTAGTACCAGAGATTAGCGCGTTCAAACAAACAAACACTGCAGCTTTATAATATTAGTATAGATAAAGAGCTGTGATGGTTTGAAAGTCTGATATCAATTATAAGATTTAAATTAAAGGTACCAGCAATTTTTCATATTTTTTTTTACATTGGTTTCAGATAACATTACCGTTGATATGATTATGATTATGGAGGAACATGCATACATTTAAGGTATTTAGCAACATTACATAAATTATAAATATATTTTCGTTATTAAAGTATTAATAATTTTAATAATAAAGAGTACTACAAATACGAATTGATTGTGTTAAGTTATTTGTTAACAGCTAGATATCTTGAGATTTTCGGTTTCAGTGTTTATTTTTTATAGGAGCCATTTGCTAATAATATATTAACTAGAAAATTTAACAAGAGCCTATAAATAAAATCATTAAAAATGTTCTTTAATATAAATACCCCCTTATTCATAATAGTCTGCTAACTTAAAGCATTGCTAATTCTCACTCTGTCTTGTTCTATTGACCTAAGTCAGAATGAGAAAAAACACTCCTTAGCGGCTGTTTTAAGTTAGCGGACCATTATGAATAAGGGGGATAATCTACAATATACCGCAGGCGTAGTCGCAAAGTGCGGGAACTAATACTACCACCGAGTGGGCGAGTGACGTGCCACATGCTCTATTAAACTTTGATAATAATTAAAGCTAAAATGCCGGATTGCGTAGTAATACTTTGTAAAAATAATACTACAAGAAATAGGAAAGACACTGGGATGAAATAAATATTTTGTATTTTATTAATATCAATGTAAAATAACACGAAGCGTATGTTACAAAATCTGAAAGATGTCATTAAGTGGCAAGATGCAATGCACACACCGTTGCCGTAACGAAAAAAGCTATTGATTTTAGGTAGTGCGCCTAACTTAGCCGGATTATACTTCGTGGCCAATCGTCTTATTGTAATTACAACTTTTTCAAACTTATGTCAAATAACTGCACGATTCATACTTAACTAAATTTCATTTTTTACTTAGGCAGTCCCGCCCCTTATTACGTAGTATTTACATCCTCTTCGTTTTATATTGTCGACTGTTTTTGTAAAAAAAAAAAAAAAAATTCTGAAATATTTCCTTAAATGACTTATAATTTATTAGATAGTAAATTGGATTGGTATCCCCAATACATTTATAACTTAAATAGCACATATAAATTATATACCGCTGTTTGTATTGAATCGACAATAATTAGATTACGAAACGTGTTTTTAGAACGACCAATGGAAGTTACTGAGTACTATATATACATAATATAATATCAATGTAGTGTTTGGAGAGAATTCAACCAATAACTTCCATTGAGGAAACTTAATGAACGTCGAAAAAGACCAGCCACAAAGGTAAAGTATGATGAATTGAAGGAAGGTAAAACGTAGATGGTAGAAGTCACATCAAAGTACCAACCAATTAGCGGGATGGTTTCATGTTGAACTAAAATAATTATTGACATTTTGCATCGAATTTCTAAAATTGAAACACGTGTGGTGTCTTGCGACGCCCGACAGACGTGATAACTTAAACTAATAAAAGTTAAACTATTTAAAATTGAAATAAATATTTTATTCTTATTTGAGTATGTATATTAGAATTTCGTGTACATGTACCTTATTACTATAATTATTTAATTCTATAAAAATAACGATTGGTTAGAGCGAGAGAGGAGGACCGCCTACCGCTGCCGTATCCGTGAGAGAAAGGGATGCCAGACAGACAGTCGCCGTAACGCGTTACGTTACGAAGCGGTTTACCCGCCCCAAAAGAAGTTATCACTTAAAAAATCTTGAAAAATGGTGCCCCATGATTTAACTGATATGAAGGACAGCGTTAAAGCTTGCATTTATATGTTGAAACGGCAAAGGGATTTTGAGGTGGATTCTGATGTGTCATGAAACGAAGATCCTATATGAAACATCCAAGACTTGTCCACCGATCTTCACCATTATTGGTCCATGATACTGTAAAATCTCACATGGCTAACTAGATAATGAAAAGATTTTACTAGTTTGATTATTATTTTATATACTTTTGAAGTAAGTGCGAGAGACAGTAACAGTCAAGATCTGCAGTAAATAATTTACTAACTTAGAAAGTTGCACTAGTTGTCGGAATCTATTCTGAGTTGCGAGCCATACCAGTAGATGGACCCATATAGTTAATATATACTCACGTATAGACTACCTGTCAGCCCGATAATGTGTGACCAATTATGATTTTTCAATGTGTGCGTTAGTAGTTTAACAATTGATAATAATTGATCCCACACTCGCAAAAAGGCGCTTAGTCGTTGAGTTGCGGAAACCGCTTATACGATACCATACCATAGATTTTCTTTCCTATTCTTTCTTGCTGTACCTCAGTAAGAGACATTCTTCTATCTTGCATGTTTTCTTTATTCGTCTATAGGTACACTAATTAGCTGCAGAACTTGACGATACACAAATATATATAAAGAATGTACTGCTTAATAATAACTGCACAAACACTTGTAATTATAAACCTGATTTTTTTCCCACCTTGATTTTAAGCTCGCTTTAAGCCCCTGGGACAAAAGTGGCCGATTCTCTCCTGGCAAGTGGTCTTTTGTCGTATACGCTACTACCAGTGAGAAGCTCCTTTGCACCGGATGCACGGTACCTATTTCTGTCATGAAGCAATAATGTGAATGCTTTACTGTGTTTCGATCTGAAGGGGCCCATAGCTACTGAAATTACTGGGCAAATGAGACTTAACATCAGTCTTAAGGTGACGAGCGCAGTTGTAGTGCCGCTCTGCTGAACGCCCTGCACGTCTCGTCCCTTATTTTCTTTAAAAAAATGCACCACGTGAAATAAGTAGGACATTTCCATCCGCGATTGTCAATACACAATATTCTACTACTACCTACTAGTTTTTACATTATGTCATGTGAGTTGCAAAAAACCGCTATACGTCGCGAATAGTATAATTATATTAGTACCGCACATTTTAATTATACATATTGTGTTAAATCCTCTTAAAATGTATGATAATCAATGGTGTGATACTGACACATTTGAAAATTGACGAACAGGAATTATACTTTTCCGATCTGACTAAACAATTACAACAACTCTTTTCTTCCACAAACTGTAGACATTATTTGGAGCCTATATCTGCAGTGAAGCAGTAATGTGTTTCGGTCTGAAGGGCGCCGCAGCTAGTGAAATTACTAAATGAGACTTAAGATCTTGTCTCAAGGTGACGAGCTCAATTGTAGTGCCGCTCAGAATTTTTGGGGTTATCGAGAATTCGAAGCAGCACTGCATTGTAATGGGCAGGGCGTATCAATAACCATCAGCTGAACGTCCTACTTGTCTCGTCCTTTTTTATCATAAAAAAAATTAATAGTCAGAATATGAAATGACAAAAGAAGCAGTCTACATGCAACATGGCCGTTGCGGCTAGGCCTAGACTAGCCGAGGCGTATTATATCTACCGGATTGTGCTTAGCACCCCTTTGTAGGCATAAGTAGGCCACGCCACTTTGCAGTAATGATTATATTCATCATAATATCTATCGCAGTGACTTATATACTATTCTGACTGATGGTTTTATTTGTTAGAACTATAATGATGATAGATTGTTTTCAATGAATTCTGTAAAGGCACGCAGAAACATTGGACACAAGTGTGCAAATAGGACGTTTAACTATGTTGGAATATGTATCATCTACGATATATAATATTTCGGTATAATATGATATTGTTGCTGTTAATTAACTATTTATTCAAATAGAGTATTAATTCAAATACACACATTATTATCGAAAATAGGACATGATATCTCTTATTGAAAAACTACTACCAATTCAGAAATAAATGCCTCAGACCTGAGAAGAACGGACGCAAAAAACTCAGCGGGCTTCTTTGTTTTTTTTTTTAAATTCGATCAAATTTATAATTTAAATAGCCTGATAGCTCCATTCTCAATCTGTGGTATTATTAAGAATGTCGTTTATAATTTAATACTTTGATTAATGAAATGTTTGGCAAAATTTCGACTTTATTGCCCTAATGAGGCTTATTCGGTACAGCCTGCTGACACACGGTTGGATCATGTGGGCAGTAGTATCTTAAAAATAGGGTTGCGCTGGTTACCCTTTGGATATAGAGCCCTAAAAACTATAAAAGACTATAAATGTGCATGTCACTTGCACTACTATATCCCGTAAGTGACTAAACATTATATAAAATGAGCTAATACATATTATAATAATATTTATCAACCAGGCAGAGCGCTGCACCAACGGAATCTATACTTACCCTCAAAGTTGCATGCAAAGTCTGCGTCGCTTTCTGTCTATCTCCTTAAGCTATCCTCAAAACAACTTGACTATAATATTGACACACTTTTTACACAAATTATCTTGCCCCAAATTAAGCATATATAGCCTGTGTTATGGGTTGCAAGACAACGATATATTTAATACAATAAATTTACTTAAACATACATATAAACATCCATGACTCGGAAACAAACATCCATATTCATCATATAAATGCTTGCACCTACCGGGTTGTACTATGCTTGGTTACCGACTGCTACTATGATTGGTTTCTGTGGACTATTCGGCAGTTAATAGTTTTCTCTTTCAAATTCGATCCAGATGAAGTTGCCACATAGACAGCGACTTCACGTAGACCTACTCACTGTATGTAGCACATATAGTTGTTTGCGGTGAACAACAAATTGACTACAGAGTAGGCGGCCACTTCAATTATTCTCAGACTAATCGAATTGTCGTGTCCTTTACGAAGGCTGGACACCAAGAAGCTATCAATCCAACATTGACGTATTGAATTTTTTTTAAAGTGCTGCTATAATTAATCTGATGTTAATTTATACGAGCTTCTGATAGAGCACTGTTAAAGTTATTTTATAGTTCGAATTTTATGCCTCAAGTAATTGAACAGTAGTTATTACTTTCCATCCAGTGAGTCCCGTATTGCTCCAGTCATCGGCTTATATTTTAATATATTCTTACATCTGTTATATACAATGTTTTTAATAATGTGTATTCTATTATATAATAGAATACACATTATTATAAACATTCATTAAATGAATGTAGACTTGATCTCTTTAAATGAAATTTAAATTCCACCGGACATACAATGGTATAAGTCAGACTATAAAACAAATTATGCAATTCAAAGATCTTATAAAATATTGCTTAAATACTGAATCAAACAATAGCAAAAGTTAAATAATATATTACTACAATAAAAACATGCTATTGTCTAAGTGTAGATTAGTATGAAATAAGGGACATGCTTGCATTGAAGCATCTTCTTGTATGTGCACAATTAATTGATGGTGAACTTGCGATACTTGAACTTGAACCGTGTCTTCGTTCACAGGTATAATACTTTGTTGAGGTAATAAGGCATTTTGTATGTTTTCTTTCGGTGGCGACAGTTGAAATACAATAATTTCTCGTAATTTTTCTAGATCATTCAAATACTGAGATGGTTTCAAATTCTCGACATCTATATTTAGATTCTTACAAAGTTCTTGTATTACATAAATTAAATTTAACTTCAAATTTGGGTCTTGAAGAAATTCTGCCAGAACATTCATCAGAGCCATAGTCCAGGGATTGGGTGGTTTAAATACAATGCTTTTAGTGCAAGAACCTAAGATCTTGGCTACAAATGGTACTACATATAACATGTCCATTTGGCCATTGATATAAGCTTCAAGTAAAAGTGCTTTAAGATCGAGGTCTATTTGAAGGATTGGCTTATTGCGAGCCAATGTTATCATTCCTAACCAATGACCAAGGTTCCTTAACAGAGATCGGTCAGTGAAGTTAGCTATTCCTTTTTCAGACTGCAGTAATATTCGTATGTTTCGGTAAGTTTCATTCAGTACTAATCTATTCACTTCCTGAATTTTAAGAACATCCAGAATATTTATAATAAGATTGTGGAGATTACGATCATAAGAAATAGGTTGCATGACAAGATACTGAGCAAGAAATGGGTAAAATTCGTCGGTAAGAATATCTTTAAGTTCATCACATATCATATGTACATTGAGGAGATTTACACTGTTTAAAATGAAAAACAATTTCTCTTGAAAATTGGTTTCAGCACTTGACTCACATATTGAACTATGTATAGCAGATGGGCTGCCAGAGCCACTAGCTACGTAATACTGTTTAGTTTCTTTTACATGCAAATGAAGAATGCCGTAATCGACGCATTCAATTAAATGTGGGGGGAATTTATGAAAATTTGGTAAAGCCTGGATGAATCTGCAAAGATTTGGCATTTCAATAACTTTTGATTTGAAGTTATCTAATGCAACTATTCCGAATGAATATATTTTAGACTGTTCCGGTTCCCTTAAAGTACCTAGTACAAATTCCAGTACTTTTTCCAGTAACACCCTATTCACGATGAGATCATTTGCAATAATACCACCTAGAAGACGAGCCATTTTATTCAACTTTGTTTCTGGGTACGCTCTTAAAAGTTTTAATTCCTCAAATAGAAGTCGTGCCATGAATTTGAATAATTCTATCCTTGTGTTGTCGGATGAACTTTTCAACGTTTTCAAAAGATCGAGCAATTCCTCTACTGATAGTTTGAATTCGGGGGGATCATTATACAGGCGCCAAAAGTATACAAATGCTTCCGACTCATTGTGTGATGTATAATTGTAAATCAATTGTAAATTTAGTACCGCTTCAGCTGGCGAAAATATAGCTGCGCTGTCGGCACTATGTTGCTTAGGCACAATAGTACTTGGATTGTTTGCTTGTATTTTGCCTTGGGAACGTGATTTGGTGCTCTTCAATAAAGGTGGGCCTTGAGGAGATTTAACTAAATCGAAATTATTATTTACATGGGGGGTGGAATATTGATCACCTGAAGCAGGCTTAAAAACTGACTCAATTTGTCGCGTGTAAAGACACGATGTGTTCGGCTTCGTTGATTTCAATATTTTCATGTTATAACTTGTTCTAAGCTTGAAGATAGTGTTTTTTAGTTCTTGCTGTACAAATGGCGTAAAATGATTTATGCAGTCAAGCATAGTTCTAATCGTATCTGGGAACAAATGTGAAGTATTTGGTATCGGTTTTACTGAGACCTTACCTATAAGTGGTAGGAATCTCTGTTGCAGGTAGTTTACCATTGCGGTCAGAAAGTTTTCACCGTTTTCTCTTATTTTATTTGTAAGCCACGGGCCAAGATTCAAACATTCCTTCCAAGATGCTAAGCATGCTAAGTCTATAATAAATGGAAACGTCTTTACATCTAGAAGCATGAATAGTGCATTCAAGTCAAGAGCAACATCCAATATTCTACATATCTTCACCTGCTCGTCATCACCATTTAAATACCAATCAACCATTGACTGTATTATTATTTGTTTGATGACCGTGGGGCTTTGTGAATGCCACGCATATTGTAGAATCATTCTAGAGTTTGGGTGAGTGCCCAGAAATATTGCAGTCAATGTTTTCAACAACTCTTGCCGGAATAATGTTATTGTTGGTGGGCTTATTTGAAGCATATCAAGTAGCAAAATGTCAGGACAATGTTGCAATGGAAACTTTAATAGCTCATGAACTTGTAAATAATATCCCCGTTCAGCTGCATAAAGTAATAACTCAACTAAATAAAAACAGCGCCAAGTCGACACTTCCATGTTATCACTTTCAGGTGGAGATTTCAGTAGATCAATAGACACGGGATGAAATGGAAAATCAGCGAAGTTGAAAATATCTGGATGTTTAAGAATATTTAAAATAAAACTCATCTGGCCTTCAAAATTGGTCCATCTAAGACATAGAAATTCTACAATAAAGGCATTCGGTGGGTATCCTGAGCTTTCTACGCCGAGGCGTAGTATTTTGAATAGTAAATTGAGTCCTTGCCTTCCGGGCACAATGAACTCTGGATGATCTAAATTTGAGACAACTTCCTTCCAGTTTAGACTAGGGACCAACTCGTTTATTGTCTGCACAAATATTTCAGCATTCCATTCTTCAGTGTTTGCCTCTTTAGTTACATGGTTCACAATAATATTATCAGGATGATGTAAGTGAGATGGTTGCTGTGCAGGAGGAATATCCCTCCTAACCATAAGCGATATAATTCTAGCAACATCGTTTGCTGTAGGTTCTCCAAAGCCGAAATTTATCATATGAATTTTACAATCTTCCACTGAAGCTGTAAAGCTATAGCCTACCTTATGGATAGTGTTTGATAATGAACTATATATTTTAATATAGTCCTCTTTAGAGGGGGCAACGTCGGCAGATGTCATTTCCGCAGTATGAATTCGTTACTCAATAATTTAATTTATAAAAATTTGTTCTTGTTGAGATTAGCGTTCGCAAAACTTCAGGGCTAGATTCCTGCCGTGCGGTTTGCGATGACTGTAGTCCACGATCTGTGAAAAATTGTATAACATTAATTTAATTATATGGTTATTATTGCTGCTATATAAGTTCCTAGATTAAAATGAAATTTCACAGAACATTTTCAGAGTTTAAAAGACGAAAGACGTAAAAAGATAAAACGGAATCCTGGTAAATAAGAAACGCCGTCAAGGACCATGACCATGCAATAGACGGAGCCATAGACCTAATAAGCGAGTAGACTCCTAAAACCTTTATGTTCGTAATGCCAATTATAAGAAGTCTGTAATTTATATATAGTAAAATGAATTGCTGTTAGTCTCGCTAAAACTCGAGAATGGCTGGACCAATTTTGCTAATTTTGGTCTTGAATTATTTGTGAAAGTCCAGAGGAGGTTTAAAGGTGAATAAATATGAAAATGCTCGGAATTAAATAAAAATAACAATTTTGTTTTTCCTTTGACGTTTCCCGTCGTTTAGAAATTGAAACAATAGCTTAAAATGAATAACTAATTTGAATTTTTATATATTACAAATATTATAGACTTAAACCCTATCAATACGTAGCTCATACAAACAATATTATCTTATTAATATAAGGTATAAGATTTGCATAAAAGGTGTATTACATTAAATCTCTATTAATTTATACTCTTGAGTTTTTGAAGTCGGATTTTTTAAATATTTATTATGTACAGAACAACGTCTGTCGGGTCAGCTAGTATATTACCTAATAAAAAACTTAAAGGAACACACAAGCAATCGAAATAATCTTAATTGGTCATTTTGGAAGCGAAAACGAGCGTTTAATGTTCTGTTTGACTTGCAGGCTAATCAAGTTTACTATCTATAATCCCTAGCGTCGTATAGGAACTACGTTACCTTATGTGGCCCTAGATTTAACTAGTCGTAGTTACACTTTAGTCCGACGATACTAGGTTTTGAGGTCTAAATATTGGAGTTGTGTATTGAATATGCAATCTGGAGACTGCTTACGTAGGTATTTAGGATCTTAATTAAAAGATTTTATGAGCGAGTGTTCAATAATTCGCTAATAAATTACGGAACCATATTAAATTAAATTAACTTTAACACTAGTGACATATTTATGTAGCTTCTTAACGACTTAACTTTTTTTATTTTTCCGCAGCCTAATTGCCTACATGGTATGCAATTGTGGCCAAAACGACTTAATAGTCAAATCAAAGAGACGATATTAAATTTAATTTAATATTATATAAAATCCAATTTTTATTTAATCTGTCAATCGAATCTGATCTGTAATTCAATATGGCTATCTTAATTTCCCAAGTATACATAATATTATGTAGTATTGAAAACGCTTTTCATCATATTTATACAAATCTAAGAATCTCAATTAATACTTTCGTCGATGCATTGATCATACACACATCTGTAGATCTGATATTGAAATGGAAAAAGCAGGCTATGGATCGAAATATCAATCTCGTATTGCCAACTTAGGATTGCATACTACCTAGTTCTACATTTCGCATATTAAAAGCGGCCGTTGGGCATATAATCCATAATAGCGAATAAATGTAAATTATTTATATATAAATGCGTTGAATGATATTATAATATAACAGACGAACTATATCATATATATATTTCATGAAGTATTCCTCCTGTAAACGTGCTTTTTTAAAAATGGAAATGCTTTTATAAATTTTACCAGTGGAAGGCTCCTTTGCACAGGATGCCGGCTAGATTATGGGTACCACAACTGCGCTTATTTGTGCCGTAAAGAAGTAATTTGTAAGCACTACTGCGTTTCTGTGTGAAGCCGCAGCTAGTGAAATTACTGGGCAAATGAGACTTAACATCTTATGTCTCAAGGTGAAGAGCGCGGTTGTAGTGCAGCTTTTTATATATATATATTTTTATTTTTGAGGTTTTTCAAGAATCCTGAGCGGCACTGCATTGTATTGGGCAGGGCGTATCAATTTCGGCGTAAAATTATCGTCTCGTCCCTTATATTCATAAAAAATAAAAATATACGTTATTTGAGAAAATAACCATTACTGTAAAGTGCATTTGGTATTGATACTAGCGAAGGTCTCTGACTTATCCAGGGAAGATATACTTGTCGATTAAATCGACCATTAAAACCAATTTTACTTATGATTTAATGTGATTTAATTTATAGGCTGAAGCCTAACACATATTCAGTAGGAGTAACCGTAACTTTACCGGTGAAAGCTGCATCAGAATTGGTTCCGTTATGAGTAAGCCGGAAGGAACAGGATCGAGAAGCAAGCTCAAAAGGCCTCCTTAAACCCGGCAACGCTCCTGAGATTCCTCTGGTGTTGTAATAGAATGTAAGCGGTGGTGATTACTGAGCACTAGGTGCCCTTTTTGTCCTACTTTTCCATACAAAAATATGAATCCGTTTTTTTATATAAACATTTAATATTTTGAATATGCATTTAGTAATAGGTTGAATTTTATTTATATACTAGCTGACCCGGCAAACGTTGTTTTGCCATATAAAGTATAATTCACGCGATAGTTTTATAAGTTATAAAATATTGCCTATATTATAGCCTGTACATCATTTTGTTCTATTGTCAATAGTTTTTGCAGCGCACGCAAAAATAGGTTTTCGATTTTACACCTTGTGTTACAAAATAGCAATTTTATTACGGATCCCTAATTTTGAAAAAAAAACATAGTCTATAGCCTTCCTCGATAAATGGACTACCCAACACTGAAAGAATCATTCAAATCGGACCAGTAGTACCAGAGATTAGCGCGTTCACACAAACAAACAAACAAACACTGCAGCTTTATAATATTAGTATAGATAAAAGTCAATTAACTACGGAACAAGGTTGTCGGGCATGATATGACTGATAAAATATCAGATACCATATCTACAATTTAAGAATATATAATATAGGTATAATTATACAAAATATAAAATGAATATATATAGTTTAAAGAATAAACTAAACGCAATGATCGGTAAACCGTTCAATTAGATTGGATTTTTACACACTTTTTATTAGCTTCACCTGTATGTATGTTTGTTTGTAACGGATTCATATGGGCGCGATTTAGACCAACTTTAATTTTACCCAGATTTCGTTCAAACTTCGTTGATTTATCTAGGACAATACATTAATTTGATAAATTTATTCCATCTTTCAATTTGCAAAATAAGATTTTGTTAATTTATATAATTTACATCTATCGTGTATCGGCAGGAATTGATGTTAATTTTAAATTTCAAAATAAATTTTCTATTTTTCAGTTCGGTTTTCTATAAAGAGCGTGTTTTCTAGTTATTTTTAACTATTATTTATGTATTACTAACCGACTTCAAATGGAGGAGGTTATCAATTGGATCGGTATTTTTTTTTATGTATACACACCGATTACTTTGAGATTTATGATCCGATTTACGTAATTTTAATTCTTATGTTCTATGCAGAATAGATGCCATTTGGTCCCATAAAAATTTTACATAGTTTGTCCCAGTAGTTTTTATATTATGAACATTTTTTATGAAAATTTTTGTTTACATGGATGATATAATTGTTTTTTATGTAGGTACGGCTTTTTTAGGAGTTTTCATTCATTTTTTTATATATTATTATTATTAACTGACACTAAAAAGTAAAAAAAAAACTACGCTTACAAAAACTGACTTCACAAACTGAAAATTATCAAATAACTAAAAATTTAATTTAATACACCTCTTATGCAAACCCTTTAATATTAATAAAATACTATTATTTGTATGTGCTACATATTGATAGCTTTGAAGTCTTTTTATACATCTGTTCTCTAAATTACATCACTCACTATATGTACCGATAACTATGCTTAAAGAAAAACCAAAAAGAAAATTTTACCTATGTTCAAAAAAGAAAACCTATTTTTTTTAAGGTTCGGCTCACAAGCGCTTCCTCGTTCGCTGCATCGCATTCATAACGTGAAATTTAGAGCAGGTATGTGTAAAGTTTTAATATTATTACTAATATATATTAAAAAAGAGGTATTTATGTATGTATGTTCCCTAAATAATCCAAATGAAATGGTTCCAAGCGAATATATTTGATAAAATTGGCAGTCAATCTTCAGATAGTTTTTCTAAAGGCTTTTAGAAAAGATAGGACCGCATTAGAAATGTCACTCACAAGTTTAAGGAATGATTAAGATAAGAAATTACCGAAAATTCCTATGACAATATAAATAATAAAATTAAATGATAATAAAGCTTGCAATATTAAATCAATAAATAATTATGTTAATTTTTTTATTGCACTTTAATTTTATAAGCAGAATATTATAACACATCCGGTTCGATATATTTTGATTGAGTTCCTGTGGTAGGGTATAAACCTGTGTTGTTTCTGGCCAGTACTGTGTAATTATAGAGGCGTGATACATCCTAAGCCTGAATGACGGGCGCAGAGAGCTTTGATTGAGGTCAGAATCAATCATTTTATCACACTATTAAGTCCCAAATCTTATTTAATTTGTTATGGAATACTAAGTGGCCTACGTATGTTTTGAGTTAAGTATTTTTTTTATAAAGCGCATCCCTGATGGTTTGTGATCACCTATTCTGTCTGTCCATATTATATGTCTTATTTATTATTATATTCTTGTGTCTACCAAGCTACCAGTTACTGCCATCAATATTTATAATATTATCATACATGTTCTAGACCCAAGCCTCGTCATTGTCCCCTTGATTTAAAAAAAAAACTCAGTAACTCGCTATTTTAGCTGATTCACGACGCCAAAACAAACATTACACGCCACAGAGTTACCATCCAGATCGTCTGGGTGTGGCGCGTTCATTCTCAGCGCGATTTAACGTATGAATGTGACATGAGGGTATCTACAAAAAAGCGTTGTGTTGCGAGAGGGCATGGCCGACATAGATCGCTAACTGGTGCTAGCAGATGACTGGTATATTCTTCAGATCTCCAATTAATCTTTGTCCCAAAGTGAAGGGCCGTTATGATATATTCACTTAGATATCTATAACTATCACTGTGTAATGCTGGCTGCTTAACATTTTATGGGTCGTCCACGTACAACCAAGCTATGGAAAGCAAAAAAGCTTGTAAAGTGTTTCTAGGTTAACCTTCAAAATATGCGGGTACACTCTCTAAATGGCTGGCAATTCTCCTATGATTCCTTTGGCGTTGTAAGTGAATGAGGGCGGCGGTGATCACTTAACATCTACTGACCCCTATGCTCGTTTGTCCACCTCTTCGATAAAATAATACAATTACGGCTTGAGTGATACATGTGTACAAGATGGGTTATTTCTCTGGTGTTCTTAATGAGTTCAAACGGCGGAGACTCGTGGTGACGAACCATCGGATGACCCACATGGTAGCTCGTGTTTCTATTATATTTTAGTGTACTTAAAACAATTATGATCCAAAGTCTGTCGGTACATAGCCCAAATGATTGCGACACTGAAGTGGCAGTTCGATGGACAGATGGCCGGTGGGGTAGAAAAATCCTCGAATGGCGACCACGTACCGGAAGACGTGGTGATGGTACCTATGCCTCTCACAACATGAACCGACGATCTCGTCAAGTTTCAAATTCAAATATTTTTTTCAAAATAGGATTCTAAATCAAGATCGCTGGAATACGTTGGATGAGGGCAGCGCATAACCGATTGTCGTGGAGATATTTGGGGGAGGCCGTTATCCAGCAGTGGACGTCTTCCCGCTGATGATGATGATGATGATGAAAAGAATTAAAAAAAAAAACTTACGTCGCTTTAAGATTTTCTGCAACGCAGATCACTGGTCCCGAGCTTCGAGCCTGCTTCTGGTTTCCTGCTGTGGTCTTCTGCTTCAAGCAACGGGCTGCCTGCTTCGGGCTTCGACTTCAAGCAACGGGCTGCCTGCTTCGGGCTTCGACTTCAAGCAACGGGCGACGTGCTTCGAGCTTCAGGTCTCGAGAATCTACAATAGATGCCAACAGTTCCAAGAATTAGTAGCTGTTATCAAAACTCGCATAGAACGATACATTATTAAATATCCTTTGGTGAGTACCTATCTCATTAACCATTCGTAAACTCTCTGTAACCTTTTCGCAGATTCACAATCAGAGATTCGTTGGCAAGGTTTCGCAAAAATGTAAAAAAAAAATTATAAATAAATAATTAATAATATGTATTTATAAGACTTGTTTGGTGGATTTTGTTCATTTCCTAATTTCGTTATTTCATAGTATGGTTGTTTTTGAATTTATACTTTCACACACACATATTTTCGCATGCGGTATTCAACTTAAAAGGTAATGAGGTTTAGTAATAAGATCTTTGTAACTTAGCATAATTATAAATGTAATATTGTAATTAGTACTGGTGAATCTTAATAAATAAATAAAATAATGAAATATTACCATTAAAGTCACGCGTGGGACTTCGCCATATTAAGTGTGATTGAGTGATGTATAAGTTTTAACGCCATGCGGTGTGAAGCAAATTAAAATGAAATGCTTATTCACACTTTCAGAATAATCTGTTTTCTCAATCACCAACCATCTATTTCTTGATTATTACATCTCTATTTTATGATCACTGTCGACAGTACATTTTTGTTGTGTTTGCAAGAACATTTGAATTGTATACACGTGGCCGGTCTTTTAGGTTATAATAATTTCTCATGGTAATAAATTATTATTAATATAATTTATATAAATAATAATTCTAATGTGGAACCACAAATTTGAAAATACCAGAATATAACAAGAAAACAAGTAATATAAATGTATAACTCTGTGCAACGTGGCAGTATCTAATCTATAAATATATGTCTATATTGTAAAACTTACCTAGGTAATATTAAAACCAAACATTAAATAAACAACAAAAAATTATAACGAAAACTGCAGAAATAATACAATAAGAGATCACTTCTTGAGGCATCAGTATTCTAGTAGGTAACTAGCTCATGGAAGTTTAAACCTCCATAACTACTTTATTTCGTAGTTAATAATATAGCAATATTACACTTTTTACTATTCTACAACACTAACTGAAATATAAGGATAAAATAAAAAGTAGCTAAAATGCAATTATAGATGCGTTTACGATGGGAGTGATTACTAATTGCTTACTGATTGATACCTGAAAGTGCCACGAGAGTTTTTATACTCGTTTCTGTAAAAACAGTATGGCGGCGTAGCTACCACCTGCATAAGGCGTGTCACAAACTAATATTTAATCTTAAGATTTTATATCAATTATCATTTTTATAAAGTATTAAATACAGTTAATATTACAGTTTGCAAATTTAAATTTATACAAAAATTTATGGACGAATGGTTGATTTAGTTGGTAAAAGCTGGCGCGTATCACGGAAGGAGCAGATTCGAGTCCCGCATGTCCATATACTTTAGTACAAATTAAATCTGTATATTTAATTGCGCATTGCATCATTAAGTGAGGGGGGGGGGGCGCTTAAAAATAACAAAATGCTAAGATATATACAATACAGAACTTTAACACATCACACATAAGTAAATTCTATGTTAAGATCCCTTAAGATGGAAAAATATCATTTAAGTCATCATTTAAATATATCGTAAGATGGTTAGAATTCTTAGCACTTAAAATAGTACTACAATACAGAATTTATAAAAGATCTTTCTACTTCTATTGCTTAATAATCTAAATCTAAAGCTTTCTTATTTCTATTAGAAAAGAGTGTACTAGAGTATGGTCACCACGATTAAATAAAACATCAGCTACAACGATTTTGAATTTTGAAGAGATTTTTGTTCGTTGCAAACTGAGGATTTTTTTAGACGAGGTTTTTTGATTGCGCGTATATTGATTATAAGTTTTAAAACGGTGAGTGTGGGCAAGATAGTAATTTATTAAGTTCTTAATGAAAGACGCTTTAGACTTAAGGAATAAATGTATTTTCTCTCGGTCTTAAATAAATACTGTATAATTGATAAAGTTCGCTATTGCCTTCATCGCCTCCGCTAACTCGGTCACGAAAATGGGAGAGGATCATGGATTAAGAAAGGCATATTCAGTACTAGTAGAGTGTAGTACTAGTAGTATGTACAGATGAAAAGGTGGTGAACGCTGATCTATGCGAGATGAAAATCATGAATTGGCATTATATCGTTATATTATATATACACAGGACCAAAATAAACGGAGTACACTCGTGTCGCAGGGCAAGACCTACTTTGGGTCGCTACGCTGTAGGAGTAAGTAAATAAGTATTGCCTTTAGAGGACTTATTTTTGTTTTTACTAAGGATACTCTTATGTAATAAAAATCCCAATGAATTTCCTTTAAATTTATTATCAAATGTCAGCAAATTCAATGGCGATTCATTAACAATTCTTTTTTTTGCTGTGTTTACAATACCATGCTTTTAAGACAACGCCTCTCTGCTCAGATACTTTTAGTATAATTAGAACAATACACACTGAGTTCGCGACGCTGCCGATATCGCGACACGATGCGGAACTCTTCTACGAACTAACTACGTATACCTAAGGGTTCGGAAAGTATAATTAGCACCTCAATAGGATTTCAGGACTTATATGGAATGGGAATACAACATAGAATAATTAGAATTGTACCCATTAATTATATAATACTTACACCTAATCTGTCAATTTAAGAAGCAGTGCATAATATCTTCTGTCACAATACTAACTTTTCATTTTAATTTATATTCTTTTTCATTTAATCACTATGGAATACTAATTTTACATTTTTATACAATAATAGGTTTTTTTTATGCATAACTTATTGTTTCAACTTAAGTGCAACCGTTATTAGTCTGTAGAAGGCCTTACGGCTACTTCGTAGATCCGACGAGAAGGCCTCACACACCTGCATCGTCGTATCAACGCAACTGAATGTTCTGTGCCTACGATCGTAAAGGACAAATCATACCTACTGTTTGGTACTAATACATTTTCGCGATTATTCCTGTTTTCTTAGGAAATAACTTATTTATACCTACTAGTATTTTGCTTGTACAGACGGCTTTTTTAAAGTTAGGAATTAATAATATTTATATATTATACCTACATGGTAAATAACTCCGCAATATAATCAACTTGCATCAAGAAATCAGTTGATGGGAGGGATTTATTTATTTATTAGGTTTATTTACAATTACTTACAATAATAAACACAAATATAAAAAGTAGAACTAAAAACTAGGAACAAAGTGTTAGTGATTACTTACAAATAAACACAGTATACACAGAAATAACAAATTTTAGGTATTATATAGAATAAGTTAAGAATTAAACGGTTACATAGTTATACACAGTTCATTAAAATTATATTATAACATTATTAAATATTTTCAATGTTGGTGCAAATGGTCTTGCGGAATTTGTATATATCCAAAGGCTGAATAAAATGATGTATACTTTTCGCGTATATACTTGATACCTTTTTACGAGAAAGAAGGACAGACGAGAGTACGGGTCACCCGGTGATAAGTGACCCGTTACCCAGACGATCTTGTGACACAAGAGGAATCACATGGTTGTGCTTTTTTTTTTTGAAGATACCCACGTCGTATTCACCTGGAAACATCACGCAAAGGAGTACATTCCAAACTTATCTAGTACGTTCTAGAAGGAACAACAATTACTATTAAATTGTATGAATCTAAATTGTATGAAAGTAATAAAAAAAAAATCAATTTTCAATAAACGTACACGCGTGTACATCAGCATTTTTAATTGATTTTAAGTATTAAGATGACTTTGAAGACTTACAGTAATGTGATTCCTCTGGTGTTGCAAGAGATTGTGGGCGGCGGTGATCACTTAACAACAGGTGACCCGTACGCTCGTTTGTCCTCCTATTCCATAAAAAAAATTGCACATCAGAACCTTAACAATATAATATTTTAGCTTAGCCATCTTAAAAACACCTGCCATATCATACAAGAAGAATTACATTTGTTTAAGATCTTCAATTTAAGTACCTAAATATATACTAATAAGGTATAAATTAATATATAAATATTGATGTATAAGAAACAAACACATTAAACAAAATGAGATAATTAACTTATTATTTGGTGTTAACCTTAGTGTTTTTAAAGATTATTTTTGTATAGAATTAGAAAACAGTAAATATATTCAAGTATGGTTGATGGTTAATACAGTAACTTTGAACGCGTTTAACGGCCTTTCTCAATATTCAGTCTATCTCTTACTTGAGATAAAAATTGTAACTATCGTTGACTTTTCTGTCCCAAGAAATTTATAGATGGTAACTCACCTTATCCGTGTACGCTGTCTGTCAGTGGGACTACGTGACAATGACATTTTAAGAATGTCATTGGCATGGAAATTTCAATTCACGCGTCCCAATATAAGAAAAACTTATCGGGTATATTGGGACAGCTTCAGATTATTTACAGCTAATTACTGACAGTAGAAGGTAGTAATTTATCTCTATCTGTAGCTAGTATATTGGGAACGGCCGTAAGTCATCGTAGGACATTTAAAATCTAGCCAAGGAGTTTGTTAAGTTTGATGGACAGTTATAAGCGACGGTAGAGCGTGGTTTAACGGCTAGGTATTTCAAGTTCACAAACACATAAGCGACGCAAATGATATTTGCTATAAAACTATAAAATAAGCCGTGAATTGTTTCATTAATTAGGTGTCGTCGTGTTTCCTAGAATTCAGCGTCCTGTTTCAATTGAAATGCTTGCTTGTCAGACGTTTGAAATGAAACAAATACTAATTGTATTATTAATAATATAAATATATGTATACACATTTATAATTAAGTCCCAGCTACTGTTCAGGCATAATCTATAAATAAATTTAAATATTTTATAAAAAAAATGGCATGTCGTGAATTCTATTACTCCACAGCTGAATATCTAAGTGATCGGACAGCCTGGGACTAGATAATGATTATTTTATAGCGATAGAAATAACAAAAAATGAACGACAGAAAGAATGCTGGAAGAGTTTCTTGCGCCGCTTCTTCTCTATTAGAGCGCCATTTGTTTCCGAAGCGGTAGTAGTATCTAGTATATTAGAAAGGACATAAAAAGAATTCTAAAGGAATCAATTTTGAGAAAATAAATGCCTTTTAATAAACGTGAAGTAAAGTTTTTAAAACTGTTTGTCTTTATCTTACCTTTTTCAACACATAATTATATGACGGGGTGAAGTAATTTTAAACTGGGAGTAACTTTACATTGCGCTTATTAATAAGACAGTAACGGTGTTATTAGAAATAAAAATATTATAACATGGCTAAGATACGTGTTTCTTTGACCTAACTAAAACAACTATATAAATTATTATATAACAATATTAATATTAATAATATTATAATTTTTCTATTATAAAACAATGTTTAGCTTGTGTTTAACTAAAACGTCGCTAAGCACAACATAAATTGAGACGTACAGGAATATAAAAACGGAAAGCAATTTTTGACAGCTGTCATCTGTCATCATATAATCTATATCTTCCTTAAGAATATAATTGTCAGCTTGATGTGTTAACATGCGCTACCAACGTCATGAACTACCATAAGGTATCCGAATTAACAATTACATTCATTAAACTAGTGTACATATTTAAATACTATTGAAAATAATTATCACTATGATTATAAGTAACTATAATAGTTGGTACTAAAGCAGTGCAAACTAACAGTTGGTAACATCATCACGGTAGACGGGCGTTACTTGTTGTGGAGGACTAAGGAGTAACGCTGCCCAAATTGTATTGAGTCAGTTATTATTATAATTATTTGTGGAAACTGTAAAATACAGATATTTAAGTTTTATTAAGTATGTTTAAAAAAACATGTCAAAATGCAATGAACAGAAGCATAATGGGGAAGAAACTTTTAGACAGATTAAAAATATCAACCATAAAAAAGCACACAGGAACGAAAGACGTATCTATAACCATTAAGAAACTTAAATGCAAGTGGGCAGGGCATACAATCAGAGGACAGGCAAAATGGAGTAAAAGATTAATGAATTGGTAAACAGGTCACATGAAAAGGAAAAGGGATAGACCTTTCCAAAGATGGGTGGACCAAATAAGAACTGTTGCAGGTGGAACATGGACTAGAACTGCAGGTCATAGAAATTTATGGAGGAATTTGGAGGAGGTCTTTGCCAACAATAGGCAAACAGACAAGGTTGTTGAGGGAGCTAAAATTTCATTAAGGTTAAGTAAAACACTTTGTATAGCTTGTCTTAATAAAGGCTTATATTAATATTATTATTCTTAAGTGCGTTTAAATTACCAACCCCTTCTACATGATCTATCCGTTAGTCACATCTTAGACATGCTTCGACTTATGTTTAAATATAAGCAATGTCTAAAGAATGTTGAACGCTAACCAACAGTAAGACACAGTTTTGTAATAGAACTTTTTACATAAGCTTTGATCGATATTTTCTGTTCGTAGCTTCGCTAATATTAATTTATAACACACACGTAAACATCTGTGGATTTTTAACACGTTTATTTTCCAAAAGTCGCTATTGCGTGAAAGCAAACATATATCATAATGCAAAACTTGTCTCAAATTATAGATATTTACCTAGTTTTGCAATTTATTTAACTATATACATAAAATAGACGAAATCTTTAACGTCATGTATGAGACGTGTATTCAACAATAAAAATACCTTCAAATATTATGTATGTACAATATTAGTTATATAATTATTATGTTAAGAAGTAAAAGCCCTTAGGTCTTAAAATAACTACACCTATGGGCGTAAGAACGTTAAATTATAACTTCATTGAACTTGCGACTTCTGTTTTTAATAACTTAAAGAAAATCAAAACTTAATTAATTGTTTAAGAGTTAATAACCTATATTAATTAAATATGCTTCCTATTTTTGTCATAACGCCATCTAGAAAACGTAACGCATATTAATTAGTCATGATTAACTTGATCATGCTTACATAATATAACCTCAATTAAATGTGTTTTGATCAACTAGAAAAATATCAAATACAACCAAAGGTTGCAGTTTAATTTCGCATTGAAAATGTTCTGTTTCAAATAAAAACACTTTCGAATATTATGTATGTAACATATTAGGGATATTGATGAAAAATAGCAATAATTACGCTTTATGGCCGTTGCCAATATACTATCTACAGATATAGATAAATTATTACCTTCTACTGTCAGTAATTAGCTTTCAATAATCTGAAGCTGTCCTAATATACCCGATAAGTCATTCTTATCGCCTTATATTGGGACGCGTGAATTGCATTTTCCATACAAACTTCTATCGCTGGTAAGCTATATGTCGTCCCATTGACTGGTAGGGTGTACAGATAAGGTGAGTTACCGTCGATAAGTTTATTGGGACAGAAAAGTCAACGGTAGATATGATTTTTATCTCAAGTAAGAGATAGACTGAATATTTGGAACGGCCGTTAAAAACGTCACTTTTAGTAAGTATTACCTTTACATTTTACAAGAATTAATATTAGTTTGTGTTTGAAAGATCTTGTTTAATAATACTTTTACTGGACTGAATAATAAGGGACGAGACGAGCAGGAGATTAGGCTGGTAATTAAAGCTGATATAACATCTTATGTCTCATGGTGACGAGCGCAATTGTAGTACCACTCAGAATTTTTGTGTTTTTCAACAATCCTGAGGGGCACTGCGTTGTAATGGGCAGGGCGTATCAATTACCATTAGCTAAACGTCCGACTCGTCTTTTAAAATTACAAGCCCATGTCCATGTACAATTAAAATAAGAGCTAGAAGCTAATATATAGAATTTTTTATTTAAAAATCAAACTTTGATACAAAGCATATTTGTATTTTGGTAAGAAATACTGTGACAATGTAAGAAATACTGTGAAATGCCGTGACCGTTTTATATGTAAGATTACTTACATTTAAAGGAGATTTTTTTAGAAAATCACACATTTTCTTAGTTTTGTATCTCCTGATATATGTGGGTACGCGCGGTGCTATAGTTTTTGATGTTTTAACTTGTAACTTATCTCAATGTTAGAAGTACGACTGTAACTACTACAGCAGTATTTAGTTATTATGTCTGCCGGAGCCATATACTGGGCGTCCCACGACTATACCACATGAAGGGGGAGTACCTTAAATATTGTAGATGTAATATTTTACAGAAAGATGATTTTATTTTCAAATAAAGTGTTCTTTTAGTGAAATGTAAGTAACGAATTTAAAAATGTATTAGATATATATTTGTTATAAAGTAAAATCTGCATATTGATTAGGTTATGTATGAGTGTATGTAATAATCTGAAAGGAAGCAAATAAAAACTATGAAAACTAAGTGAAATAAAACTTTTATATTAACAAAAATGCATCTATAGTCCGACTTAGATGTTAGACTTTCCACTACCACGAGGTCGGTACATACCTACGCGAGTGAAACCGCGGGGCATTGCTAGTAATATCATAATGAGATAAATTTTGTAGGGGATAATCTCTGGTTCTAATGAACTGATTTTGAAAATTATTATACCAATAGAAAACCACATTATTCGTTACTGTAATAGGCTATACCCATATATAAAAATAAAGGACTTTTTTGTGGTAGTCGGATATGCAAAGTAAGCCGGAGATAAACCGTCGCATGAAAATGTTTTTACGAGCAAAGTCGCGGGTAACATCTAGTGTATAATAAGTCTCAAAACGTGTTCTTATCTAATACTTCAATGGTTCACACTGGCAATGTGTGGGTACGCACCTGATGCACACAGTGGAGGTTTTTTTTCATGAAAATAAGGGACAAGACGAGCAGGACGTTCAGCTTGTGGTAATTGATACACCCTGCCCATTACAATGCAGTGCCGCTCAGGATTCTTGAAAAATCCAAAAATTCTGAGCGGTACTACAATTGCGCTCATCACCTTGAGACATAAGATTTTAAGTCTCATTTGCCCAGTAATTTCACTAGCCACGGCGCCCTTCAGACGGAAACACAGTAATGTTTACACATTATTGCTTCACGACAGAAATAGGCACCGTAGTGGTACTCATAATCTAGCCAGCATCCTGTTCAAAGGAGCCTCACACTGGCTATGATCCGACAGTTCCAAAGGATACATAAATGTGCTTTTAGTATAGGAATATGCTTTGCAAAACAATCAATATATCACAAAAATAATACTTTGCATTACCTAACCATTCATGAGAATCTAGTAAATATGGTTTTTTGTGTTTATGTGACCCTAGTACTTAAATCTTTTCCTTTTATGAAAATAAGGGACGACACGAGCAGGAAGTTCAGCTGATGGTAATTGGTATGCCCTGTCCATTACAATGCAGTGCCACTCAAAATTATTAAAAAGCCCAAATCTCTGAGCGGCACCACAACTACGCTTGTCACCTTGAGACAATATGTCAAGTCTCATTTGCCCAGAAATTTCACAAGGTACAAAGATAGACATAGGTATATACAGTCGAAGCTAACATAAAGTATTTTATTTATTATTCAAACAAAACAAATCTTATAACTATATTTACAATACTACGACTACATAAAATTAAAACTATCATTACGTGGAAGCGTACCAAGATTACTGGCAGCATTACCGCGTTGGATAGCAAGGCTGATCCGTTGATATATATATAAAGTATGTATAATAAAATGAATTATAGCTGAGTTCAAGAACTTTAACAAATGAAGATAATACAGACATCAAGTAATATGTCGTGAATGTCGCATAAAGTAGTCACTAAGTTAAACAGGCAGACCTAAGGATAAGTTACAGTGGGTGATCTCATAACTAGCGGTTATCTTTAATTACCTTCACCATTATTAATACCTCTGCATATAACTACACAAGCTTAACTCTAATTAATTATAGCGTTTACCGTCAAGCGATGTGTCTTGATATTAAAACTGAGTGATAGGCTAATGTAATGTGCATGCATGTTTTGTAATATGAACAATTTGCATGGGTTTGTGAATTACTAAGATTTTTCACAAAAAATGTGTGTGTACGCAATGTACCTACGCAAGAAGTTATAACTTCGTTGTCGTGACAAAATAAAAATCCTTTTTTTATGACAATAAGGGACAGGACGAATAGGACGTTCAGTTGATGGTAATTACGCCCTTCCTGGTAATGCAGTGCCACTCAGGATTCTTGAGAAAACCAAAAATACTGAGTGGCACTACAATTGAGCTCGTCTCCTTGAGACATAAGATGTTAAATCTTATTTGGCCAGTAATTTCACTAGCTACGGTGGCGTTCAGACTGAAACACAATAATGCTTACACATTATTTTAAAACTTTAGCAAATGATACGCTGGCAGCTATTTCGGCTAACGGATCAGCCTAGGTATCCAACGCGGAATTGTGGATTGAATTAATTTATATTATAATTCTAATAATATATATATATATATATATATATATATATATAAATCTGAGCTATGCGTGTATGATATGATGTCTGATATGCACGCGACAAACCTCTTAGGGAACCCAAAGAATAATAGGTTTTATAGGAAGTGCCATGTGGTGTACATGATAAAATTCATTTAATGTTCATACATACATCAAACAACCACGTCAAATAGAGTGTAAAACTATTCAGAATTTACGAAAGCAATTTATACGTATTATAATTTATTCAGCAATTCGAGAGCAAACTTTGTAATAAATTCCATAATCGTGCCGTGACTTAATCGATTCTGTACCGATTAGGTCCAACATATGGATATTCATACAAAACGCATATGCGTTCGTTTCATATGATCTGGAAATTCTAGGTTCTAAAGCAAATGTATAATCAATAGGAATCATTTATGAGCAGCCACGGATAAAGGCCCATCTGAAATCTCTCATTGAAATGCGAGGAACAGGCCACGATACAGAATACATACCGTGTTTGTGATATTTAGACATATTTCCAGTGAATGTAATAACTGATGGAATGTTATCTGAGCTTCCATATATTATAAGATGTGTTTTATAAATGAATACCTTAAAGAATGAATTGTTACTATAAGGTCCCTCTCACATCCATCATCATCTCAGCTTTATGTGAAAAATTTGGGAACCTGTTCTGTTTAAAATAAGCTCTTTGAAGACTATTAAAATCTAAGGGTCTTTCTTAACAAAAGTTCTGTAATTTTGATCCCTATTTCTCATTTTTACGAAATAGCACAAAAATACGATAATTTCTGGCCTCCATTTTGACAGTTGAAATATTCTTGGCTACTCTTCTGAGTTCCTCGGAAGACACAAAGAGTGCATTTTGCTTGACTTACCCGATATATTGGTGCGATTTCTCTTCTAGCTTCCTTATCACTGCTGCGTCATCTGCATAGGCTATAAGTTTTCAGCAGACTATGATGGGATATTAGAACGTGAGGTTATTTGAAGTCCGAAGACAGGGTGAGGACTCCCTAATCTTAAATTCTGTACACTTGTTCTACTTCTGAGGGAGCGATCAACAGTCCCAGGGCGGTGTGGGGTTCCTCTTCCATAAGTATCTCGTGAACAATGTAACTGAGGTGAAGAGTGTTTCGACGAGGGTAGCCTACCTAATACTCAGAATTACTGAACGGTATTCTTTGAAGGTCATTCAAGTTTACGCTGCGACTTCAACATCAGTGGAGGACTATAACCACTATGCTTGGCGAAGTATGAGAAAGCCTTTGATTCGATCGATGGTCGGTGTTTCTCGTGGAGTCTCTCCAGAGGTACCATGTTGATTATCAATACATAGAATTGTTGAAGTGGTTGTTTGGAAACGCCACCATGTCACTCCGTCTCCAGGATCAGTTATCGCCGACCGTGGGAAATCGGGCGTCTGCGTTGGAAGATGTCTCTGAGCTTCTGGACTGGTACAGGCTGGGCATCGATATCAACGGCGAATACATCAATCACCTTCGATTCGCAAACCATGTCGTTATCATGGCTGAAACCATGGAAGACTTAAGCTATGTGCTCGATGGCCACAATACAACTTCCCAAGGAGTAAGTCTAAAAATAAACATGGATAAGACGAAGATCAATTTTAATGTCCATGTCGCACCTACTGCGTTCTACTCCTACCGTAACAATTGGGAACTGTACTCTCAAAATTGTTGACGAGTAGCTACGTCTATCTCGGACAAACAATCTAGTTAGGCAGGTCCTATTTCGCGAAAGAGGTCACACGTTAAATCCAACTCGGATGGGCTGCGTTTGGGAAGGTCCGTAAAATCTTCTCGGTACCAACACCACAGTGTCTGCCGACGAACAATCTTTAGCCAGTGTGCGTTGAAAGTGATGATTTCGGTACGCCGACGTGTTAACTGTAACTATGGGTCTCATGATCGCTCAGAGGGTAATGAAAAGGGCTATAGAACGAAAGTCAGCGACATAGCCGAAATGATTGTGAAACTGAACTAGCAGTGGGCAGATGGCCGTTGAGGTAGTAAAGTACTCAAATGGTGACCACGTACCGGGAGACGCAGTGTTGGTAGGCCCCCCACAAGATGGACCGATGATCTGCTCAAGATCGCCGGAATACGTAGGACGAGGGTAGTCCAGGACCGCCTCCAACTTGAGAACTCATTTCAATGAATGAATTTTTGAATGGAGAAATTTTGCAGTTCAACCCTAAGAAAACAGAATTATTCGTTCACTGGTAAGCTCTCCTTTTGTCGTAGTCCCTTAATTTGATAACTCTTCCTTAACTGCCGCACCCTGTATTGGCATACTTGACGTCTGTAAATCGAGCCATGGACGGTTTTCTGGTCATTATGGTGAGAGGATCATATACCTGTAACAATATTACAAAACATGCATCTATCAACATCATGTAAATTTTTTTGGCGATAGCGTGGACTATGCATTACTACATGTTCGGCTTACACCACGTTTGTTCACTTTTTTCTTTTTCGTTAAATGCCTAGGTCTGCACACGCGAGGTATTTTTAAGAAAGCAATATACAACGTATCTTTAAAGTCCTTTAAACCATCCAAAACAGTATGCAACAAAGCAATATATATGACATGAATAAAACATGGATTTAATTTAATTAATTAATTTTAATCCCCTTTGTGATGTGAAACCTTTGTCCATATCAAAGCTATTATTTGCTGGCAATTATTTCAATACGTCCGTCGTATTAATTTTTTCTAGTGAATGTGATATTCCCGTGACCAATGCAGCCATACTTTCCTTTGATGCGAGTTTTAATAACAAAAATGCAATTTAATATTGTTGAGCTTGTATTAATAGGTCAGATGATAAAAGCACTAACAAGGTTTATTACAATAAATAACTGTAATATTAAAAGCTAAATGGAATATTTGTTGACTTAACTGAATTTTCTTTAGGTGCACTGAGCACTTAAATTTGTGGCTATGTAACGTTATATCGTATAAATTTAGCTTGATTTGACTACAGAATACGATGGTGGATTTTTTGCTATTAATATTATATTTAAATATTATATCGATTAATATAAAGGAAAACAACAAAATATGAAGCTATGATTGATGGTTATTTTTTTGATATTTAGCAATATTTTGAATCACAAGTATTTATTTTTTAAGTTAGTTACAGCAAAGTTTTGTTATAATAATATATATTCTTTTTATTATTATCTGAATATAGAATAAAATTTATACTTTTGTTATGTGGTTTTAAGCACACGCCGGTCTTTTGCTACGGATTATTATTTACGTTTTATGAAAAATCACAGTAGTTGAGATAATTAAAATCGTGCAGCTTCATTGAGGTCATTAAGCGGATAATTATACAGTTACAAAATGACAAAGCTACTACTACTCATATAAAATAAAGTAGCACTAATCTCTGTTGCTTCTTTTTCCAAAGAAAAATGAGAAAACTTCGAAGAATTGCTTTTCTTCTATTTCATATACGCGATGGGGAGTGGTAAGGCAACTGCTCATGGACATCCGCAATATCAGGTGTTAAGAGATGTCTTTTAGGTGGCCTTTAAGCTGGGAGTATGCTATTTTCTTGAAAGCCCACAAGTCGTATCGGTTCGGGAAAACAGCAGCCGGTAATAGATTTCACAAAGTGGCTGTCCGAGGCAAATATTTTTTGCAAAACGCACGGTTTTGGAATGCCAGACGTCAACGTGATGCGGGTGGTATTTTGTCTTTTGACGTGATGTCTGGTGGTGGAATTCGGCCCCCGGAATCCACCCGAACAGCTCCTCTGAGCACTCCCCGTGATTAGTGTGATAGAAGATGCAGAGAGAAGTCATGATCGTCAATGATTCTAGGCGCTCGTCGTTGTATGTGGCCAAATGGAAGGAGCTAGTACTGGGGAGCGCTCGCACAGAGGTGAGAACCAACTAGAGGTACTCCATGTGTGGCCCAATTTGTGTCTTATACAGGCAGTGGTTTATAGTGAAGTACTCTCTCGCCTTACTGAGTACACGAAGCTTTTAAGAGGCTAGTTTGGCCTTCTCTTCGAAGTAACCACGGAACCGAACGTCGCTCTATATATCGACGCCAAGTATGACAATACAGTCTGTGGCAGTTAGAGGAGTGATTTCGAATCTAGGGTACACAGGGAGACTTTTAGCAGTAAACGCACAAAATAATGTCCACCCTGATTCCGAGACTTTGCAAAGTATAGTCTCGATTTCAGAAACAAGTTAAATCCGGTTCTCGTCGACGCTATCCCGGGACATGTTGGCACATCCGGTGTATGAAGCATACCCTGTGCTGTCGTCTGCATAGCAATGAATACTGATGATTTGCAGCATATCATGATATGGAGAAGAAACAGTGTAGGTGATAGCACGCAGCCTTGCGGGACACCAGCGTTTATGGCTTTTAATTCGGATAATATACTGTGGAACTTGATGCTCCAATCGGCCAAAAAGCTAGTGACCGCTTTGCACAACTGCTCAGGAAGCCCATAGGTTGGTAGTTTCGCTATAAGAGCTTTATGCCTTATGCCTCTGCCTAAGCGATAGTTGAATTTGGTAAATTACATATTTAAATACCATCCTATTTTCAACGGTTCATCACACTTACTTAAGTAAAAAACTGAATAATAATAACAGATAAAAATAAAACTTATAAAAAAAAACTCAGACAAATATATAAAATTAAATTTTTAAAGGAACTGTAGCTTTAAACTTAACAACAAAAGCAGTCCCGATCACAGACAGGAACACACCACAAGCATGACCCATTGACTAGCCATGACTTCGCTAGGCTATACTAGCATTTTGGGGAAGTGGAACGACTTGTCCTACGGCGCGGCCATGAGCAATGCAATTTCAGCGGTTATTAATTATCAAATTTTCCATCGCCATATGTGTGTATTTATTCCGGCTTACTTGCCTGATGTTATCGGTACATAGTATTCACAGGCAGATAAATCAAAATAAGCGTAACATAGGCTGAACTTCTGCGCATAATAGTTAAGAACAATGAAAATTTTAAGAGCATTTGATTCAATGGACAGAATATCACATGAACTTAGGTGAGGTCAAATTACGTCAACGTCACATCCACATGTCATCTGAAGTTATTTAGTTTGACTGGGATGTTTGCGCAGTTAGCCTCTTGATTGGGCTATTATTCACGTCACTAAATCTTCTTTCTCCAACCAGCCCAAGCCGTTCCATAAAGACTGCAGCCTTTTCAGACTGCTGCTGGGAGTGATAATGGAGATTGGAGAATTTGTGCCCATAGTTCGGCCATACTTTTGCACTCTGCAAGCACGTGCATGATGTTTCTTCTACCTCCATGAATCCCCTACATAAAGGACTGTCCGTCATACCTATGATAGATAGATTCTTGTTTAAGGGACAGTGGCCGGTTATAAATCATGTCAGCTGTAATAAATCGCTTTAACGTGTTTTGCTGTTCTGGATTTTGTAATTTTTTTGAAGTAAAAACTTCTTTTGGCATTTTTTGTCCTTTATTTTATAGGTAGTGTGAAACCTGATTGTTACGCGCGGATGTAAAACATTCATTCGCATATAATCTGCTCGAGTCGTCTAAGTAGATCTTCGTGATTGTAATTTTTATCAAGCACCGTCTTTCATATGCACTTCTTTGTAGATTAGTGTAATTTTTAATATGTAATGAAATGTTATCATTCATATGATTTAAAATATCTGAATATGTTAGATAATCACTAGTCGCGCTACACTTTTGATTTAATACAATTGAGTAAATGTATATTGTAGTACCAAAACTTCCAACTTTTCATGTTGCGGAAAGTTATGAACTAGGTAATCTTCATCGATTTGCTGTTTAAAATTGTTTCACTTTAATAACAAACGGGATGTGAGGGTGTTTCGGGGTCAGGCAGGGTGGGGGCCGCGGGGGCTGGGGAAGTGAAAGCGAAGCAATAGTGGTAGGTGGCGCCCTCAGCGATTTATTGTTTTTAATAATAACGCGAAGCCGTCACAAAGAGAACAAAAGTCTACAGTTGAACGGAACGAGGATGTCAGAAATTATGAGACGTGTTTGCATTTTGGATGTGGTGTTTCGTTTCAGTCATTATATATATTCTCATTTGATTCAACAACGGACAATAAATGGCTCTCTTGATATAAGTTGGTGATGCGTTGCCAGTGCAATTTAACATTAAGTACGACCTATTCCTTAACACGTCTTCGACGTAAAATGTCATTTGTTACATTATTGGTACTAGGAATACATAAACAAATACAGCTATGGAAGTTGTACAGTGATGGAAGTTGTTCAGTACGAAGCCAATAATCAACTTCTTAATGGTAAAAAGACGAAGTGTATCAAACTCACTTTATCGAATGCTTAGCAAGTGCCGAATATTTTACAACTTAAAATTCACTAGATTTGGTAGATACCGCTGTTTTCATAGGAATAATGTTACCCGCAAAACAACAGTGAGACCCCCATATAGATAATTTATGGAGCAGGTTTATTTCTGCATTTGATGCATACGGTAACATTATTCGATATTATTCGTTAACATAAATTGAAACCACAAGTTTTGTATATTTTTGGTAGTATCACAGCATATCATGTCATATTATGTCATTTTATGTCATGTTATTGATGTTATTATGGAGTTATGCTGCTGACATTGATTCTATTTTTGTACTATATATATATATATATATATATATATATATATATATATATATATATATATATATATGTCCAACCAATATATATATATATTGGTTGAACCTTTGTGAGGATATTTTTCGTAGCATATTAATATATTAGACATCTGGTTTTTTTGGTTAAGTTCCCGTGGTAGGTTTATTTCTTTATTTGGCTATTTTAGTTTCCTCATTCACTACTATAACTTCAAAATTAACAGAACCATTGGCATTCATTCTATTTATTCCGATCTTATTACCGGATCCATTTTACTGAAAATATTCACACATCTACGTCCACCGTACGAAGTCCCACTGGAGCGGTCCGTGGTCTCAATATTAACATTTGTATGCCCACACTGTACCCTGAACAAATGAATATTGTAAACTCTTATGCAACGAAATAAGAACTACTTTGCAACAAACATTTGAGATACGTTAACGTTTAAAACGATGACGTCACTGCTCACCATTATATTATCAAACCTAATTTTTATTATCTTTGCTTGAATTGTATTTTTAGTGTGAATACTACGGATGTTTCAATAAAGAAAAATGTGGCTTTTGTGGCACTTATGACTAGCGGGAATATTTTGGCACCAACGTTAGGAACACCATGACCCTAGAGAACCGACGTTACATTAAACTGCAGGCAGCCAAAGTTTGAAATTAACAATAATTAACAGTGAATACTTGAATGTTGATGGAAATTTTGGGATTAATGGTCTAAATTTGTTTTTGGGACCTACTAATGAACAAGGATCGATTTGATTCTGGCACTCGCCGGCTAAGCTGCGGCACGCTACGCTCGGCTCGTGCACTGTGATAAACAGTCTAAATTTGTTTTTGGGACCTTCTAATGAACGGTTCGGTTAGATGACATTGGAAACAGACCAATCAGAGACGGCCTCATAAACTAACGACCAGTAAAATTGTCAAAATATAAATACATAACAATATTTATAAAAGTATTTATAATATCACTAGTAAAATTATAATGTCACGGCTTACCCAATATATCTGCGATATATGTAAAACTCCAACAGTAGTAGTACTAGTGTTCATTACACGTTGCGCACTCGAATAGACTGCGATGAATGCCTACTGTTACCAAACATTTTCGCCTCAATAAGTAAATGTTAATCTAAGTAAGAGTAAGGTTCTATAGAGAACTAAGCCTCAGATATGATATTGATAATTTCTTTACAAATTATCAATATCATATCTTATAAACCACTGAAGAGAGAGTTAGTAAATAGTTATTTTTGATACAGCTCTGCCTTATATACATACAAAGTCCTTTCATGCAGTATAAAATCTTACTTCGTTGCACATATTCAAGGACGTGCGGTCTCTACGCTCAACCCACCGATCAAAACTGCCTGAAAAACCTTTGAAGTAAGTTTGTTGCAAAATTTAGTAGCGCCTGTAAAAAAATCATTGAGATATGCACTATCGGCTGTATCTCTTACTTGATATAAAAATCGTAACTATCGTTGACTTTACTGTCCCAATAAACTTATCGACGGTAACTCACCTTATCCGTTCACGCTGTCTGTCAATGGGACGACGTATAGCTTACGTTTAATGTATGGAAACTGCAATTCACGCGTCCCAATATAAGGCGATTAAAATGACTAATCGGGTATATTGGGACAGCTTTAGATTATTGACAGTAGAAGGTAATAATTTAACTCTATCTGAAGATAGTATATTGGGAACGGCCGTAAGAATTCATGTGTTAAAGAATATTATAGTTGACAAAATAAAGCTTTAAATTAAATATGTACATAATTTAGCTTAAGGTTCAATGAGTTTAGCAGTAATCACTAGCCACTTAACCTATTTAACAAATGATTCGTTGAAATTATGATTGCAGCGCTGTTTATTTCACAAGAAAACGACATTGTTTTGTGTTTAAAAGGAAAAAAGTAATAGATTTGTAGCGCTCCCGTGCCGCCCAGTAATTGAATTATATCATCGATTTTCCATTAAAATGCTTTATGGATTGAAATGTTTAAGTCTAGGTGGGGCGACTCATTGTAGTGTGGCTCCAGTGAGAGCGGAAATGAGATCACATGGATAAAATCTTTAGTAACCGACGAACTTTGTATATTGAATAGCTTAATAATACTTAACCTTATTCTGAAAAACCACTGTCAAAATGTTTGACTTGTTTTATGAATGAGGAAGACAAACGCTCAACATCGAAAACCGAAAAAACACATTGATACTTGGCGGGCAAGGTTCAAACCGGGGCCTCCGTACTGTTCAACCTATAAAAAGATAAAAGGATAATGTAGTAAATTCAGTTTTAAACAATTAAATTAGTCATTTTTGTTCACACTATCGAAATGCGAATGATCTATATAAAAAGTATAAATTATGGACTGTCCGCATTACTGCAAAATATTCAAGAAATTAGAACCTGCAGCGATACGAATCGACTCATATTTTGTCATTGTTATAGGTCGATGATGTCGCTTAATATCCTTCTTTGATGAATTTGATATATTTGATATATCCTTCTGTGATAACTAGGACTTTGCAAGGGGTTTTCGGAAATACAGACGATGGAATTTTTATGACATTTTACCATCTTTACTTGCTACGTGATTGCACTCGACACATTAGAGCGAATTGTCAGTTCAATTATTGCGAACACGGTGTTAAGTAGTGACTACGTTATTTCACTTACGGCCGTTTTCCTTATCTGTCTATTAATAACCTATCTATCTTTAGTTAACTTACTAGACGTAGACATATCTATCCTTTTCCGCTTACTTACATTTCAATAACCTATTGACAGATAGCATTGGACTAAAACTATATTGGACATAATTATGGATAGATAAGATCTTGTCATCAAACGGTGACAGCAATGTATCCGTAAGTTAAACTAAGGATAGATAGGTTATTGAAAACGGCCTTTAATCCTATGAATAAAATAATCTAGAACCGTCGCTTACACTGTGACTGCAAAACACAGACGTGCAGAGGGCGCGAGGCGATCTGATAGATGGTCAATACCATTTTAAGCCCTATATTTATCCAATTTTTTTAATGAAATTATACATATATTTTTAATAATATCTCTCGGATGTGTTACAACAAATTAACGGTGTATTTCTTCATAGGCCTATGTATGATGATATCCGCGTAAGATTTGTATGTACCTAATTTATATTGCAGACTTATCCAGTTATTAATATTCATAGCTTAAAATATTTTATATAAAGCAGCATGTGTTTCATAGACTTAAATTAGAATACGCTTGTATATTGTATTACTGTTCTTTTTTAATTTTTAAACAAGCAAGAAATATCGTATTTAAAAAATGCCTGCACGGTGTACCTGGGAGATGTGAAATGCCAAAACAATTTTGTATAATAGACAATAATAGGAAAATGCAAAATGAATGAAGAGTAGTCTAAAATTATGGCATATTTCAATAACATACTTTTATAAGGATATATTAACTATTCTTGATTTACTTTGTACTTAAATCCTTTACTTTGTACTTAAATCCTGTTAGGTGGCATCTACAGTGTTCTGCCATCCAGGACGGTCTAAACGTTCACATTTAACTAGACTCCAGTACTTCCCAGCAGTGTGAATGAGGGCAGCGGTAATTATTTAACATCAGGTGACCGTACGATCATTTGTCTTCCATTAAAAAATTGAAGTTCTGTAATAACAGCTCGAAACCAGGTGTATTTACTGTAGCCGAGTTTAGTTTCACCTAGAGGATTTTAATATAGGACTAACCTTGGTATGAATCCCTTTTTTTATGTAAAAAGGAGGAAAAACGAGCTAACGCTACCTGGTGTTAAGTGATCACAACCGCCCACATTATCTTGCACCACCAGAGGAATCACAAGAGCGATGCTGAACTTTAAGGAAAATGTACGCGCTATTTTTGTAGGTACCCATGTCGTCTTGTCCCGGAAACACCCCAGTAGGAAGCTCATTCCACAGCTTTGTTGTGCGTGGAAGAAAGTTTCTTGATTAGCGGACTGTGGAGGAACGCCACACATCCAGATGGTGAGGATCATAATTATAAAACCGCACAGCAGTGATTTCTACTCACTACAAGGCTATGGCAAAGGCGAAGCAATCCACTACCCTTTTCAGCATTTGCTCTGCAGTTGACTCGACATCTCATTGCAGTGTTCCCAAAGATATCAATATTATTTACTTTATTTCGTTTTTTATTTCTTTAAAATTGTGATCATTGTGTGCCGTTTTCAAATAATCAAACAAATGTAAACATATGCCTAGAAATATTTTCAAAAACCTTGTTAAAATAAAAACAAAACAAAATCAAATGTGCGACTTTCTTATCGGCATTCAATACCTTTCCGAACTTTAAAGAGAAGATCATGATGTTGAAAAATATATTCCAGTGAACATGAACTTGGAAAAGTCCGAAAATAACATTTTAAACGTCATTATGAAGAAGGCTGCATAATTATTATGTTCAATTTTAGTTTGTATCAAGTAATATAGATACAGAAACTAAAGATAAAATACAATATCTTCGACTCACTTCATCTGCAGTCCCCCTGAAAACGAGATCTGGAAAGGTCTTGAAACGTCGGGTTAACTAAAATAAAAATGTAACTTTTACGCAAACATCTAATGTAAAACCGTTACAATTACACGCGTCTTAATCCTTTCAAAGTGTTTTATTTAAAATACAATAATTTGCAATAAGCTTTGAAGTAAGAATCTAGAGGAAAATGGTTGCTTCAATATTTGCTCCAGCCTTTTCAGTGGAAGTTATTAAATGTGCGCTCTTATCATAGCTTAAGATTCTTTATTACAAATAAATTCTTTTACGCCAAACTCACCTTATCATACCATAAAGTATGATTAGACATAATTAATATCTACAACTTGGTTTTCCTACCAATGCAAAATAATAGATGTTATGTGTGTGAAAATGAGCTTTTTACAAATTTGACACAGTTTTACACAGTGTTGTCATAAGAGTGACTGGAGATAGAAACTAGAAATGAGCTAGTAAGCAGATAGAAGCGATTTTAGTTCGAATATTTTTTCAATGAGCTATTGAGAGTACTATCTTTGATAGCTCTTGTCGCTTCGAAAAACTGGTGGAGAAAGGTAGCGATCAACTTACGTATCTATATGTGTTGTACGTTTCTTGAGAAAGAAAATAGTTGATGTTTAGTCGTTATATCGCTAGACTGTCTCACAACAACACTTAGTTACTATATTTACCAGGAATCGTTTTAGAAGTAAATACAGAATTAATTACATATAAAATAAAAAAATATACCATGCACCGTCAATTTCATCTAATTATTACTTAGTATTCTAAGGTTTAGCTACTGTGTAACACAGTCAACAATCGCTTGCATGGTTTAGTAAAAGATACGTCGCTATTGTGGTACGCCGTACACGTTATCGAGAATGTCCACCGGCCATTCCAATTAACTACATGTCAAATCGACACTTGCTCTATGAAAGTATAACAGCCCTACGGGCACAGTTTTTGTAGGGCTTTTGGGAAGAATCCGTGTCTTTTATTTGTGTCTATACTGAATCAGAAGTGTGATTGATTAAATCCATTTTGCGGAAATACTGAATACTTTTGCGACGTTTTTTGATGTAATCCGCAGGGAGCGTAATACATACCACAGGTATGTTTTCAAATTCAAATATTTTTATTCAAAATAGCATGTGACATCACTTATTGAGTCAAAAACCCATTACAAAGAATGCCTCAGACCTGAGAGCGCAACAAACTCAGCGGGCTTTGTTTTCATCAAAAAATATATTTACAAAGTAATATTGTACAATTAAACTAATTATTTAATAGCCTGTGGGACCGCTCCATTCCCAATCTGTGGAATCATTAAGAAAGTATATATATACTTTTTGTTAGACAATGTGAAATTTGTGAATGGACTCAATATAAAAACATTTAAATTGTATTAAATAGTCGCTTACACTATCTAATTCTGAAATGCGCAAAATTTAAGGTTAATTTTGCGGAAATCCATAAAAATATCTAATATCACCGCTAGAACAGAAGCAGCATCTGACTGAAAAAAACAGGCGTATCGAGCTTGGGTTGCGGCGCTGGGCACAAAGGATCCGAACTGCACAGTTCTTAAGAGGAAATACAACCGTGCCTCCAGATTTTTTAAGCGGCAAATCGCCCGTGCAAAGTCAAAACACGTCGTCAAAATCGGCGAGCAGCTTTCCAGTTACCCGACCGGATCACACAAGTTCTGGTCGTTGTCGAAAGCTGCTCTTGGTAACTTCAGCCAGCCGTCCATGCCGCCGTTGCACATGAGGAATGACACCCTGGCCCATACGGCAAAAAAAAGCCGATCTCTTGTGCACTCTTTTCGCCTCCAACTCGACTCTTGACGACAACGGAAAAACACCGCCGACCATCCCGCGGTGTCAGAGCTCTATGCCTGAAGTACAGGTCAGACAGAAAACTGTTAGGCGAGCTCGGTTTTCGTTGGACGTCAGGAAGTCGAGCGGGCTGGATGGCATAACTCCAATCGTGCTTAGAACGTGTGCCCCTGAGTTGACGCCGGTGCTAACGCGTTTATTCCGGCACTCTTATTCTAAAGGCGTAGTCCATGACTCATGGAAGTCAGCCCTTGTCCATCCGATCCAAAAAAGGAGACAGTTCGGATCCGGCAAACTACAGGCCTATTGCTATTACCTCCCTGCTCTCCAAAATCATGGAGAGCATAATTAGCCGTCCGCTCTTGGTATACTAGAGGGTCACCAGTTGATTAACGACCGACAATACGAGTTTCGCCATGGTCGGTCGGCAGGTGATCTTCTGGTATACCTAACTCATAGATCAGTTAGCCTGGATATAGCGAAGGCCTTTGATCGTGTATGGCACAAGGCGCTCCTCTCCAAACTTCCATCATTTGGGCTTCCCGAGAGCTTGTGCAAGTGGACCTCCAGCTTTCTCACTGGGCACAGCATACAGGTCGTTGTCGACGGATATTGCTCAAACCCGAAGCCCGTGAATGCTGGAGTGCCCCAAGGCTGTGTGCTGTCTCCCACGCTGTTTCTTCTGCATATCAATGATATGTTGGACACCTCCAACATTCATTGCTATGCAAACGACAGCACTTGCGATGCCGTATACACGGGCCATGCAGGTCTCTCTCGGGAAATCGTCGACCAGTGCCGGGAGAAACTTGTGTCTTCTATCTAGTCCTCTCTTGAGAATGTCGCGGAATGGGGAAAATTGAACCTTGTCCAATTTAACCCCCAGAAGACTCAAGTTTGCGCGTTTACCACTAAAAAAACCCCATTTGTCTTATTACCGGTCTTCGACAACACTTCCCTCAAAGCCTCGCCTAGTATCGGAATAGTGGGTCTCGAATACTCGAGCGATTGCCAATTTCGTGGTCATCTGGAAGGTAAAGCCAAATTGGCTTCAAAGAAACTGGGTGTCATTAAAAGAGCACGGCAATACTTCAAGCCGGCCCACATACTAGCGCTCTACAAAGCGCAGGTCCGGCCCACATGGAGTATTGCTGTCATCTATGGTCTGGCGCACCCCAGTATCAGCTCGATCCATTTGACTGCGTGCAACGCAGAGCAGCTCGAATTGTCGGGGACCCAGTGCTCTGTGAACGGCTGGATCACTTGGCGTTGCGTAGAGACGTCGCTTCATTGTGTGTCTTCTACCGCATTTATCACGGGGAGTGTTCCGAAGAGCTGTTTAACCTGATTCCTGTCGCCGAATTCCACCTTTGCACGACACGAATTCCACAAGTTAGGATATCATCCTTACCATCTGGATGTGGCGGTCCTCCACATTGCGGTTTTCAAGGAGCTTTCTTCCACGTACTACAAAGCTGTGGAATGAGCTTCCTTGTGCGGTGTTTCCGGGACGATACGACATGGGTACCTTCAAAAAAGCGCGTACACCATCCTTAAAGGCCGGCAACGCTCCTGTGATTCCTCTGGTGGTGCAAGAGATTGTGGGCGGCGGTAAGGAAATGGTAGGATGAGGGCTTATTAAAGACGCGTTTTGAAAAGAAGAGATGAAGGTGGGAATTTATTGATCACTTAACACCAGGTGACCCGTACGCTCTTTTGTTCCATTAAAAAAAAAGAACTTCGGAGATTTTTTTTTTATGGAATAGGAGGACAAACGAGCGTACGGGTCACCTGGTGTTAAGTGATCAATAAATTCCCACCTTCATCTCTTCTTTTCAAAACGCGTCTTTAATAAGTCCTCATCCTACCATTTCCTTTATAAATAATATATAAACACCGACGGTACAACGAAACATTATTCACAAGTCGTTAAACTTCAGACTGCACACTTTAGCCTCAATTTTTATATTAAGCTCGCTGAGAGGCGCATTACACTGTTATGGCTGAGGTGATCTCCTACCAACAGGAAAATTACATAAGTATCTGTGATCGGTTCGGTATGCAAGCCATGCGAAATGACTAGCAGTTAGCTACTTATATTTTTCATACTACCCTCCAACAAACGGATACACTAATCTAGTATATCGTATTACAATATAACGATTACATTAAATAAAGTATTTATGTTTAAAATGTAACAGTTGTTCTGAATGTAAATTTTTATAGGCACCTGTAAATACTTAGCCTGTAAGTTAGTTAAGCATTTAAGATAATGTACATAAGTGTTTTACCTATGTTTGATGTATTTTTTTATTTTTTATGGAATAGGAGGACAAACGAGCGTACGGGTCACCTGGTGTTAAGTGACCACCGCCGCCCACATTCTCTTGCAGCACCAGAGGAATCACAAGGAACATGCGCTTTTTTTGAAGGTACCCATGTCGTATCGTCCCGGAAACACCGCACAAGGAAGCTCATTCCACAGCTTAGTAGTACGAGGAAGAAAGCTCCTTGAAAACCGCACTGTGGAGGACCGCCACACATCCAGATGGTGGGGATGATATTCTAATTTGTGGCGTGTCGTGCGAAGGTGGAATGCCACGTGTAGAGGCATAGCACGTAATGAATTGGTTTCAGCAGAGTTGTAAGTTACTGGTTCTGCGGTGGAGGATGTATTTAACACTTAACTTAAGACTACACACAATACACTAAATATATTTTTATTCCATTTACATACATTTACGTAACATTTAAATACCGAGATGGTCGATAGATTGCCTAATATTTTAATGGTTTCAAATAGTTTGAAACGGTGAATACTATACCCTATTAAAGATAAGTGAAATGTTTCTTAAATGATGCTAACTAATATTTGTGTTGAGTAAAGGAGTTTTTAATTGCTCCGTCCATGTTGTTTCCCAGTATTGCATGTTATATATGTACATAAAGTACGCCGACAACGGACGCAGCTCACAAAAATAAACATTTGAAGCTTTGGTCTTTGAATTTATCTTATTTTGAGAAACTAATTACTTACCCAAGTTAGTTTTATGTTCGACAAACATTAACTAGCCGAGTTTCCTTGTAACTGCTGACTAGAGAACTTTTTGAAATGCAGGAATGGCTTGAACAACGATTTAGAGCATATTCTTATAATATACTAGCGTAAAGACGAACACAGCGTGTGATAGAGAAGGACTCCTCTAACGGAGATACAGCAAGATAGAAAATGAAAGTGTATCTATTATTACTGTAACCGATTTTGATTAACAAGTCGTAAACAGTCAACCACGCTTGACTTTAGCTCCTTAGTATTTTGAATGGCCAACGCACACATTAGCATATCAAAATTGGTCACGAATTATCAGGCTATGAGGTGGTGTAAACGATAGTTATATTTTTAGTTTATGATTTGGAAGATTATGCATACTTCTGTTTACTTCATAATAGATAGATTAGAGCCTTTTTTTTATCAGCCTATCGTACCCTTCATCTAGGCAAAGGCCTCCCCCTGCTACTAAATTAATCTTGGTCTTCGTCTTGGCCAGCTTCGAACAGGTCTTATTATAGCCATTCAGTTCGTCACGCCATCTTTTTCGGGGTCTGCCTCGACGTCTTTGCCCGTTCTGAGGCACCCAATGCGTGACGAACTGTGCCCATCGGTCTGTGTTCATCCGGCATACATGCCAAGCCAATTTCCACTTTATCCTGGTGGTTTTTCTCCCACATTAGCAATGCCAGTTCTGGGTGCAGTTCCGTATTTCTAATGCGATCGTTCAACTTTACTCACAGAATTCTGAATATAATATAAAAAGTGTGTGTGTACTTATGTATGCACGCAAGAAGTTATACTTCTTTAGCCTAACATAGCAAAAATCCTTAAATTTATTTATTCCTCATGCTATTCTACGTTAGTAGAAACAACAATATTGTAAAAATCTTGCAACGATGGTTTTGACAATTAATTATTAAATAACGAATACGGCTGTACGGGCATGAACCCTTTGCCTATCCTAATAATGAACGAAGAAACCAAAAAAAAAGAATGACGCAAACGTCAGAATAGTTTAGGAACCAACTTCAACCTGTTACTTTTGTGTTACAGTGATGCGCACGCATCTTAATCATTACGCGCCTAAAGAAGTATAACTTCAATAATTATTTATTTATTTCAGACACATAGATCTATACAAAATACGTTACAAGAGTAAGTCAAAAATACATTATATACCTCTCAAGTACTTGTGGGTAAGTTAACTTCATATCTATTTCTTGTTTACAGAGTCCTGTTACGACACATTCGAACTATGTCCTATTCCCGTTAGTTAGCACCCAATTAAAAATAATTAAGTAAGTACTAGATCCATACTGTTCAGCTTATTGATACAGACTAAATATAGTTAACTTTTTCCTAGTGTATTATGTGTTTTATTTGTCATAAAAATAATTAATAAATAAAACACTAACATGCTATGGGGTTCTATAATGTTACCTACCATAAAGCGGTCTAAACTAGGTGCAGTAGCTAGGATTGTATATAATATTAATTCAGGAAAATATATGTAAAAAAGGAAATGCATTTATGCCCCCCCTTATACATAATAATGCAGTTACAATAATTAATTAAAGCGTGTAACACAATGCAGGTGAAAAAAAATCAACAGTTAATTTCTTCAAAAGAAACAGATTCATAAACATGTTAATTAACTAAGGACTTTTTTATAACGTAATGTTGTGGAGCTAGGACAGTGTTACGATTTAAACCATTCTGTTGGTACAATTTAATTTGATAACCCTAGCGTGTAGGAGGTGCGCGGACCTTGATGTAGACCTAACAATAATTATAGACAGCGCATCATTATAAGTGTTGTATAAAAACCAACCCAAAACCCAACGCATTTGTGAAGTGATCCTTTAAGTAAACCTTATCCTTGACCTCTTAATCTATGCAAAAATATAACAAGCATTTAAGCTATAAGTTCACTCGTTAATTTGGTTCAAAACATCACAAAAAAAATATACTTTAACAACCTATTTTTCATATCATTTCTTTAACTTTACAAGATAGATGCTGGTCAAATATCTTCTTACCTTAATCACTAAATCATTTTCCACAGTGACGCTTCAGTCGGTTGTCCTATTAATTCGAATCTCAACAATTCAATGATACTGCTCATCCCTTACATCTGCCTTTACGTAACGTGCTCAAAATAGAAACTCGGTTCTAGTGGCTCAGTAATGTAATCATGTGAACCTTGTTCAACAATAGCCTCAATAAAATACACCACAATCCTTTAGCGTTTCATGCAGACTTCGCATTGACTTCTACTGTATCTATCACAGGTTGAAATCTTAAGGAAGAAATCTATAACCACCTGATGAGAAAGATCATAGTTCATGCTCGGAGGTTACTTGCGAAATCGAATCAGAAATGAGGAAATCTAAAGGAGAACCAACGTTACAGACACAGCCTAAATGAATGCGAAACTGAAGTGGAAGTGAGCAGGGCACATAGTTCGACGGACCGATGACCGGTGGGGCAGTAAAGTCCTGGAAAGGCGACCACATACTGGAAGACGTAGTGGTGGTTGGCCGATGAACCGACGATTTGGTCAAGATCACCGGAATACGTTGGATGAGGGCAGCGCAGGACAGATAGTCGTGGGGGAGACCTTAGTCCACCAGTGGACGTCTTCCGGCTGATAATGATGAATCACCAGATTTCTGCCGCTAAAAATTCATTCTCAACGTAACCGTCTAGATTATTGGCATTATTTCTTCAATATCAGCGCGGTTTCTTCCACGTACAAATAACATAGATACGAAATTTCTTACAAGATCCTTCTATTATAATACTAGATATTCTAATATACAACTAATTTATTAAACGCGCACACATCCTAAAAGGTTGGCACACTTTGATGATTGTAACGCAAATGGATCAATCTTCTATGATTGATATAAAGAACAATATATATATATTTTGTTCTAGATGAATATCAATTTATACATACACATGAATTGCTTGCATAATAAATTGCATGCTTAAGGTACCATATCTAGAAGATTAAACTGAAGATTTACGTAATATATTGCGGAAGCTTATCACTATTATTTACTCCGACGTATCACGTTTTAGTCTGTTAGTCGCCTATGCGAGCTGCAATGCACACGAAACATAAAAGTAATTATTTTTAAAATTTAGTTATAAGGATTTGATGGTCATCGGATATCATTAATGCAAATAATAATAAGAAACAAATTAACTGCATTGTTTTGATGAAACCCTCAGGCGTATTTCGGTCTGTCTACTTTACCCACGTCTATGTAATATTATTTTACGAGCTGAAGCAAATAATGAAAAACATCAATTAATGGTGGCCATGTCACAATTTGATTTAGATGTTTATGATGATGTATTGTTGTTGAATCACTGGTACTTTGATAAGTGAACAGATAATAGCTTATATTATGTGTTTTATGTCTTACATTATCAGACTTGCCTGTTCATTTGATTAAGTTGTAAGCTCGGTTTAGTTCGTAAACGTTCAGGTATTGGAATCTGTACTTATGTTGGCTTGAAAGAGTGACAAAGAGCCTGTTCTTGCTTCTTTTTCTTAAATGTACAAACTTACCGGAATGGTGATAAATTGTTAAATTTACAATATTGATATTCATCTGCTACCGCTTCAGCAGAGGCGTCGTACAGCAGATTTGTCGTATTTGTTAACCGACTTCAAAAAAGGAGGAGATTCTCAATTCGTCGGTATGTTTTTTTTTACATCAGCACTTTCGACTGGGTGAACCAATTTGAATAATTCTTGTTTTATTTGAACGCTGGTTCTTCCGTGTGGTCCCATTGCAATCCAGATTGGATTCGGTATCAGCCAAGATAGGTTTACATACATGAGGTCGGCGTGAGGAGGCGAGAGGCAAGAGCGGGGTCGCGGCGGGAGGATACCGATTCCAAAAATCATTATTAGAATAATTAGATTAATTAATTAAATTGTATAAAAATACGCACTTATTTTTATACTTTTTATTGTATCTATTGTTTTGGAATTGTTTTTGAAGTCAGTTGTTTTTTTTGTTAAATTTTTTTAGGTGTGCAGTATAGCGAACAGTAAGATCGACTGTCCAGAGTAACTTAGCATGCTTGGACTAGTGGTGCATGCCTTTCCATTACGTAATCTTAGCCTTTTGCAAACTCCCATGGCGATGTGTAATTATCTTGCAAATAGCTTCATTACTAGATCCTGCAGAAGTTATAACGACATATTAAATTACGTAGATCTAAATTATAATAGAATTCTTAAATGGTTTGGACACGTGGAGCGAATGAGTGAAGAAATAATGACGCATCAAATATATAAGGCAAGTGTGTGTGGGCAAGTCGGTCGCGGGAGACCTCGTAGAACTTTCGCCGACCAAATTGGGGACGTTTTGAGAAAAGGAGAGATCCAAAGCACCCGCAACCGGCCAGCATGTATGAAAAGAGTAATGAATGTAGAGGAAGCGCGTGAGGTTTGTAAGGATAGAAGTAAATGGCATTCAATTGTCTCTGCCTACCCCGACGGGAACAAGGCGTGAGTATGTGTGTGTGTGTGTGTGTGTAGATCTAAATTTATTTTCTACATCTAGCACCAAATTAAAAATAACCTTATCTTGCTATTCCAGTTCCAGTTCTATACTTAAAGACAAATCCCGTCGAATAAAAACATGGTCGATACACGGACCATGCTTCAAATTACATCATAATAAGCTTCTACTGCTGTATATATACATTGCTGCATTTACTACAGTTTTTTAAAAATATTTTAATACTTTTTAAGTTGAGTTGTAGTGCCACTCAGAGCTTATGGGGTTTTTCAAGAGTCCTGAGCGGCACTGCATTGTAATGGGCAGAGCGTGGCCTGCTAGTCTCTTCTATTATTTTCATTAAAAAAAGTATAAGTTTTTGTATATTAGAGACGGAAAAACGGTCGGCCGGCACCACCACTTTTTGATTCTTCTAGTGTTATAAGAGCTTGAAAAGCAGAAGTATTTTCAGTCGTTGTAGCATTGTGGAAAAGTTTTTCCGCATATGAAAGCTCGTTCCGTAGTTTGGTTGTTCTAGGAAGAATGTTACTTGACCGCTGGTTAGGATTATATCTAATTTTGTACCGTGCAGTGCAATCTATCATCTTATCATATGAGCGGATCTACGATAGGCCAAGCGACGAAGCCAGTTATAGAGTACTGGATTCGACAATTCTAGCAGCCGGCTCCACTCCATATGGGTCCGGACCTGCGAGCGTAAAAAACGCGCCGGTTTGAAGAATTTATTTTTTTATAAAAATAAGGGAAAAGACGAGCAGGGCGTTCAGCTGATGGTAATTGATACTGGCCATTACAATGCAGTGCCGCTCAGGATTCTTGAAAAACCCCAATAATTCCGAACGGAACTACAACTGCGCTCGTCACCTTGAGACATAAGTTGTTAAGTTCATTTGCCCAGTAGTTTCGCTCTATTGATATATCGAAGCCATTCTGGCTTTACCTTCCAGAAGATTGGAACTGGCTCAAGATTTCGTAACTTCGTATTTGTCAAAAGAAAACCAATGTTTAACACTGAAACGAGTCACTTCCTAATGATATAAAAATAAAACAAGTTAAAACCACCGGGTGTACCCGATCGGTTTATTTTATATACATAAACATTTGTTCAACTGGATTCAACTAAAATTTTAACCCTTGGGGCTGTCTGATATTTTAATAGTTTTTTAGTTCTTAGTTGATTTGCGTTTACTTTATGAGAATTTAATTGTAATTCTTACTAATATTATGAATGCGAAAGTTTATAATTATGCATGTCTGTTATTCTTTCACGCAACAACTACTGAATGGATTTTAATGGAAGTTTTAAATCGCAATAATCTCAGTAATTTATTGTGGTCTTTTCCATTATATTTTTATCTATTCCTACATATTACCTACCATTCCGTTCTGTAATAAAAACGTGTCCTTCCACAACCCTACCTATAGAATCTGTCGTCAATTCAATCTTCTTGAAAAATACAAAAATTCAGAGCGGCACTACAATTGCGCTCGTCACCTCGAGACGTAAGGTGTTCAGTCTCATTTGGCCAGTAATTTCACTAGCTACGGCGCTCTTCACACCGAAACACAGTGCACACTGCTTCACGGCAGAAAGAGGCGCAGTTGTGGTACCCATAATCTAGCCGGCATCCTGTGCAAAGGGGCCTCCCACTGGTGACTCGAAAAGAGTACCTGAAATCCACAGTTCATATGGTTATAAATGGAAATCTAGTTTATATAAATTCTTTTATAAGAGCTTAAATTATTTAGAAATATCTTAATATAACCATAATTATTTATTACTTTTTCTTTTATAATATATTACACTACCTAAAGCTAGTTTCAAGATCGCTATTTTTATTGTATTATAATAGTAATTAATTTCTGCTTATTCAGCAGACCAGCATGTGTACACACCCTCTGCTAAACGTAGAGTGGCAGTCTATTTTGTATTTAGCTGATAGTGTTCTTGTAAGCTATGTATTTGTTGTAATTAAAATAAATAAACATTCATTTGAATATTAATGAGAGTAAGTGATTTAATTGACTGAACGGTAATGCGCATAAAACACCGATATGGTCTAAATTGTACCGCATCACTAAAAGATCTGAGGAATATAATTTATCGATACGAGCCAAGCATCGCATTGAGCCCATTCATTACGTATGTATTTATTTATTAAATCAAATCAAATCATAAATCCTTTATTCACCTGGTCAAGGAAATGACACCTATGAATGTCAAGTTACTTTTTCTTTTTACTTTTTACCATCACTACGGAAAATACATTTGATTTTCATAAACAGATTTCTTAATGATACCACAGATTGATAATACGTTAAGTAAGGGGCGAGGATCGAACCGGGGGCAGAGAGCAAATAATTTCAGCATAAGATTGATTTTTTGTATAATACTTGTAAGCTAGATACTTCTAGGTTTGTTTCAATTGTTTGTTTGTGCATATTTAAATACACATTCGAAAAAGACTGCTTCAGACCCGAGCTGATCGCGCGCAAGAAACTCAGAGGGCTTTTTTTCCTTAATTTAGTTACAATATATTATGTATCTAGGTATCTAGCAATAAAAGCAATTTTATCAAGCAATAAAATTTATAATAACATCTGCTGTTATGTTTATATTTACATTTAAAATTAAATTATATCTTTTTTGTGGGTTATTATCTTGTGTTAAGATGATGTTAAGATGTTAAGTCTCATTTGCCCAATAATTTCACTAGCTACGGCGCCCTTCAGACCGAAACATTACTGCTTCACGGCAGAAATAGGCGCGGTTGTGGTAGGTACCCATAATCTAGCCGGCATCCGGTGCAAAGGAGCCTCCCACTGGTAAATTCACAGCAAATGTCCGCTTAAATATCATGCCATCTCATTTTTGTTATCATCTCAACATCTATATAACACAATAACTTCTACTTAACCTTTCTTAAAACATTGTTTATAGGTATTTGTTTAATTGTTTATATTAATACTAGCTGACCCAGCAAACGTTGTATTGCCGATATTAAAATCGCGATACAAAAGTAACTGTTGATCGTAGATGGGTGAAAATTTTAAGTTGTATGTATTTTTTAAGGCTGACTCATAATCAAACAAATTTAAAAAAAAATGTCAAAAAAATAAAAAACTAAAATCGTGTGGACCACCCTTAACATTTAGGGGGATGAAAAATAGATGTTGGCCGATTCTCAGACCTACTCAATATGCTCAAAAATTTCATGAGAATCGGTCTAGCCGTTTCGGAGGAGTACGGGAACGAACTTTGTGACACGAGAATTTTATATATAAGATTGAATTATACAGATCTATGAAGGTTATTGTGAGGTATGTGAACACATTGAGAATATCGATGATTTTAGAGAGTTTCGCCGACGCATTAAAATTTTCCTCATTCATCGTTTTTTGATGTGAAACTCTTTATTGACGTATGAGAGATATTTTATAGCAAATCGTCACGATTTTCGGTTACGCGCCATGTTGTCTTTTAATGACATAAACAATAATATACTGGAAATAACTGGAAATTATAAAATGAAAGGAGTTATTTTTATTCATCTCTATAATCATTAAATAGCTTTAATTTGATATGGATTTTTTTTCCTCCTCAGTTTCTGTGAAGTTGTAGATAGTAGAAAAATTCTATGTTAAAAAGAAGTTTCACTTCTCACCTGTGTATACTCTGGTACCTACACACACATATTTTTATTGTTGTTAACACTGTATTTTTTATAAATAAATTTTCACCTCGAAGAATAAATAGGATATTTTAATAATATTTAAACTATTTTTACTTTGCTTCTCTATAGATTCAAATTCAAATTCAAATATTTTTATTCAAAACAGGATGTGACATCACTTATTGAAAGTCAAAAAACTACCACCCATTCCAAAATGAATGACTCAGGCCTGAGAAGAATGGGCGCAACAAACTCAGCGGGCTTTTTTTTCATCAAAAATATGTTTTACAATAAAAGTAAAATTTACAAAGTAACAAAGTCATATTGTTCAATAAAACTTATTATTTAATAGCCTGAAGGCGGTCGCTCCATTCCCAATGTGTGGTATCATTAAGAAAGTCATTTATGTTATAGTAACTTTTACCACACAAACGTTTTTTAATTCTTTTGAATAACGTAGCAAGTGAAATTACTGGGCAAATGACAGTTAACATCTTATGTCTCAAGGTGACGAGCGCAGTTTTAGTGCCTCTCAGAATTTTTGGGTTTTTCAATAATCCTGAGCGGCACTGCACTGTAATGGGCAGGGCGTATCAATTACCATCTGCTGAACGCCCTGCTCGTCTCGTCCCTGTGGAACAAAAGTATACCTAATCAAAATCTAAAACTAACCATTTCAATATTAGCTAAACACATTTCACTTCACAGTAAAGGCATAAAAGGCATTTATTTTCTCAAAATTGATTCCTTTAGAATTCTTTTTGATGTCATTTCTTATACTACTAGATACTACTACCGCTTCGGAAACAAATGGCGCTCTGAGAGAGAAGAAGCAGCGCAAGAAACTCTCCCAGCATTCTTTTGCGCTCTTTTCAATAAAAATATACAATATTGTACAGTCATTTCTATCGCTATAAAATAATCACAATCTAGTCCCAGGCTGTCCGATCATTTAGATATTCAGCAGTGGAGTAATAGGATTTACGACAGAGCTATTTTTTTATAAAACATTTTTTTTTTTATAGATAATGCCTGAACAGTGGCTGGGACTTTATTACAGTGATGCTTGAGGCAGTTGGAGCGGTTATAGTGGTTTAAGATCTGATTCTGCTTTGGGAGTCAGGGTTGGTACGTTCTTCTGGAGTCGTGATAATGTGGGTAGTAGCAGGTTTTAAAAAATCATCTTTTCAAAGTTGATACCTAGTGTATTCATGCACTTGCTCTCAAAAATAATATATTTTTATACAATTTGTTATGGTTTTAGAGTGATAACACTCACTTCTGGGATTAATTACACAAATTAAATTAGAGAACCAAATTTATGAAGAATAATGATGTGGGACTCGAACCCACCACCTCTCACGTTCCGTGCGACAGCTCCTCCACTGATCCAACCGTTCGAGTGACGTCACAACGTACGTTTACATAGGTAAACAATGTATGAAAAAACTATTATAAAATTTTATACTGAGTCATACTATGTAAAACTTAACACATGGGTAGGTAGGTACCTACATATTTACTTTTTAAGCAACTACAAAACTTAAAATTTTCTCTTTCAATTAATTTTCCCACTTGATGTCATTTTAAAGTAAAAATCAACATCTTATATTTGTAAGTTCGTGGAATTTCGAGACTTAACAATATGTTGGCCATATAATAAAAATAAATGTCTCTTCGTAGTTATAATTACTAACACAACTAGAATATAAGTTCACTAACAATATATATATTATATATTGACACACTTTTACACAAATAATCTTGCCCCAAAGTGTGGGCGGCGGTGATCACTTAACACCACGTGACCCGTAAGCTCGTTTGTCCTGCTATTCCATAAAAAAAATAGGCATAGCCTGTACTGTGGGTTGCAAGACAACGATATATTTAATATAATATACTTACTTAAATATACATTAATACATATAAACATCCATGACTCGGAAACAAGCATCCATATTCATCATATAAATGCTTGCATCTACCAGGATTCGAACCCGGAACCTCTAGTTTAGTAGGTAGGGTTGCTAACCATTCGGCTATATAGGTCGTCCATTAACAATGGATCATAATTGTCTGAAAATATACGTTTTTATTTTTTATTTATGACAGCAGGTAGGTAATATTTTTTCCGTCCTGATTTTAAATCATATTTGACATAATATATTGAATTAAGTACTGCACGATATAGGTACTGAATAATTTTAACAGAGTAGCTAGAATAAAAAAAAATACATGTCAAATAAATTACATTTCAAATCATGATTAGATATAGATTAGACTCTACATTTTTCTCTAAGTATCGTTTTGGACACCTGATTTGATCGTCCAGTTTAGTTGACAGCCGTGTTAGTTGATCATAATTTTGATCAAACTTTTGGAAACCGTGCGATAGTGTCTAAGTATTTGGAAGTAATGCTAGTTTATCATTACTTAACACACATGTAGATGCGGAATTTTAATTTTGTTGTATCACTCCAATAGAAAGGTATCTTTAATTGTATTTTATTTCGCATAATAATGGGTTCAGCTGAATTAAGTGCCAGTTGGTAGTTGGTACTTTACCTGCCAACCTAAATATTATGTTAACACTTAGTGGGTAGGTAGGTTGGTAGACTGTAGGTACTTCTGCGGTTCTGAGTTCTGACGCAAGAAAGTAGCCAGCTTTGTGCTATAGGCTTGCGGTTATAGCTGGTGTTCCATTTTGATGCAGATATAACTTCTATCTTAATATCCTTAGCATGACGGACGCCGTACAGCATGTTTGAGATCTTCTCTCAATTGATCGTGTTGTTAATGCTTTCCAACTTATTTTATATTAAGCGCAAACGTTGCCGTTTACCACCAGGTGTGCTGTTAGCTAGTAACAAAATAATATGTTCCCACAGTAATATGTCAAATAAAAATGTTAATGGTAGTAGATCATTGCGCGGTTGGCAGGAATAATGCGCGGGCGCGAGGCGCGAAGTTCGCGGCGGTGTCGCGATGGCGTTTCGTCGCGTCGCCTCTCCGTAGCAGCGTGCAGCGAGTGTGCGGGGGTGAGCCGCGCGGCGGGGGGCTGCGAGGCGTGTCGCTGGGCGGCGGGCGGCGGCCATTCGCGTGCACCGCGACCGCCCTCCCCCCCCGCCGCGCCGCGCCGCACCCGCCCGCACCCTCCGCCCGCCAACTAACGACACTCGCAAGTCAGTGCCGCGCGGGCCGCCGTTCCGGTAGTTTGTGTTGAGTGCGAATCCAATTTCCGCGTTCCGTCGTCGATGCGAGTTTGAACTGTATTGCGAGTCGGGCGAGTTGAATACTGACGCGGCCGCGTTTCCTTGCAGATGCGAGTTTGAACTGACGATGCCAGCGGAAGAGGATTGCGCTAACATGGACGAGCAGGGCTCCCCGGACGCGCCCCAGCAGTTCTGCCTGCGGTGGAACAACTACCAGTCCAACCTCACCAGTTGCTTCGACCAGCTGTTGCAGACGGAGACTCTTGTGGACGTCACCCTCGCCTGCGATGGCAAGAAGCTGAAGGCGCACAAGGTGGTGCTGTCGGCATGCAGCCCTTACTTCCAGAGCTTATTCACCGACAACCCCTCGGAGCACCCGATAGTGTTCCTGCAGAACATAGTGTACACTCACCTGCGGGCTATCGTGGACTTCATGTATCGGGGCGAGGTGAACGTGCTGGAAGATGACATACCGGGGTTGCTGAAGGTGGCTGAAGCCTTGAAAGTGAGGGGCTTGACGGATATCAACGGAGAGCATAGTAAGAATGAGAGCGGACAGAAGCGAGCCATGAATGATGACCCTGCAGCCAGACCTCCCAAGAGCCGCCGAGCTGGTTCTGCAGATCCGAGCCCCCGGGAGAGCCCACGAGTGTCCCCCATGACGCCCAGCACCGAGATCTTGCCCCCGCCGGAGGTAGCGTTGCCCCTACACGCCGACGACGCTGACATCAGACCCGGCATCGCCGAGATGATACGAGAGGAGGAAAGGGTAAGTCGTACGGGATACAATTATCTAACACGCCTCTTTCCCACCTCCCCTCTCTCCCTCGCAAAACTTTCTTTTAAACTTTTCTATTTCGTCTCTCTCACATCTGTATGTGTGATTTACTGTAAACTATTTGGTAATCATTTCAATATTATTGAATAACACAATAATAAATTGACACCAATGAAGAAGCTGCATATTATAATATTATGTAGAGACGGGTAAAGAAAATATAAACGCAATTTCGGACTTTCGTTTCAACAAAATACTTTTTTTTTTATCCAAACTCGAATAATTAATTGACTTTTTATAAAAAATGTGGAAGGAATAATGGAGAGTTCAATTCAAATGATAGAAGAACGAGATATTTTTTCCTCTCAAATTTTTCACACTGGCAAAATTTTACTAAAGACTAAAACTTATATAATTTTTGGGGTGGACGTAATTAAATAAATAAAATTTATTAAAATAATTTTATATATTTATTTTAAAATGTACGGGTAATTAAACGACCCTTCTAAGGCTTACTGGTTTTAAAAAAATAATATGGAACCTATTTCTAAAACATTAGATTAGGTCATGAACAAAATAATTGATTTAATAATTTATGGGGTGCTTTTTTACAATATCCATATAAAGTCTCTACTTTTATTATTTCTTGTAAACAATTCATTCGCTTTACAATAAAAAAAATATTAATATTATATTATCGGAATAAAAGAGCTTACATTGTCGTACGAAAATCTGTACCTACTGTATATCTGATTTTAAGTTCGTGTTGCAATTAAAGTATTTTCTTTCTTTTATAAACTGTATCTTATTCTTTACTCTGGTGATTTCTGTTAAGATAGACATACTATATAAAAATATTATATACCTATACCTACCTAGATAATTGGACGTTTTTGATTTTGCAATACGAAGGACTTTACCGTTTAAATTGCTATATTTTTTTAGATGTTGCGAAGCTGGTGTTTGGGCGGCAGTAATTACTACCTCCCATAAGACATATTGCCAATTCCTTTTCTATTCTTTTTCAAAGTTATCAAATACAAATTTAATAAATAAATATCATTTGGATTAGTAAGTAGTATTAAAATTTTTCAATAATGTAATTTACCTTAAAGTGTTTAGAGCTCAAAATCGCTTGCGCTTCCGAAGCGAGTTTCTAGAAATCTTCAAGGAATTGATAAGTCCACAAACGGCCGTTTTGTAGAGACGACAACAGAAGGGCCGGCGGGCTAAACTATGACTTTTTTTTATTAAATGAACAATGCTGGTTTTCATCTCAATTCTTCTCAACAATAACAGCTAAAGGAATCAATGGAGATCGTGTAATAATATAGCATCATTAAGATTAAGATTGACTGACTTTAATTTTGGTTACAGTAGCAATAATATTTAATAATCAATAACTTTAATCACATTACCGTCATACTCACGTAGAGAAAAAAAATTCAAGTAGCACCCAAGTCGCGCTGAAAAAACTTTTCCTTCAAAAGCTCTCATTTAGATATAATGGATAATAAAGGTAAATCCTCTAAGAAGTACCTATTTTTTTCTAATTAATAGGTGCTGACTATTATTAAAATAGCAAAAAAGAAATCCATAATTTTATAACAACATCAAAAGTTTTCGAACCTTCGAACCTTTTTCTTTCATTTATTTATATTTATACTGAAGTACAATTTTTAAGTGAACATCGACATATACGGGACTTGTGAATTCGGTTTAAAAAAAAGATCATACTTAACACATAAATTTTTATATTATTGAAATAAAAGTAGAACTTTATAAAACAATACTCTTAAATAGAACTTATAACTTACTCATAGTAGTACTAGTAGAAATAGATTAAGAAAATGAGTAGGTAATCCGTGTCGAATGGCCACATCTAGCTAGATGTGGCCATTGAAAGGTACGTAATAAATGTATAAAATAACTGGAAGTACCTATAATATCCGGGGCTAGGAGCAAGGATTGAAACCACCAGTTATTTTTGTTATTTTCCCAAGCAAAACGTTCTGTCATATAGACAATTCCCCGTCATACCAGAGACAATATTTAAGTCTACTTACAATACAGTACACAGTCCTTCTTTAAAAATAAACTTTGTTTAGTTTTTTTTTTTTATATATAAGAAGGGGCAGACGGGCAAGATGCTTACTTGACGGGAATTCGTAAGGCAACCGTCCATGGACATCCGCATCACCTGGGTTTAAGAGATCGGCTGCCGGCCTTTAAGTAGGGAGTATGTTATAATCTTAACCCTAACTCGTATCGGTTCGAAAAAAATACGGCCGGTAATTGATTACACAAAGTGACAGTGCGATGCAAAGAGTTTCTTTAAAGGCGCGGCTGTATAATGCCAGACGTCATTCACATAAAAGTTGTTCTTTTATACGTTGGGGGTTAGAGCTATATGAAATTTCTACTTATGTACTAAAACTGTCTTGACTTTAATAAATTTAAATATCTTTACAAATGGCGCCTACGTAGATTGTGTTGGGAAAATTTTCAATAGGTATCTTTTTTACCTTGGGGAGATAGAAATGAGTAAGCGCTGCAGTGTACACCCTTCGATTAAGGATTGGTCTTCACTGCGCTCCAACTAGATACCGCACTATCTAAGGATAATAGATTTTTATTACGCCAACTATTAGGTTATTCTGTGCGTAGCATCTTTACACTCAATGGCATCTTTCAAATTTTATAACATACGCTTCGTGTTATTTTACATTAAAATTAATAAAATACAAAATACTTAATGATGATACGTGATCCCAGAGTCTTTATTATTCCCAGTAGTATTACTTATTATTAATTTTACTACGCAACCCGCCATTTTAGTTTCAATTATTACCCAAGATTAACAGAACATGTAGCACGTCAACGTCCCACATTGTTCAAGAATTGCTCGAGTACGGCCACTTGGGCGTAGTACTAGTAGCCGCACGCGCGGCACACCTGCGGTATCTTACACCCTTAAATCAAATCAATATCACTTTAATAATATCTAGGTTCAATAAATACTTATGAATGTCGAATTTTTTAAGCTATTGCATAGCTTCTATCGCGGGCCTTGAGCGTGGAGACCGAATCCAGAAATTCCGTAACGAAAATAACCTAACACTTACTTACTAGTAAGTAAGTGTTAGTAGATCTAGATCTATATAGATATTTCTATGTCTTTTTGTGCAGAAGGTTTCAGGTTCGAGCCTGGGGTACGTCTTGATTTTTTTTTTAATTTCTTTATTTTTTTATCACGTTTTTTAATTTTTATTATTATGACAAGCATTTTTATTTAATTTCACCTGTTCCGTTGTCTGTCTGTAATCAAATGTTGCAAGTTAAATTTTACTCACTTCCCGTTTGCTTTTTTTTTTTTAAATTAATTTTATCAAAAAAAAATACTGCATAAATAAATAATTATAATTGCATAAGTTGATAAAAAATGCTATGGAATAGCTTAACGCGGCAGGCCCCGAGTGCCACACGTCTTTCTTTTTTTAAATACTGTTGTTAATATAAGCACGGGCGTACTTTCAGAGGCTATAGATGGTAATATAGAGGCAATAAATACTTACATATTTAATCTATAGTTAATACGTTATTATTTGTAATGATCAATGTTCAATTCGTAATTATGATTTGAAAATTAAATCTTTGCTGAGGCATCTATCTTTTACCAACTCGCTGCTTTTGCAGTTTAGTTTTAAATTTATAAGTCAATTTAAAAAGTTTATTAGCAAGGAGTTTTCATATATAGAATAATCTCGGATAATTTTTTTTAAACAAAATATGAATGAGTCCGTACTTCTAATCATCGAATTCTCAATTTTTTTTAAATATATTTAATTATCAGTTTAAATTTAATTATTTTCACATTAAAAATTGTCAAAAATCTAATTAATTTGACGAAGCGATTAGTCGATAATATTATATTAGCCTATTCGATACGTCGATGGTACGAATAGATATGATTGCGATTCCCGCTTTCTAATTTCGTAGAAACGACAAGTCCATTTGCAAAAACGCCCCATATTCTGGAAGTATGTTGAAATAAACATATTTTTTTATAATCTCCCATAAAGGAACCCAGAACGAAGGACCTACCCCACATTTCCACAAGCAATAACATAGCGATTGACTTATTTAGTTGAACTTCCTATAGAATACGTCGCTTCATTGTGTGTCTTCTACCGCATTTATCACGGGGAGTGTTCCGAAGAGCTGTTTAACCTAATTCCTGCCGCCGAATTTCACCTTCGCACGACACGCCACAAGTTAGGATATCATCCTCACCATCTGGATGTGTGGCGGTCCTCCACAGTGCGGTTTACAAGGAGCTTTCTTCCACGTACTACAAAGCTGTGGAATGAACTTCCTTGTGTGGTGTTTCCGGGACGATACGACATGGGTACCTTCAAAAAAGCGCGTACACCTTCCTTAAAGGCCGGCAACGCTCCTGTGATTCCTCTGGTGTTGCAGGAGAAAGTAGGCTGTGGTGATCACTTAACAATAGGTGACCCGTACGCTCGTTTGTCCTCCTATTCCATAAAAAAATTATAGAACTAGAGAGATAGACAATTATTAAAAATGTAATGACAATAAATTAAAAGTTAAAGGGAAATAAACTTTATTCAATTTGGCTTAAATTAAGGCTTATTGGCTTAAGCTTTTGAATAGTCATTATAAATTTTTAATTTAGATCACTGAATCTACCATATGTGCGGGAAAATGATAGCTCTTGAGAAGAACATACCAACTAGAAACTCAACAAAGCGTACATTTATCAATAATTAATTCCATATAAAGTAATTAAGAATAGGACTGTATAAATATAAATTATTGTATATTGAATGCCTTTACAGCTTGAATAAATTGGTTGTGCTTTTTTTATGAAATTAAGGGACGAGAAGGACGTTCAGCTGATGATAATTGATACGTCTTGCCTGTTACAATGCAGTGCCGCTCAAGATTATTAAAAAAATCCAAAAATTCTGAGCGAAAAATGCAACTGCGCTGGTCACCTTGAGACATATCAAGTTGTCAAGTCTCATTTACTCAGTAATTTCACTAGTTACGGCGCCCTTCAGACCGAAACACAGTAATGTTTACACATTACTGTTTCACGGCTGAAATGGGCGCCGTTGTGGTACCCAATATCTAGCCGGCATCCTGTTAAAAGTAGTCGCCTATTTATATGGGGATGCCTCGTAAACATGTGACTGTCATAGGTAGGTATTTAATATGCAATGATTACCTACGTAACCTACATAAGTGACAACCACAGAGATTTAAATAAGAAGGGGATATAAATTTTATAAGTGCCAATTCCTTGCGGGACGACTGTCGCATACATGCATTACATTGCCTAGGTACGCTATAACTCTCCGGATATTGAGAGACACTTGTAGTAATGCAAAATTGCGGCACCAACGAGCTCATGTCACTTCTAGTACCTTCTACTCATTTATCTTTGTATGGCGGTAAATTACTCTTTGGGCAAATAAAAAGTAAGGTCAAACCATAGTCTAGGCTAATACTTATAATAATAATAATTGTGCTTGAAAAATATTCTGATGTAAAAAAAATAGAAGAATATAAAAATGGTGATCGATTATTAAATTATATTATATGAATTTGACACAATTTTAATTTTAAAACACTTTATTATTTGGTTATGCCTAGGTACTTATTAATTTACGTTACAATTGTGAGATTTTTGAGAACAATTAAATACTTACTTACGATATTGAAAATTCAGATCAATTTCACGCATTTACTTGTGTGCAGAAAAGCAACTATTCTGTGCTAATCAATGACACAGACTTATGTCACTAGAAGTTCTGTAATCTGCACCGTGTACACGCGTCATTACGGATGCCGACTGTTAAATGATGTTTGATGAATGATTTTGATCTTCTTAAATCATATTTAACATTTTAATTATTAATTTTTTCACAATTTCGGTTTTCAGTTTTTTGTTTCTAATTTTAAACAATATTCTTGTACGAGTTTATTCTTCAGTTTGAAAAAATTGTGTCAATATTATTATTATTATATTGAAATAAAACCTGCGCGAGAGAAGAACATGCCAAAACGTAAGCGAAATTATTTTCATTATTATACCACTAGCAAACACAAACATTGACAAATGTAAATTGGTAACGGATTATCGTGCGGTCAGGTAGTCTATACGTGAGTATATTCCAAAACCGATATACAAATGCTTGGCGATGGAAAAGTCAGCGCTATGTTATCCAACTAGCCTTAATTTTACGCAGAGAAGCCTCTCAACGGGAAATGAATATGATTTAAGGCTATAATAAATTTGAATGGCTCTATAAGTTCTATTATTAGTCGTTCCAAAATAAAAATATCTCATAATTCAAACAATATTGAAATCTCCAAGAATGCCTCTCGCGTTACACATTCTCTGTCACATCTACGGGCGTTTAACTCGCGACAGGTGTAAGAGAGACGGATAGTACTCTTTGTATTTCAGAAGAACTGTTTGTTTGTTTGTTTAGAATCGGCCCTCTGCATTGAATCAACATTAAGAACTGGGGCTGACGATTTCTTTGAAACTCCATTCGAATTGTTTTAACAAAGAGTAGACTTACGATGCTTTATGTTTTATATTAACTAGCTTTTATTAATGTTTTTTGAAATATTTCATCTTCAATACTACTAATATTATCACGCAAAATCAAGTGATTGGGTTTTCATTAAATGTGGCACACATATATAGCATCGCTTTACATATATTGCACCTAATTGAAATGATTTGTAAAAAGATGAAGTTGTAAATGTTAGGTAAGATACTTATGTTGGGTTTGATTTTATAAATTCTTTATTCATATTAACATACATTCCACCTTCGCACAACACGCCACAAATTAGGATATCATCCCCACCTTCTGGATGTGTGGCGGTCCTCCACAGTGCGGTTTACAAGGAGCTTCCTTGTGCGGTGTTTCCGGGACGATACGACATGGGTACCTTCAAAAAAAGCGCGTACACCTTCCTTAAAGGCCGCCAACGCTCTCTCAAGAATGTAGGCGGCGGTGGTCACTTAACACCAGGTGACCCGTACGCTCGTTTGTCCTCCTATTCCATAAAAAATAAAAAAAAATAAAAAAATACATCAAACATAGGTAAAACACTTATGTACATTATCTTAAATGCTTAAGTAACTTACAGGCTAAGTATTTACAGGTGCCTATAAAAATTTACATTCAGAACAACTGTTACATTTTAAACATAAATACTTTATTTAATGTAATCGTTATATTGTAATACGATATACTAGATTAGTGTATCCGTTTGTTGGAGGGTAGTTTGAAAAATATAAGTAGCTAACTGCTAGTTATTTCGCATGGCTTGCATACCGAACCGATCACAGATACTTATGTAATTTTCCTGTTGGTAGGAGATCACCTCAGCTATAACAGTGTAATGCGCCTCTCAGCGAGCTTAATATAAAAATTGAGGCTAAAGTGTGCAGTCTGAAGTTTAACGACTTGTGAATAATGTTTCGTTGTACCGTCGGTGTTTATATATTATTTATAAAGGAAATGGTAGGATGAGGGCTTATTAAAGACGCGCTTTGAAAAGGAGAGATGAAGGTCGGAGTTTATTTAAGTCTTCATTTTAGCCGGAAGACGTCCACTGCTGGACAAAGGCCTGCCCCAAAGATCTCCATGACGATCGGTCCTGCGCTACCCTCATCCAACCTACTCTGGCGATCTTGACCAGATCGTCGGTCCATCTTGTCGGGGGCCTACCAACACTGTGTCTTCCGGTACTTGGTTGCCATTCGAGGACCTTACTGCCCTAACGGCCATCAGTCCGCCGAGATATGTGCCCTGCCCACTGCCACTTCAGTTTCGCAATCATATATTTCAATAGATGTGTTTAAATAAATAATATTTTGGTATATATATTATATATTATATCTTATGTCTTGACATCTGATATTGTTCTTGGATGTCTGTTTTTACATTCTATGAGTGGAGCCATTTGTCCATTTGCCTAAACTGTCAGGCTGTGGAGAGTTGAACAAAGATTTATGAACTTTATGTCACTTGCACGGTTGGCTCAGTGGAAGAGCGCTCGCATGGAACGCGTGAGGTCGCGGGTTCGACTCCCGCATTGTACATTAATTTTGTTTTTAAATTTAATTTATATAATTAATCCAAGAAGGGTTATCACTGTAAAATATAGGAAACTGTTTAGATTTGAATTGGTTGAGCAGGTTATCAACTGTAAAGTAGATCCTGTAGATGAAGCCACAACCTGAGAGTTGAACTCCTCCCTGCGTCGTAATCCTTAGTACTGAGGGTCGTGACCACCCCTCTGTATCACTTTCTCTCGTATGATCGCTCTCCATCTATTCCTGTCTCTGGCGGTGTGAAAGACATGCCTATAACCGTAGAGTCGAGGGCGGAGCGGATCTGGTGGGACCATCGTGTTGCACTGCGTCCACGAGTCCTCTTCCCATCTATTTTGCCGACCACAATGGCCTCTCAAGGTTTCCATCGTCCTTAGAGTTCGTCCTGAGAGTTGAACAACCATATCAATATTTATAAAAGTTACGTCACTCGAACGTTTGGCTCAGTGAAAGAGCGCTCGCTTCGAGTCCCGCGTCGGTTATAAATTTTATTTTTAAATTTAATTTGTGTAAAAATGTTGTGAATACTTTCACTGCCTGCGCTCTTGGTACGCAACTAACTATAAATAGAAACTAATTGATACACAACGTAAGTCAAATAGATGTAATAACTTGTTTATGTATATTGGTTTGCCATTACTCCGGTTTCGCAAAATAGTGCGGGCGGCGGTGATCACTTCACATCAGATGTAGGCCACGTTCTCTAAAAAAAAAAAATTAAGGTATCTTCCTACAAACCGGAAGTATGTAATTCAGAACTGGCGTGAAACACAGTAACATTTATTATCGTTGTCGCTGTCTTACATATAAAACATAGATTAAAAAATTAGAACAATAATTAGTTTCGGTCATTAATTATATGATCTATAAATATTATGAACATGTCTTTAAAGAAGTTATTAAGGCGAAATAATTAAAGACTTGTATTAAGGCTGGAGAAAGCGATTCAAGCTGTACATGTAGAAGGTTCCGTACGCAATATTTCACTACATACCTATTATAAATTCAAAAACTACTGCACCGATTTTCATGCTGTTTTCACTAATGGATAGCGTGATTCTCGAGGAAGGTTTTACTATATAATTTATTAAGTTTTTGTCTTCATTAACGATTTTTGTTGGAGGTGCCGGTAAAAGCCGTCTGGGAGCTTTCAACAAAAAAGCTGCCTAAACCCTTTGACATAAAAAAAAATAATGTGAATACAGTACATAATCTTTTTGACAGAACAGCGTGTGTTCTGTGGTTCTGCTAGTATCTAATATAGTTAAGTGGGATAACATGCGTTTTATATTTGTTTTCGTTAGGTAAGAATTTTGTCTGATCCTTGGGTGATATCGCGGTTTCTATTTTATAATAATTTCATTTTTTAAATTTGTATCATGTCACCCCCCTGTAACTTCTAAGGTAAGAGAATGATAAAACTTAAAAAAAAAATATATAATGTACAATTTAATTACCATGCAAACTTCCACCGAATATTGGTTTGAATGAGATCTAGTAAGTAGTTTTTTTTAATACGTATAAATAATGAGAGCTCGTTTACACTATGATTTTGAGCAAAGATTTTTTGCCTTTTCCATTTAAATAATTTAATATCATTTTCCTTTCAATATAACTTTTATATTATTTTACTTTGCTGCTGTGGAAATTTTTATGACTTCACGAGTAAGGCATTAAGTATCTTTATTGCATCGCTTTACATATATTGCACCTAATTGAAATGATTTGTAAAAAGATGAAGTTGTAAATATTAGTTTAAAACAGTGGCAATGAGTTTCTTGTCACTTCTTCTCATTAAAGCTCAACCTTTTCCGAAGTGGCGGTAAATATAAAAAGAGTATAAAACTTTTGAGATTCATAAGTCTAATTTACTGACTTACGTGAATAAAATGACTTTGTTGTGATGTGATTTGAAATCCTCAACGGAAAATTATCTCGCTATCAAATATGGTGACAGCCAACAGTGGTATCAGCTAACTAATAGGTTCTCATCTATATAATTATCAATGCTAAAATATCAAATACTACACAAAATTCCGACCAAAACGACCCATTACCTATTATTTAATGGAAATGCATTTAAATAGCTTTAGAGTTATTTGTGTATGAAATTAAGTAACAAATTCAGAACTTGGAAAGCATACTTTAAATTAAACCATGCCAACATGATTAACTTTTGTTTGGCTCGTTTGAAGGGGTTTAGAACTTTGCAGGAATCTTAATAGAGTTTCAAGACGCTTTCATATTACACGGCCGATGATTATAATTAATGCATTCGTACTTAATTTTAGAATAATTCCTTTAGAGTGTTGTCAGTAGCACTACACTTAAATACTCACTACTGTCATATCAATAATAAATAAGAGTATAATTGCTCGAATCGTTGCTCGAACGGCTCGATCACTTGGCGTTGCGTAGAGATGTCGCTTAATTGTCGCATTCTTAAGAGCTGCTTTACCTGACGTCTGGCGCCGAATTCCACCTTCACACGACACGTCACAAATTAGGATGTCATCCCCACCATCAGGATGGTCGGCGTTCCACAACAGTGCGGTTTTCAAGGAACTTTCTAAACAATATGCTATGTTTTTAAATTGATAACCCTCACTTGTAGGACTAATACAGCCTGAGAGTTGAACAAACCAAACAGAATTTTATACCGAGGTGGTACTTGAACGGTTAGCTCAGTTGGTTAGAGCACCGGCACGGAACGCCGGAGTTTTTGGGTTCGAATCCCGCATCGTTCATATAATTTTGCTTTTCAAATTTTATTTGTGTAAGGAACTTTCTTCCAAGTACAATAAAGCTGTGGAATGAGCTTCCTTGTGCGGTGTTTCCGGGACGATACGACATGGGTACCTTTAAAAAAGCGCGTACACCTTCCTTAAAGGCCGGCAACGCTCTTGTGAAACAAGCGTACGGGTACGCTCAGTTGTCCTCCTTTCCCATATAAAAAATATTGTTACAATAATATTGAAATTCTTTTAAAAATCTATATAAAACATTTAAAAGCATTATACGTAATGCTATTTAAAATAGAACCAAATAGGCTCGAAAATGGCTAAAATTGTTACTTATTGTTCTAGAACAGGTGCCATTAGACTGAAAAGAAAAAAATTTTTTTTTTTTTTTAATATATTTGTCCACCTGATGTTCATAATAGTAACAATATAATGTTTCTTTAAAAAAACCGTATATGTAGTAATATGCTCTCGCTTAACCCTTAAATAATCTTGGTGTAATACCTGAAAATAAAACAAGAATATGCAAAATGTTGACTACATCGTTGACAACACTGTCAATATAATGATAATTCTGAAGTTTTCCGATTGTCAAGCAGCCTTGGAAATAAACGCGGGAAACATAGTAAATACGTCCGAATAAACCAATCATAAGCAAAATGTCTATTTGTAAACATTTTTTATATTCTTGGCTTATTCTCAGGTATAACTTTATACCGAGTTTGTTACGCCGGAAAAGCCTAACCAAAATCTCTTTAAAAGTAATTTAAACAGTTAAGTATTTTTAAAGCGTTAATTTGCAACAAATTGCTTTGTAGTATCTGTTATTCTCCGTATGTTAAATGTAGCATTAAAATATTATGTTCTAAGTGAAATATTCGCACTGCGTTTAAAATCTTACTTAACAGCCTTTCGCTAACGTTTGCTTCCGAACAGGAACGCTGGGTAAAAGAAATACATTTATTGTACCGAGCTTTAGAGTCTCGCATGGAGTTTCGTGTGTGTGGGTTAATGTCAACCTTCAACAGGCTTTGATGGTGTTGCGCTACAAGAAAAACTTATACTTTTTAAGGAGATATATGTATATATATATACGATACGACATGGGTACCTTCACAAAAAGCGCGTACACCTTCCTTAAAGGCCGGTAACTCCTGTGATTCAGTTGCAGGAGAATGTGGGCGGCGGTGATCACTTAACACCAGGTACTCTACTTTGTCCTCCTTTTCCATAAAAAAAGAGTATTTTTCTTTAGCCGTGGTGGACACTTTTTTGTAGGGGAAAATCTTATGCGATCGCGTCACCGACATGCTCATGACTGGCGCACTCGATCAATAAATAACCTATATTTAAACAAAATGGGGTTTGCAATCGACAGAGATATTGAAATGCAGATTGAGAATCAATTGACAGATGAAATTGATGTGGAAATGAATTCTAACCTCCGCCTTCAATATTCGATATAAATAATTTTAATACGAATCTACTCGTTATGCTTTCAATCGACCAATCCTGAATATATATTTCAATATGTTATTCTTTATATCCAAATTCATATGACGTAGGAATCCTATATCCTAATCCTAATAATATTATAAATGTGACAGTTTGTATGTCTGGATGTATGTTTGTACTCCTTTAAAGCAAAAACTACTGAATGGATTTTGATGAAACTTTACAATAATATAGCTTACACACCAGAATAACACATAGGCTATTATTTTTAAAACTATAAAGTTCCATTCCGAATAGCAAAATAATTTAAAAACATTGAAATGATGATGAATAAATAAAATACTTTCTCACTTTTTAATCTCTGGATCTAAAACTTTTTTGTGAATGTCGTATGATATATTATATTAACCCGAAAAATGAAAAGACTTTTTCGTGGTTGTCGGCTTTAAATAAGTAAGTCTGAGAAAAAACGGTCAAACACTATAAATAATTTATATGGCAAAACAATGTTCGGGTCAGCTAGTAACTTATATTACACATTCAACAAATAACAAACTAAAATCACTAATACGTCATCTCACAGACATTGTATTAAAAGATCACCGAAAAGTACGTAGGTACCGAAGATTATGGAAATGCCATATTCAAATTTAAATATTTATATTCAAAATATTAAAATCGCCTATTGAAGTCAATGAATATAAACCCAACCAATCATAAAATTTATGCCTCAAACATGAGAAGAACGGGCGCAAGCTCAATAGGCTTCCCTTTTTTAAATAAAATTTAAAAAAATCGTTTTAATATAAAATCACCATGTTATAAAAGCATATACATCGCCCAACAAAAAAAATACTCGACTTATCCGCTTCCTAGCGTTAACATTATGATTATTACAGTTTCTATCAAATTCACTAATGATGAATTAAGAATACAATGAAATTCTATTGTTAAAATGTTTATTTCTTTAAATTTTTATCTTAAGGTTATAAATAGCATATGCAGGCAATGGATTGAAATAGTGATCTTGAATCGCCAATTTAAAGTGACAATCAGGGGCGCGCATATCATATAGGCAATTGGGCAGTGCCTACCTAGTTATGAACCTAAATAAATATAACATAGTGTTAAAGTTAATTCAGTTTAATTTGGTTCCGTTATTTTATTACCAATCTTCTTTTGAACACCCACTCATTAAAATTTTCTTTACGCTAGATACTAAATACTTACGGTAGACAATCTTTGCTTATTCCAAAGATTTACTACGACTAGTTAAATCCACAGTGCTTACCTTGCTAGAGAACCAACCTGGTGACAATTGAATATTGGCTGTTGATTTAAATTAGAGCTAGCTTTGCAAGTAGTGGCTCAAAATTATTAACAAAATCTGATTTAAAGAAAATAATAAATATAATTTCAAATTTAAAAAGTTACAGTTGCAGAAATCCATCACTGCTTAAAATGTTTTTTTAAATCAAATAAACTTTTAGAATTATGCTTAAACTAAGCGCTTTTGAATTATCACTATAAATATTTAAATTACTGAATCTAACATAAATTCGGAAAAAGTAGAGCTTGCGAGAAGGACATACAAGAAACTCAACAGCCACTGTTTTCAATCAATAGAGTATTTTACAATTGTTGTTATATAAAACAAACTAGCTGACCCGGCAAACGTTGTTTTGCCATATAAAGTATAATTCACGCGATAGTTTTATAAGTTATAAAATATTGCCTATATTATAGCCTGTACATCATTTTCTTCTATTGTCAATAGTTTTTGCAGCGCACGCAAAAATAGGTTTTCGATTTTACACCTTGTGTTACAAAATAGCAATTTTATTACGGATCCCTAATTTTGAAAAAAAAAAACATAGCCTCCTCGATAAACGGAAACTACCCAACACTGAAAGAATCATTCAAATCGGACCAGTAGTACCAGAGATTAGCGCGTTCAAACAAACAAACAAACACTGCAGCTTTATAATATTAGTATAGATTAGTTTGTAAAATGCTGCATAAAATATATGAATCATGTTCAAAGTTAAAGACGTTTTATATATGAAATATAAATCGATAAGTTATCGTATATTGGATGCTCAACCTTTAGAGCTTGAATTCATTGTTTGTGTGAGGATGCTTCGTAAACAGGATGGTCGTGATTACTGTCATAATTGGTTATCGCATTCAACAAATACACGGAATTTTTATCCTTATATATTTAAACTAAATATATATATTTTTTTAAAACGATGATCCTTAAATTTAATTACATTTCGTTTCACATACGTGATATCACGGAATGTAATTGATATGTCTGTATGGATATTAAATTTTAAGAACCATAAAATATTGAACAAAAAAACTAAATGCCACGTAAAGAAATCGATTCTGGCGAATTGGCGCCTGCTTATTGATTTAATAAATAAACGTGGACTACAATTCGAAAGCTCATAGAAACGTGGGGCTATTAATATATATATATATATATATATATACATTAAATACAATACACACTCACTCACACAAACACACATCGTCACACCCACACACCCACACACACACACACACATTATTAGTGTTAAGTAGGTACCTAATTAATCACTGACCTATATAAATACCACTGGACAGGCTGTTCCATATTTGACAGCAATTTTTGTGCTTATTTGAAGCGCCTTTTGCCTTGCGATTTTTGACGTATAATGCTGCAAAGGAACGTACAATACTTTGAAGTATTTTTGCATTTTGAATTAATTTCGTTCGTTTTCCGTGTTATTATTTTTGTAAATAATGTCCCACCATCTATCGATATTTGCTGAGGTGGTCATCACTAGTTTTAGTACCGCCGACTCTCGCTACATGGCCAACTGCGCCAAAATGGCGAATATCAAACAGGCACCAAAGTACTTTGACAGCCGCCATATACGGTATGTAGTAGAGGTGAGTGTACTTAATAGTTACAGATATGGAAGAGCGGGATGTTTTGACACAGGTTTTGTAACCAAAAAGAAGGTTCCAACCAATTATATCTTGTAATAATTTTGGTACCAATAAAAAAAATTGAATTTGAATTTGATACATCAACGATCACGACATCTCCAATCGGCTTGATTCTTTGGCGTTGCGTAGATATGTGGACTCTCTCTGTATCTTTTTCCGTGTATATGACATGCAGTGCTCATAGGAGCTGTTCGGGTACAGATACTAGCGGCCTAATTCATCACCGGACATTACGTTAAAATGCTTAACACCACCCGCATCTCGTTGACGTCTGGCATTCTACGTCCAAGCGTTTTGCAAGAAATCTCTTTGTGGCATCAATTACCAGCTGCTGTTTTTACGAACTGATACGACTGAGGGACCTTCAAGAAAAGAGCATACTCCCATCTTAAAGACAGGTAACACATATCTTGACCCCTGTTATTGCGGATCTCCATGGGCGGTTGCCTCGCCCATTACTTGAACCTATTAACCGTTTGCCCCTCTTATATAAGAAAAAACAGAATGACTTAATATTTAACAATGACGAGCAAGCACCTACGATTTTGTTCACGAAGATTTAACTCTATACACATACATATAAACTGACAAACAGAAAAATTTGCCTCTCAAATAATAGGACACTTTTATACAAATTATCTTGCCCTTGCCTAGGAAAAATACATTCATATTAATGATATTCATGTATGCACTTATCGGTATTCGAACCCGGGACCTGTAGCTCATGGGGAGGATCACTTACCACTAGACTATTAGTCAATACTATCTAAAGTGTGTATAACTTTTGAAAGTGTTGTACAGACATGGTTGCGGTACAGATATGCTTACGATTTTATAATATGAATAGATTGTTTTAAACAATAAGGCCGTTATCGGTCGGAATGAAGGAATTAATCGAACACGACCACTATTTTAATAGTTTAAGTGATAAGCATAAATTAATCTTAGCTAATACATTATTTTACTTACATTTTTAATTAAGCACGTTAATTGAAACGCACGTGCTCCTTCACGGATATAAAACAAACACTAATGAACTATTTGTTTTCGATGAAAATTATAAACGTAATATCGATATTGAAATAAAACTTAGTCAATGTGATATTTGGCCCAACTTTAAGACATACAAGATGATTCATTGACAGATTGTCTAGATAACGAAATTACAGTGATAAAAATGAAACTGATGTAGTCAGAATTTTAAAACAATGTCACCGGTCACGTACTAACGTTCGAAATATTCAATTATTCATTGAATAGATTTTCAGATGTTTTGGAATTTTTATTAGACACCTCGTGAAATAAGATTTATATCAAAATATAATGTATACAGTTTTAGTTTTTATGCCTTTTTTATTTAAGATTTTGTGTATAAATAAATATATAATTTGATCATAAAAGTACCATTTCCAACTGTCAAACTTCCGATGCTTAGATCATTAATAATGGCCGTTTACAATAACGTATCTCTAGTTACGGATACATTCCTATCACCGTTTAATGACAAGATCTTATCTATCTTAAGTTATGTCCAATATAGTTATTATATTAGTTAGAGTCCAATGGTATCTGTCGATGGGTTATTGAAATATAATTGTAAAAGGATAGATTTGTCTACCTCTAGTAAGTTAAACTAAGGCTAGATAGGTTATTGAAAACGGCCGTTAAACGCCTAGAATCTAGATAGACTATGGCTGCTGTGAAAAAGTTGAAAAAAATTGCTTGTAGCTTTGTCACGCACACTAAAGTATTAAAGATGGCCTGTTTTTATCGGTTGTGTAACAGCAACACGTTTTTTATGAGAAGAGTGACAAGGTGATTACAAGGCCTGCCCGTTACAAGGCAGTGTCACTAAGTATTCTGGAAAAATCATACAATTCTCAAAGTTTACTCTTACCACGGAACCCCGGTTCGATCCTCGCCCGCCATGTATTTCCGCCGGGTTTTCGGTTTTCGAATTCATATGTTCATTTATTCGACCCTTTATGAGGCCAGTAAGGTTCTTGTGATTCCTCTGGTGCTACAAGAGAGTAAGAGTTGCAGTGACCCGTATACTAACGATGAGCGTTGAACGAACGGAACACTTCAATCAAACAGTCGATGATTCGATGGTTCACGTATTTCAAATGGACTTGTTCAATTCATAGACTATGTCAGACGTAAACAAGTAGTTCGTTTGTCGTCAGCTTAAATTTTCATTATGGCTTCAACTGCCGGCCTTTTCACAGAGCACCTATCAAATATATTGTAATGATATACAAAAAATCACTTGATCGTTTTATATCAATTGCATTTTAATATTACTAATTTATTCAGTAAAAAATAATTACGAATTAACACTGTCTTCTAAGCCACAGCCTCGCAGCGTAAATTTGTGATATGTCTTGAATATGTCTACAATATCATCGAAGGTGAACTACACTCCACGACTTGCCCTAGTCCATCGCTAGTCCATCGACTAGTCGACGAATGAAAACGAACGCTCTAGTTTTGTTCACACTTCAAACGTCGACGACCCATCGCAACTGTATACCCGTATGCTCCCTCTTCCATAAAAAAATCTTGTAAAATCTTGTTGTTAACTCTTAGTAGCGCAATTATTGTATAAGCTACGATGCCTTTTAAACTGAAATTCAATAACGCTTGCAAATGCGCCACTGTGGTAGAAGCTTTCGACTGGTAAAATGTTTATAAAGAACAGCTCATAATAACTTATAATGTGTTTAGCTTAAATAACAATTTACATTATAAAAATATATTTAATTTTAATATATACATACAATAGTACAGCGTACGCAATTATGTTCTCTATTGCGATAAAAATAAATTTAATATTCTCGTCTCACTATGTTAGTTGCCATGCTCCTACAAAACGTCTCGATCGATTTTTATTAAATTTTATATTACCTATATCTCGTAGGTCTGAGAATCGGTCGTAATCCATTTTAATATCCCTTATTATATATCTGTATTATACCTATTTTCAAGTAAAACTTCTGTATGAAACGGTTTCCGTGAATAATTTGAATAAAATTATAGTTGAAATCTGGTCTCTATGCAACCTTTTTATGCAACATCTTTACATATTACATAATGGGTATTTAGGATCACTACAAAAGTATTACAATGAAGGTCTACGTAAAACCTAATCATAGATTGTTCTAGAAACTAATCCAAAACGCGTTATTTATCGGCTATTGGCTCACAAACATTTAAAACAATAACTCTTTCATCGCTCATAAAGATAAAGTTAATAATATTAGCGACGGCGTGATTCATTTCATCATTTCGTGAATAAGAGCTAATGACCTAAGGAGATTACGTCACTGCAACAATTATTATTTCAATTTGTATATGGGTCACGTGTATTTATTGTTCCAAACGTGCGTATCTCATTTATTTTCGGCAAGGACGGATTGACATCTGATGCCCGCTCGCCGAAGTTTATCTTACATACATCACAGAATTTAATTAAGTAATTTTTTGTAAGTAGTAAAGTAGGCCCAATCCAATTTTATACATACATTTTTATTCAAAACAGCATTTAGAATCACCCATTGAACGGCAAAATCATTTGAAAATCAATGCCTCAGACCTGAGAAGAAGGGGAGCAAGAAACTCAGCGGGCTTCTGTTTATTAAATAAAATTTTGAAACAATACAATTTTATTACTAATGAACAACATGGTTGCTCTAGTCTCAATCTGTGGTTTAATAAAGAAAGTCATTCATGTTATAGTAACCCTTATCACACAAACAATTATAACAATTCTTTTGAATTTCGTTACACATTTCTTTTGTACATTTTCAAGAATCATCTTGTAAAAGCATATACTGTAGTAATCGCATTTCGATTATATAACTAGCGGTGTACCCCTGAACTTGGCTGAACGATTGGTTTATTGCTTTTGTTAGACCAAATTTGCAAGCAGCTGAAGTCTTAAAAATGATCATGACTTGGGGCGTAAGTTAGTGAATGCGTGACGAGAGCGTTACGAACGAACGCGAGCGTTACGCGAACGGTGATTTCATGAATTGGTGCGTAAGCTAGTGAATGCGTAACGAGAGCGTTACGAACGAACGCTAGCGTTAGCGAACGATGATTATTTTTTAATTCGTAATTTAATTTCGTTCTCGAACTAAAAATAATTAAGTATTATTTTTATGTCATTCCTTCATTCTTTCTATATTTCAATGTTTCCATTGCCGTATTGGGGCGCAGGATAAAAACTTTCTTTCTTTTTGTTTTGCTAAGCCAAAGATGTATAATTTCTTACGTGTAGGCGTATAGGTGCGTGCGTATAGGTAAAAACGCACCCTTTTACGTTTTTAGAAACAGCTGAAAAAGCTTTCACATTAAGGGCCCTATTACACTAAGATACCAAAGTCTGCACGACGTAGGTACCTCCTTACAACAAAATGAATAATGGAAAACAAAATAAAGAGAGTTTTTCACCTTGTGTCGGCTTAGATTCACAAATAATTTTCTTCAGCATAATATTATCAAATATTTACATATATTTCTGGATATCCTCAAAGTACCTTCTATTATATAAATATACGAGATGAACTGACTGACGTTGTTCTGTTCATAATAAAAAAAAAACTCTTGCGGTTGGAGTTCTCTAAATTCGGTTCTTAGCTGACCTCTACTTAGTGAAAGTATATATTATTCCAACCAAATTCCAAGTCGACGCCTTATTGTTCCAAAGATATCGTCATGTTGATTTATCTATATAGATGGATAATTTTCTTATATTTACAAAAATGATGTTTGCTTGTCGGTCTGTATGTCCATCGACAAGTGCGGCTTGAATTATGATACATGTTAATGTGTAATATTAATAGATTATTGATGTAGATTTAGACTACCAAAGTAATTTGAGCTTAACGATTCGATCGAATATGTTAAATGCCGTTTAGCTTAGTCTGAACGCACGTCGTCAGTTAATAAAATTATCAGGTGCATGGGGGACCCTGGGGATATATAAAATCTAGCCTCCAACCTGGATTGATACAAAGATATTTACACGAATTGTCCGTTGATAAAGTCATCGGCTACGGATGTCAAACATATCTGTATAATTTAAATATTCGAATGTTCCAGTAAAATATTACGTGTACACATTAAGAATTAAGATTTAAATATAAATTCATTTTATATTTTAACCAATTAATATTTATTTACGCGTGAAATTAAAAAATATAATATTGATACGGCAAGTTATTAAAATCACGGTACGTGAAAAACGTAATGTGTGTTTCGTATTGCATTCACGCTCGATATATTTGTGAATTAATTAAATAATTTCCCAAGCGTACTTTAAACATACTTGTACAATCATTTATGTTCTAGCGTTTATCGTGATCATGTGAATATGTTATCACTGTGATCATGCTCGCAGTTCACTAATCCGACTTTTAATAAGTCTTTGAAGATCTGTTTGCATTGATTTCGGGACACGACGGTGGCGCAACCAGTCGCCGCTACCATCAATATGTCTACAGTTCTATAGAGAGTTACACACCTGGTGTCGGTTTGGTTACGCAACCAGTTGGTGGCGTGACCAGGTCGGACGCGTCATGACTCATGATGGTGCCTAGTTTGGTAGCATACTGTGGTGTCCCGGTGAATTAATATGGTGGTCCTTTAATAGCCCGAATTTAGATAACATATGAAAAATCTTTATTTATCAGGTGATCCGTACGCTCGTTTGTCCTCCTCTTCCAAGCTGTCTCATTGTTTAGATATTCAATTATTCAGCATTGTGTAATAAGACTTATAGCACAACATTTTTAATACGACCTCTATATTTAAAGGAAACGTTTATATAGCAGCTGAGAATTTATTTAAAATTATTTTTAGAGTTAAACCGTTTCTTGGACATAGCAACATTACTTTATTTTTCTTTTCTACGAGATTAGCCGGAACAAACATACAGATTACTAGAATTATATTAGAAGACAGGCAAAAATTGTAAAAAATGTTTTTTTGGTGTATGTACCGTATATATATTCATATACATTGAGTAAAAAAACGGTTATTTCAATATTACAAACAGACACTCCAATTTTATTTATATTTATAGATGTAACTTCAAAAAGCATTCAAAACTCCCGTTGCATTTTAAAATGTATCACATCCTTTATACTTGGTGTTTCAGAAATATAATTAATAGTCTAAACATATACAAAAATTTTTTTTTTGTTGAATTGAATCCAAAGACAGATAGCGTTTTATCTTTTATATTAATCTTCAGCATCACATCTGGGTGTCTAGTCGAGCTATTTTCATACTGAAAAGGTACAATTCCCATTTTGTTTTATTAAAATCATAACTCGTTTTAGTCTGTAGGATTAATTAGGGAGAGAATGCTATTGTTACCCATGAAGCATTCAAAATATCGCCAGGAATGAATGATTCTAATTGAAACTTGAACTAATTGAACAAATAGAGAGTGTTTAAGCGTTCATAACGTGAATGAATGAGTGATTTAGAGATAGGGTTGGCTCAAAGAGGTTTTATTATTAAAATATTAAAAATTGAGTCGCAACCGACCACTCATTCAGAAAAAAACATACTTTAAGACTTAATTTCGCTTAACTAGAACATAATACATTCTACATCTGTTAGTTAAAGTCTTGGAAAAATTGGTCCATCTATTTCGGATAGACAGATAGGTAAAAAGAAATAAATAGGTTTCATATGCACTTATTAAAGAATTGTTATAATGACGTTACAGTAACAGAAATTTTATTACATTACATCGCCTTAATTTTTTTAGTCTATCCATCTCATGTCACATTACAACCGGCCGCGCAGTAGGAGTGAAGTTGTATCATTAATTTCAACTACTGTTTCAAGTCTGCGTGGCAGATCAGTCTTTGACGCTTAAGATTAAGCTCTTGTTTTTGAGAGGGAACGAATCATTGGTGGATTACAATTAAACAATTGGCAAAGATTTATTATTGCATTATATTTTTATTTAAAAGGTATGGAGACCCCCCAAACTTTTTTTTTTTTCTATTTTTGTGTGAAAATGTTAATGCGGTTCACAGAATACATCTACTTAAAAAAATTCAACAGTAGCTCTTATAGTTTTGAAATGAAAGTGACATACACGCACAGACAAACAGACATGACGAATCTATAAGTATAGAATGAGCTTCTTTGTGTGGTGCTTCCAGGACTACGACATGAGTACCTTTAAAAAAAGCGCGTCATAACTTCAGACGTAAGACTTCCACGGCTGAACAAAGGCCTTCACCAAAGATCTCCACGAAGATTGCCCCTGAGCTGCCCTCATCTACACTATTCCAGCGATCTTGACCAGATCATCGGTTCATGTGGCGGCTGCTACTACGTGTTCCAGTATCGCCATTCGAGGACTTTGCCCAAACGGCCATCTGTCCTTCGAACTATATGCCCTGCCCACTTCCACTTTAGTTTGGCAATCATAACTATGTCGGTGATGTTGGTCCTCCTACGGACCTCCTCATTTCTGATTCGATCTTGTAGTGAAATTTCGAGCATAGCCCCATAGCCATCTAAGCCACCATGAGCTCTCTCATAAGGCCCATATAGCGACCACTTCTGTGTTCGGATGGCCCGTACTCTGGTTTATCCTCGTCTTGCAAAAAAAAAGCAATTAAACACGCCTATACCGCTTCAATAAGTAACTAAACAAAGCTAGTGTGTGAAAAACGAAAAGCTCAAGTAAATATTTCACAATACGAATAAAATGTTTACAACCGCTATGCAAACACTTTCACAGACAAACACCGCTATTCTATTCTCTTATTAACTTTATGTACACTACTTATCTGTTTGATAGTTTTAATTTAAAACAACAGAGATAACACTAGCGTGCTATTTCGTATGAATTAAGCTGGTCTTGTTTGTACCATACCGGGACAGTTGTAAATTAAGTCAATAAGGCTTTGTGAGAAATTTGCTGCGTTCTCTTATGGCTTGGATGATGGTGATAGAATTAAATTTATGATGATTAAATGTTATGGGATGCTTTCTGTTTACTTCCGTTTGAATAGTTCACTAAGGGTACAATATAAGCGATGTAAGGATGTAGTATGTAGGCGCGCGTAGCCAAGTGCCTGAAAAGTCGAGTTTTGTAATCCACCTTTCTCCTGACTAAAACAAAATGTTTAACCTACATGTAAGAAATAAAATAAATTATAACCTACTTAAATGCTGCTAGTATTCTTGGTACGCTTCCCCGTAATGATAGTTTTAATTTAACGTAATCATAGTATTGTAAAATATATTATGTTTTTACATATAAAAAAACTATAATCTTTTTCAATTATCACCTTTTATTTAGCGGCTGTTTATAAAGTTTTCCGAGAAGATAATAATAACAACGTAAAATGAATGCCTCTTTTATAATGATTGAATAGTTATGATTCGAGATTTTTAATTTATTTGTTTTATATAGTTAATACCGATGGTCGGGTCAAGTCAATACGTTGGATGAGGGTAACGCATGACCGATCATTGTGGAAATCTTTGGGGGAGGCCTTTGTCCAGCAGTGGACGTCTTCCGACTGATGATGATGATTTAGTTAATATATTATATTATATATGATATCACGCAAATAAGCTAGCTCATACTAGAAATAGACTGTACTATGAGTGTCAGCCATATATATATTCAATACAATATTACGGTTATGCAAAAATTATTCGGAAACATGCATTTGTTGCCATCTACCGGGATTCGAATTTCGGAGCCTAGATCACTAATCTGTGTAAGTCGTAGTGTATGTATATATATGCGTGGTCATATAATAAAGTCTACGTACATATAAAAATCGTCAATATACCGTGATTTTTTTTATTTATGATCAATAAACACGTTCGATACATAAAAATTGGTTAGCACGCACATACGTTAAATATTTCTACCCCCATTTTTTAATGTGTCTCTGTAATAAACAATGAGACAATACTATTAGTTTTATCTATCTCAGACGAATGCTTTTAAAACAACAAAAGTCACATTCTACCTATAATAGGGTCAATAATATACTTTCAGTCGTAACTCAATACAAAACCAGCTGAGGGGTAGCGTTCTTTTTTAAGTGTCTGTTACTTACAGATATTTATATAAAATTATTTTACATTTTTACTTAGAAACATATTCATAACATTTTAATTTGCCATTGTATGCATTGGCTCTAGTGAAATTACTGGGCAAATGAGACTTAACATCTTATGTCTCGAGGTGACGAGCGCAATTGTAGTGCCGGTAAGAATTTTTGGGTTTTTCAAGAATGCTGAGTGGCACTGCATTATAATGAGCAAGGCGTATCAACTACTATCAGCTGAAAGTCCTGCTAGTCTGGTCGTTAAATAGTAGGTACAATAGTTATATTATGAACCTAAACACCATCATAAAAATATGCAGATGTGTAAAAATTACGAGTAGTTGAGTATATCTTTATTTAGGTAATAAGGCAAGTGTACTCGTAATAAGAGCCGTATTATCAATGTTAAACATGAGATAATTATCATTTTTTCTGTTTAATCTTATCTAAAACGCTTTGTGCACATCGCCGCCTTTTAAAATATAATAAACCTACGGACTGGAACGTTAAGTATGTAACATTCTGTTTTGCTGTTACATGGCATGTTATTATGTTGGTGGGAGTATAGATCCGATTCTTACTTTTGCCAACCTTACGAACTAATTCATTATGGTATAAACAAAGGCGTGCATATCATAAAAACAATTAGGCAGTGCCTACCTCGTTATGAACCTAAATAAATTTAGCACTAGTGTTAAAGTTAATTTAGGCAGTCTACAGATTGCATATACGAAGCATGAAGCGTTTCATGCAACTTATGTCGTACTGTCTGAATAAATCTCAACTAAGACTAGTTAGATCTACAGTGCCTACCTTGCTAGAAAACTAACGCCCGATTTCTGAATTGAGTATTCAAGCTGAGAACGACTTAAGTATCGTTTTGTCTCATTCAGTTGTTAAGATTTCAATGCGACAGAACGATACTTAAGTTGTTCTCAGCTGGAATATTCAATTCAGAAATCGGGCGTTATACTCGCCACTGGGTATAAGAAGCATATCATTAATGGGTTTTTTACTCTTAACAGCCTACATTTGTATTTTGAGTGAAGCTTGAGGGGTGACTTCTTTATAATCAGTTGGTACAGGTTTAGGTGCTCATTCTAGGAAATAAATTACTTTAGCTCTCCTACGTTCAAGATCTTGTTGCAGAGAGAGATTTTGTTTGTAAAACTCATGCATCTACTTCTAGGAAATATTTTTTTAATGACAATAAGGGACGAGACTATCAAGGCGTCTTTCAGACCGAAACACAATAATGCTTACATAACACATTACTGCTGCTGCCCATCTAGCCAGAATCCTGTAGAAAGGTGCTCTAAGTCGCCCTTGGGCCTGGGACTTCCCTATTCTTTTTATGCCCCGCGGAAGCATGCTGCATAATATAAGTTTGCCAAATAGCCATTTCTCGTTTAATTTTTTGTAAGGTCATGTTTGCCTTTATAGTGTGGTCTTTTGGGATATTTGTTTTCCATCGAACTTGGATTTTGAAAATGTCCAATCTGGTTGAAGAAACATCTAAATTATCTTGGATTTTATAATATTCTTCAAACGTGTCCACCAGTAGGTATTATCCAATATGGTGCTGCCGTGAGTTTGATTAGGTTTTGTTTAAAAAAAATTTCGCCAATTGTGCACCACTTCAGTGTTTGGTTACCGCAAGAGCTACGATACTCTTTACAAACTGTTTATGCAAACGTATTAAATTTTATCCAAAATATAAAAGACTTCCCTATGTATGTCCTAAAAACAACATGGCCGTTATGTCGAATTAGCCATAGATGACCGCGTAATCTTTATTAGAATTGCAGTTGTATATATGCGTGGGCGTGATCTTTACTCTCAATGTCGATTACATTGATAGCTCCATTAGATTTTCTTCGTTTCAATATAAACATTTAAATCGGACCAACAACTAAGCAAGCATCTATAATATTAGTCGTATCTATCTTAAAGTCATCTTCATATACAACGACGGTGGATATCCCAAACGGTTTGATAGTTTTTTGATTTTCGCTCAATTTTCTTAGACGTTATGTACCTGAATCCTTCTATTTCTTAATCTAGTTCTCATAGTTGAACACGTTTCGAGGCTTATATTCAAGATTTAGATTTTTTTAATGATCTCTGTTCTGTAACAGATTTGTTATGTGAGAATGCGATAAGCATAATATCCACCTTAATCAAAAGCCTCTTTATCAAATCATTAATATGATCATCTGAATTGCCATAATTAAGTGGTATGTGAGAGCGTTTGCCTTTGATTACGCGTCTATGCGTTACAGAATCGATGGTCAAGGACCTGATTAATAAATTATAGAACAATGTGACACGAGTTACATAAGCGGCGAAATGCGACGCGGACCTACATACGAAAGATACCAGCGCTGTAATAAAATAGTAATATTTGGAAATTTTGAATTAACCGACTTGATTTTTATCTATTATATTACCCTTACCTTTCCTTTCTTTCGTACGGTCCTAGTTTATCTCATATATAAAACCATTGCATATTATGTCATATATAATACCTTTGCTTCTAATTATACTCTTGATAATGTAATGTTCATAGGTACATAACACAAGTGAATTTGCTAAAGACTGTCATAACCATAATGCTGTGGTAAAGGTTACTATTACATAAATGACTTTCTTATTACCACAGATTGGGATTGGAGCGACCACCCTCAGTTTATTAATTAATAAGTTTCATTGTACAATATTTCTTTTACAAACATATTATTTCGATGAAAAAAAAATCGCTGAGTTTGTTGCGCCCATTCTTCTCAGGTCTGAGGCATTCGTTTTGGAATAGGTGGTAGTTTTTGACTTTCAATAAGTGATGCCACATCCTATTTTGATTCAAAATATTTGAATTTGATTTGAATTGAACAGACATAATTAAAATTTAGTCTCGTTGATGAAGATTAGAAAATGGTAACCTTAGTAAATATATTGTCTGTTTCATTTTAAGCTCACCTTTGCTTTGCTTTTTCATTTGTTCCAACCCATTTTGGCAATCGAGGAAAAATAAACCATGTTGCTAAATCTAAATGACTCCATTTTTCTAACAAACATTTGCATTAGTTATACTATTCCAATTAAAACAGTGGATGAGTAAATTTTTAAGTGAACTAAATAAAGACTAATTTTGCTTATTTGCACTCTGCACTGAGACCTTGTCATTTGACCTTTTAATGTGTTACTGATTCATAAACTGAACGGTTTCTGAAGGCAATGATATCGAATTCAATAAATAACAGTCGAGCGACTTGCACGATGTTATAAAAATAAGTATTAGTAGCTACGTACTTATGACCTTATATTAATGAACAATGCGCAATACTTATAACGACTATCGAAGAACTTTTAATTTGCGAAGTTATTTTTATGGATATGAAGGTATTTCTCATTATTTATTTCATCTTTGTTATTAACGTATGAATGCTTACTTGGTAAACATCTGTAAATGGTGGTTGATTGCCACTTTGGCATTTGCTAAATAAACAAACCATCTACCCACCCTGTCTTGAATAACAAAATATACGCTGATACTTGAAAACATATGATCAATTTCATTTTAACATATTATTTTCTGTAACCCAACGATTTTATAATTCTTTTGATTTACTACTTCTGTTTTAAATTTAAACGTATGCCATTTTTTTATGGAAGAGGAGGACAAACGAACGTACGGGTCGACCGATGTTAAGTAATCACCGCCGCCCACATTCTCTTGCAACACCAAAGGAATCACAAGAGCGTTGCCGGCCTCTAAGGAAGGTGTATGCGCTTTTTTTCAAGGTACCCATGTCGTATCGTCCCGGCAACACCGCACAAGGTAGCTCATTCCACAGCTTTTTTGTCGCCGCACATCCAGATGGTGGGGATGATATCCATTTCTATATTAAAACCACAGAAATTACCTCTTTCACCTTAAATTGATTTCTGAGACTGAATTATGGATCATTTTGTGATAGTACTTGAACGTCTAATAAATCGTTTAGATTGTCGGTTAATCTTCATTGACTCAACTGTGACTGACACTTGATTCATTCATCTCACCTTCTTTTGTCAACGAACAATCATATAATGGTCAAGATAATTCCAGGCACGATTTATTATTAGCTTAAGTCATTAACCACTAAATGCTAAAATAAATTCGATTGGTGGCAGTATAATTACAGTTCATATTATTGCGTAAAAAATTCGTTTCGGATCGTTGCACCCGCCTGAATCATATATTGAACAGCATAGTTGATTCCTAATATCATAGCTAATGTAATTGAAATATAGCCGCCTGTATATTTGAGTATCCATCGGCTATCACAGCGAACAATCAAATTAACTAATTTATCTAATTTGTATTAGCGGAAACGTTCCGTTGTTAATTGCGATAATGTATGGCGTTTGTTTGTAATAACTCTTGTATCTTATGTACTATGTATCTTTCTAATATCAAACATCAACGGCTTGCTGTTTGACTTTCAATGGATGGTGCGTTTTTCCCCTCCAGTGATACGTTATCCTAATGGAGTTAACTAATACAATATTGCTTACAACTCTATTACTAACCACCCGGTAAATTATCATCGAAATTCAGACGTGGACGTAATTGGTATATGACGGAGATAGCACGATCCGTTGCTCGATATGCAGAGAAACAATTCCAATAATAAAGGTATCCAGATAGTTAGAGGGAGTATTCAGGGCGTATTTTTTGCAACCCGACGTATGCTGAACGCTGATTTTGCGGGAAAATGGCCCTGGGTTCAAGCTAAGCCCAGTGTGCTGTGTGAGTGTGAGTTTTTTATTCTTTTTTTTTATGCCAAGAAGAGGGCGAGTATAGTGCCGCTTACGATTCTTGAAAAACCCAAAACTCGTCACTTTGACACATAAGATGTTACGTCTCATTTGCCCAGTTATTTCACTACCTACAGCGCCCTTCAGACCGAAACACAATTAAGCTTGCACGGCGGAAAAAGGCAACGTTGTGGTACCAATATAGCCGGCATCCTGTGCAATAGAGCCACTGGTAAATGCCCTTACTACATACACACTTGAGCCTGGGACTTCTCTATTATTTTTATGCCCGGGAAGCACAGAGCAAATAAAGCTTGAATATGGATTGCCCAGAAGGCTTTCAATTACCTTAAGCAACATTAAATTAATAACTAATTATATACAAATTTTAACAAAATACTCAATTTTATTTGAAAGTACATTATTTGTAGCGTCATGCTTGCATTATTGCCTGTAAAGGTGTCCCGCGGTCGTCATCCTTCCATAAAATATGGGGGAGGCGATGGCTGGTCAATGCGTCATACTCGTGAACGGGCGTTTCTTGTGCTGGTCGGATGAAATTATCATCGGGAACTCTATTTCATGTTGTTAACATTTAAAGTTATCTTATATGTTAAAGGTGTACAACATAATACCTTTATAATTGTTAAAATAATGCTCACCTTTTTTATAATGTGTGAGGTTTGATCCGTCAACTGTACCTACTCAATGAGGAGGAGCTTATCAATCTGACACCTGTGTATTTTGTCTTTACTTCCCAGAAAATGTCGGTTAATATTTCAATTGATTTAGCAAGATAAGAATTTTGTAAGACATAACTAAGTTTTAATTAAATTAAATTCTGGTCCATTGATTCGCTATTTGCATCGTAAATACAATCGGATGTGTATTGAGCAGTTAACTGTGTTTGAAATGATTAGTGGAAAGACGTTCAAGACAAATAGACTCAGACGGCAGCTTGAAGCGAACTACCTGTTGCCGAGTTTCTCAGCGCGAAGCTCCGGGCAGCCACTCTAGCATATTATTGTATTTCGAAGATCTATTACCAACTATCAACTACGATTCTATCTATTAAACAGAGACGTAGATATTATTACTCGATATAGATTTGGTTTAGTTTGTGTTTTAGTATTACAATGAGCGTACTAGTAAAAATTTAAATCCAAATATTTTTATTCAAAATAGGAATCCAAATCACTTATTGAACGTCAAAAACTACCACCCATTCAAAAGAGACCGCCTCAGACCTGAGAAGAATGGGCGCAAGAAACTCAGCGGGCTTTTTTTTAATATGAAAATATGGATTACAATGTGATATCGAACAATAAACATTTATAACTAAAGAGCCTGAGGGTGTTCGCTTTATTCCCAATCCGTGGTGTCATTAAGAAAATCGTTTATGCTATAGTAACATGTCCCACACAAACTTTTTTTAAAAATTCTTTTAAATTTCGTAACACATTTGTTTTGTACATTTTATGGGATCATATTGTAGAAGCATATACATCGCACGACAAAATACTAACTCGACCCAACCGAGTAGTAGGCATAACAAGTTTATGTTTGTTCCTCGTGTTAACATGATGAATGTCACAGCTTCTAGAAAGTTCCTCAACGTGCTTATGAATATACAGAACATAATCAAAAATGTTTTGATAAGAAACAGTCAAAATGTTTATTTCTTTAAAATTTTAGAATAGCCCTCTTCTACAAAGATGGTATTAATATCGGCCGCACTGCCCTATAACAAAAAAACAGAATGTGTGCTTAAGACCGCACGGCAGAAGTGAAATTTTATGTTCTCTTGTTCCGTTAGAGCGCCCTTACCTAATGAACCAACCGCCAAGAGTCTGAGCTCTGATCGGGTTTGAGTCCCGCATCGTCCATTAAAGTAGGTTCTTAGTTTAATTTGTGTAAGGCTTGTATCAAAGAAACGATGGCAGTGTGAGGAAGAAGCCAGGCAATTATCTCAGGTTCACGATAAACGTACTAAGTTCTGACGTCGAACTAATTGGAGCTTATGCACGCATTACACGACTTCTACAACTACTTAACTTTTTAACAAGTGTAACTCTTGAAAGGTGTTTGAAAAAGATCAGACGAGTTACACGTGTTGCGATAATATCTACAATATACGCAGTGTGCTCGGCCGTACTCGTTGAGCACGCGACATGTGGGGCTAAATACATTTAAACGTAACCTGTACGTGTACAATCAACTAGAGTGTTAACGTTAACACTCGAGTACACAGTTTATGCGTGCTAACTGATCGTTACCAGTAGTCTGATTAAGATGCTATGATAATTCTTCGTGACCCTGTATTGAAAAATCTGATAATTTTAATAAATAGGATCGGAGGAATGACAGAACACAAGTCAAGAGATTCTAAATGATTAACATAGCTTATACTTTAATTTGACTCCAGAGAAATTACAAGTGCGTGATTCATCATTAAATAGGGTTGTAGGTTATATTCGCTTTTTAAAGGTAGCTATTTCATAGATAACGCAGTAATATATATGCTAAACTTACACTCAGATCGCTACGAATCCAGGCAGAAATTATGATATAAGGCTTGTGTGACAGTAAAAAAAGTTTGTCTTGACGTCATTTAGTTTTCTATCATCTATTAAAATCTGAAGATGTTGCACCAAATAAGTATCACTAAAAAGTGTATCTAGTCCCTTCTTTTTTATGACAGAATTGTCTTAAAGTTAATCCTATACCGCATATGTGAGCTTTTTCTTCATATATTATTTTCATTCAAGACTTTAGTATGAATTTACAAAAGAGAATTGGCTGAGTGGTTGACCTATTGGAAAGAGTTGGAATGCTTATATTTAAATAGATACATACACACAATAAATACCAAATATAGATAGACATTTTTATCACCATATAGCTAATAGCTTTGATCCATGCTACTGTATATAAAACTATCGATAGATACCCGTAACTCTAAAATCGTCAACCTAACATAAATTTTATATTCAATATGAGTATATTTGTTTGTAACGCCTTCACTTCTTAACTACTGGAAATCGATCATTGTGAACAAATATATACAAATGCTGTGAGTTAATTTAGAATTTTCTTAAAGTTGAACGCGGAAGAAGTCGGTACAGGAGATAGTAGTTATTTTTTTTAAACTGAATAGAGTCCACTGTGTTTAAGAAAACATTTCTACAATAATAATTTGATTTTTTTGTAATTCGACGACCAAACCAATGATCCGTTGATTAAGAAAATAGACTCCAGATACACTTTCACATAACAGTTTTTCTAACATATGTTTATCGCGCTTGTCACCTTCACCATGGTATGTTGAGCCTCGATAACTTTAAAACTCACAAAATATGTTTGGAAACTACCTACTACTATACACATCTATCGAGCGTAGTATCAAAACTAAAAAAAAATATATATCTAACTACTAATAAAGATAAAGTAAATACTCATTTCCGTGACCATTTAGTTCTCATTGCGTTCGGATTCAGTACTTAAAACCGATACCGCATTACATAGGCTGAAAGTTAAATTGGCGAAGCGCGTCATGCAATAAAGCCTTCAATAATAGTTTATTGAATTCACCATTAAAACAACAACTCGTAGCTAAAACTTGATCTCGGCCACTCCCGTGATTGAACCTAATATCGGCTTTTAAAATGAAAATATTTTTGTAATAAAAATGCTTGGACTCACTATACTGCTACAACATTGTGACAATAAAGTTTTATTGAATTTCTTAAAGGTTCTCGAAGTAGTCTTTGAGGTTTGTAAAGCGAATATTATTCGAAGTTTTTTAATTTAATAAAACAATAAGTAGAGTAAAACAATAACCTTCTGTTGTTATAAGAGTTATTGCATTGTTGAAATTCTAGATAAGACTTATAGCAAAGAATGCAGACTTGAGAACTTTTTGTTTTTTAAATGCTTCTCATTAGCTTCACCTGTATGTATATTTGTTTGTAACCGACTCATTTGGGCGCGATTTTGACCCACTTTAAACAACTTCGTTAAAAAACTTCGTCGATTTATCGAGAACCGATGACAATATATTAATTTAATTAAATTTTCAATTAATTATTCCTTTTTCAAACTAAGATTTTTCAAAAAAATACTTATTGTTAATTTATATAATTTTCATCATTCGCCAATAAAGTATGAATTCATGTTAATTTTAAATTTCAACCATTATCTTTGACTGATTTATCTAATATTAGTATACTTTCGAATAGCAAAGAGAATTTTTGCTCTGTAGCGTGTTTTTTTTTTAATAGTTTAAAAAAATATAAAATAGTTTATATAATATTATTATAAAGTTAGTTTGAATATATTGTACACATAATATACTCAGAGCAACGTTATTTCTTTCGTTAGACATCTCCAAGGATTCTCGTGAAAGCACTCGCAATAGTTTTTTTGTCGCATTGAATATTGCCTGACAATTTTTTGGAATATTATTAGTAACTTGTTAATCTTGATGTCGATTTTCTCAAGAAAAGTTCATAAGGTGCGCAGAGCAATTTACTTTTTAACTAACACTCATTTGGATAATGTTTCCTCGATTCGAGCGCAACCAGATATTTATATTACATTTGTAGTTACAAAACGTTATATAGTAAGTTTTACTAGAGTGTTACTAGAGTGCTTTTTAAACTACAGTTTTTTCATATCAGGAAATGATTAATTTTATTATTCATAATTCATACATACATACATACACTCGCGCCTTGTTTCCGTCGGGGTAGGCAGAGACAATAGAATGCAACTTGCTTCTATCCTCACAAAACTCACGCGCTTTCTCTACATTCATTACTCTTTTCATACATGCTCACCATTATAATAACAGTTTATTATTAATAATCATAAAATATTAATAATAATAATCATGATTCAGTTCAAGTATTATCTTAAACATTAAAACAAGATATAATACTACATATTGTATTATTCGGAATCGGATTTAACACTTTGGAGTGGATCAAGTTTAAAACATGGCGTCGAAAACATTTTCAGACTTAAAATTAAAAAAATGTTCTAAAATTATAAATTATAAAATATATAAATTATACTGCGGATACGTGTATATTATAGTGTAGTTTATGTATTTATTAATTGATTACATGGAATTTTCTATATTATAATAGAGAATTTTATTTATTGGAGTCATCAAAAGTTGTACTTTGTGGGCTATCATGCTTATACATCGATCAAAGCACAAACCACCTATTATTAGTGAATGATACGAAATAATTTTCTGTGTGAGTTTTTATGTAATTACTAATTATTATTTACAGAGTCACCACGCGTGACTGCGGTGCATTGATATTGAAAACAATTAAGCATGAATGTGTTTTGATTACATAATTTGTGAAACTTTTATTTAAATTCATACAACTCATTTCAGATATAATAGTTTTGAAGTTACATTTCTTATATGCTTGTTAGCTTATAACCTAGGTCCTACAGAATCATTAAGAGAAAAATTTAAAGAAATAAACATTTTGACCGTTGCTTCTCTATAGTTCATGAAAATGTTCATAAGCACATTGAGGAATTTGCTAGTAAGAAATGTTACAAAGAAAATGTGTAACGAAATTTGAAAGGATTGTTAAAAAACGTTTGTGTGGGAAAGTTTACTGAAACATTTTTCGATTTTCTTAATGATACCACAGACTGGGAATGAAGCGAACACCCTCAGGCTCTTCAATTATAAATGTTCATTGTACGATTTTACACTGTAATCCATATTTTTATAAAAAAAAGGCCGCTAAGTTTCTTGCGCCCGTTCTCCGCAGGTCTGAGGCAGTCTAATTTGAATGGGTGGTAGTTTTGATGTTCAATAAGTGATTTTGAGTCCTATTTTGAATAAAAATATTTGAATTTGAATTTACTGAAAAAATATGCGTTAATAATAAACTGTTACGATATAAGCGTACAGTGACATGAGTTTATGACAGAGTGAAGTTATCAATACAGTTATTGCATAAACATAGATCTGTCTAGTATAGTGTGAAGTGACATGTATAGAAAATGTATTTATTTATATGGTAACGCTGTCTTACAACAGATACATATTGTACTACAGAGATTAGTATAAATAATACTTATAACTTTTCTTTTTTGTATCGCCGAGACACGTCTAGACAAGCAACTACTCATACCTAATATAACTAACTATATAGCTAATATAATTAACTGTATAGCTAATATAATTAACTGTATAGCTAATATAGCTAACTATATAGTTATTTATATTATCTATACTATATAGTTTGTTATATTAGCTATGACTAGTTGCTAGATAAATCAGGTAATAAACTGGAATGTATGTATACCTACCTCTTTTCAGCGGAATTTCTGATATCAAGGAACTCTCACATAGTACGCTACTTCATCCTAATAGGTATTGTTTTCGTGGCTTTATTAAATCGGTTTTTAATCACATTTTATGTTTAAATGCAGATGAACAAAGTAGCCTTAGTTACTCTTTATAATATGAGCCTGTTAATGTTAATGAAAAATTAAAAAAGACTAAAGCCTTCTAAACGATTATCTTATATCAGTTTAACAGTGTGTTTTACCAGTAGGAAGCTCCTTTGTACAGGATGCCGGCTAGATTTGGATACCACAACGTCGCCTATTTCTGCTATGAAGCAGTTATGTGTTAGCATTATTATGTTTCGCAGATGAGGCTTAACATCTTGTATCTCAAGGTGACGAGCGCAATTATAGTGCTGCTCAGAATTTTTGGGTTTTTCAAGAATCCTGAGCGGCACTGTATTATAATGGGCAGGGCGTATCAATTAACGTCAGTCCTGCTCGTCTCCTCCCTTATTTCCAGTGAATTTGGGTTATAGAATCTGTTTTGAATTCTTGTTAATTTTTTAATAAATGCTTTATATAGCCTTGACAGATTAAACATGGTATTTTCGACAATATAAATAGTTTTATCCATTTAACGGATGGGAAAAGGTAGTTGAATCTTTAGATCTTAGCCTATTAGGTAATTGATACAAAACCATGTTCTTGGAAGTAAATAAAAATATTCATTCATATTTTACACAACTTTAAACTGTATGATTTTATCATATTTGTATTTCAGAAGCATAAATCCCAAGTTAACTTCAAAACACAATTAACACAGTTAAATATAAGAAAAGATGAAGGCGGTTGTTGATTATAAGGTATTTTAATGAATATCAATAAAAATTATATTATACTATATATAGTATCGTATACAGTAGCCAAACGTGTCGTAAAGTGTAGAACCTCTATTAATTCATTAACACATTCAGCTTCCACCTTCGTCGATATAATTATAAATGACCATTTGTTTTGTCGTAAAACCTTTTAAACTTTAATATACATTCATTTTTGTGTCGATGTAAATGTAGTTTTTGTTAAGTTAGCCTCACTGAATTGCTTTTAATTTTCAAGGGACGTTTAACTATTTTCTATGTTTAAAAAACATTAGTGTCGTAAAATTTTGGACAGTGTTTTGTTTCTATTGAATACTCCAAGGATCGGTTTTTAGAGATAGTCTCAGATGATCGTGAAGTTGTTGTATTACGCGCCGATGGTGTCGCCGCACTCATCGCACTCTCCGCTGCGTTACGCGAGTGGAAGATGAATTTTTGCTAAATATAATAATAGTGTAGTGTGTTTCTCTTAAGCCCTTATATAGATTTATTAAATACTAGCTGACCTGGCAAACGTTGTTTTGCCATAAACATTATATGTAAGCCTTCCTTGAGCTTCAACGAATCTATTACAAAAGATTTGATTGAGATCGGTCGAATAGTTTAGGAGTTAATAGGGAACATACAAACATACATTCTCTTATATATATATATAAATTCTATTGCTTGTACGATAACGTTCCATATTTATTTTTAGGTAATTGAACAACTAAAAAGAGTAGGGTGTCCATACTGCGGGACTCTTCGGTTTAATCATTTAAAAATTAACGCAAGGTAAATTTATACTTGATAAAGTGATCACTTTCCAAAATATTCGTTCACTAAATTACTCATTCGGAATCATAATTAACAATCCAAAACTTCATAAAATAAAAACATCATTATACAAAGTTTCATTAATTTTATTATAGATAAAGATAGACAAAATCCATTGCTTGATAATCGTTTCAATTATCAAAACTTACTTTATAAATAGAGAAATAAAGAAGTATTGAAGACTAATAATAAAACAGTCAAACGTAGTGATAATTTATTTTTTGTATAGTCAAAAAAAACAAAAAAAAATTTAGACTATTAATCACAAGGCACTAGTATAGTATGCCGCAGCAAGGCCAGCGATAAGCGAATCGACCCTTGTTCACTAGTAAGTCCCAAAATATTTTTTATCAAGTAACATTGCATCTACAGTCATCTTATATAATCACAAATTAAAAAGCCTTATGTCCTTATGCTACACAAACATTATGTCCAAGTGTCGCTGGCCAAATCCATAAACGTTCTGGTGTAAGATTGCTAGATCACAATGTGCCAGGCCAACGACATATAGATTTTTATTTGAGAGAAGACTTAATAAATAAGGCAGGCATTCTTTTATAACCTGTACTTACGACGTTGAAAGCTGGGTGTATTGGTCTGTTCAGTACAGCTCCATCCCAATGATACATCAAAATAACTCATCAGTTACTTTAAATCCAGTCGTATACAATAATAGTTCAAGTAAAAGACCACCTTAATTTTACAGGCGTGATAATATGTCGTAAAAATGTATAACGTTTTACAGAAACCATTATTTTATAGAAAGGAACCCATTAAAGGCCATTAAGAGATTGCGAAATTATATGAAATGGTATTATAGTGTGTTAATTTTTTTTTTAAATATAACTGTGAGCCATATTCTTTACAATTCGAAAGACGAGTGTGAAATTCAACTGTTACATTTTAGAAAAAAAAATAAACAGTTATCAGTTTACATTTTTACGTAGTTTATTACCTCAAAAATAATTTATTAACTTTGGTCGAAAAATAACACGTATTATGAATATCAAATATCACGTATCAATATACACGTATGTATTTTACGAACTGAAAGATTATAAATTAATTAGACGTGGTAAGTAACTCATTGCTACTCTTTTAAATAAATATTTACAGTTTCAGCATTTTACATTAGATATATTTATGCAATGTTTGTTATGTGAAGCAACAAAAATACTTAAACGTTACCGCTTAGATGTGTATTAAAAAAAACAAAATCGAAGTAGAATTCATAAAAGCTCAAAAGGGTAAACAGTGCAGTTGATGCATCAATACTCCAAAGAATATGTAATTACTACGTAATAAGTGGCGGGAATGCTTAAATTACAATTGAAATTTAGTTTAGTATGAATCGTGTGGTGATTTGACGTAAGTTTGAAATAGTAGGTAGTAATTACAGTATGGCGATTGGCCACGAAGCTCCGAATCCGGCTAAGTTTGAAAGCGAACAAATGGTTAAAACGTAGTGGAGTACGGCTACCTCCATTTTTTACAAGATTATAGCCGTCATCTGTCAATCTATCAATGACTGCAGGCTTCATACAAACGCCTTTTTCTTAGAGATTTTCGATAGGCTGCATACACTGATGCATACACTGTATATAAGTAAATGTGTTATGCGAGTATTTTATCAACGAAAGAAATAAAATCTAAATAATATACTTACGGGATACACCAACCACCTCAATTTGCGCCCGTTTACGATCGTGAGGCATGGACCAGCTATCGTTTTAAATATAAGACTTATGTTCATACATTCATCCCCACCATCTGGATGTGTGGCGGTCCTCCATAGTGCAGTTTTCAAGAAGCTTTCTTCCACGTACTACAAAGCTGTGGAATGAGCTTCCTTGTGCGGTGTTTCCGGGACGATACGACATGGGTACCTTCAAAAAAAGCACATACACCTTCCTTAAAGGCCGGCAACGCTCTTGTGATTCCTCTGGTGTTGCAAGAGAATGTGGGCGGCGGTGATCACTTAACACCAGGTGACCCGTACGCTCAAGACGTATTAGCTTGATGGTAAATGTACAGGGTGTATCCCTGTATAAAATGTATCAGTAACCCAGTAATTACACTATCTACGGCGTAACCGTAACCGAAACACAAGTAGATGTAAGAATCTTGTAGGTAAAATTAAATTTTACATTTTAATTATTTAATTAACTAAACTAATTAACAAGGATACTGTTTGATGTTCGTACTTTTTGTAATAAGTTTCAAAGAATTAGTAGAATATTGTTGAAAGTATTTCATACTACTTTGAGAATTAATATATAAAAAGCGGCCAAGTGCGAGTCAGCTCACCCATGAAGGGTTCCGTAGCAGCAAGTAACATAATATAAAAGTTCTTGTAGTTCGTTCTAACTTTATATTAGAGTTGATTGATATATTGTTCAATGAAAGGTAAATTGCGGTTTAAGATTTATGATGTCTTAAAAAAAACTACTTACTAGATCTCGTTCAAACTAATTTTCGGTGGAAATTTGCATTGTAAACATTACATATTTTTAATTAATTAAGTATGGGGTAATTTTAAGGTATATTTTTTATTATTTATATTATTATTATTATATTTAAGTTCTTATTATATTCTAAGCAACCCTCAAATTTTTTTTGTGAAAATCTTAATGCGGTTCACAGAATACACCTACTGCCGACTTTCAACAGTACAGTTCTTATAGTTTCGGAAAAAAGTGGCTTTGACATACGGACGGACAGACAGACATGACGAACCATAAGAGTTCCGTCTTCTGCCATCTGGCCACGGAACCCTAATAAACGGGGACGAAAGGCAATTCGCTTTTGAAGCGAACTTCATTCTCATACATAGCAAAGTATCAATACACTATTATCACCAATTGCAATGAATTCGTATTAAATAATATGAAATAACATGTAATTTTCAATTCGTTTTTTCCTTTTATGAATATAATTATTAGTAAATTGTTTTCTAAGTAAAACGTTGCCGGCAGTGGAAATACTTATCCGGCATGCAATCGATACACAGCCAACTAATTTATTATTTATAATATTATAATTGCACTTTCAACATAATTATACGAAATGTATTCCAATGCTGCGGCCAACGCTTCAGATACCTGGTTATTTTGCATATTATCTAGTCGTAAGATCGCTCCACTACTTACGCACATTTTAAACTTACATATTATTTTAACAAAAATGTGCCTTTATGTCTTGCACTTTAGTTAAATTGGTTCAATCACTCTTGGATTGATTTTTTTTATGAAAATAAGGAGCGAGACGAGCAGGACGTACAGCTGATTCTTGAAAATTCCCAAAAAATCTGAGCGGCACTACAGCTGCGCTCGTCACCTTGAGACATAAGATGTTAGGTCTCATTTGGCCAGTAATTTCACTTGCTACGGCGCCCTTCAGACTGAAATACAGCAATGCTTACACATTACTGCTTCACGGCAGAAATAAGCGCCGTTGTGGTACCCATAATCTAGCCGGCATCCCGTGCAAAGGAGCCTCCCACTGGTTTTACCGATAAAATAATAAAATATCCATCAATCTGTGTAAGATAGCCTTAGTATTAAGTTATTTATCGGTGTTGTGGTGTGCGTGACCTCTCTGTCGAACCTACGTAAAAAAACAAATAAAACATTCGTCTGTCTCTTTCGCACTTATTAGGTACTTCACACACTGCGAGCAGTAAGCGTTTAATATAGAAAACCATTTTTAAATTAGCACAACATAATAAATTAGTTGTGTATAATTAAAAATAATAAAAATTATTACACTAGTAATATTGTGCCCTGATTGAGGCATCTACAGCTTACTGAAGACCGAAGGGATTGAACTGTGACCTTGATTGAAATATATAAACGTTCGCATAGTTTTATAAAACACTGCCAACGTTAGATCTTTTGGTGATGTTTGACGTTTATCACCTATTTTACTTTTGAGTATAGAAGCTTTTGAGGACCTGAGGGTAATGCATAATTTATTCTTGTATAGATTGAAGATTCTCAAACGGAGTACAATGCTGCGGAAAATATTACATATTACGTGAGGTGTGGCTTGAGTGTCAGCGGGTTGATTGATCAGAGCGATAAATCGCAAGAAACATTCAATACAAACACCCTCAATTATGGTGCTCCTTATTGTTAATTTAAATCTGTTATCATCTTAAACAGAACATCTTATTGAATAACGTGTGAGTTCGCGTTGATTTCGATGTTCTAAATTTACTTAACTTTTTTGTTTGTAGATTATAATGAATTAAACATTAAATATCCCGAGTTGGAAAAAACAATGCATCACTGAACTACATCCAAATCGATTTAGCTGTTTATGAGATAAAATTCTACACTCACATAAAAACAAAATGCACAAACTATTTCTTTAAAAAAAATATTTAGTGGACATTAACTGCAATACATATTTAAATTTTATTAAATGTCAAATTTGAGTATTAACCCACAAAAAATGATACAGAATATAGGTTAGTATAATTTAAATAATCAAAATTTAAAATATCTATTTTTTAATGTAAGAACTCGTAACTATTGTTAAACGAAATCGTTTAACAAAAGGTTTGATTTTTATATAATTTATTAGAATTTCAAATAAATTTTTTTCAACTGTGACAGTGGATCTATATCCTCATATTACCCTTTGTATTTTTGTATGAATAAAAATGATTAGCCAAGCAAGATGTAAATCTGATGGTAATCGAAACATCCTACCTATTATAGTGCTATGCCGCTCAGGATTCCTAACAATTCAAAAATTTTGAGTGTCACTGCGATTCCACACGGAATTTGGAGTTTTACGATCACCCTGAGTGTCACTGTATTGTAATGGGCTACTGGTTAATTTAAAAATATCATTATTATATTTATTAAAATTAAAAACTATGAACTTGCAATAAGATACCATTATTAAAATATTGATTTATAATTTTTTCAGACCATGTGCAAAGTAATTAATTTGAAGATATGATCGATGATGACAAGCAAAAATAACAGTAACAGTAACCTGATATAAAGTAAAAGAGTATATGTTCAGTTTTGTTCCTCTCAGAAGCTAATTTTTTTCGAACATAATTTGATAAGATTCAGTAAGTAATTTAAATGAAATATTTATAATGGTTAAAAAAGCGCTTAGTTTACGCCTGTTTGAATAATGTTTACTTGACTCTTACTTTGACTTTAACTTAGTAAAGAAATTGTACTAGTTATTTGTCTTGTTATTATTAACTCATAACTGCTTCGAAATGATCTTAAATGATTTCCGCTCGGCTAAAAGCAGCTTAAACTATAGCCCCACCTTTAGTGATTCATGATGGAAGCTACGCGGTCATAATGTGCGTTAATTTGATCTAAAAATAACACCATTCTTTGTTTGTTAGATTTTTACGAAATCTGTCCGTGTTCATTACGAGTATAATTCTGTATTGTCTGGAATATGGCCGCTCTACTTTTTTAATTATCCGAAAAGAGTTTATATTTTTATTGAGAGAAACTTTACAACTCTATTAATAATTGCTTTGTTCGTATTCTGGTGCATCTTGTGCCCACTCAAAACAAAATTATTAAATATCATTAGTGATACTATTATATATATATATATATATATTTATCCGAAAAGAGTTTATATTTTTATTGAGAGAAACTTTACAACTCTATTAATAATTGCTTTGTTCGTATTCTGGTGCATCTTGTGCCCACTCAAAACAAAATTATTAAATATCATTAGTGATACTTTTAAATACGGTATGTGTGTTTATTAACTTTTACATATAATTTTATTTTAACTAATTTAATAATTTTTCTTTCCTGATATCTAATTTATAAAATTCTCATGTCGCAATGTTTGTAGTTAAACTCCTTCGAAACGGCTTGAACGATTCTCATGAAATTTTGAGTGCATAGAGGTAGGTCTGAGAATCGCACAACAACTATTTTTCATCTCCCTAAATGTCAGGGGTGGTCCACGCCAAATTTTTTTTTTAATTTTTTTGACATTTTTTTTAAATTTGTTTGATTATGAGCCAGCATTAAAATACATACAACTTCAAATTTTCACCCATCTACGATCAACAGTGACTTTTGTATCGCGATTTTAATATCGGCAATACAACGTTTGCTGGGTCAGCTAGTTTATTTATAAGATCATGTTAAAGTGTTTTTTCGATATTTGGTAATACATGCAGTTCTTTAACGAAACAGAAACGTTTATCCCAATTTCATTTACGATTTGTAATGTTTAAAAAGTAGTTGTGTAGGTATCAAAGGAGCTTAATATACATATCCTAAGTATTGCTGTTATTGCTTCTTATTATTTTTGTTTACCTTTTGTACTTTAATGTAGTGTTTCGTGTGTATATAATGTTTGTTTTTATAATTTTCGTTTTCTTAAGCAGATTTATTAATTTTTTAAAATTATTTGTTCCAGGTAAGTACTACTTGTTCATCAATTATCGTTTTAAGCCAGGTAAGGATATGTTACATAATACGCAATTGTGGGTATCTATTACTATTGGTACGAGTTCAGATGAAAATTTTACGATTACTACACATTTAATGTAGCGTTAGTGACGCGATAAGTAAAATCGTTGGCTCACACATCGGAGCCGACAGTTCGATCCTCACCCGCCACGGTACCATTGTATTTCCGGTTTTCAAATTCATATGTACGTTTATTCGACCCTTTACAAGTATTGTATTTTTCTATTTTTTATTTTTATTTGTATTATTTTACTCTTTCATATATTTATCTATATGTATATACTATAATATATGTGTCTATTTTTGAAACTTTCTTACCATTTTAATGTATTGTTTTCTCTTTATATAGTATTTATTTTTTTAATTTATTTAAGCAAACTTTACAGCATTTCTATTCTACAAATTAATACTATGAACTATTTATATGTATTGCCTTTTACAAAGTTTGACAGGTTAAATTATAATGTAATAATAATGCTCATAAATAAATGGTAAATATAAGAAGAAGAAGTCCTGAATAATGTGTGCTTGTGATACATGATTACTATATAGATATGTGAATATATAGATATATGAATATGTGAGAGTGTTACGAGTTGTGAGTATTGTGTAATGCTTAGACTAATGGACATCATTCTCAGCTTGGGACATGTGCTGGATCACTGAGTTAATAAATTTATTACGGCTGATGAAAAAAAAATATATATAAAAAATGTTTGCCTGGAAGAGATCACTATATATAGTCAATACGCCGCCATTAGCACCATATGATATTAATATGGGTAATAAATTAATATCATCTGCTGAACCATATCCACTTGTTCTATAAAAAAAAACAATAGTGATGTACAATTTTGTTATAACATTCCGATAAATCAGAGTCAGAAAAATATATGAAATCAAAACTATGAAATAGATCTTCTGCTTCAAGGCGCGTCATTAATTTATCAATAAATCTCGCTCTTTTGGTCCATGAGGAGAGATAATTGAATCAATCACTGTTAGAAGTTAAATTGGCGTTGTTACGACGATTGGCTGTCATGTATTATTTCTGATAGAAATATCTAAAGACAAACGAAAGAGTAAGAAACCTTATACAAGAAAAATCTATTTATTCCTATTATTACGCTAAACATAGAAAATATAATTGAACTAGTTAAAAATTAAAAATAAATTTGAATTTAATCGCATAATGTTTAGTATAGTTTACATACATTAAACTATTCCATAAACTGTAATACAAAACAATGAAAGTTTATTCATATCCGGAAAAACCCAGCGTTTAAATGCATTTATTATTAATTTATACATATATTAATAAAGAGCCGGGTTTTCCTTTGGTATCGGATTGATACTTTTACCACAAGATGCATCCTGTTTCAGAGAAGGTTTTAGTATAATATGTTTGTTGGTAATTACTTATCCGGGCTGTATATTTTTTGACTTAGAAATACCTATTTAATCAATAATTTGGTCAAATAAACAAAACAAAGAAATAATTCAGTCAATGACATTTCCACAGTAGACATATGTACGTTTGTCTACTTCGTATAGTAAAATTTGTTAGTGCAAGTAATGGAACCACCTAGAATCTAAATTCTAGATTGTGACCATCACCATAAGAAGATAAAACTTAGGTACCTTCAAGTCATGAACATTCTTTTTCTACTTACCTCCAATTACCTCGACTTCTGGTACTGCTGATGTCCAGAGGTTCAAATTCAAATATTTGTGTTCAAAATAGAATTTAAAATCACTTATTGAACGTCAAAAACAATATGCCTCAGGTCTGAGAGGAACGGGCGCAAGAAACTTAGCGGTCTGTTTGTTTTAAATAAAATTCAGTACAATATAACATCGTGCAGTTAAATTTATAAATAAATGTCCTGTAGGCGGTCGCTCCAATTCCAAAATGTAGTGTCAATAATGTTATACTAAACTTTACCACGCAAACGTTCTTTGACAATTATTTTGAATAGAGTAACACATTTGTTTTTAATATTTTCGGGGATCATGTTGTAAAACAAATACAAACATGTGAGCTTTTACTTTAATAAAAAAAAATCTTCTGTATCTACTGTCCGTTACACTCCAAAGAATTACTTATGATACTGCACTATTGTTTATGTAAAGTGTTTTGCTGAATAAATGTCTTAAACATTGACATCACTTCACACTATGCTATGGGTATATAGATTTACCTACTCAAGAAAAAATATATTTTTTTCTCAAAAGCGCCAAAAGATTTATATACTTTCGTAAACGTTTTCTTTTGCAATATTTTCGGACATGACCTTCAAAGAATTTCCGGGTCCTCTCTTGATCTTTTTGAGTTGAGAGACCTTCGGTGACAGTTATTAAGAGCCTGTCCAGATGAAGCGTTTTACGCGCGAGTTCACTCGCGCGTTTTGATTTGTATTGCGTCCAGATGCGGCGTATCACGCGCGTTCTCGCGCGCATGTGTTGGAGACGGATTTGAGCAGTTATAAACATGGACTCGGATACAGCGGTTGTGTTGTGGCTTGCATACCGTCGATGGAGACGTCGTAAACAAAGAGAAAGTCGACGATTTAACGTACATCCCATTCTACGTGATAGAATGACGCATAGTATGTTTATAACTTTATACCCAAAACTCAGAGAACATAGTGAAAAGTTTTTCAACTACTTTCGGATGTCAATAGCATCGTTTGATAATTTACTAGAAATTATCAAAGAAGATTTGTCTCCATGTCAAAATTATATGGTACGGGATACTGTTTCTGCAGAAGAAAAACTCGTGATTACTTTGAGGTAATATTTTTTATTGCTTTAGTAATACCTTAAGTAACAATTATAAGCCCAATTAACAAAAATAAAGAATTTAAACAAAATTAACAAAAATTAGGAATCATCATTCTTATATAATATAGGTAGGTACTTAAGATTTAATTTAATTATAGTTCCATTAATTCAGATTCATTGGAATCTTGTGTAGATGCCGGTGAAGGGTGTTTGTAGCTAGACGTCGTTGGTGGTCGTGACGCAGTGCAATAACCTCGATTGTAAGTCGAAAAGGTTTCAGGTGGAAACGAAGATGTTGAAGGGTCTGTTGTGGTATATCCTGTTTCTCCAAAATAATCTCTCTGTCCACGTTGTGTCATTCCTGTTTGGTAATGATATTGTGTCGAAGGTTGGTAGTCGGAACGAGCTGCTGCAGGTCTAAGACACAGAGCTTGTTGAGCTTGAAGTACTTTCATTAATTCAATTTTTGTTTGAAGTCTGTTTTCCTCTGGTACTTTAAGAAGCTCTTTGTGTAAGGACAAACAAAATAGTTTGTCATCATCTGACTCTATTTGGTTTGTTGCCTGTGGCTGATTCCCAGATGCTAAATTTGTTTTTATGATTGAGAGGAATTCTTCGTCAGCCGCATTTAGTTTTTTCTTCTTTTTTGCCTGACTACGTGGAGGTCTCATCACATCTTCCCCATCGCCAGAAAACTCCTGTTCTTCAGTTGCAACACACGCGGTGTTGATGTTGCTCTCAGTTATTTTATTCCGTGTCGATCTTTCGAGAAACATCAAACGTTCAAAATAAATATATTTGGCTTTGCCGGAGGCTCCTGATCCAGACGGTGTGGTTTTCTTCTTCTTCATTTCTCTCACAAAGCCATCACGCAACCCTTTCCACTTCTTCTGCAATAAAGTACCTGTAAATAATAAAAAGATCGAAATAAAATAATAATAATTATTTTACTTTCTTTTCAGATATTTGGCCACAGGATGTTATTTTGCGGATCTGCATTATGCCTACAGATTAGGAAAGTCTACAGTTATCGAAATAGTACAGAAAACCTGTTACATCATGTGGAACAAACTGCTAAACATAGTAATGAGACAACCAACGAAAGCTAAATGGAAAGAAATTTCGAAACAATTTCAAAAATACACAAATTTTCCAAACTGCATCGGTGCCATTGACGGCAAGCATATCCGTATTATAAAACCTAACGATTCTGGGTCTCTTTACTATAACTATAAGAGTTATTTTTCAACTGTTTTGTTGGCCGTATGTGATGCAAATTATTGTTTTATTGCAGTGGACATAGGCGCATATGGAAAAAGTAATGACTCAACAATTTTTAAAGACTCTATTTTATATAAAAAACTTGTCGAGAAAACTTTAGATATTCCAGATCCAAAGCCAATATCGCAAACAGATGCAACCCCCTTACCTCATGTCATAGTAGGAGATGAGGCGTTTAGTCTGTCTGAAAATATAATGCGCCCTTACTGCGGTAGATCTCTAACAACCAAAAAAAAAATTTTCAACTATCGCTTATCCAGGGCCCGGCGTTACATTGAATGTTGCTTTGGCATCTTGGTAAATAAATGGAGAATATTTCATAGACCGTTGAATGTGGATATAGAATTTGCAATAAACATAATTAAGGCTTGTTGTGTTCTCCATAACTACGTAAGGTTAAGGGATGGCTATAGGTATGATCACACTCTCTACGAAACATCTCTGAATAATTTGAACAATGAGGCAGTGAGGCCTAATGCGAGATCATTGAATATAAGAGATAGATTTGCTGATTATTTTGTAAACGAAGACAAACTCCCTTGGCAAGATAAAATGATATAGTTTAACAATGTAAAATCTATGCAAATAATAATATTATTTAATAAAGTATTATTTACTTACCTAAAGTTTTTTTTTTCTCTTCGGAATCACCAACTTCACAAAAAATTTCCACTATTTCTTCCCAGTTCCTACGTTTAATGGTTCTATTAGAATAATCTGATGATTCCATGTCCCATAGAGCTACCCTTTTCTCAATTTCGTCGATAAAAAGTTCCGTGTCAAAGTTATCACGCTCCATTTTGAACCAAATACGTCCACTCGCCACGGACACGCGCGTAGTACTGGACGCAGCACAGGCCCCCGAGTACCTCGACTCGCGCGGCGCTCGCGCATGGGACGCGCGAGTCGAGAGTCCCGCTCATTGCACGCGTTTTACGCGCGAGTGGGGAAACGCGCGTAGGCATCTGGACGGGATGTACGTAGCTCTAGTACCTCGGTTACGCGCGAGTGTCAACGCGCGAGTGAACTCGCGCGTAAAACGCTTCATCTGGACAGGCTCTTAGGATCAGGTCATCTTTATCCACACTTTAACAAAAATGAAATCAAAGATCAAAGATTTCTTCCGTCATGGACCATTTATTTGTAATCAGTGTTTTATAAACGAGGAAAATCATAACAAGATTGGGAATATTTTGAAAACGATGCAATTATGCGTACCGTTCTAAATCTTTATAATATCGTTATTAAATTAACTTAGAATAGAATTTAATAGACTGTCTGCAAAAAATTACTGCACCAATGATCGTATTTACAACATAAGTATTATAGTTATAATCAACTATATAATTAAATACAATACAATGTTATTATAAAAACTCGCAATCTTTCCGCATCCGGGTGTAGGTACCTCATAGTTGAGCGTTACATTAATATGTATTACAGTACGGCTACAAAATGTATTTTACACCAACTTAATATACTGCAAAATACCTAATTTCTAATTGCCAAAGTAATTTAATGTTCAAATGTTAATTAGCTTAATCTCATCCGGGTTTCCCCAAAGCGTAATGTAGGTATATATTTTATACAGTACAGTTATTTAAAGAATTACATTAATATGAATTATAATCTGATGTTAATATTCATGTATGTGTTGGAACGAGTGTATATCTTGTAATAAGTCTTATCTAACGCTGGATCAAACTATACAAAACGGTAACGACGTGGAGTTATGTTTCTTGGAGGTGCCATCTTTAATTGCTACACATTTTTTCTGAACACTCAGGAAATTGCTAATAATGGATAACGTTTTTATTTATAGGATCTTTATATACCTAAACAATTATTATCTTTTTACCTTTCGTTTGCATTGTATTAGATAGAGCCTTCATGACTTATATACTCAAATATTTTTTTATTGTCAAATTTATTTCTTATTATTACTACCGCTGAAAGTACGCGTTGAAAACTCAGTCAAACAACAATAACTAAACAAAATATCAGAACGATATTGTAACATTTGAAATACAGTCCAGGTCCGGGTTCGAATTCCGGTAGGTGGAAACATTAATATGATGAATACGCATGTTTGTTTCCGAGTCATGGATGCTTATATCTATTTATACAGTATATAAAGTAAGTAAATATATTCTATTAAATATATCGTTGTCTTATATCCGTAGTACAAGCTACAGTACAGTGTGGCAATATTTATATTGTTATTATTATATGAAAAAATCTTTGACTTTTACGTTTTTGTTACCCTGTCATGGTGCTTTGGTAATAATAGTTTGTAGAGTTAATTTAGCACAAAATCTGCGTCTCACCAAAACGGATTTTAACTAAGTTAGAATTCAGCACATATTCAAAAGTACAGTCTATTTAGGTTAAATATGTCAAAAGAAGGAAAAAACTAATAAAGTTATACTCAGACAGTAGATCTCGATAAACAAGATCCTTAATGCATATGGAAAATGAGTCCACTTTAACGTAATTTCAAGTTTAATGAGCTTCCTTATTAAATAAGAGGTCTGGATTCAGTATCCGAATTTGGAATCGAATTCGTGAGGTCAATGTCAGAGTGACCTACATTCGAGACGCCTCCATTTTATCGTAAGTCGGTGTTGCAGACGTACGAGAGAGACAGTAGCATATTGTTGTCAGCACGTCACTTAAAACAGAAAACATAAAACTTAATGGCCGTCTGTACGAATATATTAATTTCGTGTTGTTTATTACAGTCCGAATTAATTATAACAGTTAAATGAGCGTGCAATAATTAAAATATATATAGAACGTTACAAATGTATTCGCTTGTGTGTAGGACTTTGTATTGTTGAAGTTGTCTACGATTTAAAAAAAAACATCTTTTTAAAATATTAACTCTTTTTATCACTAACTGACTGACTTTTTATTGTACCTCGGACCAGTGTAACATAAAATGTGTATAAATAAATGAAAAACTGTTAAGAGTTAACTTTTCTAGTAGCAAATATTATAGGATACTACCGGACCCGACAGATGTCGTCTTGTTGACTTTTTTGAATTAGCTGTAATATTACAGTTTAAATGAAAATTTTTATCAAAACTTTTCTTTTTTATTATTATCAAAAAATTTCAAAATGTCACTCATATACTACAAATGTGTGTGTTTATTGTGTATTACCATGTAGGTAATTAGGTTCAATTGTCAAGTAGGTAATTACCGTTCTTTTAGCAAAGCCCTCTTTCATCGAACAAAAAATAAATAGACCATATTTATACCTCAACAAGGTTTAGTTTATACTATATTTATAAATTTGCTTGTTATTTAGTTTGCGATGAGTGATAAATGAGAAGATTGGAGTATAGGGTCTATTTTGAGTTTACTAGTAAGATATTGAGATGTATTGACGGTAAATGTGAAGCTAACTATAATAGGCGTAACAGCAGATTTTGAATATCACATATACTACCCGGTTATATTATCTCTGGGACCTGACATCGATGACGTCACATCGTCGCTTTGTTACGGTGTGCAAAACAAACATCACTTGAACAATATTATTAATAAATAAACAACGTTTTTTTTAGTATTATAGATTGGTGTAAAGGTGGTTTGTTTTGATGCTGGTTATTCTTATTATAATGGTGAAAAATCAACGAAAGACAGATTCTTTCAAAGTTTAAATATAAAAGTATATATTGTCTAGGCAGAACTATTCTAAGGACACAGAACAACAGAAACTACGCAACTATTAACAACAATAGTCAAATTGTAATAGTGAAAACTTCGAAAACAAAGCAGCGATAGCAAGAAAATATCACGACATGAAACTAACGGTAATGAAACTGCTAACTGTACCGACACTACAGGACAAGCGCGAGGGGGTAAAAGGGGAACGGGAGGGGACTTAACGTTCCAGCGAGGTCCTGAGAAAATGCGACCGTGTAGTATATTAGCTGCACGTTTTTGGTTAAAAGTATTATACGCAAAGAATATATAATAGTATAAATACAAAAGACTCACTTCGCAAAATCAATTAAGGAAATAGGAACTCTTGCGGCCGTACAATAAGGTGTAATTCAGATCGCACAGAGCTATTGAGCGACATTTTTATTCACCTAGTAGATGCCTCTCTTTCTATCGCGTGACTATTAACTCTTCTGACGACATTAGGGTTGTCTTCTTTACCTAAAACCTGAAACTAGAGGCCGCCATACGTACTTATGATTTCGATACCTAAAAAGGGAGACAGGCCTGTTTTACGTCAGAAATAAAATAATCTGTAATGCAGATTAATGTATTCTTATGAATCTACTTTGAGTTACGTGCGAAAAACCGTCAGTTGTGCCCGGTTATGACGTAATGCATCGGAAATCAAGGATAAGTGTAATATTGTAACCAAATTTTCATGAGAGGCAATGATGGTAATTCATGCGTGACGTCATTCATGCTTCGGTTAACATTGCCGATTGTCGTATATTTAAATCAAAACCGAGTCGTTTTTAGAATCTTTTCATTTAAAGTGTTTCTTACCATTTAATATAATATAATAATATTTTTATTTGCGAAAAACTGCCACAATTTTTTTACAATTACAATAGATATGAGCAATTAACATTAAAAAAAGAAAAGAAAAAATAACAATACAAATGCTAGACAGGATATTAATGCTTTAAAACATGTAAGGATTATTTAATAACTAGAAAACGAGACAGCAGCGCGATTCGCAAAAAGGAAAGTTCTCAGCAAACGTTAGGACGTATTTTCGTAACACTGATATTATGAACTTCCTAAGCTATTTTGGCAGTAATGTGTGAAAAAATAATTATAATATTTAAATATTTATCGTTTATCTATATCTAACAAACAAAGCTCAGAACTTAATAAATTTATAAATCTGAAAAGAAAATATATATCACGTAGTGATGCAGATACATTTACTCTTTGGTTCCTTAATACTGTCATTACGCTCATTTAAATACCAGTAAAGCTTTTTTGACTTCATCATCATCATCTTCATCACTAGCCGGAAGACATCCACTGCTGGACAAAGGTTTCCCCCATACATTTCTTCGACGATCGGTCCTGCGTTACCTTCATCCAACGTATTCCGGCGATCTTGACCAGATCGCCGTTCCATCTTGTGGGGGGCCTCCCAACACTGCGTCTTCAGAGACGTGGTCGCCATTCGAGGACTTTACTGCCCCAATGGCCATCTGTCCGTCGAACTATGTGCCCTGCTTACTGCCACTTCAGTTTCGCAATCATTTGGATTATGTCGGTAACTTTGGTTCTCCTGCGGATTTTGACTTCTCCCGTGATAAAAGGGGGAAAATGAGCTGCGTTGAACACTTACCATCAGTTCACCTGCACAATATTTTAAAACTACACCATCACATAAAGCTTGGTATGGATGTTAACTGGGCCGAAAGTTCTTCATTTATTACGTGTAAACTTTACCTTTTTTTTTATTTTTATACTGAATATTTTGATTAACTACGTTATTGGCTTGTTACAATTTACATCCAAACTACTTGTCGGCAACTTTTCAAAAAAATGGTGGCGCAAGATTCAAATAGCTACGTTCAATCCGTAAAATTGGATTGCAACTATGAATTTATTTGATAAAATTTAAAGCAACACATTTTTATATTCATCGTGTAAAGTTCGATTCTACAACGCGTATGGATTGAGGCCTTCGACTTCTCATCACAAATTACACTCTCGTAGGCAATACTTGCTATTTATAATGAAAACTACAATGAAATAACGTTATATTCGTATAAGCTGTAACTGCAGTCTATGACGAGAAAATGAATTTGAATTTGTTGATTGGTACGTCGCGTGGAACCGACAAGTTGAGTATTCGATGAGCACTTCTAAGATAGTAACAGGCCTCAATACATAGTATTAAAGTCACGTCAATAGACTAACAACCAGTTTCCTCTTTATTTCGTCGGTTTAATTGACTCTTACAATTTGCTGTTAACAATGCGGCGTATTTGTATTCGCTTTTAGCTTATAATTATATTTGCGTAATGTTTTACATACAAGATTATTGTAAGGCTGTTTGCTTTAGCGAATTTGTCCTGTTATTTCTATTGTTTGATTAGATTATTCAACTGCTTAGAGTATTGTGCTGGAACTTTCTTGTGGCAACGTAAATACCATATAAGATACGACTAACGGCCGTTTCCAATATTCAGTCTACCTCTTACTTGAGATAAAAATCATAACTATCGTTGACTTTTCTATCCCAATAAACTTATCGACTGTATCTCACCTTATCCGTACACGCTGTCTGACAATGGGACGACGTAGAGCTTAACATTTTGTATGGAAATTGCAATTCACGCGTCCCAATATAAGGCGATAAGAATTACTTATCGGGTATATTGGGACGGCTTCAGATTATTGACAGCTAATTACTGACAGTAGGAGGTAGTAATCTATTTCTATCTGTAGATAGTATATTGGGATCGGCCGTTAGGGAGTTCTCATGCTCGCAATTATCTATCTATATATATAACAATGAATTGCTGTTCGTTAGTCTCGCTAAAACACGAGAACGGCTGGACCGATTTTGCTAATTTAAGTCTTGAATTATTTGTGGAAGTCCAGGGAAGGTTTAAAAGGTGAATAAATAGGAAAATGCTGCTAAATTAAATAAAAACAACAAATTTGTTTTTCCTTTGATGTGTCCATACATAATTTCTATGAGAGAATTTATTGACGCACGGTTTGACAGTTCTGCTGTGAAACAATTTCATTACGACAGCAGGGTGCATATTTTACGAAGTAATTTTTGATGTTATGATATATTATTGACAAATTCATATAAAAACATTATTTTATTTATTAAATACAGAACAACGTCTGTCGGTTCAGCTAGTTTTATATAAATATTAATAAGTAACGTGAACGGGTTCGGGGCTGTCTTTTTCTAGTCGCTATGACAGTTTATATAAAGAAGTGATGACAGCTAATACAATAAAGATTCGTATATGTATTACAAAGTACGTATATATTTTTTAATATTTACAAATCTAATATACCAGCTGTTTTAGAGCCAAATGGTATTACCCGCCGCGATGCAAGCGTCCTGATGGAATGACGCTGGTGGCTTGGGCACGGGGAAGGGCGCTGGTGTGGGACGCTACTTGCGTCGACACTCTGGCTCCTTCTCATGTCCAAGTTACGTCAGTTGGTGCTGGGGCTGCTGCTTCGACTGCCGAAGACAGCAAGCGTCGCAAATATGTTGGTCTCAGTGAGTCATACATCTTTGTGCCGTTTGGTGTCGAGACACTTGGCCCGTGGGGCCCAGAGGCGCGGAGAATGTTCAAAATACTATCTTCGCGCCTCAATAAGGCTACTGGAAACCCAAGCGCTGGCAGCTATTTCGGTCAACGGATCAGCCTTGCTATCCAACGCGGTAATGCTGCCAGTATTCTTGGTACGCTTCCACGTAATGATAGTTTTAATTTTATGTAGTCGTAGTATTGTAAATATAGTTATAAGATTTGTATTACAAATTAATTAAATAAATGAAATAATAACAAAATGGTGTCCGTTATTTTTACAATGCCAACAAGAGTCAGATGTGTGATAAAACGGCAGGTCAATTCAGTTGTAAAATATATAGATGCTTAATTTCTCATTGCTTTTCGTGAATCTGGTCTATATCATGCATTCAACTCTCATATCCAAGCGTATTTTGATTGTTTGACAACAGTGGCTACTATTTCGTCTGTTTTTTTTTAAGTCTAAGCAAACTAAGTTAAACTTAGTAACATTACGTTAATGTAATTCACGTTAATGTTAAGATTTTATAGGCGGTTATTTTAAAGCTACTAAGAATTAATTGAATTAGGCATTATTTTGCGGATCAATAATTATCCAAATATTGTGATTTTTATTGAGTCCGCCTCTAGGTACCTACGCGAGGCATCCTCGGGAGATGTTGACTCGCCAAATTCTGACACGTGATTAACATGAAACACGTGTCGAATTGATAATAGTTAAATAATATTAGCGGAATTTTCACTAAAAAAAATCACAACATTTGGGTAATGCACTAAGCATTAAAGAAAGTTAATAAATTATTCGTCGAATAGTTTATGATTTTCAATAACATTTTCTATGTACGAATGGATGCACACACCAAAAACAGTACACACACACACACACACACTCACAGTAGTCACAATTCACAATGCAATTCATAAATCGCTTGGCAAACTTGATCTCGCGTTTGTGGTCGATCGAATCTGTCCAAAATTGTCATCGAATCGATCGTATTTTTGAGATGTTGTGATAATTATAGTTATTCTAAACAGAATTTTTGAAAAGCTTAATGTGTAATAATTATGTTAATTTCTATGTGAAATGAGAGTCTTCAAAAAAGAGTGTGCACCTAAAACCGCGAGGGGTGAGATTAATAAAACGAAATATATACAACTATTTTAGTTCTAAATTCATAAAGTAATTATAATTGTGTATAAATTAGTCTGCGAATTTGCCGAGCGTGACGGTTCAGTCTCATTCAATACCAACACAATAAAGTGCTCGTTACGCTAAAAGAAATTTTCACTTCAAAAATATTTTCGGCCTCCAACATCTTCGTTTGCGTTTGCGTGACAAAATTGGTTATAATTTTTTAAGGCTTTAAGCCTCAGCTCATTGAGTGTTTATAACTTTAGATACTTTATTATGTGAATAACTTTAGATACTTCTTATAACATCAGCTATCACTCAATGAATTAGCCGAACAGAGAAAAATGAGGAAAAATTTCAATATCTGTTTTTGTATCACCTAAATAATTCATCCTTAGATTAAAGATTGGTCTCCGCTGCGATCAAACTAGATACTGCAGGCGTCGTTGCAAAGTCCAGCCAATCTCGAACAATGAATTTGCTAATAATTGAAACTAAAATCAGGTTGGACCAATCCTTAATCTAAGAATTCAAATAAATATTTATGTTCATTAAAATATAAAAAGCTGTTATCGTGGTATTGAAAACGGACTCTTTTATTTTTACGTATTATACACGACTAAAACTAATTTGAATGATCACGGATGACGGAATACAACTTTGGGGTAACTAATGCCGTGGTATTATAATAATTTGTAATTCGAACGCGTTGCGGAGGGGCCTTCCAACTTTTTGTTATGTTTCTTCCATCCAGAACCTTTTTAATATTGTCATTTTGATTTTATATGCGCTGGACAAACTTACAGCTTGTTACAAATATGATTGGAATTGCGTAGTATATTCGTGGAAGAATACTTAAAAACTTCCACATACTAAAATTTTTTTTTTTTTTTATAATATGTTTATTGTAATAAAATTTTTTGTTAGACATTCTGAGTTTAGTTAGCATCTTCAGTTTGTTTATATCTGACTGTTTGTACTTTGACCAATGAGACTTTTTCGCACAGAATGCCGGCCAGGTTAGGCGTGCTAGACTAGGCCGCCTAGACTAGGCTGGCTAGGCGCTTTTTTTGCCGACAAGCAATTGTTTGCAAGCACCATTTGTGTCTCTTATTTATATTTCGCTAAAGTGACTTCACACATCATAAGTTATCTATCTTAAAGTTCAAGCGCAATTGCGATGCCCACGGCGTATTAATTACCATCACATTTAGGTCTTGCTCAGGTCACCTTTATTCTCATAAAAAATAACAAATAATATATTTATATTAGGTATCGCATCATTGTGGTCTTTTCACATAAACTTGAACTAAACCAAAAAGTATTACCTCAATGATAGTATGCCTACAAGGTACTCTACTACACTCTCTTTTGCATTTTTATATTTATACTAGCGGACCCGACAGACTTGTCTTGTACACACGTTTTAAATTAAAAAAATCGGTCCAGCCGTTAGTAGGTGTTCACTAACATACACATGGGCAGGAGAATTATATATGGACTGAATCAATTATATATGACTATGAAAAAATTATATATGACTGGACAAAAAATCGTCAAAATTAGTCCAGCTGTTTTGGAGGTAGTTCAAGTGTGAATCTTAACCATGCTCGAATCCACTTGAACACACAGAAAACAATTCATTCCACTCGGTCGAGCCTTTTAGGAGGAGTTTACTGTCATCACATGTAGAGAAGAATAATTATCTATATATACATATAAAGATAATGACGCGTCCAAAAATACTATGGCGTGCGTATCTTAATCTTATTAGTTGTATTGCATGAGTTGTTCAACGGCCTCTCTCGAGCCCTTTTCGTCCACGACTCCCATTCCAAACAGACAGTGCTGGAGGCGTATGTTGAGGATACGTTGGACGGCCAAGCCAGTTTGTTTATATCTGACTGTTTGTACTTTGACCAATGAGACTTTTTCGCACAGAATGCCGGCCAGGTTAGGCGTGCTAGACTAGGCCGCCTAGACTAGGCTGGCTAGGCGCTTTTTTTGCCGACAAGCAATTGTTTGCAAGCACCATTTGTGTCTCTTATTTATATTTCGCTAAAGTGACTTCACACATCATAAGTTATCTATCTTAAAGTTCAAGCGCAATTGCGATGCCCACGGCGTATTAATTACCATCACATTTAGGTCTTGCTCAGGTCACCTTTATTCTCATAAAAAATAACAAATAATATATTTATATTAGGTATCGCATCATTGTGGTCTTTTCACATAAACTTGAACTAAACCAAAAAGTATTACCTCAATGATAGTATGCCTACAAGGTACTCTACTACACTCTCTTTTGCATTTTTATATTTATACTAGCGGACCCGACAGACTTGTCTTGTACACACGTTTTAAATTAAAAAAATCGGTCCAGCCGTTAGTAGGTGTTCACTAACATACACATGGGCAGGAGAATTATATATGGACTGAATTGTGAATCTAAACCAATCTCAAATTCACTGAAACACAAAAAATCGTCAAAATTAGTCCAGCTGTTTTGGAGGTAGTTCAAGTGTGAATCTTAACCATGCTCGAATCCACTTGAACACACAGAAAACAATTCATTCCACTCGGTCGAGCCTTTTAGGAGGAGTTTACTGTCATCACATGTAGAGAAGAATAATTATCTATATATACATATAAAGATAATGACGCGTCCAAAAATACTATGGCGTGCGTATCTTAATCTTATTAGTTGTATTGCATGAGTTGTTCAACGGCCTCTCTCGAGCCCTTTTCGTCCACGACTCCCATTCCAAACAGACAGTGCTGGAGGCGTATGTTGAGGATACGTTGGACGGCCAAGCGAACAAATGTTTCGATCCTCTCACAGCTCAAGATAAAACCTTCTGTCCACGATATGCCACCAACGAATTCTTTCGTATTTTGGCCGCGATGGACGGAAGCCGATGGAAACAAATAGTTCACTCCAAGTGTGGACCGACTAGAGAGAGGTTCAATTGCCTACATAAAGTGTAACATGTACCTCTAGCAATTGTGCCGACCTCTCAATACAGTGCGCACCGGTTCTCCTTAGCTCCCTATGACTTGATCAGTAACAACTCATGTTGCGCGCTTCTAGGAAATCTCTCGAGCAACATTGCTACAGCTTGTCTGTAAAACGATTTGTAGACGATATGCAGATATTATTCAATTGCAACGTGTTCACAGCACTTGTGGTACCCCAGCTTCAATTGGTAAATTTCGAAGTACAAGTTGTTATAGAGTTGTTGCTTCCTATCATAGCCGATATCGTTATAAGTACTGGGAATTCGTTAGCCTTCGGTTATGGGTAAAACAAGCTGTATGTTGAAGGGAGATACAGTACTTCGTTTTCCTATATCGCGTTAATAAGTGTGAGCGAGTACACGATATAAGCAATACTCCTCACTTCTTGTAAGACAGTCTCAAAATATGAGCACAGTAGTAAATACCTATACATAATAATATAGCGCAAGGTTAGAATTATTCTATATTCTATATTAATATCTAGAGTTGTACAAAAAAATATAACTACAGCAAAATAACTTCTTGAAACTGGAAGAAAGCTGCAAACTTTGTATATTTTTACCTAACTGTAAGACTCAAAAAGGGCTATGTGATTACGGGTTTTTTTGTTTGTTTATTCTATTGTGGCGCTGTAGAGATGAAACGCGTGGGTCGATTTTGATGATGCAAATAAAGAAAATCAATATATATATATATATTAATATTGATTTTTACTCACCGCTCAAAATCTATCATACGGTATTCATGGTGGCAACAAAAACTAAAAAGGACAGTACCTACTCATAAATTATTACGTGTGTCCAAATATTGGCAGTGGAGTGTTTATTTTTTAAAACCGGACGCATCGGAGTTACGGTGTAGTATTTAAATGTATTCACAAACAAAGGGCGCAGGGCCCCGCTCGCGTTGAGCCCGCGGCGTGAAGGGAGCACACTACTATGTACCTAATTGAAACCACCCTTACCACGATTGCTGCCCTTTGATACTTTAAATGCCTCAAAACCGTTTTTACTCTTTTCTTGCCCTTGAGTCAAGTGCTACAGGTTAAAGACTTTTTTCTTAGAAAATTTATACGTCTATAAACTAGTTAGAGCATTTTGCTGCTAGGCAACGCGTGACAAATGGCCATGTTTATACTTTAGTGTGCATGACACCTACGTCTTAAACTCTCGATACGTCAGTCACTTTGTATTAGTGTGCAATTGCTAAAAATAGAAGTTAACACTTCGCCGCTATTTTTTATGACTAGTTTTTTTTTAGTGCTGTCACAGTCTATTTAGACGTATAAATTATCTAAGACTTTTTTCTAAGATGTTTTTGAATAAATTATTACAGCACTCCATATAACATACTATATACATGAAAAAAGAGACAAAGATATATATATTAATAAAAATATACAACTGCTTTCAAATACTGTTTGCATTACACAGCCTTTTTGTGAAATACAGGAGCCCTACCAGTGCCAGTAGGTAATAATATTCTCGAAGCGATACGATTTAGGAACTTTTAAGCTAAGAGCATTGTTGGTTCTCAATTTTACTATTTCCTATTTACATCGAGGCGTTTATTTATATTTTTTAAGTTATACTTGTAATGGACCGTTTGGAAAGTACGTATGAGAGTTTCTTTTTACCATGGATGCGCCATCAGAATACGCCAAAGGTTTTGTGTTCAAGAAAGAAAGAAAAAATGTTTATTGACGTCATTATACATTCTGATTATAGTTATACTATTCTAATTATGATCTAATAATGCCAGTGGGTCCCCAAATAAGCATAGTTGTGGTTTCGAAAGAATCCACAACGCACAACGAATTCCGAGGAAACCCAGAGAGCGCTACTAACGCACAGTCCTATCACACGAAGGTTTACAAACTATTAATTCTCTATGAACACAGAGCACAAAAAATAGTGAAACTAGCATCTAAAATTAAAACTAAAGCTGTTAATTCATTTTTTCCGGAACAATACAATTAAACTTGCCATTGCCACACAACACAATCTTATTTTTTAAATATTTCAAATAGATCTAATTTGTTATGTTCATATTTATATGTTGTTCACATAGTCGCAGTAAGGCGTAGATTCATTGCAACAAGTCTGCGCAAGTAATTCACACGTTCTTTGATTTATATATTATAGTTTTAGTTTTTTTTGATATGACAAAGAAGTATAAGTTTCTCACGCATATACGTGAGTGCTTTCGAAAAATATATATTTCAAATAAAAACACTAGCTGTTTCAGTGGATTATGTCTCTCGTAATCTTTTCAAAATTAAGCCTTTAATTACTAGGTCAGTGAAAGTTTCCTTATTCCGTATTTTCTGTTTTTAATAAACATTGCATATTTAAGGGAACTTAAATTTTACAACAATAATATAATAAGTTTTGAAATTAATTGAAATACAATATCAAGTATCAAAATTAGGCAGGCACTATAGAGGACGAAGGGCCGGCTAGCCTTTAAGTTTACTTATAATATTAAGATAAATATTTCACAGACCCATGTGAAACTGCTTTATGGTTTGAGAATATCACTTTTAAATCGTACTGTGTTTGAAACTCGAAATGTTTTCACTACAATTAGATAGGTTTTACTTAGCCTTGTCAGTGAGCGCGTGTTGTGTTGTGTGAGTGTATTCTGTGTTGTGTGTGTGCCATCAGCTAATATGTATTTCGGGTTTACTCGTTAAAAATCGAGAACTACTTTATTTTCGGAGATAAATAGACTACCACAAGTGAAGTGGAAATACTAACAATAAGTGTGCGGTGGGTATTTTCATGGTGGTCGACATTTGACACCTAATTTTAAGAATTCGATCCATATTCTTGTCTCATAGATATTACAACGTTCATTTTTGTTTGATGACCCCATTGGTTGTATGATTGAGATATGATAATACTGTAATATTTGTCAATGATATTGATATTGTGACTTCTTCTCATTTCAGCTTAACTTTCACTTGAATACGTGCCAAAGCAAAACTAACATATTTTTTAATTTTAATATAAACAAATAAATTGTGTCATAGAAGTCATTTTTAATAAAATGCTTTTGTTAATTTGGAAGTTCGAATAATTATCAATACATTTTTATCATTTTAGAAATCTACATATTTTGCGGAAAATCGGCAAGTAATTCAACTTTTCGTCACGGGTTAAATTAGGTAGATATATAGTGCATTATAGATGAAACTACAGAGGAGGCTTTGAAGTATCTTTTTTTGAACCAACACCGTTAATCATTATCAATTAATAATTGTGTTATTATAACGTAATATTTGTTTTTTTCATACTTATGATTATTTTGATGAAAACCTGTGCTATAAAATATAGTCTTCGACAAATTGTCGCTGTAAATAAATCGTAGGTATGAGAATTGTCCTCAAATAAGTACAATGAAGTTAGTTACCAAGTACGGCGTGATGTACACTTGAGCAGGCTGTTAGCACGCTTAACTTTGTGCTTAGAGATTTAAGTGCCTTAATTCTATCCTTCCTCTTCGTTCTCAGTTGTTTATTAGCGACTCAAAGCTTACCATCATAATGTTTGTTCCACATAATTGTTCGTTGTATTTCACCATCTTGTCTCTCTAAGTTATTAAGTCAATGTATGCCTGTTTGTTATTGTGTACAGAGTTGAGAAATAGTGATAGTCTTTATTTATTTGTTTTTATTTAGTGATAGTATAGATTTAGAAATATATATGTATATAATCAGAAATGAGGAGATACGTAGGAGAACCAAAGTTACCGACATAGGCCAAATGATTGCGAAACTGAAGTGGCAGTGGGCAAGGCACATAGTTCGACGAGCAGATGGCCTTCGGCAGTAAAGTCCTCGAATGGCGACCACGTATTGGAAGACGCAGTGTTGGTAGGATGGACCAACGATCTGGTCAAGATCACTGGAATACGTTGGATGAGGGCAGAGCAGGACCGATCGTCATGGAAATCTTTGGTGGAGGCCTTTGCCCATCAGTGGACTTTCGTGTTGACGATATGACAGCCCGATAATCCGTGACAAATTTTGATTTGTCCATGTATGTGTTAGCAAATGGTTTAATATTCAAAAATACAAGTCAAGTAAAGTCAATGAGAAAGCATTACCTCCGTTAGAGATGTTCGTCACTCGTGCACGCTTTGTTTGCCTATACGCTAGTATTTTGTAAGTCTGTGGTACTTGCAAACGAATCTGGATTAGAATGGAGTGTTAAAGGGACCGCAGGAGTTGAAAATAATGGTATTGCATTTCCTAAATGTTTTCGACTAGCTTTAAATTAAAAATGAACGCATAATATATATTATGTACGACTCGGTGAAATGTATAGTGTAAATGTTCACAATTTTCTTTACGTGTGTATTTTGTTTTTTTTTTCATGTAAACGATTCGATATTCTCTCTTTGATTTTTTATTTTTATACCTAATTTGATCAGCAGAACAACGATTCACCAGGCTTGTTACCAACTAGTTGAAGTCGAATAAACAGATTCTTCCAATCTTATGCTGGTATCTATAGAGCGTATTTAAAGTCTAAGTCTCAGACTTTACTTTTTTTATGAAAATACGGGACGAGACTAGCAGGACGTTCAGCTGGTATGGTACTTGATACGCCCTGCCCTTTACAATGCCGTGTCGCTCCGGATTCTTGAAACGCCTAAAAAATTCTGAGCGGCACTACGGTGCTCCTTACCTTGAGACATAAGATGTCAACTTCGATTCGTCGATGTGTTTACACATTACTACTTCACGGCAGAAATAGACGCTGTTATATTACCCATAATCTAGTCGGCAACCTGTGCAAAGGAGCCTCCTACTGGGAAAACTTTGCTAAGTGTAATAATACGCTAGTTTGACTTTTGTATTGGGCTGTCTTAGTCTAAGCACAGCATAATTTCAGCTGTCAAATGACTATAAAAATGAAATCAAGTAGTTTTCGTAAGTAAAGTCTGAGCAAAGTCTAAGTACTCTCCAAGTAAGCTCAAAGTCAATTCACAATTAAAACTAACAAAAATGTACTGTTTATTGTATTCAAATTCGAAGAAAATGTGTTTCGTAAGTTTTAATTGAAACACGTGTTTAAGTTGGAAATGGGCAGAAACAGAACATTAAGCGGTGGCATATAATGGCGAGATCGGAAGTCGACTGCGTATAATAATACCGCTCACAACTTTTCTCATTTTAATGTTCTCTGGCAAAGTTTAAATATAAAAATATAATGATGCGGCACGCATTACTGAGTCATTGAGTACGTGCGTGCGTCCGCCGTTGAATATTCAACTCTATTATCGCTGTAATAGAACTTAAAGCAAATGGGGTATAAACTTTTCGAATAAAATAAAAATAACCCTCTTGGCGGCGAGGGTGGCAGCCCTCCCCAATAAAAAATATAATAACTTTTCTTTTTATTCGACACAATGCCAACGTTTTCTAATATTGCCATCCTTGTCGCACGAAATGCTACAGGGTGTGCTGATTGTTGAAAGTTTACTGCCAATATTCATTTACTAGTTGTCATTTCAAAGTCTCAAATGTTAAATCTTAGCAATTTGATCACTTTTATTTTAACTTCTGTTATTTACAACGTTTATACTTACTTTATTTAAATTAAGAAGTTGCATTTGATCCATCTTTAAATTTCGCATGTTAATCACTATTTACAACAAAAATACATTATAATATAAATTCATGTTAGCATTTAGACATGGCTACAATGCAAACACCATGTGAGGTTTCTACGTTTCGGCTTCAAAGGTGTGTTCGTCTATCAATGAAGTCACGTTTAACTTTTGGTGCTATTACGACAAATATTAAAATTGTCTTTAAATGCAGAACTATTGCTAACGAACTATTTTTCTACACGGAAAAAGTATGATGCAAAATAATCTCAAACATTAAGACTATAAGAAATACAGAAATGTTACAATATTTAATATTATATTTAGATTGCCAAACTGCAATATAATTCTTAGTAGAAGACAATAGATGTCATATTCCCCTGGGCCACATGCATATTTTTGCATACAATGGAACGAAATAATGCCACTAATCTTTTTGTAAGTATCAATAGAATAACGTCAAGCCATAATAGCCCCTAGTTGTACTCCACATATTAAGTTTCACAACGCTAACGATAAATACAATATCTGTATTTATATTTTAATATTCTATGTTATGATGGTAGTGGTGTTTTCTTTATAGACACGTGAAAACGTTAATATTTATCACCACAGTCATATAATTTACATAATACTAGCTGACCCGACAGACGTTGTTCTGTAGATAATAAAAAAACTGTTTTATAGAAATTTGCCAATAATATTTCAAAACATCAAGAATTATTTCGTAAAAAATGCTCCCTGTTGTTATAATGAAATTGTTTCACAGCAGAACTGTCAAACCGTGCGTCACTTAATTCTCTCATAGAAAATATGTCCACACAAAATATAAATAAAAAGTATCCTATCCCTCAAGTTGGACCAAAGTGCACACCATGAAGTAATCCCCATTTAAATCCGTTCATTAGTTTAGGAGATCATCGCGGACAAACAACGTGTCACGTAATTTATATATATTAAGATATGCAAATCTATAACTAGATTTGTCTATATTAATAGAAATAATTTGAAATAGGCTGTTCTGTCAATAGAAACAAAAATAATGTAAGTATTCGGAAATAATGTAATCTAAAGCCATCGGAAATGTGAAATGAAAGTTAATAGGTTAAAAATGAAACAAAAACAATAGTAATAAAATGATACGGGTTAATATCTTTTTTGTGTAAATAGCTTTTACATTACCGCTTTATAATTGGCAATATTTTAAAGTATTAACATGGATATAGTATGTTTTCCTTAATAGATAGATATATGCCATTTATGTAGACCTACATAAGATACACAATTCCACCATACATTATTTTGTTATATCTAAAGGGTTTAGATAGCGTTCTCGTTGAAAGCTCGCAGAAGGCTTATTTTTTCCAACATGGCTATATTTGAATACATATACAAAAACTTAACAAATTATACATTAATACCTTCCTCGAGAACCACGTTATCCATTGGTGAAAACAGCACAAAAATTGGTGCAGTAATTTTTAAGTTTATCAGGAACAGACAGACAGACACACGCGGCGGGGGACTTTTTAATATGTAGGGAAATACATGCATATTATTTAAAAAAAAATTACGGTTATGGGGAATATCGAGTGTCAGGACAGGTGTATTAAGCGCTTGGAATTGAAAGAAATATTGCATTGGATAGTAAAAATATTTATTGTAACTCTAGGGGACTCAAAGATCATTCGGCTAAGCGTGCAGCGTCCGTTTGAGCGTTCAAAGCGGCGACCGCATCGTCCGTTATAACCTTAACACATGGTCGGATTTGGTACGGCTCGACCATGGGACGCTCCGGTGAGCGCCTCGCCACAATTGGTCCGGCGTCGTACTCGGTGCGGTCTGGACGGTACTAATAAGAATTTTGTGCGATGGACAATGCGGCATGCCATTGAATATGGTCCGCTACCAGACCGCGTCTGATGGTTCGGCCGTACCAAATCCGATCAAGTGTTTGGGCTATTACAGGGCCAGCCGGTTCTTGTATATTAACATCATAATAATTATGAATGACTCGAACGCTACCCGCTACCAAACGCTAAACGCTCGAATAGAGCGTGCACTTAAGCCGTTCCCCATATCGCTAACATTGCATTTGTAAACATTATTCTTCATTACCTCATATAATAAAACACGTCACAGGTTAGAGACCGTGAAGTTTCTATTATTAAACAAAACACATTAATAATATTAATATTTATTGTAGGCGATAATAGTATTTTTTCTAACATGCCGGACAAACCTCAGTGGGTTTTGGCCTGTTATATATTAATCTTAAAATAAGGGACGAGACGAGCAGGGCGTTCAGCTGATGGTAATTGATACGCTCTACCCATTACAATGCAGTGCCGCTCAGGATTCTTGAAAAAATCCAAAAATTCTAAGCGGCACTACAAATGCACTCGTCACTTTGAGACATAAAATGTCAATTCTCATTTGCCCAGTAATTTCACTAGCTACGGCGTCAATTAAATAAAATATAAAATGCCAAGGGTGGCTGCCTATTTACGACTTTTAATCTAAATCGGTTACAGTAGATAGATTTGCATTCCTTTCCTGTCTTGTAGTACCTCCATTAGAGATGTTATTTGCTCACGTTTTGTTTGTTTATGCGCTAGTTTATTGTAAGTCTACAAAGAATAAGTTTAAAATAAAAAAGCTACTAATATAACATATATAATTGTACGAAAATACACATGCTGTGTATATTGAAAAGGTCAAACTAAATATAAATTATGATTAATACTAACAAACAATGTACTGTATATACATTCGCTAAAATATTTTATATTACAAAATGCAATTAAAACGCTCAAGTCATATTTCAATGTCGCATCGAATCATTTGTGTTTTTATTTGCGCGATTCTATATTATATATATCAGATCATAGAGTTCAATTTTCTTTGTGTGATATACAGTAGATAGAGAATGAAATGATATATCTGGTCGGAATAACATTCTCTTGTTTGAACTGGCCGTCTGTTTGTTTAGTTGGGGTGTAAAACTCTACCAGAATGTCTCGGCTCTATTTTATACGTTATTCTTACGAGTTATTTGTACTAGTGGAATAAAGGAACAACAGACGACTGGGTCACTTGATGGAAAACCATCAGCTAACATTAATTCAAAAGACATTTGTGGATGCGCCACAATTATTTCTCTTCTTGTAATTTGGTTATGGCAATTTATAGCGCTGACGATCCCCTGTAGAAAGAGAAATAAATCAAATCAAAATCACTTTATTGATCTAGGTCAAGGAAATGACAACAGACGCATTATCAACTAACGGCCGTTTCCAATATACTATCTAGACATAGAGATAAATTACTACCTTCTACTGTCAGTAATTAGCTGTCTTTAATCTGAAGCTGTCCTAATATATCCGATACGTCATTCTTATCGCCTTATATTGGAACGCGTGAATTGAAATTTCCATACAAACTTTATGTAGCTGGTAAGCTATACGTCGTCCCATTGACAGACAGCGTGCACGCATAAGGTGAGATCAGTGATCAACGACGTAATCGTTAAGTTCTCAGTGTAACGCCAAGCAAAATTCTTTTCCTACACATGCCGAGAGGAAGTAACACGCACCTTAGCACCAGGAGTAGGTACTAGCGCGGGCTCCCAGTTGCAAACCATCTCGCCTCGGAATCTCAGGTACGTCGGCCTATTATTTTACCATAACTGATTGCAATTTTAATAATATCATATGTTTTCCGACGCTTAATACAATATAGTTATAAGTTAGTTCATGATGTCAGCAAATGGTAGATTCTCCCGTGGCAAGTGTAGCCAATCTTAGTTCACCGGGCATTTTGTAGATTGTACAAACCTGAGTTTATAGTTCAATAGTAATAATTAAAGTACTGACTGAATCACAATGTTTTTTTTTTGTGAATATCGCGTTTTCTAAAAATATCTTTTACTACCCGGTTTCGTTATCTCTAGATTTGACGTCGATGACGTCACATCGTCGCTTTGTTACGGTGTGCAATTTATTTTTTAAGTACCTTTTATAGACTGGTGTAAAGGTATTGTGTTGTGATACTGATTATTATCATTAAAATGATAAAAAATAAATAAAAGCATCATCTACACAAAACAATATTAACTACAGAACTATTGACAACAAAAGTCAAAACCTAACAATGAAACTGTAAGCCGTACTGACGCAACAGGACGCTCGCGATGGGGTGAAAGGGGAATGGGACTTACGTTCCAGCGAGGTCTAGAGACAAATTGGCCGTGTAGTACATAAGTTTTGACAAAGCAAACCCTTTCGAGATAAGTAAAGTTAATAATTTAGATCTATTTTCGAGGTACATCGAAATAAATTTAGCAATAGAATAACAATTCAATTCTTTAAATATATTGAGGGAATAAAAGAGAAACAATTTTGCAACACCAGAGGTAATACAAGAAGTTTCTAAGCCTATAAAATATGTATTTTATTTTTGAATTGAATTGATTTGATTTGAATGCAAGGTGTTTCCATCAATCCACAGTTTCCTAGGTAATAAGACGTACACAATCAAGATGCTCCATATGCTTAAAATATTCTTGGTCGATAAGCAGCAATTTAAAATATTTATTCAGGTCAGAATGATTCCCACAGTGACAACTTATACACGACTAAGGAGAGAAGTCTTAAATCAATGTAAGCACATTTGCCGATCCATTATCAGACTGCGAATGATATTATTTCCTTATATCTAATATATAAAATTCTCATGTCGTGGTGTTTGTAGTTAAACTCCTTTGAAACGGCTTGACCGATTCTCATGAAATTTTGAGCGCATATTGGGTAGGTCTGAGAATCGGACATCTATTTTTCATCCCCCTATATGTTAAGGGTGGTCCACGCCAAATTTTGTTTTTTAATTATGAGTCAGCATTAAAAAATACTACTACATACAACTTCAAATTTTCACCCATCTACGATCAACAGTTACTTTCGTATCGCGATTTTAATATCGGCAATACAACGTTTGCTGGGTCAGCTAGTATTTATATATTATTGATTAGAACGTCATTGTTTGTTAATTTCAAATATTAATATTCTTTTAAACTAACACTTAATCTATATTTGAAGTGGTGCCGCAAAATATAAACACAACAGCATACACATAGCTATAGATACGCATTTATATCGCATATCGGTGACGCGACCTTGGATCTTATTCCCCTGGCAAAGTGCTCAACGCATTCGTAAAATATTAACTTAATTAATACAAAACTATTGTGGTTACAATGTGCAATTTGTCATGTACGACTAGGTACATAAAATGTTTGCCGCGCGTTTGTTGTAATTTTATTTATTGAAAGTTATTTTAAAACGACTTCAAAGCAAACGCCGTTCTGTTTGTTTCGGCCTAGTTTACGTTCAAATTATAATGCTTCATTTATGGCTTACAACTAAATGTTTTATCTATTGTGTTTTAAAAAAAGATTCGTTTCAACTTTACTTATGTTAATGTTCAAATTCTTTAGTGTGTGATATGTAAGAGTTGAATTGCTTATAATATCAGGCTTTCAATGCATCCAATTGTACTTTTTAGGGTTTATAAGAGCTATCCTGTTAAAACTTGGTAAGTAGGTGTATTCTGTGAACCGCATTAACATTTTCACACTAGAATAGAAAATAAACGTTAATTTTTGGGGGTTCCCCATATTTCGAACTGAAACTCAAAATATTTTTTCACCAAATCCATACGTGTGGGACCCCCCATAATCTAGTAAGTAGATTTTTTAATATGTTTTAATATGTATAAATGATGAGAGCTCATTTGCACTGTATGATTTTGAGCAAAGATTTTTGCCTTTTCCATTTAACTAATTTGATATCATTTTCCTTTCTATATAACTTTTATATTATGTTACTTGTTGCTACGGAAACCTACAAGAGCAAGTCCGACTCGCACTTGGCCGTTTTTTCAACCTCAGAATCAGATTTTATCACTCGATTGATTGTTGCCATGCGTACTGTTTTAGTATCATTGGTATTTTTTCACACGGACATATTCAGCATATAACCAATGTATTTCAGTTAATTGCTAAGTTTAAAATCAGAATTCGTTATAATTAAATGTTAAGTTACAAGGCAAAATAAAATCAAAACCGCCTCGTAAAGTTATTCGCTGTAGAAGCTTGTGTGTGTGTGCAATAAATTTGTATTCAGATAACTCAAAACCCAAAATTATTGGCATCTTTGAATCCCGACACGAATTTTACTTAATAATAAACGTAGACTAAAATATTTCAAGGCTGTATTATTAAATATACCTTTGCTGTACTGTAATTTTAATAATATATCCTTATGCTGTTTCGCAGATGTTGCCAATAAATGGTGGTCTAGACATGTTTTATTATCTATACAACTTAATAATAAACGTGTAGGCTCGGTCTGTATGTCCTTTTACAACTCAATAACTGCTCGACCGATCTTGATGTAAAGTGTAGAAAGTAGAATCTGGTTACATAAAATAATCTATTCTATCTATAAATATAAAAATGAATTGCCTTTCTTTAGTCTCGCTAAAACTCGAGAACGGCTGGACCGATTTGGCTAATTTTGGTCTTGTATTATTTATGGAAGTCCAGGGAAGGTTTATAAGGTGAATAAATATGAAAGTGTTCGGAATTAAATAAAAACAACAATTTTGTTTTTAATTTGATGTGTCCCCCGTCGTCCGATATTTGTTTTGTATGGACATATTTTCTATGAGAGAATTTATTGACGCACGGTTTGACGGACCGCTGTGAAACAATTTCAATACAATAACTGGGAGCATATTTTACGAAATAATTTTTGATGTTATGATATATTATTGACAAATTCATATAAAAACATTATTGTATTTATTATATACAGAACAACGTCTATCGGGTCAACTAGTAGATAGCCTACTAGTAATGATGTAGTAATTATAAGATACTTGACACACGCTGTTCTGTGAATAGAAAAAAATATATATAGTTTGTTATTCCTAATATTTAGACATATTATGCCCTTGGCACTGCAATAAAATGGGCAGGTCGTATAAATTACTATCAGCTAAACGTCTTGCTCGCCTCGTCCCTTATATTCATAAAAAAATGCTTATTTGTATTAAATTGTGTCAATATTCTTATCATTATTATTCAATGGTCAATAGAGTGGTGGAACAAAAACAGTAATAACTCTGCCAAAAATACCCAATGACAGACAAACACCTTGCTGTAACGAATGCCATAAAAACAATGTGGGAACGATGTTATATAATTTGTTATAATAAAATAACATACAACTAAACTCATTCCGATGTTATAATAATTTGAATCGAGTCACGTCCAACACGATACATTCATATTGTTATTATGAGTATTATTTTTTGTACAGTCGAAAAATGTTAATAGCGCTCCAAAAAGGCTTATATCGCTCATAATTACAGTATTTCGTCTCTGCTCCGATGCTTCAAAGTACAGGCTCAATAAGGATAAAAACTATGTAAATAGTTTTGTTTGTTTCGTGCTTAATTACTGTCTTGAATGTGTCGGGTTGATAGTGAAAAGAACATTTATTTATACAATAACAAGCTGACCCAGCAAACGTTGTATGGCCGATATTAAAATCGCGATACAAAAGTAACTGTCGATCGTAGATGGGTGAAAATTTGAAGTTGTATGTATTTTTTAATGCTGACTCATACTCAAACAAATTTAAAAAAAAAATGTCAAAAAAATTAAAAACAAATATTCGTGTAATCCCTTTACATTTAGGGGGATGAAAAATAGATGTTGTCCGATTCTCAGACCTACCCAATATGCACTCAAAATATCATGAGTTCATCGGTCAATCGGTCACGCCGTTTCGGAGGAGTTCAAAGTTTAACACCATAGTAGGGTTGGTTTGGGCGTAAATATATATTAATATAATCTAATATTGACACACTTTTTACACATATTATCTTAATATCATTTAATAAACTCCGCATTAAGCGACACGCCCGTTTTCAATAACGTACCTCAAGGTACGGATATATTGCTATCACCGTTTAATGACAAGATCTTATGTATCCATAGTAAGTCCAATATAGAAATTATAATATATTTATTATCTGTCGATAGGTTATTGAAATGTAAGTAAGCGTAAAAGGATAGATTTGTCTACCTCTAGTAAGTTACACTAAGGATAGATGGGTTATTGAAAGTGGCCGTTAATTACGTTGTATCAAAAAATCTTTTGATAGCAACTTAAAAGACGTCGAATACTTTTTAAATAAAGTTCCTCAATCATTTTATACTATATAAGCGGTGCATAACACCTCTATAAATGTTGGCAGCGAAATACCCCTTAGGATTTCGTCTACAAAATGCGGTTATAGTTCACTACAGTGAACAGCTAGGTGTTTACTAAAGCATTCCTTTAAGACTCAATATAAGCTTTCCCATTCAAGTTTGTGACTTAAATCTGGATTTCCTCGAATTGTCTCTCGGATAGTTACGCCACTTGGCCATAATGTTTTTCTATCTCTGCTTTTAAGTACTAATTACCAGTGGGAGGCTCCTTTGCACAGGATGCCGGCTAGATTATGGGTATCACCTGATTAACCAAAATGATTATGTCTCTTTATGTATCGCTCTTGAAAGCCAAACATTTATTTGTTATCGTATTTACGCAAAACACATGACCGTGTCGGAAACACAGCTTCAACACAGCAGATGTAAATGAAGTTCGAATTGAAGTGACCTCAATTTGTAAGCATAAGCTCAAAGACTAAATATATTAATCACCCTAAAATCCTAATTCTTAGTTCACATTGGATATATATTATAGGAATCTTTGGAGCCGAGAAACGAAAACGGATGCTGTGGAAATGTGTTACTGGAGAAGATTGTATGGTATGCAGAGGCAGGCTTAGTCTTTCTCCAAGTCTGCTGAAAATTATATTGCTCCAGTTTCCAGTAATTGATACGCCCTGCCCATTACAATGCAGTGCCGCTCTGGATTCTTGAAAAGCCCCAAAAATTCTGAGCGGCACTACAATTGCGCTCGTCACCTTGGGACATAAGATGTTAAGTCTCATTTGCCCAGTAATTTCACTAGCTACGGCGCCCTTCAGACCGAAAGACAGTAATGCGTACATATAACTTAACATAACTTATCTTCTCACCGGACGCAATAAATCGTATCGAATTCTTTGATTATTTAGCCATTGAGTGGTATAATAGAATAGATAATATATATTAAGTAGCTACATCACCAAACTGGGTAGCTATATTTTGTAATTCTAACTGTTTTAGATAGCCTCCTAATGTTTAAAATTTAACGACGACAAAACGAAAAAATACACTCGTAAATAATATTTTCTATACGATAAATTAATAAAAAGTAGTTAATATAATATATTCACTTTGTACCAACGTGTTATTAATGATATTTTATTTGCTATTGCAACTGTCGGACAGGACATTGGCCCGACCTAACAAAGAACAAATTCAAACAGACAGTTCATTTCTGGATGACGTTTCATTACAAGACATGCTTGAAGATTATTAAAATTATTTCTGTTACTTTCCAAAACATTTATTATATTTCAATTATGTTTAATTATTGTTATTTTTTTCATTTTGTAATTAATATTTTATTTTAATCTATAGTCTGCGTAAAATTTATATATTTATAAATTAATATGTATTTAATTGATATATATTGTCAATTTTCTCAAACGCTGACAATAATTCTCAAATATTTGCATTAAATTGAAATGAGTAAATTGCCTAACAGTAGGTTAAAATGTGTGCTATCGATTAGTTAATTAACGAAAAACTAATTCAAATAAAAAGTCGTGGTATTGATTAATGTGTACTTTATTTGCCTAATCAATTAGTGGTAATAATTTAGATTTCTTGTTATTAACAGTGCCTGCTGTAATCGGCCCTTTAATTTAGGTACATAACAAAAAATATAAATGTCAAATGAAATTAAATCTTTCATCAGTTTCATTTATATTTGATGGCATATTAAACTGGTATATCTGATAATTTATTCTTTGGTTATATTTATAACATGAATCAATTTATTCGAGCAGCGAGCGCGAGCGACTGCATATTTTTCAATTACGTCAATTTAAAGTAATACTTAATTTGCTATCGTGACTCATTGGGAGCATTGTGTCAGTCCACGGCGGTTAGATAAAATATATTTTACGTTTCGGATGCAATAAGTAAACTAGTAGTAGACATGCAGAGGGCGCACAGAGACATAATTTTGTGGGCATTATACTAAGGATATCATATTATACTGTCTGATTTATCTATTGTAATAATCAAAACATAAATTTGAAATGCATTAAATAGTCACTTTATGAATACCTGTCATGCTTAGTGTTAAAATAAACTTAATGTATAAATATATACTGCGCAGTACCTACATACATATAACAATTATTATTACAGACGTGGGTTCCGAAAACCGGTGGAATTTTACTGAATGAATAAAATTTAATAATACCTACAATTATTCTTGGATTGTTTACATAGTAGGTATTTTATCTCACATAGAGGAAAACGTACAAATATATTAAAACGTCTTCAGTCATTCTAATAATATTACATTATATCTTATTTTTTATTTTAGTCATTTGATACTATAGTTTTTATTGCTTTATTAAAACATTGACGGTCAGAAAATTAATTATTATGTTGTAGTTAAACTATGTTTTTGTTGTATTTTTGGTATGTTTATTACTCTGGAACTCCATTGTTTGTAGACTAAATTCGAAATGAGATGCTGCCATACTTGTATATAATAGGTCTGAAGAAAATATTTGCGAACCAGTACGATAAAATATGGGTAAAAGGGCAGCAACGCTCCAGTGATTCCTCTGACATTGCAAGTATGTGTCTGTCCCGTGTAAATCGCTTCTTTGCGTGCGCTAGCGCGTTTGTCCACGGGGAGTGTTTTTAAAAGCTGTTTGATCTTCCTGCAGCCGAATGCCACCCTCGCATCACATGCCTATCTGGGATATCATCCTCATGATAAGAATGGGTGAAATTAGTCCACAATGCAGTATTCAAAGAACTTACTGCCATATACTATAAACTAATTTTTTAAAAGACCGGCAACGGTCCTATGCTTCCTCTGGCATTGCAGGAGATTGTGGACGGCAGTAATAACTTAACTTTGTAACTAAGTTGTTAATACTGAGTGGTGGGAATCTTAAACTTATGCATTGGAGTCAACGGAAGCCATCTTGAGCAACTTATTAGTTAGGTAAAAGTGAGATATGAAAAACAATTTGTACTTCTTTTCTATTTGCTTAAATTTTTAATAATACATATCTTTGCAAAATTGGATCCTTATCAGCAACAGAGTCCATTGATTGAATAATACAGGCTGATTTTTTTTTGAAAAATCATTTGAGTCGATTTCTATCGAAACTTCAAGAAATCTAAAAACCTAAACATGAAGTTATTAGTTTTTTATAAATCGAGGGCATGACTCCTTTCACGAATTTCCTCCAAGTTTCATAGTTTCCGACTTCGCCATCACTGCCCTTCTCAAAAAACCACCCTGTAGACAATATAGCAAGACCTACCTCGTTGTGAACCTAAATAAATATAGCACTATTGTTAAAGTTAATTTACTAGTAGGCAGTCTATATATTGCATATACGAAGCAAGCAGCGTTTCATACAACTTATGTCGTACTGTCGCAAAAGCGCCACTACGACTAGTTAGATCTACAATGCCTACCTTGCTAGAAAACAAATTCAAGCTCCTGGTCTAGCGTAACCATCAAATCCGATAATAATAATAATTTGGTGCGATGGACTATGCGACATAGCATTGAATATGGTCCGGTACCAGACTGCGTCCGATGGTTCGGTCGGACTAAATTCAACCATGTGTTTAGACCATAGGTTCTCAACGTGGGCGATAACACCCCCTTGTGGGCGTTTGAGACTTTCGGGGGGGCAGTAGAAGACCCAGAGAAAATTAGGGGGCATTGAGATGGCGCAGATGGGGCGTGGGTAGATTCAAAAATATAGTCTAAAAAGGCAAAAAAGTACACGAAAATACTCTAGAAAAAAACATGTTCTCAAAGTGGGCGGAAACTATGGTTTAGACTATGAGACCGCTCTGTCACTAACCTACACCATCACGTGGCCTGTCAATAATTATTTTCGTGTGATTTGCTGGTGATAAAGTCTAGTATAGTAGTCTTCCCGTGTCCGACACGTTCATAGCAAGGTCATGGTATGGCACGATGTAGTCTGCAGACCTCTAAAAGGTATTTAACCCTTATACCAGGGCAATTAAAATGAGATTATTTTTATTACCTTCGATACTCAAACATCTACAGATATTACAATAAAAGAATTGAAATGACTGAATGGCAGCTGCGAAGTGCTCTTGTCGTTAATACAATGAATAAACGATACAATGTTGAATGCAAATTGAAATTTAAAATATCATTGACACTTAGTTAACTTAATGTTTTATACAGATTTAGCTTTCATGGTGTGGCTTGGCACAGTTAGTAGTTGGATAATTTTCTATATGTATTCATTACCACTAATGATCATTATGATGCTAAAACCAGCATTCCTTTTTTTATTCGAATCAAGTCAAAATCAAGGTCAAGGTAATTACACTTATGAAGGTCAAAGGTTTATTTTTTAACTTTAACCACCACTTCCGAAACGGTTGAGCTTTAATAATAAGTGACAAGAAACTAGAAATTGCTACTCTTTTAAATCAACATTTCAAAAATCTATACTAATATTATAAAGCTGCAGTGTTTGTTTGTTTGAACGCGCTAATCTCTGGTACTACTGGTCCGATTTGAATGATTCTTTCAGTGTTGGGTAGTCCATTTATCGAGGATCGATGTTTTTTTTTCAAAATTAGGGATCCGTAATAAAATTGCTATTTTGTAACACAAGGTGTAAAATCGAAAACCTATTTTTGCGTGCGCTGCAAAAACTATTGACAATAGAACAAAATGATGTACAGGCTATAATATAGGCAATATTTTATTACTTATAAAACTATCGCGTGAATTATACTTTATATGGCAAAACAACGTTTGCCGGGTCAGCTAGTTTATTATATACAGAACAACGTCTGTCGGGTCAGCTAGTATTACAATATAAGTCAATAATTACAATATAAGTAAAGTGATGCAACAAAAATACTCAAAACGTCAAATAGTCAATGCCAATCAATTTACACAAACCGTTACTATTGCCTCTTATTGGAGTATTTATTTATTTACTACTAGCTGATCCGACAGACGTTGTTCTGTATATAATAAATAAAATAATTTTTTTATATGAATTTGTCAATAATATATCATAACATCAAAAATTACTTCGTAAAATATGCACCCTGCTGTCGTAATGAAATTGTTTCACAGCAGAACTGTCAAACCGTGCGTCAATAAATTCTCTCATAGAAATTATGTATGGACACATCAAAGGAAAAACAAATTTGTTGTTTTTATTTAATTTAGCAGCATTTTCCTATTTATTCACCTTTTAAACCTTCTCTGGACTTCCACAAATAATTCAAGACCTAAATTTGCCAAATCGGTCCAGCCGTTCTCGAGTTTTAGCGAGACTAACGAACAGCAATTCATTTTTATATATATATAGATAATTATAAAGAGGTAAAATTTTTTAGCGCGCGTACACCTTCCTTAAAGGCCGGCAACTCTCCTGTGATTCCTCTGATGTTGCATGAGAATGTGGGCGGCGGTGATCACTTAACACCAGGTGACTCGTACGCTGGTTTGTCCTCCTTTTTTATATATATATGGCAGTATTTAAATACCAACTAATATAGGTACACTTGTATATGTGGCCGAAGTTGCGTACAAGAAATTTTCAAAATTTTGAGAATGTTGTGTGCCTACAAATAATGATGTTAGAAAGCGCAGACATCTTAAATGTTTTGGTTGTTTTTTAAGCTTTTACGACTCAAGAATCTGTCGAGCGCTCGCATTCATTTAAACCGAAACTTATTTAAATATAATACAGGACTTGTAATTATGTTTTCTTCGTATCACACTCCTTAAACAGACAATGGAGAGAAAACATGATAATGTGCGGTGCTTATTTTACTCATGTATGATACTAGATGCGCCAGTCTTTAACTGTTGTAATTTAACATTGGAATAAGCTTTATTATATATACAGTGTTTGTGTATATTTGGCATTTTATTTGTATGTAAAATTGCTTTCTTTTTAAAGTTATTTAATTGAATGTGTCTTCTTAGTTTTATTATTGGAGCGAAAACTTCTTTAGCGGCGTTGAGCACATTTCTTGGGATGGGTATAAAATTTTGAAATCGCGTCAGGACACGTGACCTGATCGAAAATTTGTAAGACAGTCGTGGAAGTTATGGATGAAAGTTGATTTTTATGAGAGATAAACTTTTTAATGTAAAATAAATTGTAATAGTTCTGAAGTGTTAAATAAGTTATGTTATATAAATCGTCGAAGAAAGTCGTTATTGTCTACGATAGCGCTATAAACGAATATTGTGTTTAACCACACAAATGCTAGTACTTTTATACTGGTAAATAAAGCAATTCGTGCGAAATTATTCCCTTACTATTCTAAAATATTCATAATTCACAACGTTAATGTTCAAGTTTTATCATCTGCCGGCACTACAGGAGTGCAACCCGTATTTTTTTTATTAATTATATAGAGGAAACAAACAATAAAAATTAAATATAACTTTTAAATTAAATCTCTTTACACTTTCCTCATCACGTAGCCTCTTGCCCCTTTGCTCCCTCTTAAATATAAAAAAAAAATTAAAACTATCCACTTTACCAGCGAAGTTTCTAAAAAATATACAACACATATAGCGGATACTGTATAGATACTTGGACAGACAGACGGACAGATATGTCTTATTGATTCCATTGGTTATTTAGGTATTGAACACTAAAAAGAGCACAATATCACCCTGTAACCTCATTTCACATATATAAATTTCATACTTCAATTGGCATTGCAATTACCCTATTGGTGTTTTATATGATAGTGCATTGAATAATAAATCGAAATAATCGACGTCCGTTCTGTCTTTTCTCACAATACTTATGGATTTAATGATAAGTTTTCCCTTTTTATTAGTAAACTGCAGGTCTCGGGAATTATTATTGAAACCTGTTAACATTACCAAGAATATGACTATGATATATGTATATGACTTTATATGTTCGTGTCTATATTAATTATGTATTAAGATCAACAATATCTATCATTTTTATATTGTAATACTTACTATTACTTTTATTGTTTTTATGAACTTGCTCCACTTATCGTCCCAAGCAGAGCTTAGAGACGAGACACGCGTGACACCTCACTTTCATTCAATACCACAAAATATGAAACGCGGCGTGCCTAAAAAAGGTTTATCTTCTTAAATGAACTCATAAAAAAGGCTTAACCAGTATAAACCATAAAGGTATATATTTCCTAGCTATTAAGTATTCCCAGCTTTATTCCTGATTGATTTGATATAATATAATAAAATAAATTAATTATATTATTATCCTAACCATATTCTGAGTGTGTCGCGAACATTAAATTTTCCTTTTGCTACTTATTTAATAAAAGAACAGTAATAATAAAATCTCAAGTGAAAACATATTTTAATAGAGATTAAAAAAAATAAAATTTTTCCAATTTCTCTTAAGTTCGAAAGACTCCACCCATAGAGTCTTGAAAGCGACCTATTAGCTATGAATCATATGATATCACCGCTGTTGATTGAAGATTATTACCTTTGTCAATATTTATAACACTTATTGTTAAATATAAATCCCTCCTTATTATAATACGTATAAGGTTCAAAGTTTGATGGTTTATTGTTAAAATGTCAATGCACTCATACATACATATTAATATCCACTAGTCTGTTGCACTCTGCTTTATTAAATGTTACTTATATTAAGTGCAACTTTCTTTGTTTGTTTTATTGACGGTGTAAGAATCGCGAAATGAGCTTTTACTGTTATACTTATACTATGTAATATTTTTAAATAACGTGCTTTATATAAATACTTTTATCACACACTACTTAATTATATCGATTGCATTGCAAAACCGATGAACTATTCCTCAAAATTTTTGGACACTACAGCATCGTAACTATTATTTTATTTTGATTATGAAGGGTTGGAACCCGTGCTTAGCTTTTTTAAAATTACGATCTACAATACTAGCAATTCCAACTTAGTTCGGCTATCTTGATAATTTGGGGAGCCTACAAACACTGCGTCTTCCAGTACGTGGTCGCCATTCAAGTAACTTACTGCCTCAACGGCCAACTGTCCTTCGAGCTATTTGCCAACTGCTATATCTATCCTTTTTATATGTGACCTTCTTTCAAGCTGAAAAACAAAAAAAACTTATAACTATATTTACAATACTTACATTAAATTAAAACTTACATCACGGGGAAGTGTACCAAGAATACGGGAAGCATTTCCGCGTTGGATAGCTAGGCTGATCCGTTGACCGAAATAGCTGCCAGCGCTTGGGTTTCCAGTAGCCCTATAGTACTTTGTAGATTATTCGCGCCTCTGGGCCCCACAGGCCAAAGGTCTCGACACCAAAGCTCCTTTTGTATTACCATTTACAAATATAGATTGCGTTTTTAATAATAATATTATACATATTCATCGATAGCTATTATACTGTAAGATTATTATTGCTTCTTAGAAAAAGTCCAGTTGATATAATAAGTTAGCTGTTTATAATAGCAGTTTCAATACATTACTTTATAATGAGATTTGATAAAAACCGTTGAAACACATAATTCAATCAATAAATAATAGATTGTGGAATCTATGAGAAAGTATTATAAATGAGTCAATAGACTGGAAAATGTTTTTATTCACGATGTTAGCATTCTGTTATATTACAATGTCTGATATTATTAAATATATTTTCATTCATGGGATTTGTGATACTAATTTCTGAAATTATTAGACTTTTGCTTTAAGTGACAAAAGAAAGGCCTAAAAATATAAAAACGCGAAACGTTGTTAAGTTTCAGAGTCATAATTACAATAAATTTGTGATATTTACAACTATATTTTGCAGGGGACATTGTCAAGACCGGACTGTTTGGCCCAATTTTCTTTATAGTTTTAATTTGGTGGCTTGGGCACGGGAAGGGGCGCTGGTGTAGGACGCGATTTGCGTCGACACTCTGGCTCCTTCTCATGTCCAAGTTACGTCAGTTGGTGCTGGGGCTGCTGCTTCGATTGCCGAAGACAGCGTTGGAAATATGTCGGCACATAGATGTATGTCTCATGGCGTCATACATCTATATGCCGTTGGGTGTTGAAACACGTGAGGCCCATAGGCGCAGAGAATGTACAAAGTACTATATTCGCGCCTCAATAAGACTAATGGAAACCCAAGCGCTGGCAGCTATTTCGGTCAACGGATCAGCCTAGCTATCCAACGCGGAAATGCTGCCAGTATTCTTGGTACACTTCCACGTAATGACAGTTTTAATTTTATGTAGTCATAGTATTGTAAATATAGTAATAAAATGCTCGACTTACCACCTAGCCCCCGGTTCGATGCTCGTTCGTACCAACGTTGTGTTTTCGGTTTTCTAATAATTAATATGTACGTTTATTTGATGCTATATAAACTCGTTTACGCCCATATGATTCCTCTGGTGTTACAAGATAGAATGGGTAGCGGTGATCGCTTAACATCAGGTACCTATCCCATATATTGTGAGCTTGTTTGTCTTCGTGGCCCATAAAAAAATGAAGAATAAAGTAATCTATCTATATATATAAAAATGAATTGCTGTTCGTTAGTCTCGCTAAAACTCGAGAACGGCTGGACCGATTTCGCAAATTTAGGTCTTGAATTATTTGTGGAAGTCCAGAGAAGGTTTAAAAGGTGAATAAATAAGAAAATGCTGCTAAATTATATAAAACCAACAAATTTGTTTTTCCTTTGATGTGTCCATACATAATTCCTATGAGAGGCTTTATTGACGCACGGTTTGACAGTTCTGCTGTAAAACAATTTCATTACGACAGCAGGGTGCATATTTTACTAAGTAATTTTTGATGTTATGATATATTATTGACAAATTCATATAAAAACATTATTTTATTTATTATATACAGAACAACGTCTGTCAGGTCAGCTAGTTATTAATATAAATTAAATGATTGTAAGCACGACTCGGTCTTAATACTAATTAATGCGGTTGTTAATGTTTATTTTGTTATGTTTAAATGTGTTTTAAAAATATTATGATGAGTATTCATATTTTTAACATTAAAATCGTAGACAATGTAAAATAATGAGTGAATGATTGCTGAATTTACTCTAATAATCGGTATTTTTTTATCAAATTTCATAAATATAAATTGAACTTGTCGCGAAACTCTTGTAATAAAATGTAAATCTTTGTCTTATTTCTATACCCTGACAACGTGCAAAATGCATGGTAATAGATAAAGTAGTTAAGGCGTAAAAATGTTACAAACAAACTCATATTCGCATTAGTAGCATTAGAATGTATGTGGCAGAGAATAGGGTACATGCATATATGATTTAAATATGAGTCAAATATTTTTGCAATTTTTTTTTTTTTTTTATGGAATAGGAGGACAAACGAGCGTACGGGTCACCTGTTGTTAAGTGATCACCGCCGCCCATACTCTCTTGCAACACTAGAGGAATCACAGGAGCGTTGCCGGCCTTTGAAGGTGTACGCGCTTTTTTTGAAGGTACCCATGTCGTATCGTCCTGGAAACACCGCACAAGGAAGTTCGTTCCACAGCTTTGTAGTACGTGGAAGAAAGCTCCTTGTAAACCGCACTGTGGAGGACCGCCACACATCCAGATGGTGAGGATGATATCCTAACTTGTGGCGTGTCGTGCGAAGGTGGAATTCGGCGGCAGGAATTAGGTAAAACAGCTCTTCGGAACACTCCCCGTGATAAATGCGGTAGAAGACACACAATGAAGCGACGTCTCTACGCAACGCCAAGTGATCCAGCCGTTCACAGAGTACTGGGTCCCCGACAATTCGCGCTGCTCTGCGTTGCACGCGGTCAAATGGATCGAGCTGATACTGGGGTGCGCCAGACCAGAGATGACAGCAATACTCCATGTGTGGCTTGCGCTTTGTACAGCGCTAGAATGTGGGCCGGCTTGAAGTATTGCCGTGCTCTATTAATGACGCCCAGTTTCTTTGAAGCCAATTTGGCTTTGCCCTCCAGATGGCCACGGAATTGGCAATCGCTCGAGATTTCGAGACCCAGTATTCCGATACTAGGCGAGGCTTTTAGGGAAGTGTTGTCGAAGAGCGGTGATGTGTAATAATACTACTTATTTTTTTTATGGGAAAGAGGGCAAACGAACGCACCCCACAATTTGGCAACACCAGAGGAAACACAGGAGCCTTACCGGCCCTTTTGAAAACTGTATACGGACTTTTTGAAGGTACCCATATCGTATCGTCCTGGAAAAACCGCACAAGGAAGCTCATTCTCTTATATCAAATAGAGTAATGTACAATGGCTGTAAAACACATAACAAATTTGTTTGCAAGTAAACTAACTGTATGAAGATAGATTATCGTTTATGGCATGCATATATCGTATATTTGTCAGTGTGATACATCGGATGTATTTTCAAAATACTTTTCAAACAAGAATCGGAAAATACTAAGACGAAGCATGAGACCAATTTATAAATTGTTGTTAATGTCAAGGTAATTAATATTATCTGGCCTACGATTTGTAATCCAAAGTAAATGTGAGTGCAACATACTTTAAGCTAATTAAATTGATAAATAATTGCAATGTTTTATCATATTTTAAATATACGGGCCCCCTATAACAGTTTCATACATAAAACATTAATATTATGGCACATATTGTAATTATATATGTAAAGCGAATCGATAACAGGGTTTCTTGCGGTTTTATAAATTCAAGAATCCTTACTTACTTAAATTATTATTCTACTCTGTACTAGAACTATTTATAACTTCACCAACTGGCTTTAAAACAATATTTTTGGAGTCTTATGTTCACCTGTTAACTTAAACCATGTTTTTTTATTTCAAAACAAAAGTTGCCTTGTGAATTATTTTATTTTCTAGAAAGTTACCTTCTTTCTTCTTATTGTATCTTCAGTAGAAAATAAATTTTCCTGCTTTAAAAGTGTTGGATGTCTCTTACAACATAAATAATTAAGTGACCCGAGTATCCTAAATGACCAATTTCAATTTCGTTTATTTGAGCTGTCTCATGCCACCTGCTTCATCAATACGCACTCACTAACTGCCTTAAGGTCATACCTCATTTGAGCCAACAAGCACTCGAACCGCACCGCCTAGCCTCGTGCGGTATATGTAGTTGTATATAGGCTCACGGCTGCCGGCCCGCCATCTATGTAACAAAGCCAATATTTTCAAAATTCTTGGGTGGAAAACAGTTCATATGCTTGCAATCCTCGTTATTCACTACAAATCTGAATAAATGAAGCTACACAAAAAAGTACAAGCTATAAGAATAACTTTTCTGAGAGAAGTACCAAAAAAAAAGCGTCACGCCATGGCAAAAAATTTATTTAACTTCAAAGAAAAGTGGTAGTTCAGAAAGGCTCGGCAGTGTTAACTATAACCAACAGCAAGAATTAGCAACCTACAAATAAGACTTAAGGATATGTGTAACAGGATTAAATAGTGTTCATAACTCGAAATGTTCGAACTTTCACCACAAAACTTGTCTAAAAACACCATGTTTGCGTGTTTTCTGCTTACTCTTTGACTTGGCATTGCTCAGGGGCATAGTTATAATGGCCTTTGCACAGGACGCCAGCTAGATACTGGGAACCACGACGGCGCCTATTTCTGCCGTGAAGCAGTAATGTATAAACTTAACTGTGTTTTGGTCTGAAGGGCGCCGTAGCTAGTGGAATTACTGGACAAATGAGACTTATGTCTCAAGGTGACGAGCGCAATTTTGGTGACGTTCAGAATTTTTCCAAGAATCCTGAGCGGCACTGCATTGTTATGGGCAGGGCCTATCAATTACCATCAGCTGAACGTCCTGCTCGCCTCGTCTCTTATTATCATAAAAAACACCTTTATCACGGGTATTGCACCGAAGAGATATTTGACCTGATACCTGCCGTCGTAATCTAGCATAGTAATAGAATAAATTCTCAAGTAAATTCTCATTCTCTCACAATAAAAATGTGGAATGAACTATGAATGGTATGGATGCTAGAGTGATAATAGGCAGCAGTGACCTTTCTTTGGTTTATCTTTTCTTCTTTTATAACCCTCAAAACCTCTAAGTTAGAAGAGCTCAAATCAAAATATTTGAATTAAAAATAGGATTTTAAAGTGATTTATTAAACTTCAATATGTGCCACCTATTCGATAACATATAACTCAGACATGAAAACTACGGCCGCTAAAAACTCAATATGCCTCTTTTCCTAAAAAAAATTTCGCACCATAAAAATTTGGTGTGGTAAATTATGTAGTATTATTTAAAAAACTCATTCTTGCAATAGTTACCATAACCACACAAATACTTTACTTAATCGAGGAGTTGTCTTAAGCCGGGTTGACATATGATTATCATTGCTTCTAGAAATTTCGCTAATGTGCATATATAAATAGGTATACTATATATTATCAAGAATATGTTGGCAGACATTGAGTTCATTAATTCATGTTTTTAAATTTTACTCTTAATAATTCTCTGGAATCTAGTTATAATAAGCCCTTTTCTGCGACACAAAGAAGATATTAATATTGGCTGCAAAGCTCTGTAATAATATTTCATTGCCTTTGACAGTACTTGGAATTTCTACATCATCTTGGGCTACAAGAAATTTATGCTATATTTTTCACGTCAAATCTATATCTTTATGTATATAATTCTTCTGTACGCGTGTTGACAGTGAACTCCTCGTAAACGGCCGGGCCGATTTTAATGAAATTTTCTTTGTGTACTAAGGTGGATACAAGAATGGTTTAGATTCTCAATTCAATCCATATTATATAAGTCTCCTGCTCATGTGTATGGTAGTGAATTCCATCTAACGGCTGGACCGACTTTTAAAATTTAAGACGTGTGTACAGGACAACGTCTCTCGAGTCCGCTAGTTATTATTATATACATATATACAATATACGAGATTCCACCTATCTATTGACTCATCACGATATCTCTGGAACCATAAAGCCTTATTATAAATATTTCTTTTGCCGAGCAGAGGTCAGCTAAGAAAAGATTTTACGAAATTCCACCCGTAAGAGTTTTTTTAATTATAAACAGAACAATGTCTGTCGGGTCAGCAAGTATAATCTTAATATATATAAATTACGTGTCACGTTGTTTGTCCGCGATGGACTCCTAAAGTAATGATCGGATTTAAATGGGGAGTACTTCATGGAGTGCAGTTTAGTCCGTCCTGAGAGATAGGATAGTTTTTATTTCGATTTGGACCCACTATTATTTATATTTTCATTATTTACTAGCTGACCTGGCAAACGTTGTTTTGCCATATAAATTTATATGTATGTAAACCTTCCTTGAGCTTTAACGAATCTATTACAATAGATTTCATTGAGATCGGTGGAATAGTTTAGGAGTTATTAGGGAACATACACACATACATTCTCTTTTATATACATAGATAGATTTGTATGGACATGTTTTCTATGAGAGAATTTACTGACGCACAGTTTGACAGTTCCACTGTGAAACAACAGAACAACGTCTGTCGGGTCAGCTAGTAAAATAGTATATATTTAATAAACTCTGTATAACATTGCAATTAAGTGAATAAGTTATTGATCCACAAAGCTATTCAAGTGTATCGGAACGCATGATAGAACGTGTGGGCTATCTAACGAGCAATGAATAATTATAACAAAATGTGAAAAATCATCACACTACAGGTTCCTGCTAACCGGAACGAGGGGCTCTTTCATTATTATCACCATTGTTCAACTAATATGTATATGGGAAACCTGTATTCATATAATTATGTGTAACTTATTATAAAGTTCACTTTATTCGAACAAAAATAAAAGAGTGTGTGTACTTATGTACACGCGTTAGAAGTTATACTTCTTTGGCGTATGGAAAAATAAATCAAATTTTAACAAATAGTTAAGATCAAAGATAGTATAAAAACTCACCCCCTTATTCATAATGGTCCGCTAACTTTAAACAGCCGGTAAGGAGTGTTTTTCTCATTCAGACTTAGGTCAATAGAAGAAGACAGAGTGAGAATTAGCAATGCTATATGCTAGCAGACTATTATGAATAAGGGGGTCAGCATTTAAGGTTAATATAAACAAGAATAGAAAATTCATTTTTTTATTTATACATAAATATTGTTAATATACCAGAAATAAAACAAAACGTAAAAAAAATATTTTTTAGATAATAATGTAATAATTTTTAATTAACTTGACTATTAACCTCAAATCTATAAATGCACTCAAAACAGTTTATTTAAATCAGTTTTATCACTAATATTCAATATATATAGATATACTAATAAATTATAAGTAAGTCGTATATGAAATTGATTTAATAAAAACACCAAAATAATATTTATTTATTCACACTGTTTAATTGAACTGTTACGAAACACGTGTTCTAAATATTTAATACTAGAATATACAACTTGAACATAGGTATCGATTTTCATGCCACCTAGAACTAACTTCACGATGTATAATTCAGGTGTCGGTGTGCGCGCGCATCGTAAAAATTCTCTCTCATCATTTTTCTCCATCGCGCCAAAAGAAGTATAACTTCAAATATTAATTAATTTTCTATACTTGTTTATATAAACCTTAAATGCTGAGTGTTTATAGTATCTTTGATCTTAACTATCTGTTAAAATTTTATTTAGTTTTCCATACGCCAAAGAAGTATAACTTCTAACGCGTGTACATAAGTACACACACTCTTTTTTTTTTAATAATATTGTCACATAGAGTAATAATAACACACATTAATTATTAATTACATTATGATAAAGGTTCCATTGTGGTCATAAGGTCGGATTCATTTGCGATGCCTATATAATTTGTGTGAATACCTACAGCGTTTGTGTAAAGCATACGTGCCATTATGTATGTGTGCTTCTCCCTAAGGAAGCGAATACACTGTTTACATTTCCGAGTAGAATTACATCTTACTTAAGATATTGTTTTAAGAGTTGGAGAGAGGGTTAGGTTGGAATGTTTGTAAACATAATTATTGCTTTATTTATAACGTTCGTCAGGATTTAAGACTTTTATTTGCAGGTCCAGGCTTGACTCAAGTTTCTTAACTGTAGGAGTCTGCTTACTACACCGTCTCATAACATGACCGTAATATAAACGTATCAGACAAAGTTATTTCGTCGAAACGTCTAGTGCGTATAGTGATTGTTTTGTGTTTTTTAACAAAAATTACCCAAACTTAGCCGTGAAGTTGATGAATTGACCCCTACTCAGCGGCGGGCTTTAATGCGACATGCGATAGATGGACGAAGAAATTTGAGGCGATGTAATAAAAGTTTCACTTTAAAACAGTTATACCTAACTACTGAAGGAACGATAAGCATACGATATATGATACAATACACGGTATGAAACGTCGTCAGTAAGTGGGCATAATTCCGTACTATTCTTGTTTCCGTACCTGCTACGTTCATAGCACGGTCATAATCTCATATTATGGTATATAGTGGGAATACTCCTTTAACTTACGCGTAATCCTCGCGTGTTTAAATGGGGCAGGATGGCATCTAAGTGACGTCATAGTGATGTCAACAAATTAAAATATCACCAACTGCTGACTTATTGACTGCAATATTATACAGATGTTACCGCGTGGGTTTTATAAATTAAAACATATAATCAATCACGTATATCTTCTAGATGGGTGGCCACAGATTCTTGGGATTCAAAAGACTTGCTTGTTAAAACTCTTACAAACCCTTTCATCGAAGCTTTCAAAAAAGTTCTCAATTAGTCGATATATTTTTTTTGTTCACAAACATAAAAAAAAGAACTCAGAACTATCGAGTGGGTGAACCGATTTTCATAATTATTTTCTTATTTGAAATTTGGTGCTACCCGTGTGGTCCCATTACAATTTGGTCCAAATCTGGCAGTTGCATCCATGAGAAAACCATAGAAGTCTTAAATTTGCTTTATAAGTGTGCGACAAATTTACGTATAACTCAATATCGCGCCAACCCATTTCGATGATTATTTTTTTATTGTAAAGGATTTATATATACTTCAAGGGTAATTAGGTAGGAACCATGACAAAGTAAGGGAATTTTTCAATTCTTATGAGCAAATTAACGATTCCGACCGAATATTTTTTATGCTATCTGGATATTTGAGTCACCTACCGTAACGTCGTTATGGTCAAGTATATATAAATATTAATATATAATATTGATTATTAGCTAGCTTGAGCTTCGAACGAGTTGAATATTGTTTTGTGCTTGGTGAGCAATACTAGTTATTGCGTGTGGGATAGTTACACAGGTTCTATTATATCGCCTTCACAAAATCGACAGTCAAAAAAAGGATGGACGGTACAGAGGTTCAATATTCTAGTCCACAGCCAGATCTTGATGTTCCGACCTCTTTTATGGACATGTGCTGGTCACCTAAAAGTTAAATTAAGTGATCACTTTTAGCCTTGCTGGTGCGGAACCCGAATTCTCATAAGAACGCTCGTCTTAAAGTTATTTGAACTTGAAAGCCATGTAGAAATTAGTTCCAACGTTTTTTACGTTTTTCTAGAACTTTCTTTATAGACAAGCGCTGCATATCTTAATATTCTACTGAGACTAATAATATAATTAAGCGTCCTGTCCTGACTTCGCTTTGGTCGGCTGAGTTTCCTGACCCGAATGACCTAAATGTGTTGTGTTAATAAAATAATTTATTACCTATTTACCCCGCGCCGGCACATTGTATGAATTGTCATAATATGTAATGAAATGTCATTGACTGAATTATTTGTATTGTGAATATATAGGTATTTCTAAGACAAAAATATAGATTCCGAATTAGTAAACACCAAGAAACATATACTAAAACCATGTCCGAAACACGCCGCATCTTATGGTATAAGTACTATTTACCGAAGGAAAATACTAGCTCTCCGTTTATTAGTATAGATATAAAAAAGGAAGAGACGAGCAGGACGTTCACTTAATTGTAATTGATACGCCCTGCCCATTACAATGCAGTTCCGCTCAAGAATATTGATAAACCCAAAAATTCTGAGCGGCACTACAACTGCGCTCGTCACCTTGAGACCTAAGATGTTAAGTCTCAAGTAATTTCAGTAGCTACGGCGCCCTTCAGGCTGAAACACAGTAATTCTTACACATTACTGCTTCACGCCAGAAAGAGACGCCGTTGTTACCCATTTAAGATAGTACCCACAAATTATTAAATATTATAATATTTTATTTTATCTATATTTTATTATATATAATATTATTTAATTTTTATATGCCGATTGGTTTTATTCAATAAATCAAACCATAAACTTAAACAGTTATGAATCATGAAAGTGTCACACTCTTGGTTTTCAAAAATTCAAAATATCGCAAGTAGATTGAGTTTTTTTTTTACAAAATTATATATTTTTACTCATGGAACCTTGTTAGCGATATTTGTTTTAAATAGAAATAATTTAATATGTAAGTATAGAAATAATAATATGGAATGATATAAAAATAACATATATTATATTAATGAATTTAATATACAAATATATTTATAATATTTTTTTAATAACAACATTGTTTAGTATTATAATATATCATTTATTTTTTATTTGTAATATGTATTTATTACTATAAGAAAAGATATAATTTAAAAAAGCAGAAGTAAAAAAAGTATTTAACGCAACGCAGAGCAGCTCGAATTGTCGGGGACCCAGTGCTCTGTGAACGGCTGGATATGGCGTTGCGTAGAGACGTCGCTTCATTGTGTGTCTTCTATGGCATATATCAAGGGGAGTTTTCCGAAGACCGTTTTCATCTGATTCCTACCGCCGAATTCCACCTTCGCACGACACGCCACAAATTAGGATACCATCCGCACCATCTGGATGTGTGGCGGTACTCTACAGTGCGGTTTCCAAGCAGCTTACTTCGACGTATTATAAAGCTGTGGAATGAGCTTTCTTGTGCGGTGTTTCCGGCACGATACGACATGGGTACCTTCAAAAAAGCGCGTACACCTTCCTTGAAGACCGGCAACGAGTGGCGGTGATCACTTAACACCGGGTGACACGACCACTCGTTTGTCCTCCTTTACATAAAAAAATCTTAAATTATAAATAACCGTACGGAATTTATTAATTTTTTTCGTCTATTCTAATTCTTTCCTATCAAAATATTACGAGTTGTCGATATTATTTATTAAAAACCCAATGTCACAAGGACAAGCTCGTTAAATCAAAGTGAAGGTGATTACGTATAATTTAAATAAGTAACAATATTCGCTATAATATATTAAAATCAAAGTATATATATATATATATGTAGTAATATTATTATTTATCATTGTTTTACAAACACAATAGATGCTATCATTTGAATAATTTTATCAGATACAAGTATAGCCACGATACGATACAGTCGCCGCCAGTATACATTTACAATATAATATTAAATTTATATGTATTATTCACTGTTATATTCAGTCATAATTTATCGATAGCCGTACACGTGTCTGTTTCTCGTGCTGGTCTCATGAATTTGGTTTCATGAAATATTATGATTCTTCGCAAACTTTATCAATCTTATCTACACCTTTGAGGGGAAGTGTGTGTTTTGTATGCCCACGATCGTACAGTTTAACAGTGATTATATTATAAAATAGCATCAAAAGTAACCCGCACCGATTTGTGACTTATTTTTCTATTATAATATGATATATTTTTATTTAACATATCCTACAGCTAGTGTTTACCAATTGGTAAAGATACTATAGAATATCATATAGTATAGAATGTAATAATCTAATTTATAAAAACCTAATTTGTGTTTGTAAGTTTTAAATGCGCGGCTATACTGTTCCATCTTAGACGAGGACGGTTATAGGGATAGTTAAACTTAAATTAAATAACAAACACATGCATAATAATCACACTTATTCAAATTTAATGTATAGCAAAGTAAAACAAAACAAAAAAAATACTGCGTAATATCTCATCTAAATGAATTATTATTAAAAATTATTAAAAAATTTAAAGCCACAACTCAAATTATATTAAAGTAAAACAGGTTTCTTTTGAACATGCAAAACTAAAATACGAATATATACATCAATATCTTTATGCTAAGATAATATTTTCAAATATATTTAAATTTTATAAAGATTTATGTTCCCGAATGTACTCAAGCAGGTAACGAATATAATAACCCATACTGTGATACAATACGAGCTCTATTGCGCCGTGAGAAAGTTTAAAATTGGGTAAGGGAAGTATTATTATGTCAGTAGTGATCTAAGAAACTTTGTTTAGCTGGTTTAAAAAATAACCATTTGATTTACAATAGGTTTAGACCTTGAAGTTTACATTGTGTTGATTGTCGCTCTTATATTTTTAAAATTATAAATACTTAATTAAAATCTGTTCATACATTTTAATATAACAATGCGAACACACAACACACTTTCTTGAGTGTTCTCGGCTACGGTAGTGAAAGCTTAAACAGGGAAAATAACTCAAAAATATAAATTTATTTGTTACATATACATATATCCATTGTTACATGTAGCACTTAACAAATCCCTGTTAACGTTATTTAAAAAAAATTAAATGGTCTCTCAGGTTATGAAAAAATCAGTAAAAATAATTTACTTCTTTAAATTTATGAACCGCTCTGTTTGAACAATCGGAATGTTGACCTATGAGCTAGGGTACGAGCGTTTAATAATATGAATAAATTGAACTATTAATACATATAACATACTTACCAGCTATATAAATTACTTGTTATGCCTACTATAGCGTCACAGTAGACATAATATGTCTACTGTGCTAGCGTATTCCTTTAATACAGGTCGGCCCTGCAGTTTAAATCAATTATATATTTTTTGTGTTAAAATGTCTATTGTGGCTTTCATAAATGTCCATTAAATCATTACGTATTAATTATATACTATTTACTTGTATTTTTAGAACATATTGCGGAAAATTTTTGTAAATTTTAATTATCTTTATGTAATATCGCCTGAACGAATACAAAGGTTACAAGACAGTGTTATAAAACTGAACTTTAAATGAACTAAATGACCTAGAAATCATAGGAAAGTTCAACCCGTGCTCAAATTGGACTTATGACCTTTATGAATCGGCAATTTGAATGATTTATAGTATTTGAACCATTTACTATCATATCGAAGACTTCTTCTATAAAAGCAAGAAGCTTGCATGACTGTCTGTACTAAAATGCATGATTCCTGATGTCCAATTGGTATATCTATATAGACATCCAGCGTAAAGGGATCGTTTCGCCCTATTTTACTTTGGATGACGCAAACACAGTTTTACACATAATTTTCGTTTTCATATTTCTATTTTACGTAAATACCTTTATTATTAATACAATCATATCGCAGATCACCCTCTTGAATTAGCTGTACAGTAATTACTTGTAATAACTTAATGTATTCGTTAATGATATGTATTTTATTTACGGGGATTTGAATTATTTCAAACATAACAAGACTTCCATCATTTCTTGTTTGGCATTAGTCGTGCCGTATGGATCGATCTGGGTAACTTTTATGTGTTTATATAATCTTATTTTATTGTTTTCTTCATTTGCGTCCCACTTTCATTCGGCCCGAAGCCCGGCATTGTTATTCCTCATAAACGCCAGTTTAGACAATAAATAAAACTATATTTTAAATTTGATTCTTTCAAATCTTTTGAGATAGTATAATATTAATAAAATCAGAATTAACAGCACAGATTATATTTAGTTTACTGTTTTAAGAAAAGATAACATGATTTTTTAAAATAATAATCGTTGAGTTTCTTTTTAGTTTGCGAAACGGTGGTATTTTTAAGAGTATTAAATATTACTACTAGATTAAAAATATTTAACTTGGTCTTAATTTCGTTCATTGTATGGCGTATAAAGACAGACAACTGATGTCGGTAATCGAATACCGCCAAGCATGATAAAAGCAAGTAAATCAAAACCTTAGGTAAGTTCCCATGCATCTAGAAACATGAGATTTAGTGAAAGGCAAATCTATACAGCACAAGTAAAGATAAAAGATGAAAATTATTAATTGTTATTTTATCATATAAGAATACTTTCAGTGTTTTTTTTATTGAAGCAGAGAAAGCTTTTGATGAGTAATAGAGAAGCAAACATATTTAATTAAAAACAATTCTACACAGTCAAAGTATGTATGTTTATATGAATATATGTATGTTAAAGTAAATATATTGTATTAAATACTCATATCATTGTCTTGTAACCATAACACAGGCTATATATGCTTAACTTGGGGCAAGATAATTTGTGTAAAAAGTGTGTCAATATTATTATTATTAGAAACATCATCAAGACAAGAATAATAATACGAAATTCCGTAATGCTCACCCAGTTAGTCTATCTTAGTCTTGCTCGATCGAATATTATATAGACAAGCGTGACAGCTAAGTCTCATTCAATAACCATACATTAAAGTTTTCACTTCAAACGTACGACGCGACGTACGCTAAGGGTCCCACTTAACAATGGTCTGGGTTTGTTCTAATAGTAACTCCATCTAGTCCGGAGTATTTTTAGCCTTTTCATAGTCTGGTCATCAGCGGGGCTCTGTGTATTATTGTCAATCATCGGCCTTATCAGTTATAAACGTCAAAAATTTTTGGAAATTTTTATATAACCCCATTGAAACCTTTCTCGATACAAACAAAATTCTTTCAGATAAACAGTACGGTTTTAGACCTAAATCAAACACTTTAGATGCTGCAATAGATCGCGTTACCAAAATAAAACTAAATATAGACAAAATAAAATTTATTGCCCTAGGTATATTTATAGACATACAGAATGCGTTTGAAAAAATTGAATCTTGTAGGAATCAATTGGAATCGAATTGAATCTGTAAACTGTACTTTATAAGCGTAAACTAAATTCGAAATGTCCTCATCACGTTTTATCTCATTGGTGAAATCAGCCCTCATTAATCAAAATCGTTAACAAAAACGTTAGATATATTCTTCTCTCTCGCATGCTTTGTATGTCTGTAAGTTGTAAGTCTATGAATAGTACGACATTGTAATATTTGGTTGGTTTGTTCACAAATTACGTTTGAGTCGCGGTCCATGTTTGCAACGGATGTAATTTGTTAGAAACGATCGTCCCAGCTGATTATAACTCAATTAGCTTAGTCTGGTTGTTAACTTATTAATAATTCGGAATATACGAGCCTGAATATGTTATAGATAATTTTATTGAAATTTTTTTACAATTGGGGATTTTTTACATCGCCGCCTATTTCTGCCGTGCAGCATTAATATCTAGTAGTGAAATTACTGGGCAACTTAACATCTTGTCTCAAAGTGTCGAGCGCAATTGTAGTGCCGCTCAGATTTTTGGGTTTTTCATTTATTCTGAGCGGCACTGCATTGTAATGGCTAGGGCGAATCAATATATCATACCTGGGCGTACCAGCTGAACGTCCTACTCGTCTCGTCCCTTATTTTTATAAAAAAAAGGTAGGCACTGCCTAAATACCTATATGACATGCACGCCCCTGCTCTCTTCTAACACCAAAGGAATTGCAAAATCGTTGCTAACTTTATATAGCGTCGAATAAACGTTCATAATATGAACAAAAGTACTACCTACCTACTAACTATCTCGTTATGAACCTAAATGAATATAGTGTTATAGTTAATGTAGTTTAATTTGGTTCCGTTGTTTATAACCAAAGTCCTTTTGAACAACTCAATAAAAATTTCGTTACGCTAGATAATAAATACGTACGATAAACCATCTCCAGATTGCATGTTTCAAAGCTCAACTACAACTAGTTAGATTTAACAAGTGGGAGGCTCCTTTGCACAGGATGCCGGCTAGATTATGGATACCACAACGGCGCCTATTTCTGCCGTGAAGCAGTAATGTGTTAGCATTACTGTGTTTCGGTCTGAAGGGCGCTGTAGCAAGTGAAATTACTGGACAAATGAGACCTAACATCTTATGTCTCAAGGTGACAAGCGCACTTGTAGTGCCGCTCAGAATTTTTGGGTTTTTTCAATAATCCTGAGCGGCACTGCATTGTAATGGGCAGGGCGTATCCATTACAATCAGCTGTGCGTCCTGCTCGTCTCGTCCCTTATTTTCATAAAAAAAATCTACAGTGCCTACCTTGCTAGAGCACCAATGCACGCCACTGCAAGAAAGTACGGGTTGCGGTGTTCATATACCACCAGGTGACCCGTATGTATGCTCGTTGGTCTCTTCCATACAAAACCTTTGCACATAGCTACACTAAAACAAATTTTAATGTTTCGTGGATATCAAACGCATCCATAGCAACCAGATTAACAACATTTCCTGTGTAGAAGCAGCCTAATACTTGTATTATTTGAGTGAAATCAGCATTCCGTATACCAGTGGGAGGCTCCTTTGCACAGGAAGCCGGCTGGATTATGGGTACCACAACGGTGCCTATTTCTGCCGTGAAGCAGTAATGTGTAAGCATTACTGTGTTTCGGTCTGAAAGGCGCCGTAGCTAGTGAAATTACTGGTCAAATGAGGCTTAACATCTTATGTCTCAAGGTGACGAGCGCAATTGTAGTGCCGCTCAGAATTTTTGGGTTTTTTGAGAATCCTGAGCGGCACTGCATTGTAATGGGCATGGCGTATCAATTACCATCAGCTGAACGTCCTGCTCGTCTCGTCCCGCCGGGTGATTCCAATTGATTTCTGTGTTAAATTGTTTCTCGGCCATTATTGGGCCGATTTTTAAAATTTTTGAACTCATAGAAAGCTTTCGAAATTTTCTAGGTTATTGTCGAGGCATAATTTTGAATTTCGATTTGATTCAATTATTATAATAAAAACAAACATGATTTACGAATTATTCTAAATTAGCACGCGCTATTTATATTTATTTAAAAATTGAGCCGATTGATACAATCTTGTTTGATTAATTTTGTTTTGTTTTTGTACACAGACTTAGTTTACCTCGCTTCGCTCAAATTATACGCCGCAGCGAACGGTACGAAGAGCGACTGCGGCATCCTTATAATATATGAGTAAATAAAAAAAAATAAGCCTATATTGCTGTTATTTTGAACTTAATTAACATAACATATTAAAAGTTTAATAGAGGTAACAAAATATCATTAACTTAAACTATCAATCTATCATTGGCATTCGTTTGTTCTCTCCTTGTAACAGCTTGTCTATCGACAAAGGCCTCCTCTAAGGCTTTCCACTTGTCTCTATCTTTTGCTATACGTAGCCATTCTGGGCCCGCTGCTTTCTTAAATTCATCTTCCCATCTCTTTGTCTGTCTTCCTCTGCTTCGTGTGCTTTCTCTAGGGTGGTACCCTCGGTTATAATTTTGGTCCATTTCTCTGTCTTTTCTCTCAACATATGTCCTGTCCAGCGCCTATATATGAGTACTGATTTAAAATTACAGATATTGAGAAGAATATTAAAAAGTAATGAACTAGTGTTATATTTAAGAGACACATTCATGAGATTAGTACAATAAAAAAATGTATGAAGTTTTATATATTTTGACATATTTTAAGGAATAAAGCTCCAATTGCGTGCTGGTTTTAGATATGTTTTTGACTATTACGACATGGGTACCTTCAAAATAAGTGCGTTCACCATCCTTAAAGGCCGGCAACGCTCCTGTGATTCCTCTAGTGTTGCAAGAGAGTGTGGGCGGCGGTGATCACTTAACACCAGGAGACCCGTACGCTTGTTAATCATCCTTTTTCCATAAAAAAAAAACTATTTAATTCTGAGTATTGCAATACGCCAAGTTTCAAGTATGAGAACTTTTTTACTACGGAAGCTCTTTAATTAATTTACAATAACATATGAACATATTTTTTATTGATTGGTAAAAAATAACTGTATGTTCATATCGTATATCTATTCAATATAGTTATTGTTGTATAAATACATAAATTATGTGCAAGAGTGCGCTCTCGAGAAGGCGTGTTTTATTATATTTTTATTGTGAATACGAATCACGCGAATTCCTTATAAAGAACAATGCAATTATGTGAATAAATCAATAATAAATATTAAAATCTCAATTACTAACCCATCGTAACCTATCAGGTCTTACAATGCTAAGAACTATACAAATTTTGAAACAGCAATGTTTACTAAAACTATCTCAGAATTATCAGTCTCGTTATATTTGGTTAAGATTTAAATCAAAGGTTTTACGCACTATACAATACATATAAGTTACCGTAATAGTTTAATATTATATTAAATTGAGAAATATTTAATATTTTACAGGGTTGAGACATCCAGAAATCTTAATTACACAAGATCTCATTTAAACGTAATAGAATTCGTTGATGTTCAAGACTCACGAAAATAAGAACGATAATCGCTTGACAATATCTGCTGTATGAAACAAAAGAGACGGGAACAAATGAATTTTTATAATTTAGTAAATTTATTACGAGGCGCGTTTACATTCTATTTCCGAAGAAACGCGAAACCGACACGGGCATCAGCTATAATAAATTTCTTGTCTTATAAAAATAAAACTTTTCTTTTTGCCCGCGTCGAGCGGGCACGGCGGGGCGGTCACAGACTAGTTGTTACAGTTACTAAATCATATAAAACTCTTTTATATGCTTAATTAATTACATTTTTGGTGATGATCTTAAGAATTGTATTAATTAATGGTAACCCTGTAGTTATATTTCTCAAATTAAGATTTAAATTTGTTGCTTGTTTGCAGTAGTAAAATTAAGTTAATTTTTTTCAGTATCACTCATATCATCTTACTCAAGTTCATCTTATTATCTATACAATATATATATGTAGTCGTTTTTATTTATAACGCCAATTTCCTACTTCTGATATATTAACGTGATTGAATGAATCGTGATCGAAGAATAAATCGGATACAAGTATATTAAGCTTGAAGAGCACATGAAAACTGAAATCAATTTAATAAGTTTAACGTACCGTTAGTTATAATCTGCGTGAGGGTGGCCCTGGAAGCGGGGGCTATGGGGTACTCTACCTCGGCAAAGTTGTGAATTGGCCAAGCAGCCCGCTCGCATTATCGTGATTCATGCCGCTTATAATTTTATATTATGTTAAAACTGGGCTGGAGGGGGCGAGGATATTAAAAATACAAGAGGCCAGAGCACTTTGCACCGTCCGCGTTCGCGTCTGCATGGTAACAGAGTTTGTTTGTACCAAAACTATTGATCCAGAATTTCATTCGTATTTCGTTTTACTTGATCATCAGTCGCATTTACCTCTGTCTTCTGTATAACTGTCTGTTATTTTTTATACTGACATCATTTGTCGTATCTTATTTTAATATTTTTATGAATTGAAAATTTCTTTAGGTGCGCTGAGAATTTTATCTTTTGGGCGTTGAAAGAGATTGAGCTGGCACGCCTGGATTTGTAACCCTCATTCGGGTAAAGTCAGCTTGGTTCTTCAAAGGGAGGCTTGTTCTAGGTGAGGGTATAATTCGTATTGTTGACCTCGCATTGGTGAAGTTTTCACTTCGGTCGTGTGGTCTTAAGGAATTGACTTTGAATAGCGAAAATTCTCTCTAGTTATAAATGTTTTTCTCTTAAATTAATATAACTAATAGTTTAAAAAAAATATTATATAGTGTGATATGGATGGTTGTTGTAATTAATATTTTTTCAAAACACATTTAACTAAAAAAATCATAGTTGACCTCTGAATATTTAATTCAAACCGAATATAATAAACCTCCAAATGAACAGATCTTGATCAGAATATAGGGCCAGACTGGCAAACATAAAACTCCCAATTGGGCTCTAAATCCAACACACGCTTAAACTGAAAAGACCAATAAATAATAAAAAAAAATGTTGAAAGACGTAAACTCTACTTTGCGGTAAGTAATCCATAATTATCCAAATGTTTTTTGAGTTTTCTTTAGTGTTAATTCCGCCAATATTTGTCTTAAAATAATACGATATATATTCGCCTCTACACGAGGCATCCTCACGACATGTTGACTCGCCAAACCAACTAAAAAAACAACAACAAACCAAAGTTTTCACACAACACTAAAGAAAACTCAAAAACATTTGGACAATAAATAATATTTTAAACAACTGGAGTAAGCATATAGCAGCAGCATAGCAGTTAAAGCTTATTATGGTGTCATTTGTGGCATGTGCCATGTTTCGGTTTTATTTTTGTACGCCGTGAATTGTCTGTATGTACAGAACGTCATTGATTTTAACCTTTAAATACAACTCACCTGCTCTTGGTCTATAAGCAAGGTCACTGTCATGTATTGACGCCATAAGCTTTATTTTAAGTTTTACTTGAAATTGTCAAGTTAGATCATCCTTTTCTTAGTTATAATACTTTGTTTACGAGCCTTTTTCAATAGCCTATCTATCCTTAGTTTAACTTACTAGAGGTAGACAATTCTATGCTTTTACGCTTACTTACATTTCAGTTAACGATATAAGAAATTCGGCTATAACAATATTGGACATAACTATGGATAGATAAGATCTTGTCATTAAACGGTGACAGCAATGTATCCGTAACTAGAGATACTTTATTGAAAACGATCGCTAGTGATTATCAAGAACTAGGTTAAGAAATGGATCGTTAATCATGAATTATGCTTTCCTAAGTCGTTCAACTTGCAAGAGCTGAAGTTAAAGATGAAAAATAAGGAATGACATCCTTTTTAGTAAAATTTTCTTCGTTTAAAGGTAGAAAAAACCCGTCACAAATATAATGAAAATATCACCCTTTCTAAGAAATAAATAAAAATAAACAAATAAATTAATACTATAGTTTTATATGGTGATAACTTGACAAGCTTCAGTTTAATATAGGATTACGTTTAACCATATGATAAGTCATTGCAAACAGGATTAACAGTTCGATAAGTTAATTCAAAGTGAAACCACATTTTAACACTATGTCGATTTAATCCATGCATTATGACATCACCATAAATTTATTAAATTATTATCTGGCTTAAATGTCAGATAATATAAAAATGTAATTACTGTATTTAAATATTTTAAATGTTAATAACAGTAATTGTATAATGTAGTAATTATCCGAGTTCATTAACGATTTGAGGACGAGACAGGACTCATTATAAATAAATATTTTATAATCATTTCGAGTGAATATTTATTTATAGTGACGCATCTGTCGGTTCTATTATATTATGGACAGTTATTTGCATTCCTGACTCAATGATGGTCAATGACGGAGTGTTGAAAATTACATTGTTTAACGGCCGTTTTCAATAACCTTTCTAACCTTAGTTTAACTAACTAGACGTAGACAAATCTATCCCTTTACGTTACTTACTTTAAGAAAGTTTTAAAAGACGCTAAACGCTACCTGGGCAAAGTCACTGATAAAGTTTTCAATAACCTATCTAAACTTAGTTTAACTAACTAGACGTAAACAAATCTATCCCTTTACGTTACTTAATTTAAGAAAGTTTTAAAAGACGCTAAACGCTACCTGGGCAAAGTCACTGATAAAGTTTTCAATAACCTATCTATCCTTAGTTTAACTAACTAGACGTAGACAAATCTATCCCTTTACGTTACTTACTTTAAGAAAGTTTTAAAAGAAATAATACGCTAAACGCTACCTGGGCAAAGTCACTGATAAAGTTTTCAATAACCTATCTATCCTTAGTTTAACTAACTAGACGTAGACAAATCTATCCCTTTACGTTACTTACTTTAAGAAAGTTTTAAAAGACGCTAAACGCTACCTGGGCAAAGTCACTGATAAAGTTTTCAATAACCTATCTATCCTTAGTTTAACTAACTAGACGTAGACAAATCTATCCCTTTACGTTACTTACTTTAAGAAAATTTTAAAAGACGCTAAACGCTACCTGGGCAAAGTCACTGATAAAGTTTTCAATAACCTATCTATCCTTAGTTTAACTAACTAGATGTAGACAAATCTATCCCTTTACGTTACTTACTTTAAGAAAGTTTTAAAAGAAATAATACGCTAAACGCTACCTGGGCAAAGTCACTGATAAAGTTTTCAATAACCTATCTATCCTTAGTTTAACTAACTAGACGTAGACAAATCTATCCCTTTTCGCTTACTTACATTTCAATAACCTATTGACAGATAGCATTGGACTATAACTATATTGGACATAACTATGGATACATAAAATCTTGTCATTAAACGGTGACACCAATGTTCGGTGATCACCTACTTAAGACTTAAAACAAAGTCTAAATCTATTGTGGCTTATTTATAAGAAATGTTGACGTGGAATATTTTGCTTCTTCTACGGTTGATAACTGTTTCTGAGTTCACAAAATTCAATATTATTTCATTATATGACTAGCTGAGGTGTAGCCTAATTCACATTCAAATAGGATTTAAAATCACTTATTGAACGTCAAAAAACTACCACCACTTGAGAAGACCAGGCGAAACTCAGCAGGCTTTTTTTAAATACCAACTAACATTTGCTATTCCCCTGAATATGGCTGCTATTAGTATAATTGCAATTGGACTAGATCCAGATATAATCTTGTTTTAAAAAATGCACAAAAACCTTTAGTGTTATAAAATAATTGTAAGTAGACGAATAATGATATATTGCTTCGCGCTACTACAGATTAAAAGAGGATTAGTATGTACGATAAAAATATGGAAAGTGGAGTCGTCCCAAACGCTAATTAATGCTAGAAATACCAATGTCTGTTTTCTCGGCTAAACCACTCAACCGATCTACAATTTTACTTTAATTTACTTAAGGTGTTAAACTGTAAACAGACAAACAAACAAACATCCGCCTTTATAACATTTGTTTGGGAGTATAAGTTCTCACTAGAACAACGTGGTAAGAAAATTATCCATATATGTTTTTATTTCTTCATTAACTGAACTTGGCTTCACTCATTGAGTCATTTGATTAGATATTCCACACACATACTCGAATTAATAGTAATAGATACATAACGTATTAAACACGACGTTTTGGAATTATACTAATCGCTGTTTAAGTCGACAGCTGTTCAAAAAGTGGCGAATATATGAACGAATGGATTGTAGATATACTGAATTGAGTAGTTGTTTTCTTTTTTTATTTTAGCGCACGAGAGTGTGGCTAATGCAGTGTGGGGTAACCCCCCCGCCAAATTACATTATAGATGATGCGTAGCCAATTGATTTTTTTTTCGAAGTAGGTATATCGCACTCTAAGGCGTACATATTTTGTGGATGATGTTATGCCTCTATCTATATATTAAAATTAGATTTGTGTTTTTAACAAATGAAAATAGAATTTTTATATACGACGATAGCAAGTCGACCAGACATCACAAGCAGCACTCGATCACGAGTTAATGCGTGGACCAGGCATCGTTTCCGTCGCACAACATAATCTATAAATAAACTTTTAAAGAAACGTCACTATCCATAAACAGCCTGTAAAGAGATTTTTTTTCTAGGAATTAATTCTTTTGGGATTACTTTTAATATTAATTTTTACATTACCACCGCTTGGGAACCAAGTAGTAAAGTGAGGAAACAAGAGGCAGAAAAAATTTTATGATTTCTTTTTTATGAAAATAAGGGATGAGACGAGCAGGACGTTCAGCTGATGGTTATTGATACGCCCTACCCATTACAATGCAGTGCAGGATTCTAAGCGGCACTATAATTGCGCTCGTCACCTTGAGACATAAGATGTTAAGTCTCATTTGCCCAGAAATTTCATTAGCTACGGCGCCCTTCAGACCGAAACACAGTAGTATTTACACATTACTGCTTCACTGCAGAAATAGGCTCCGTTGTGGTACCCATAATCTACCCGGCTTCCTGTGCAAAGGAGCCTCCCACTGGTAAAAGATTGCAATGTTAATTGTTCCCAGCGGAAATCGAACCCAACTCAACAGACACTTACATCGCACTGACGAACTAGTGACAATAGTCGAACGCCGCCGCACACGGGAAGATGCTTATTAAATTAACCGAACCGACGATTAAACGGTCCGGTGAACCGGTGCAAGTACGAACACAACGTCTATTTATATTCAACACAATTTCATTAAACTATTTGTGACTCGCTATTTCTATTGTCGCTTTTCTATTTATTAACTGTGTGATTATAATGAGGCATATAATAATAGAGGGAGCGGGGAGCGGGGTCGTTCCGCGCTGACTACGACGTGTCTATCTATTTATTTAATAATGCTGTGTGTATGTTATTATTATTTATTACAATTTTTATTGTTTACTTGTAATGACTTTGTACAGCGAAGCGCTTATAAATTGAGATAAATTATATATCAGCATTTTTAAATGTAGGTTTATTGTCTATTAGAATAGGGTGACCAAACTTTTTTGCAATACCTGAAGAATCAACTTTGACGACCTTTATGGTTCGCTACCTGCTTTTTTAGGGTTCCGTAGCCAAATGGCAAAAAAACGGAACCCTTATAGACTCGCCATGTCTGTCTGTCTGTCCGTCCGTATGTCACAGCAACTTTTTTCCGAAACTATAAGAACCATACTTTTGAAACTTGGTGAATATGTATTCACCAGAATACATCTGTATTGTGTGAACCGCATCAAGATGGCATGGCGTATCTATGGATAGGTCGTCAAAAGTGATATTGAAGTTTCCAACATCATATTTTTTCTTAACTGAATAGTTTGCGCGAGAGACATTTTCAAAGTGGTAAAATATGTTTATCCCCCTGTAACTTCTACAATAAGAAAATGATAAAACTAAAAAAAAATATATGACGAGCAATGGGGCAAGATATTTTTTGTTAAAGTGTGTCATTGTTATTATTTATATATTATATTAATAAAAAACATATTCATCCTTTTTTATTATTAAAAAAGCGTAGTATGCGTATAAGTTAGAACCGTTCACTTACTACGGTGCCGTCGGTTCGATACGGCAAGGAACGAACCGTGGAATTTATATTTTGTAAGTTTATTCGACGATATGTATAACACGGTGATTACCTACAATCAGGTCACTTGTATGACTATTTCTCTTACATATGAAAAAGTAGAGTTTCTATTTTTTTTTTTTTCATTTTTGTAATAGGAGGACAGACGAGCGTACAGGCCACCTGGTGCTAAGTGATCACCGCTGCCCACATTCTCTTGCAATACCAGAGGAATCACAGAAGCGTTGCCAGCCTTTCTATCTGTTAAAATACACTGTTTGATTTAGGTCGTACAACAACAATAATATGTAGAATGTAGATCGAACTTTATTATTCAATAAATTATCTTGTTTCTAAATTATTCTCCCCTGAATTTCCATCGGAAATAAATTTCTGTGGTTTCCTCCGAAAACCTTAAACACTTATATTTCATGTATATTAGACCTTGTGCGTATAGACGTAAAGTATTTAATCGTATAACAGACTCTGCCGCTATTTATTGTGCGTGGAATATATAAGCTGCGTTCAAATTTATGCTGTTTGCCAAGCTATTAGAGTCGAATTAACCTTAATCCTATTTGGAAACGGAACTAGCTTTATAAATAAATTCCATTTCTAAACATAATTTAAACAAATCAGATATTTTGAAATAATACATAAATATAATTACAAAATGGTTGGTCACATTGCAGAAACACAGAGTGAGTAGGTACAGTTAACTAAAACATTGTGAAATAAACAAAGTACTTAATAGGTTTAATATTTATCTTGAAAAAAGTTGCCAACAAATTAAAATCTATTTATGTAGAACCTGCTTACAAGTTGTAATGCCTTGTTTGGTCAGTGAAATGTAGGTATGCACAAACTGACAATTATTACTTTTAATTGTCTCTTCGCGATCCAAAAGGCTATAAATTTTGTAAAGTTTAATTTTACAATGACGTCTCATCAAATATATTCGAATATTAATGTGAATTACTTTTATTTCATCAAAAAACGCAATTTAAAATGCAAAAAATGAACTCTGTTAATGATCTTACTTAAGTCGCATCATACTGTCAATGTGTGCGTAAGTAGGGACAGCATAAATGTAACGTGAAAGTAATATATTAACTGTTTTACTGCTATTGTCATCAGATATCGTTGTAATGCTTCTCATAGGTGAATATATAATGATATTTGATTATCATTTGTTCCTATGGTATCTAAAAAATATTATGTTGTGTCAATATTAAGTTGAAATCGGTGGAATACATAAAGTATTGCACAATCTTCAAGATGTTAGATATGTGGGAGGTAGTAGAATACACAGTCGAAGCAAATAGAAAGAGAAAATCAATTAAAGTTGCCAAATTTTTTGTCAAAATGATTAATTTACTAAAAATCAAAATAAGAAAAAATTCTATATATTTATTTTATTTTGTTGCATCAAATCCCTTTTAGAACTGTTAAAACTAAAAGTACTCGAGGTACTTTATAAGTTGCTAAGTGATATTCTTCTCTCTTCTTCTGAAGGGGGAAGAGTATCACTCACCTACTGATATCAAACTCCCTTCAGAAGCAGAGTCTGAGCTATACATCCTTTGCGCTTGTTGCACTTTCAGACTTAGACTTACAATATGCTATCGTATAGACAAAAAGCGTGCGATACTTGCACTTTGACCAAACAGTCCAATTTCTTGTAAACATTTGCAAATATACAAAAATACAAATGTTGCAGTCAGATGACTTAGTTGTTTACAAACTTTGTGGAAACTAACCTTAATAAACATTCTTATTATTAAAATATACACGTTCCATTAATATGAATAAAATGCATAAATTATACTAAAATAATATTTGTAATGCACTGTAAACACAGGAAACCTGTTTTGCTATTATATATAATAAGATATAAGTACTTGGGTACATAATTGCCTACAATGTAGCGGTTTTGTAATTAATTAATATTATTGTAATAAGCAGAGGCGACCACGACGGGCGGAGAACTAAAAAAATGATTCAACAATGACTTTGAATTAATATGTAATTTGTTCTTATTAATGACCGTTACATTGTTTACATCTATTCAACATGAATCTTTATTTATAAAATCATTTGTCCCGGTTGATTTTCACCACACACCCAAATTAACTCAGTTTACAAAAAAAAACTATTGAAATAGGCGTTATTTGCGGAAATCCATAATTATCCAAAAGTTTTGACTTTTCCTTAGTGTTAATTCCCCCAATATTTGTCTTAGTCTCGTGCCAGAGTTTGGCGAGTCAACATGTCCTGAGGATGCCTCGTGTAGAGGCGAAACACGTGTCGAATTGTTTTAAGGCAAATATTGGCGGAATTAACACTAAGGAAAACTCAAAACATTTGGATCAGTTTACAAAGTTTATTTTTTAAGTCGGAAGTGAAATTTTTTTGAAAATAGTAAATTGTTGATTAATTAATCATAAATATTTATCACAAATAAATTGAAGAGTCAAGTGTTCCTAAAGGCTTAAAAAATGCAGACTTAAAAAATAATTTTTAGAAAATTTGATAATGAAATAATTTTTAGATTAGTGCTCTTACGATACTGTTATTTTAGCAAACGAATAAATACTAAATTTTTGAGTTGTATACTAGTTTTTAAAATTGACCACTATCTCTAAAAAATTACAGGTTGCTACTTTTAATCTACATTTATTCTTCAAAGTCCTATAATTAATGTTTTTTTTTAAATGAGTCTACAATGGATTTTAACTGACTGCTACGTGATCAGACTATCGCGTATCTCAAGGAGTAATATAGTTTCCCGGGATTTCCTGTGTAGCACCAGACCTGTTAAAAAGGATGCGTTAGAAGTGCTATCTCGGTAAAAAAATCAAGAGGCTTAAGAGGTGGTGGTCATGGAGTAAAGCGGAAAAGCGTAGAGCTACATGAAAATAAATTATTGAAGGCACCATGACATAGTTAGGGTTGTTGTGCTGAAGGAAATAAATTATCTCCATTAATACGGCGCTATTCGTGTTTTCTTGAGATATTTATAAAAAAAATGCGAAAAGTGAAATACAGTAATAATATCATATTCTTGATGGAAAAATATAAATCGTTACCATTGGTATCAAACCTGCAACCTCAACTGTTGCGCATAAATACAAGAGCCTCTGAACATATTTCATCAAAAGCTTAAAAAAAAAACTACATACAACAATATTAACCATATTACAATATATGGCATATTAATTCATTGCTTATTTTGCTGTCTGTACCGGGCCACGCTCACGAATGCAATTTTCCAAAATTGGTTCATTACAGTGGCTATAATAATTATTTATAAATATGGAAGTGTCGACGCTGTCAGGTGTTGCAATGAAGAATAACATTTTATTAAACATTGTAAGGTCAATCGATACAAATTATAAGATATACATTTAACTTGTTACTTCGTTAATATTACCAACATGCAGTTAATTTTGTGTTTAGCATAGGTGAATTCAGATAGTTTCGATTATCATATGATTTTTAGTACATTTCTGATGAAATGATTTAGAGTGTGACTCAAGATATTAATTATACTCTAAATAGATCGTATTTAAAGATCAGTGGATATGAGTGAATACAGAATTATTTAAGTTTTTATTATTTTTAGGAGTTTTTAGTCTCTATGAATTTTCTTTCAGATCCTATTCTCACCTATTCGTATCTAGTCAAAATAATCATAACAAACACCTACCTAAACCTTAACCTTAAGTTTAAAAAAAAATGAGCATCGTACTGAAATTTGTGCAAATATAAGGAACGGCATTTCCCTGATCTTAATATTTGTCGGCCTGAAAGATAAGAAGCTACACTAGGTAACTCCTAAAAAAGTGTGCGTGTACTTTTGTATGCACGCAAGAAGTTATACTTCTTTGGCCCATCAAAGCAAAAATCCTTTAAAATTATTTATTCCTCGTGCTATTCTACGTTTGTAGAAAGAACAATATTGTAAAAATCTTGCAACGATGGCTTTGACAATTAAGTATTAAATAACGTCTACGGCTGTACGGGCTTTGAACCCTTTGCCTATTCTTATAATGGATGAAGAACCCAAAAAAAAAAAAAAAAGAATGACGCAAACGTCAGAAAATTTTAGGAATCAACTTGAACCTGTTAATTTTGTGTTACAGTGATGCGCGCGCATCTTACAATTTCACTCTCATCATTTTTTCATATCGCTCCTAAATATGTATAACTTCAATAAAAGAAAACATTTAAATAGCTCACATTTTTTTATTTCTACCACATTTAATTTTGTTACTGAACATGTTAAGTCTACACAGACAATTCTACGGGCGGAAGCTAGTCGCGGAATAAGTGAGAAACAAAATGTCAATAACACAATTCAACCACACGCAATCAACATCAACTTTATAACAAATCAATGGAGTTTAATGACCTCAATATTTAAGCTAGCACTCGCGTTCTTATGCGAAAAATGATCGATTGTTGTGTATCCTAATGTACGGAACCGGGGTCGACGACCCCAGACCGGCCGCTCCTAATTAAACTATATTTTATTGTTCCCCTCACCATTATATCGATATAACATCACACAATATAATACCCCACCCCCCACCCGCACACCCGCACACTTCCAAAGCCCCTTCATTGCCAACATTACGTATAATAATAATTTATGCTTTTGTGCTCTGTTATCAAGTAAACTTGTTAAATACAAGTCAAGTGCTTCATCGTTTCCAATTCCGTTTGGTACTCACATCTGACGTCCATTCGAAAATGCGATTATTATTCTCTTTGGTTATGGGGCTTTTAAACTGCTAAAGTAACAGTTGATGATGTGCATGCAATATGCATTAATAATACATTTCTCTCTTATCAAAATATATATAGCAAAGTTTAGTGTTCCAGGTATGTTTTAATCATAATCTGACTAATTCAAAAATGCCTGAAGTTGACTTTAATTTACAATTTTTTTCACTTATATCAATAACATAATCCGAACTCATCTAACATATTAAATTCCTGACTAAATTCTGCTGATACTTGTCAACAATTCCAAGTTCTCAGTCGGAACAGTAAAAAGAAATGGTACTATAATGACGCTTGTATACCAAGCTACATACGAGTTACATATTTTTCTTTAAGTAACACTTCGTGTTAGATTCAAAGTCACTCCTAGAGTCAAATGTTAAAAAAAAGATTTTAAAATCTCTTAATGAACATCAAAATCTACCTATTTGAAAGCTATGATTCAAACCAGATCGTTACAATTAAATTTATTCATTATAAAGCCTAGGACGGTTTTTCCATTCCAGAGCTGTGGTATCATTAAAAAAGTCATTTATTTTAAAGTTATCACATAAACGTTTTTTTTAATTCTTTTGAATTTGTTACACATTATTGTGTTTTGTACTTTTTCTGGGATCATGTTGTAAACGCATTTCCAATTCCCTACAAAAAACGAACTCAACCGAGTAGTAGGCAGAACAAGATTATGTTTGTCCCATCTGACAGATATATCTGCATATTTCTTCTCTTAAGTGCTGGTTAATAAAAGTTCGTCAGAACTATCATTTCTTTACTTTTAATAACCTCTTTATATTTTTTGTATACTCTATAGTCTCTAATAATTGTATGAGTATTTCATTTATTTCTGCATCCCAGTAACCTAATCATCCAAAACGAATCCTCTCTTAGTCTTAGTTACTACACCTTCGGCCATGGCATCCAAAATCAAAGACCAATTTATCCATAGTTCCAGTGTACAAAGACTACAATACCTATGAATTGGTCTTCTAGAGTATGTCAATTTATGCATAGCAAATTCTTTTTTAGTTCTTCGACCAAAACATCTACCTCCTTGTTGTCTATTCACAAATACTGGAGGTCTTGACATTGACATCAGATGATCAACGTTCGGTAACTAACATCTTTCCATAGACAGTTCTATATATATTCTTATAAAACTTAAATCCTCTATGGTCAAAATATTCTCTATTGGATAACGATCTTCTATCTATTATTTCTCAGCGTCTCCATTATTGCTTTAGCGATTTCTTAGCAATCAATAACAAGTTCATCTTGGAATAATTACAAATGCAACATTGTCTCAAGAAAGTTTCCACAAAGTAAGCGAATGTTTTTACCTGTGTGTCTTACGAGAGCCGATATCTATTCATGTTGAACAATAGACTAATTAACATTGTATATAATGTAGCGTGTTAATATAATTATTATCTCTATATATACTGTCTAGTTGGAACCAATGCATCTCGCGCTTTCCAATATTTTTTCTCTTTTAATTGTTTATATTGTATACATTTTCGTAACCTTATATTATCTTGATATGGCGGTGAAAATCGATATAATAATAAGTGCGTAAAATACAAAGATAAATATAGATGCGACAAAATTAGTGAAGTGTTAAACAACAACGGCCTAGATGTATCGAAAGGTTGGACTTTCGATTCTTGGGGTTATTTGTGTATAACGTATAGTAGGAATATATTTTAATAAATTCCAATAGTGTAACAAATGACTGATCAAAAATGCAGAGTTTGTAAGTTGATTATAATCTTATTTCACAGTTAAGTCACTGAACGCAAGGACATACAGCACTAATCATTCACGTTTCGGACGATGAGTGAAGAGTTCCGGTGACATATTACCCGTTGTCACACCAAACTGAACATTATTGTGCGCAATCATAAAGTCGCAATTCGAGCAAATATTCCGTCCTACATTGAATAAAGTTATAAAGTATGGAAGCGTATCTGATTATTACTTATCAGTATTTAAAGTATAGTTGCAGGTTTTCTCATTATTTAAATGCCACTGGAAATATGTTATTTAAAATTGGTTAATCAATTTTTCTATTTTTATTTATTATTAATATATTGTTATCATAAGTTGGTGAAAAAATGGTTAACAGTTGTATTTAATTGTTATTTATATTAACCTTTGCTTATACAATTCTTCAATTAAACACGAATTGAGCTATGACAGAAGTCTAAACTTTACCAAGAGAATGTTATAATACGGAATAAAATCTATAACTATGCTCACCAAGCTTGTCTCCCCTTATCAAATCGAGCCAACTTTACCCAAACGAACATCAAATCGCGTTGCAAAAGGCATTGCGGGTCAGTTTCATACCCACAAGTATAGCGATTAGCGCAGTTGACGACTTTTTCACTACAAAAACGATACAAGGCATCCAAAGTGAGACGACACTATGTTGCGTTTTAATAGGGCGCTTGCAAACGTGCGACTGGCTTTTTTTACGAATTGTTTAAAACTATATCATTTGAATATACTAAAATAATTTGCCGCATGCACAAGAAATACTTCAACAAGCCTTCAAAATATTTTCTTGAGAAATTTAACTAAGATTCTTGAATTAAAACAGTATTATTCAATCACAATGAATTAATCTGGTTCTATAAAAATCTTTATTAAATTTGCAAAACTCAAAAATTACTTTTGAAAACTTAGTCAATCTTAATAAATAAGATATGTATAATAAGGTGAATTGGACAAGAAATATACGAATATTTTCTAATTTTTATGTAAACACTACTATGTTAATAATTCAGTTTTAAATTAATAACAGTCAAAAGTAAGTACGCCTTTTCGTTTAATACAGAAATATCGGTAAACTCAGAAATTCTTATGTTATTGTAAATATATTATTCATCGCTTCGTAAAAAGTATAATTTATAGACGAGCACATATTTATGGATAAATCTCAGCACCTCACTATGGTAAGGTTATAATATATATGTATTGCTTGAAAACATTAGTCGTTTATGTTCGAACAGCCTAAAGATCAGCTGTGCGCTCCTCGCTATAGTAATCAAATCTTGCGAGTTCGTCAATGGATTTTGTATTCTGTTCATATTTCGATTAGTTATAAAATGGGGTAAGGTAGGGTTGAAACAGTCCTGTCGCTCAGGAGTTCAACCTTGAACTCCTAATTCAATGAACAGATAAATAAATGTGACCTAAATATTATTAAAAAATGTGTGTGTTTTTTAAATTGTCATCAGATTCTGTTTGTTTTATGTAGTGATCGGATTGTTTCATTGCTGTGAAGTTATGCCAAGGACGTTATTATATTATAACAACTAGCTGTGCCGCTCGATTTTGATGAAATGAAATGTAGTAATAAAAGTTCTCGAATGAAAGATAAAAGTTTATCATTACTTTGATTTTCATTTCAATGAGTGACTCTTTCATGGTCAACTAATCGACAAATAGACAAAAATTTAAATTACTTATTTATAATTATCGCCTCCTTAATGTGGCTAAAATCTTTATATATAATAATATAATGTATATATTCGTATTTAATATTATATATTTTCATTATTATTTAAAAAATGAGCCACTATACATATAATTAACTAAACATTTAACTATAAACAGTGGCTGGGTTTCGGCCTTGTTTTGATAGAGTCGCCGTTATATTATATGAATGAACCACAGTGAAGAGTGGCTGGGTTTTGGCACGGTTGCTAATACATTATAAGAATGCGTACAGTGAAATATAGTTGTATTCTAACAATGTCGATATTATAATATAAGAGTAATGCAGTGAAGCTTGGCTGAGTTTTGACGCCGATATTATTATATAAGAATGACTGACAGAGAAGTGTGGCTGGGTATTGGCAAGGTTGCTAGTATATTATAAGAATGAGCACATTGAAGAATAGCTTGCTTTTGGCAAGGTTGCTAATATATAAGAGTTAGCCGCAGTGAAGTGTGGCTGGGTTTTGGTAAGGTTGCTAATTAACATAATATAAGAATGAGCACATTCAAGCTTGGCTGAGTTTTGACGCCGATATTATTATATAAGAATGACTGACAGAGAAGTGTGGCTGGGTATTGGCAAGGTTGCTAGTATATTATAAGAATGAGCACATTGAAGAATAGCTTGCTTTTGGCAAGGTTGCTAATATATAAGAGTTAGCCGCAGTGAAGTGTGGCTGGGTTTTGGTAAGGTTGCTAATTAACATAATATAAGAATGAGCACATTCAAGCTTGGCTGAGTTTTGACGCCGATATTATTATGTAAGAAAGAATCACAGTAAAGAAAAGCTTGGTTTTGGCAAGGTTGTAAATATATTATAAGAATGAGCCAAGTCGTTTGTCAAGGTTGCTGTGATTAGAATTGTATTTAATGTATTATAAGACTGGCTTATTCTTAAAGGCTTTTCCATGGTAATTAATACACACTTATTTTTTTGACTATATTGTAAATGTTAATACTTTTTTGTCTCTCGTGTTGAAAAAATTATTTTGCTCAAATTTTCGTGTGGTCTTAAGTATTCCAGTGGGAGATAATATTTACCAGTGGGATGGTCCTTTGCACGTGATGCCGGCTAGATTATGGGTACAACAACGGCGCCTTTTGGAGTCGTGCAGTTTTGTGTAAGCATGATTGTGTTTCGGTCAGAAGGTCACCGTAGCCAGTGACATTACAGGGCAAACGAGACTTATCATCTTATGTATCAAGGAGACGAGCGCAATAATTGTAGAGCTGCTCAGAACTTTGAATTTTTCAAGAATCCTGAGTGGCACTGCATGGTAATGGGCAAGGCGTATCAATTACCATCAGATGAACGTCCTGCTCGTCTCGTCCCTAATTGTCATAAAAAAAACAACAGTCTTATTATATTTTCAATTTAAATATTCTAAGAAGAATATAATATTAATAATATTCTTGTTAGTTACCAGGAATGCATAAAATCCTTTGAAGTATTAATTTCCACGTTGAACAGTATGCAAAGTTCATCATTGGCAAGGGATGAATATAACTTAGTAACGTTTAATACGGTTCACTTAATGCTATACAATCTAAAGCTGAGCGCCTAGTAGCTTCAATTACAGTGACTTATTAGATTTATAAGCGAAAAGAAATTTATTGGCGATTTAATTTAGTTAAATCTCAGTAATATTTAATGGCAGACGGATTTTTGATTGCCAATTAGCAATTCATCGACTTTGCAAACCTAGTCATATAGAATTGTGTGAATGTTTTTTTTATTATGTAAAGCAGTACGACTCTCTTTTGTTCGTAAGCGCGTTCAATGCTTAGTATTCTCATGATCCTGGATGCTTTTCAATATTGACAGCTAGCAGCCACTTCTGCCAATTGGTAGCTTTATGTATAACTGATCTACGGCCTCATTCTTCTTCTTCTTTGTTGGATTACTCTTGACAGAGCAGTCGTGATCACGTCAAACGACGAACGATTCTACGACAGTTATCCCTGGTTGTTGCTTCTCTGGCACATGTGTTGTCTGTCCAGCGCATAGGGGAGCGTCTTCTTGACCTACTGCCGTACCCTTCCTTGAATAACAAGTCTCTCTATGGCATGCTCTCCACGTCGCGTGATATGTTAGAAGTATCTGAGGATACTATATATACTAGTTTTGGAAAAAATCCACCGCCGCCTCATTAAAGACTATCATATCATCATCACCATTTTCTTGATATACATATAGACATACTGCGGACATCCGTTGCTTTATATTCAGCTCCTTCAAAATTGACTCAGAGCTGTTCACCTCATCTCAAAGATATCAACGCGTCTTCTGTCATCTTAAGGGTCTATGACTCTGCACCATACAGTAAGATCGGAAAGATAAGAGTGTACATTTATGTCTTTTTTTAGATCGGAAATTGTATTTGTATTGTAACTATCCATCTCATATTTAAAGTTTCGTGTCTAGTTTGCGTATAGAACCGAGGCATGACACACGAGTCTCCAAATCACCCGATTGAATTAAAAATACTCTTTTCCAAAACTAGTAAAGCCCTAGCAGATCTTTAAGTATAATATTCTCTCCTCTTTAGCTTAACTTAAAAATGGCTAACCTTATCAAATTTTAACAACTGGTTATTTGAGTGCGGCTTTGGAAGTTTGTAGATTTACAAAGGTTATTTTTTCAAAATTGTTTCAAGCCATTTAACTTAGTAACAACCTTAGTTATAATATATGTCGTGATTAAATCTATTTAAATATGTATTTTAATGCAAATATTCTAAGTTTTAATATTTTACTCACATCAATTGCCGACAATACAACTCAAAGAATATTGAATTTATCCCCTAAATTTGGTATTTTTATAGCATTACTAGTTAATTCTCTTTGGTTTGTTGTTTCATACAAACTATATTTACAGTTGGATTGCAGCTATACTACACTATACAACTATATACAATACACTCGTGGCCGTGAGAACTGTGGAAGCTCCATAATACGGGCCACGTGTCAAGCGGGAAACGATCTACTTCGAAAGTAAACCAAAGTTCTAGATGATTACCATAGCGGCAACATCGGGAACTATCGGGACACATTTAATAACTCAGACGTGATCAAGCAATGTTTCGTCAACCAATTCCCTGGACATGAAATGGATATAAGTGATAACTTTGATGATTAAAGTTTGTTCTATTTTACCTAGTCTTGCCATAAATACTGAAACATAAAAAAAAATATATTGCAAATAAAATTTTACAGTGTGTTAGTTTAATACATAAATATAAAACAATTTATAATATAAAAAGCTCATTTGAAGTGGTCCCCATTGGTTGCAATACAGTCCTTTAAACGATGAGGCCAGTTATCAATAAAAAAAGAATGCTGGGAGAGTTTCTTGCGCCGCTTCTTCTCTCTCAGAGCGCCATTTGTTTCCGAAGCGGTAGTAGTATCTAGTAGTATAAGAAATGACATCAAAAAGAATTCTAAAGGAATCAATTTTGAGAAAATAAATGCCTTTTATGCCTTTTAATAGAAGCACGCACCCTTTCCATGGGAAAAAGCTTGCTTTATAGATACGTGTGTCCTTTGTTTAATTTCATTCCGCTCTGCTCTGGAATACACGCTACTACTGGCAAGTTCGTGGCCACTCTGTAATACACTTGCATTTCAACATAATATTCTGTTAGCCTAAATTTAATGTCATTAAGTTATTGTTATCTGACATTGCTACAGCGTTATTTTACTTATGTTATAAGGAAGCTTCCGGCATATTAAACTACGTTCCCTGTCAGATGTATGAATTTATTTAATTTTAAATATTTTTTTTCTATGAATGGCAACAATCGTGCTATCTATCGGTTCCAATCATAGCTGCATTTCATGTAGGTTACCCCATAATCACAAAACAATTCATTGAAATTATTGAAGCCAATAAGCCAAGCAATTAATTTAAAAGTAAAGTATTTGTGAACACGCTCAGGTCAATTTTTATGTTGTGATGTAATCCACTTTCTTATGTCAAAAAGTAGTACACCTCATTTTTGAAATTATTATATATTAAATCACAAGCGAAAATGTCAATTTCAATAAATATTTCAACATTTAGTCTGACCTTTACAATTAATATTGCAATAAAGTATTGTGTCGAGAATTTTATATGTCAAAAGTTCGAATGAAATTAAAAATTCTCGACAGAGCGAACGAGACGTTGAAACGCGGCAGTAAAACGTTAGTGTTAACAATGTTTGCTTAAGTCTTATAATGTAAGGGCCGACAGCAGATAAGATAAGATACTTAATAATAATTTACAGATTGATTAATATTTTTTTTTATTGCGGGCCTAAACTCATGTCTTGAGCTATTATGCGGCTCTTCTCACTTAACTTCAGGTAACCCGTTTTGTCTCCTCTAATATAAAAAATATATGGAGAAATAACAAAAACTATTATTTGGTATATTATAAAATTATTTATTAATAATAAAATATTATGAATAAGGCACTAATTGTTTATTCCTATGGCTAAAACGGACATTGCTAATCTGAGCTTATTACCGAAGGAACACGAAAAAACACTTTTAATGTTTAACGTTTATAGTACAAAGCTTTTTATTTATATTAAAACAAGTAAAATTCTCTTAACGAAACTAACGTAAGATCGTTCTCTTTGCCAGTAGGCACTCGAGATTTCTGTTACACAAAAACTACTGTTAAAACGGGAACAATTATTTTAAACACAATAATTTACGGAACCAGCAGCTAAATTGAAAAGATGTAAAAAACTTCGGTGGAACTTCAATTAATACAATTTTGCCAATTTGTCTCTCTTATATTTTGTGCTTGTCATATTAATTAGTGCAGACTGATAATGAAATAGATGGAACACTTGAAGCACACGTTAATCGAGCAGTCCTGATGTCAAGTGATCATTTCCGGTCATCCTCTTCTGCAACACCAGAGGAGTCACAAGTGTATTTGAAATTTTCATCACAATTTTCACCATAGAATTTCCTTTATTTTCACCCAATTAATAAACAACCTTGTACGAATTTATACTTAAAATGAGGACAAATTACAGTTTGCTATACACTTACCTAAAAGTCAAACCGGGCAAAGTCAGCGTAAAGACCTAGTAATTTATTTAAATTAAATAAGTATAAATTATTCTCTTTAATAAGTAACTGTCTGTTATGTTTTATATGCTTTTTAAATTCATTAAGTAGTATAATATGCAGGCCATATTTAATACTTGTTTTATATAAATAGTACGTTTGTTGGCTCAGAAAGAATGCAGTCCCGAGTAACTTAGTAATTAACGAGTTTATATTTTATTACATTGTACTTAGTGTTTTTTTACGTTGCCTTTTACTATGATTGTTTAAATATTAATAGTTGCGCTTAAATTTACAGTTGTAGCTCCTTAATTTTTATAAACTTACTTACTTCGATGCTGGACCCTTTGTAGGTGAATGCCACCTCGGTGATTCTCATCCAATATTGTTTTGCCACAGTACTTCCTTCTCCAATATGAACACTTCCCATGCCTCCTTATATCTTTCTCAACTTCTTTCAACACTTTTTGACTCTGCGTCGGGATCTTTTCTGTTGTGCATCCACTGGGAAGCAGTTTCTACAGCCCTGGTTTCTTTTCAAATATCAGGTACCCATTAGCTTCATATACAGGGTGTAATCTTTAAGTGTGACCAAGCCATTATTCTAATAATCTCATACTAAATGTTTGGAAGTGCTTAATAACAAATTTTTTGATACTTCTCGTTTGATTTAAAAAAAGTTATTGATGTGAAATTACTTGTTAGGTAAAGTACATCCGATATCAGTTTAAAGTTTTTTGATATCTGTAATAGTTACGAAATAGATTTTAATGAAAATAAAGGACGAGACGAGCAGGGCGTTCAGCTAATGGTAATTGTTACGCCCTGCCCATAACAATGCAGTGCTGCTCCAGATTATTAAAAATGATGTTAAGTCTCATTTACCCAGTAATTTCACTACCTACGGCGCCCTTCAGATCAAAACACAGTAATGCTTATACATTACTGCTTCACACACTTACACATTATCTTATTAAATATCAATGACTTCAATTTGTGGTTTATTTCATCTTATCATGCTCTACCTCTTACTTTCTTTTCAACATTGCCACCTTCCATTCGATTTTCGCCATTATTTTCGCATTTTCCGTTCAGGTCTCAAAGGCATTGAAGGCTCTACGTAGCTTTGATGTAATCTTATATATTACTTGCTGATCCGGCAAACGCGAATCACCATATAAATAACTAAAATGAAATATTAAAAAAAAATTGGGGCATACAAAATAGATAACAATCCCATTTCAGACCTACCAAATACACGTATAAAATTTCATAAAAATCGACCAAGCCACTGTACTGTGGCACGAGAATTTTATATATATATACATAGAGATAACATCTATCAAAATACATGAAAGCTTTAACATTTATAAAATTTTATCAAACTGATATAAGAATTAGCCTGTAAATAAAGTTCTGTGTAATAATGTAGTAGATTTATTAATATTCTTCATCCGATATCAAATCTTATCATTATTATAACTTCCAGGCATTGTATAAATAGAAATTAATTTCTCATTGCTTTATAGTTAGTGATTACTATAAATAATAATTAACAATAATAATAATATCGAAAGTTATCCCATGTTTATTGCAATACGTTACTGAAAACAGCATCTAGATAGAGAAAGCCGTAACGAATGTACCTACTTACGTACAATAACAGGCAAGAAATCAGAAAACATATTGTTTCTGATATTGTCTGTACGTTCGTCGATCAAAGAATGTTTTATTTTATGTTCGAATTAATAGTTAATTAATGACGTAACAAGGCATCTTCAACACTTATTTATAATTAACCTTTTTTCACTGTCGTTGTAATATTTATAATTAAATAAAATAACAATTTCTGTAAGTAATATGTAGCAGACCATAATGGTAAGCGTTTTCGCGAAAAAATGAATATCGAAAAGTTTACAATAAATAATATTCGTTCGCCGACATCGCGGACATTTACATTATGCGGGATAATCTCATTAATATTTATGACGAAATAAAAATAAATTATCCTCCAGTACGCAGCCTCGCACAAGTTTACGCCAGCTGTTATACTTCTAAAGAATATACGTCTTTATAACACGCGTTTAAGTGCCATTATCGTATCAATGCATTTCTAATAGTGTCAATAGCGTATATTTGTAACGGTATACACAACCCTTTGTTTTTTCTGTACAACAAAGTATGCAGGTGTCCTTTGTAATATTGGCGGTTAATGAACTGCACGAATTAAATATCCAGTTTGAGTCTAAAATAATAGGTTGTGGGGTTTTATCGCAAGAACAATAAATAATACTTACATAGTTATTATATTCAAAGCCGGACAGTTACAAACAGCGGCAGCGTAAGGATGAAACGTAACATTAAAATGACTAAGTAATGTAATAGAATAATAAATGATAACATCCGTATTAAGAGAACTTACGGGGCATCATTTTATATTGTAGCGACAACAATGGACCCGACAACTACACAGGCATATTATTTCACAGTACACTCGCAACAAAAAGTCTTGAGAACAAAGTATTTTTCACTCGAGCGTCGCGTGTGTTCTCAAGAGCGCTCCGCCGTTGCAAAGACACCGCCTAACTCTCCGTCACCCCAAATTTAAATACTCCCTAAATTTCATTTCATTTAAATACATTTAACTCAATAAAACGTCTCGAGACCGCTACTTACTTTTATACGCGATTGTCTTTTTACAGATTCGTTCCAACGTCGGACAATTAATATTAATTAAGATTTAAATTGGTCTAATTACATAGAACTCAACCCATCTTCCAGAGAGCTATTATATTTGATGTATTTAATATTGTAAAATTACGTTTCGTGTTTTAAATTCATTATTAAGTTTTGCTGTCAATGCAATAGTGTGGAATCCATATGTTTGTAGGTATTGTTTATGCCAATATTTTGATGCCGTGAAGTATAACTTGTCCTATTGGCCCTTCATTAAACAATTGTGGGTCATTCACCTTTAAAATTAAATCAAATTTGAACGCTTAAAACCCAGACCAGGCTAGTAATATTTTTTAGCATGGTATCTAAACGGGACTGAACTTGCGACACATCCAAAGCTGATCGCCTTTTTTTGACTTACTCGTGTAAGCCTTTCAGTTTTTGACATTTGAGTATTTTTGTTGCGTCACTTTGCATATATTGTAATTGAAATGATTTGTAAAACAATTAAAATGTAAATCTTGACTCAAAAGAGTGGCAATGAGCTTCTTGCTACTTCTTCTCATTAGCTCAACCCTTTACGAAGTAGCGGTAAATTCAATAAGAAACAATTTTTTTTTGACATTCATAAGTGTCATTTCCGTGACCTACGTGAATAAAGTGTTTTTGAATTTGAATTTGAATATGAATTTGATGCATATAATACCAACATGCTTTAGAGCCGTGTCAGTACGCGAGGTTTTTGTATAATATTACTATAATACGTGTTTTGAGAAGCTGTTTTAACACGATCAAGATAATAATTTTGTTTTTTTAAATGACAACTAATATGGCTGCGTTAATTTAGTTGCAAGTTTTGTAATTATATTTGATATTTTATTACATATTGCATATGATAATTGCAGGGTATTTATTTTTATTACGGTATTCTGGTACTTGGTTATATTAAGTTATGCTTAGCTAATTAGCTAAAGAAATTTAATACAAGGTGGACACGTTCGCTACTTTTTACCGTGGATTGCGTTGCTTGGAATTTTCAATAACAGTATTGTTGGAACGCCGCGCTGTTTTGGGATTTTCAATGGTATTTTTGGAATGAAACTTCTTTGAGCGCGCTAAATTTTATATATTAGAGGTATTTAGACTAAACTGTCACACCAGCCATGTAACGCTTATTCGGGTAAAGTCGATTAGCGTTATAATATATATTGTAAATGTTGTTTTTAAATATAGAACATAAAAGTTGTATTTCGAATGTTTTCTTTTCTGTCGTGTAGTTATAAACACACGCCTTTTATATTCCGGTTGATAAAGAACCGGTCAAGGGCAAATTGGAGTCACTCACGTCGTATACTAATTTTATATATTTTTGTTAAAGAAACATGTCTTTTATTTGTAGGGCGACCATTGTGAATAGCGGCAATAGTAAGATGTCTCACTATAGCGATTTATATGTGATACAGTCTAATGATGGGGAAAAAGTTATTTTACAGTCCTCGTGACAGTCATTACAGTTCCATAAAAGTCACCGTGAAAAATAACCGTGACTTTGTCACTTCAACAAGAGTGCCTTTAATAACGATGATAGTGGATAAACAAAGTATAAAATATCAAAGCAAACTAATTTCACTTGTTTACGAAAAAATAGCAACTTATTACATGCGCTTTTCTTTGGAAGAGGAGGACAAACGAGCGTACGGGTCAATAAATGTGAAGTGATCACCGCCGCCCACAATCTCTTGCAACACCAGAGGAATCACAGGAGCGTTGCCGGCCTTTTAGTAAGATATACACGCACATTGTTACGATCTCAATAAAAATTCAGAGTAGAGGTTCAATTGAACACTGACATTTGACACAGTGACTTCCGGTACGCTGTGACTTTGTAACGTTGTTACTTTAGAATAGATCACTGTAACATCCGGAACCGCAGATCGCTGTGATTTTTACACCTTGATAGTGTTTATCACTTACCTCCAATAAATTCCGCTGACAGACAAACGAAGGTGAGAAGGAACCTTTAATTTCTGATTGTACTATCCAATATAATAATTGTGCTTTTTAAATTTCAGGTAAGTCAACTTAAGGATATAAGCCCCACGTCATTCAATGCACAAGAGAACTCCATGTGACAACATAACGGTGAGTAAAATTATAGAAAAACACTGAGACCAACACATTTGCGACGCTTGCTGTCTTCGGCAGTCGAAGCAATAGTCCCAGCACCAACAGACGTAATTTGGACATGAGAAGGAGCCAGAGTGTCGACGCAAATCGCGTTCCACACCAACGCCGTTCCCCATTCCCAAGTATATAATTGTATAATATTGAATTTAATATTATATTTCGGCGAAAGGATCAGCCAAGCTATTTCACGCGGAAACGTTGATGATTTTCTGCAGAAATGTATGATTTATTTTATGATTTAAAGTTGTAAAGTAGGTCTCACAGTAAACATTTGTGCTTAACTCTTATTTTCATTTTATTAATATAATATATCTTTGCTAATATTTTCGAAGCTGTTAGCATTATTTAACGTAGATGGTACCAAGTACCCAAAGTTAAAATTAAATTCCAATAATGACAGAAGTAGGATCTTGCAAACTACTGAACAAATACTAACCCCCTATTTTCGACTCCTCTCAAATTGTTAATATTTACAGCTTCTTTAGTGTAAAACACTGGCATTTTTTGTGTCCGCAATCGCAATTACCCCTTTCATTTGCGACGTGTGAAGGCTTTTATTTTATCCTTGAACATCTACGATACTATTTTAAATAGAGTCGGCGTCAACCCTTTCACTGCGCGACAATGTACTATAGTACCCGAGTAAACATTTCTGCAACGTGTTTCGCGCGTCAATTATTGTTCGTTAATTTGTGTTTTCGCTATTCCGTGTGCTAGTGTGGATGATTGAGGGCGGCAAAGCTTTGCCTTTGAATTTTAAATGGATAATGTCGTTCTAAAGATGTTATGCAGACGTGGCGCAGTTGCTGATAATTTGTAGTATAATGTTGCAGCCCAGAAGCTACGTCAAAGGAACACTATGAGTGCGTTTTTACACCTCTAAATACTCACCGTGCACGGTACTGTAAGCGTCGTGTAAACATTTCAAACGATTTTGTTCTGTAGCGGTAAACTCGAGTCCATTACAACGCGCAATGCTCATGTTTTTGAATGCACAAATTAAAAATATCACAGCAAAAGTACTGTATTTAACTAAATTCCCTCATTACATCAATGCTTTGAAAGGTGACAATTATTAGGCGGTGCTTACAACGGCTTTTCATAGGCAACGATGGCGGTGAGGTGTAGAGCCTTAATTATGACATTTCAGTGTTAAATCTCATTTTAATGCAATGTATGGTATTCTCGAGCCGCGGCCCGGTGAAAAGGCCCTCTCATTAAATTAGTCCGGCGGTTGATCACTATGAATTTACTTACCTCACGCACTGATTCACCTAAGTGTGAAACTGGCGCTCTTACAACCTTGCATCATGAATGGCTTCTATGGACTAATAAAGGCTGTTAGTATTATTTACAGTGGCTCATTTTTGCCACTAAGGGCGCTAGACTCTAAAGTGGGGTCATAGATAAATAATGCTTCTATGAATGCTCGAGGGTTTTTGCTCAAGAAAGTAATATTAAAAGAGGAAATGCGCGGTAAGTAGTATGATTAGAACGGTATTATACGGAAAATGTTAAAGTGTTTTCCGCGAAAATCCATCTAATATGCTTGCCTTACATTTGAATTACAGTTGATGCTATTTTCGTTTTGCTCATAATATTATTCTGTAACAGTGACATTTGTAGCACGATTTTTTATGTTTGCCATTTCATATAATTGCTTAGTTTCATATATTCAATATTACTGGTGCCTATTTAGATTATGATAATATTTTATCTAATTAAATTGTGCTGGGTATTCACTGTTTACATTTGCTTTACATAAGTGAATATTTTTGGTTCGTATTTTTTAGGATATCGGACCGCAAAGGGACGCTGTTACAAAGAATATAATCAGCTATCATTGGACGAGCATCAGAATTGGGGATATTTAGTCGTCTATTCGATAGTCTAAAACAACATTTATTTAATAGTTGTAATTCAATAATTATTCATAGACCCAAAAATAAACTGTACGATTATTTATTAAATTATGTTATAAAACTTATACATGATGAATTATCAATATAAAAAACAAACCACTTCCAGAAAAGAGGATATCAGCTTCCATTCGCTTATATTTTATCTTATGTAGATTTAGTCAGTAGTTTACCTCCAAAATTATGTATTAATTATTTAATATAGTAAGAAAGTTCCGTAATTCAGAACTTCACAAACTCAATCGTTGAATTATTAACATTGAACCGAAAACTTTGAATCTATGTTATATTGTAAAGGTATAGTTTACTCAATGAATTGCGATAGAGATTTACTATAAATTATATATTACATATAGTTTAGGTATATTTTCACGTTTGTAGCAATATAATCCTTTCAGGACAATATCCAAAACCTTCAGACCAATGTCTGTGTTTATTTTACGCTGAGAATAAACATATTTGTCCCATCTGCATATCACTTGTTTTTATCGCGTTCCGAATTATAATGGGTGCAAATGAACAATAGGGTGTGGATTGTAAAATATTTGAAGGGTCGCTGGGGTACAAAGGACCCGCGTGCGCAGTGGACGGGTTTTGTACAACTGCGCACGCGTTCAGCTCCGGCTATCTGCATTACTCAGCTGGCTGTTTTGGGGCTAGTATTTTTATTGATTCCATAACGTTCTCACAGTTATGAATGCAATGCTTTAGATATTATCAAGTTCGTTGTTTTGCGCATCGCTTTATAAACTTGCTTCTGTAATCGCTCGTCCATCTTTTATAAAGGTAATTCGATATATTATATTATTTTAAATTAGTTTGAATGTGGCCAAGATACCTGCAATTTTTATTTTGTATGGAGTTAATTTTTAATTTAAAGTATGACGTATTTCGAGGTAATTGGCTGAACCAATTTTTCAAATTTAAGACGTATGTACAAGACAACGTCTGTCGGGTGTCCTAGTAGTATAGTATATACAAAATTTCATATGAAAACTTAAAATTTTCTTTATTCATTACGAAATTTGTATAAGTTCAAATATTGCAATAATAATTACGTCTTTCCTTGTTATGTTTTATTTGTTTCATAAAACATTTTCAATACTTACTGCCATCCTCATCAGGATCACCAGGATAAGTAAAGAAATATCAAAGTTGTTTTTATGCTAAAAGAACAGACGAAAGAAAGTACAAGAATCAGTATTGGTTAGTATTTTAAAACTAAAGTATTTCAATTTTATTTTATTCCTACTGTGTAAGGTATACCACAAGTTTGCCAATGACACGTTACAAAGTAGACTACCAAGCTTAGAGTATATTTGGTTTTGTAATTTTAACGGTAGTGATCGGTCGTAAAGATTGAAACAAGTTTAATTTTGTTATTTTATACTCGAAATCCCTATACATGAGACTATAAAAAGGCATAAAAGGCATTTATTTTCTCAAAATTGATGCCTTAATAATTCTTTTTTATGTCATTTCCAATAACAACTAGATACTACTACCGCTTCGGAAACAAATGGCGCTCTGAGAGAGAAGAAGCGGCGCAAGTAACTCTCCAAAAAAAAAGGAAATACACAAATAAAAATACTTAAATAAATAAATATATAAGAACGTAGTGATCTTTACAATTTAATCTTATTCTTTTTAATATATTTCCACACAATATTTACAAAATGAGTGAGAAAACTAGGGAGAGGAGACATTTAAAGGAAGTTGGGCGGGGAACTTCAGTAGGTATAAAATTGTACAAAGAAGGGTATTTATATTAGAGATTACTAAAAGTCAAATATCGAATCCTTACAATGTAACTAAAACACAAAATGGCTAGCTTGCAACTAATCGAATGAAATAGAAACATCCTGAAATGTTTTACTTTGTCATCGGGTATTGATTCTATAATATTTTTGTTTCTTGCATGCCCTGTCATTACATAATAAAAGCCATTGAGATTGTGGTGTAGTTGAAATACGATGACAACTGCGCCTCACATGAACTGATGAATATTTTATACACCGCTCGTAATCATATTGGACGTCTATGATTTCGTAATTAATGATTGTGAATTGATGCTATAGTTTAGTTGACAACAACTGCGATTATAGTTTTAAATTGAATGCTTCATATTGCTGCGGGCAATTGAATACAAAAGGAACTTTAAATGAAGGGATGAGACATTGTAATAGTGTTATTATATATGAATGTAACGTGGTTGTTAACTATGGGTCTTATGAGAAAACTCATGGTCGCTCAGAGGGCAATGGAGAGGGATACGCTCGGTGTTGCCCTGCGAGATCAGAAATGAGGAAATCCGTAGGAGAACCAAAGTCAAGTCACCAACATCGCCCAAATGATTGCGAAACTGAAGTGGCAGTGGGCAGGGCATATAGTTCGACATACATGGCATACATATGGCAACCAAGTACCAGAAGACGCAGCGTTGGTAGGCCCCCCACATGGTGGACCGACGATCTGGTCAAGTTCGCCGGAATACATAGGATGAGGGCAGCGCAGTACCGATCGTCTTGCAGCTGATGATGATGATGATGACGATTCTCTATGAACATCATTAAATATGATATTCTATATGATCATACATAATGGCTGTATAACGTTATATAGAAAAGTGTTAGATAATTAATACGTCCAGATAGAGCTTCTCGACAACCGATGAAAACTGGCCGGGTTTATTCCTTCAGTGTGCGTGACAAGCTACGTAACACTCGCGATTCGTATGTCACTTTGTATTCGCGTGCATGCACGCTCAAAATAGAGATTAACAGTTAATTAATCTATCTGGACGTATATATGATCTAAGAGTAATGTATATTATTTTATTAATTCTGTTTAAATACCACCAGCATCACGTTGACATCTTGCATTCCACAAGCGCGTGGTTTGCAAGAAATTTCTTGCTTCGCTGTCACTTTGTGGCATCAATTACCAGCTGCTGTTTTCCCGAACCGATACGACTTTGGGACCTTCAAGAAAAGAGCATTGTCCCACCTTAAAGGCCGGCAACGTATCCCCTGACACCAGTTGTTGCGGATGTCCATGGGCTCATGTCTCACCACTCCCCATCCTGTAAGACTCTTGCCCGTTTGCCCCCTCTTATATAAAAAAGGCTGTTTCATATTTAGAATATTACTTACAAATTTATCTTTATTTCTTAATGTGGCTACTTACTATATTCTTAATATCGGTGAAAATTTATCCGACTCAACCATTGTCTTTTTAAACGTTGAATGTAATATGTACAGGAAACAACACCAATTTCTAGAATATTCATCTATCAATTTGATAGCTAGCTGTAAATATTATGTCGCTACCGTTAGTCGAGTGGGATTACACATCTTTTGATCTCATCTACTGACATAACAGAGCGTGCTCGTCTTTTGGCCGTGACACAAAATGAGTCGGGCTTTTGGTTACAAGCCTTGCCTTCTGCGCCGATTGGAAGGCTACTTGACAATATGACATTGTCAATATGACATTGTCAATATGCGTATCACTCCGGCTAGGTATAAAACTGAATGAACCACATCAATGTAGATGTGGCGTTCAGGTAGATGCTCTTGGACGCCACGGGTTATCCTGCCTAAAATCGGCAGGCCGTATCAGTCGTCACGCCAGCATTAATGAAGTCATCCACAGGGCATTTGCCGCTCTTAATATACCAGCTGTTTTAGAGCCAAATGGTATTACCCGCCGCGATGGCAAGCGTCCTGATGGAATGACGCTGGTGGCTTGGGCACGGGGAAGGGCGCTGGTGTGGGACGCTACTTGCGTCGACACTCTGGCTCCTTCTCATGTCCAAGTTACGTCAGTTGGTGCTGGGGCTGCTGCTTCGACTGCCGAAGACAGCAAGCGTCGCAAATATGTTGGTCTCAGTGAGTCATACATCTTTGTGCCGTTTGGTGTCGAGACACTTGGCCCGTGGGGCCCAGAGGCGCGGAGAATGTTCAAAATACTATCTTCGCGCCTCAATAAGGCTACTGGAAACCCAAGCGCTGGCAGCTATTTCGGTCAACGGATCAGCCTTGCTATCCAACGCGGTAATGCTGCCAGTATTCTTGGTACGCTTCCACGTAATGATAGTTTTAATTTTATGTAGTCGTAGTATTGTAAATATAGTTATAAGATTTGTAAATATTTTAATAAAATAAATTCATCTTGAGAGATACAAGAAACTTCATGTTAAAATATTAAGTATTGTAAATATACTCGTAGCATATGCATCCGAATTTGAAAACCACAATGTTCTTAAATATAATATATGAATTAATATATGTACTCTAGCAATGCCTGAAGTTCAACAAACAGAAATCGTCTCGTCGCCGTTTATATAACAGTGAATTTTCATATAGAAATTTTGGCAACTGCCATCGTAAATATTAAATGTTATTTATTTCGATGTATGCAAGTTATTGCGACCCAGTTTATAAAGTTTAAAGCTGTTACTTGGATTAAGTTATATTATACGCTCCGTTTTGTCTTAAGGTTTGATGTATTTAAGTATAATATGAACAGCAATGTCTTGTAAGTTGCATTTCATATTTTAATCGAAATTAAAAAAAATTATAGAACAATACAAAATAAACTAGCTTCATATGATTTTCAAAAGAATATTTGTCTAATTTTTTGTTGATTCTTTGCAACAAAGGCAAATTTAAGTAAAAAAACAATATTCAGAAAACACATGACTGATGAATATTTATTATAAATAAATAATTAATATTCAAACAAATCAAATCTTATTGCTATATTTACAATACTACGACTATATACATTTATAGGAAGTGATTAATATAAAAATTTCAGACATTTCTCGTTGCATTTTTAATAACATATTGATGTCCTTTATTGATTAGGTAACGTATTTTCGATGTCAGTTTAAAATTTTCTGATATCTGTTATAGTTAAGGAATAATCGCACTTAATAATTACACCCTGTAGGTATATACAAATACAATTTGAGAAACAAAATTTTATGAACGATTCGGGACTCGAGCCCACGACCACCGGCGATCCGTGCCGCTGTTCTAACCAACCGAGCTAACCGTTCGAGTGACGCATCGTCATAAAATCTTGTATGCTTTGTTCAACTCTCAGGTTGTCCCAGGGTGTCAGAGAGTCCCGCATAGTTCATAAATATTCGTTTTTTCAAATTTTATTTGTGTATTAATCCTAAGAGTGATGGTTATCACTTTAAAAACATAACAAATTATTTAAACATCCTGTATATATAGAACATTTTATTTATAAGTTATTTGTGAACAATGGTTAGTTGCTGGTATAAATTTAATGATTTCAAAATATTTTTCATGATGGTATTCAGTATTATTTCTGCTAATATACGCAAAAACATTTCGACACTTTGAGTATCGTTCAAGCTCTTAACATTTAACAACTCCTGAATATGACTCGCGTAAGGCGAAACGTGTGTAATTTTGTGAAACTAAATCAACATTTAATATCATTATTAATAACATTTTAAAGAGTATTGTAATTCTGCAAAACAATGCCAATTTCTATTCAAAACAGTCATCCGGAAATGTTGACAAAGAATTTTAAGACTAAAAATTTGAGTCGGGTTCAATCAAATAATAAAAATGTAACTTTTTACGCAAAAATCTAATGTAAAATATAGTTACAATTAAACCTTTAAAAGAATTTTCCTTAAATGTGTAACATTCGGGTTAATTCGACGACACTTATAGCCCAGTGGGTGGACCCTGCCTACTGAGCTAGAGATGCCGATTTCGAATCCCAGTAGGTGCAAACATTTATATGATGAATATGAATGTTTATTTCCGAGTCATGTATGTTTATTTATGTATGTTTAAGTAAGTATATTGTTTTAAATATATCGTTGTCTTGCACCCAAAATAGTACAGGCTATGCCTAGTTAGGGGCAAGATAATTTGTGTAAGAGTGTGTCAATATCATTATTATGATTATTAATTAACGAAAATACTAAGGATTTGTTGTTATACTAAATTATGTGCAAAACTAAGTGATTGTATAGACCTTGATTGCTAATAGCAGGTAACGTGTGTCTCAATTTACACGTATTCGTGACGGATGGAGCACTATATATAATTTTCGAGGATGTGACTTGAGGATGTCCCCATTGACGCCGCTTGTTTTATACACTTGTACACTGTAGGTACGGAACTCAACACTCATTAGTAATTACCTTATATACATCTTATTTGACATAGGCATAATTCAGCTATATTTTCGTCGGTCGATATAATATAGAGCTTCCAAAGTTCAAAATTGTTCTTGTTATACTGTGGGTCTTACAACAGTGTTTATGGGCTTTGTCTGTTTTGATAAGAATTAAAGATAAGGCGAGAATGATATTTATCACGGAGAGTATTTCCAAGAGCTGTTTGACCTGATTCCTGCCGCTGAATTTCACCTTCACACGACACACCATAAATTAGGATATCATCATCTGGATGAGTAGCGGTCCTGCATACACGTACAAAAAAGCTGGTATGATCTTCCTTGTGCGGTGTTTCCGGGACGATACAACATGGGTACCTTAAAAAAAAGCGCGTACCCTTTTTTAAAAGGCCGGCAACGCTATTGTGATTCCTCTGGTGTCGCAAGCATTTTTTCGGTTTTTGGCTATTTAAGTTCATTATAAGTTTCGTTAATTAAACCGGTTAAAGACGGTATATACATATATATACCCAATTCGTCGTATTATCATTGAAATGATTGCGCTATGTGGTTGTCCTTATCAAATAAACGGAATGTTATTTGTTTGAAGACTGGATGCTAATTAAACCCACAGGACTTTTGTACTCAGTTATTCTAATGATTGCTTTCCAAGAACGTTTCTCGTTACTGATATCTAAAAATCAAAGGAAACAACGCAAGTGACAAAAATTGATTGAAAATTCAGCGTAAAAATAACTAAAAAATCAGTGTGATTTTATACTGGGCGCTGAACGGTGTCCGCTTTTGAAATTGAAGAGTAACAAAGCTCTATTCAATATAGACAGACACGTAAATAAACGTACGGCGATGCTATTGATTGAAATTCTTCAAGTTAACATTTAATTTATACATTTCTCATATAGTCTAATAATTACGAATTAATTACAATATTTTTCGGTCTTATAATTATAATTAACACAATTCAATTATTCATTTATAAGTTACTCTCATTAAGAAGATCCGCCTGCTCCTAAAAATAATAATAAATGTAAAATAAGCGATCTAATACTTTTGTAACACGACTTCGAACGAAATAATGATATTTATTATAGTTTGATGTCACAAAATCTGCTACGTAACAGAATATAAGCAGGATTAACGGTAGTTAACTCAACGAACTAATTAAGGAAATGCTGACGTTCAGACAGTCATATTACTACGTATATATCAGTCGTAATTATAGGATTAATATCGTCAAAGTGATATCCAAAGTGTATAAGTCTATATCATATTAATCTGCTCAACCTAATGTAAGCTAAAAAATGGATGCAAAATGACCTCCCGACTAACGAATTGGATTTCATAACCCGCCTTCCATTAGACTAGTATAAGGTGGAAAGCAGAATACTCGCCCCGTTCCATGGCATAGCCGAAAAGAGAAAAATAAGTCACGGCTCTCCGGTATTGATTTAGTACCAGGCATAGGCATTCCGTTTCCACGTGAGGGAAGGGATTATAAAAAAATAAAATTAAAAAATATGCATAATAAAAATTTTGTTCGAAGGCAACAGGGGTGTACATTGCACCATCGCTAATGCAATGGGGCGCTCGATCGATTATTTTTTGGAATTACGCCCGTAACGTAGCAATCAACCCCTCGTATTGCATTTGCGTGCTATTAATTACTGTTTTTGAATTGGCTTTCGGTTTTGTGCTTGTTCCGTTTGTAAATATGTTTTACTTCGTTTGACACATGGCGCACATACACGACCCACTACCGACCGACTTAACTATTGTCCAAGTCATTACAATGATATAAAATTTCTATGGCAACAGAATTAAACATTTCTTCAAGGTTTGATGCAAGTTGCAACCTCGCTATATTATGTTCAAATACAATACCAGAATGAACAACTGTCGTCTTGAATTAAAACTAAATTCATGTTTCAGAGACGTTTCAAGTTTTTAAGAGTTTTATTCGAGTACTGAGAAATGAAGTATCATTTTAATATTCCGAGAGACAGCGGATGCAATACTAAACGATATTATTATATCAAGTAGTTCTAATCGATATCGAGTTTCGATTATACAACGATTGCTCGGACAATCGAGACGTTTCGTACATGAATGTATGACGTCCGGTGTCAATCGAACATGATTTCCAACTTAATGAAATTCCAATTGGCTAAGTTAATTTTGATTGGCTGCGTGAGGTGTCGTAGTTAACCGTGGTCTTTGTTCAACTCGTTTCATGGTAGGCTGCGTACATTGATATGGTTCAGTATGTTTATTTGTCACTATTCCGCTCTATAAGCTCGTTTTATCAATTATGTACTAAATTTGTCACATTATGATAAATTAGCTTCGTTTAATATGATCTAAGTATATTGATTATGCTTGGAATGTGAGTAGAATCTGATCTTGAGAAAAGTGTTGGAATATGACCATAATTTTAACTGTCCCAAGATTTGAGGTTCTATTAATGTGAAATTTTTATGGCATTGCTTCAAATTTTTTCTTCCATCCATCGCATCACGCCTTACAGCCGGCCGCGGAGTAGTCGTGACGTTGAATCATTAATTTCAAGTATTGCTTTCAAGTCAGGTCGGCAAATACGGTTTTGTTTCATTTTTAAACTCATTAACTTTGATTACATATTTCCAATGGCTTTAGACTTCATTGTTCCCGAATACTACATTTTTTTTCTATTCACAGAACAGCGTCTGTCGGGTCAGCTAGTTAAGACATATTATCATGTAATCTTTGGGACAATAGCACAGTAGACACGTGACAATAGGCTCCCGCCATGTACCAATTTATTTTCGAATTTCGAATTCATAATATGTACCTACGTTTATATGACACAACCTCATGCCCAACAAAGTACGACTTTAGCGTTCAATTGATAATGGTGCACTAACGAGAGATTTTATTGAATTTTCTCAGCTTTTCTCTGAAATACACACTATAGTTAGCACTTCATTCGTATTTTATTTATTTAGATTCACCAGTGGTAATTACAATTATAAATTTATAATTCACGAACTAGTAAAAATAGAAGGACTCCGCGCCGTGATATTAGTAAGTGAAGCACCTTTATGCTAGTGTGTGTGCGGTTACGGGGTATACCAGTTACACAATTTTTTCTCTCTTAAATAATCATATATCCTCAAACACTTTTATAGTATTGTTTTTAAACTTTTTCACAACGCACGACGACATTTTTAAAATATTTTATTGCGACGCAAACTGATCTGTCACAGACGATGGGAAATCTCATAATGGCGGCCTATCGGCTTGTATTAGTGTAAGTGTATGCGTGGGGCTATGTACTTACACGTTTACCGGCTTGTTTTGGTGCCTCACTGTTATATAAGGTGACACGGAGTCCTTCTTTTTTTTACTCGTCCGTGTTATAATTATGCTAAGTTACAAAAGTCTTTTTACTCCATGCATAACTTTTTAAAGTGAATACCGCATGCTAAAATTTGTGTGAAATAGTTAAGTATATAAAATAAGTATATGTTATAAGACAACTATTCTATGATGTAATGAAATTAAATTAAAAAAAAATCTACCACGTTTGGTTGATTATAAGTCAATTCAAGATAAATCTATTGGTAAACTGTAATTTATTCATAATTGAGTATTAGTATCGTCCGTAATAATATCAAAAGTTTTTAAATTTTTGGAGTGAAAACTTCTCTGGACATTCAATGTTGACTTACCAATATGCTAATGTGAGTTCAACGGTGTTTGTATTTTTGCAATATTGAATTTAAATTTATTTATTTAAATTGATGAAAATACAAACTTGCGATGCAATGCACATACATAATTGCTATGGACCTAAAGTTAAAGTTATTTAACAGTTCTCGGGTACTGCCTACTGATTTTTGTTGGCAAAATTTATTTGCTTATAAAAATCAGTGGCAAAAATTTCATTGCGTGACGGTATTGCGAGTTTTATCTCATTGGATGTTTGTCCAACGTGTCTAACGGCCGTTCCCAATATACTGTCTACAGATAGAGATACATTACTACTTTCTACTGTAAGTAATTAGCTGTCAATTATCTGAACCTGTCCCAATATACACGATAAGTCATTCTTATCGCTTTATATTGGGACGCGTGAATTGCAATTTCCATACAAACTTCTATCGCTGGTAAGCTATACGTCGTCCCATTGACAGACAGCGTGTACAGATAAGGTGAGTTACCGTCGATAAGTGTATTGGGACAGAAAAGTCAAAAGTCAACAAAATTGTAACTAATTTTTATCTCAAGTAAGCGATAGACTGAATATTGGGAACTTCACAAAAAGTTTCTTAAGAACTCGTAAGGATCTTTCTCTTAATCATATAATAAAACTAATTAATAAAAATAATAAAATAAATCTCCATATTCATCTAGGTAGGTGCACTTTGTACACTGAATGTCATTTTTGATGCCATCGGTTTCAGAGTCTTGGAGGCCTTGTTCTGAGAAGTAAAAATAATTAGTAACAGCATTGCATTCAAAAAGATTCACAAAAAAAATTATAAAAACCTTTAAGGATCTTTCTCCTCATATTACTTGTTCCGAAAACTTATTAATAATAATAATAATAATAATCATGATCATCAGCTGGAAGACGACCACTGCTGGACAAAGGCCTCCCCCAAAGATTTCCACAACGATCGGTCCTACGCTGCCCTCATCCAACGTACTTCGGCGATCTAGCGATACCATAACAAGTGCCCCATGGTTTTCCAGAAATGACGGGATCCATCAATATCTTGGCGTTCCCAGTGTTCAGTCGGAAATTGAGAAATTCAAAAGGAAATACGCTGGTCGGCTCTCGTTTCACCCAAACACACTGGCTAATGATCTCATAATCCGTTCCATAGCGATGAAACGGCTGAAAAGGAAGCCAGACGAGACACTGGTCTCTTCGTCTAAACGTCATATTCACCCAACTCATCCGCTTATAGTCTTGCGACTGATTGCAGATCAGATCATAAAAAAAAATTGATGCGACCGGTTTAAGAGACGACCAGGAGGCCTTGTTTTGAGAAGAAAACAGAATTAGTAACAGCATTGCATTACCTTAATTTATATTTATTCGTTAATTCTTATAATCAATTCATTTATTATATACAATCGTAATCACAAAATAGCGTTTGGTAATTTTTATTTCAATTCAATTTCTGTTTTTGGCGTTTCATAACGTATATCTGGCACCTATTGGTGATTTTTAAGGATTGATTTATAGATTCAGCGTTGACTGACGGATTAAATAGAACCTGGTGTACAAATAATCTTACCCTAGAGATGAAATATTGAAATCAGCCAGTAATAGTAAAATTTGAAACTAGTATAAATACCAACGAAAATCTGTAGTAAAAGGCCCGTAGCAATTTTTAGTTTCGATAATGAACGGCTGCACACAATAGTTCGTGTAAAAAGGGGTAATATCATTGCGGATCACCCTTCGATGGGGTGAGTAAAGTCGCTACATTGTTAACAATTCAGCGCGGTGTTGGAATAAAGTTTGTCCATGAAAGTTGTGGCTGTGTCCCGGGCCGTCATCGCGGCATCGGTTCGAACTAACAGGTTGCCAAATGCAACACTATTTTTACGTGACCCGCCCGTACGCGGCCAGTGATGTGACCGAACACCTGTTGTTTGTCGAACTAAAAAAAAACACTGATTTGTGATGTTTCGGTCAAGGTGAAGCTAGAGTAGTAATACATAACTATCGATATGAGTGACTTTAAAAGTGCTGGTATTCATGGTTTCAAATTCCAACACGCGACGAAATATTGGTAAATTTTAAGTATAAAACGAACATTTTCAATACATAGATTTTAAATATTTAACACTTTTTTGAGTTATATCTTAATGAATTTCTTATTATTTAATTATTTTGTGAAATTATGAAAATTACTTTTATGCATGCATACTTAATTAAAACCATATCGATTATTTGTTTAAATTGGCTAAATCGAAATGAAGAAATGAATATTAAATGAGTAATATGGAATGAAAAATGTCAGATGTTTAATTATCTTCAACTTCAATGAACAACTGTTTCCCGATAAAAGTAATTTGTTGCTTATCTAACAAATAGACTTAGACGACAGTCACAGAATACACATAGAGCCTAGATTATTATCGAACGGCACACCTGAGTTGCCTTTGAATGTAAACCACACGATGAATGAAAATCTAAACCTTATAGGGATCTTTTTAAAATAGGAAATAACAGTTTTTTACTGTTGAATTTAAATCTTACTTACACCAGTTACTTAGATTACTTTTTTAGCATTAAATGAACTAGTGATCCATAGAAAAAATGCGCAAATAAATGTGAGCAACATCTTTTTAATGGTCAAATTGCCATGTATAGAAATAAAAATTGAATTGCATTTGCTCTATTGAATTTAAACCTAACTGAAATGGTTCAAATATCGATGAATCGTGCGTGAGTGTCATCGTGAATGATTCCACATCACTAGTGGAGCGCTGGGCGTTCGCGTCGGGCGCTCGTTGACGGCTGACGGTGATTGTGATGATCCGCGCTGAGCCAATTAAATGGTTTTTACGCGGCCACAGATCTGAATGGCATAATGTTTTCACACCGCGTGTATTGCAGCGCAAGTGTGGAGCCGATTTTCCACTATGGATATACTGGTTTTTAGAATGGGAAAGTTTTGCGGTGCGAGAATATGCGTGCACTATTTGTCGATGTTTCGTGGCTCTAGTACATGTACAAGAGTTCTAAGCGACTGCACGGGTGCGCTTCGGTGTTATACAGATTAGTAGTGGTTTATTAATAGATGTTGGCCGACAATTTTTTTTTAACTGTAGCAATTCACTTCCGGTACATTACGCTAAATACTACATGTTTCATGACAACTCTGCTTACATTTACGGTCGCCTCCTCTTTTACGGAGGAGATGCGATGTTTAAGTGCAGTTAATAGTAGTTACTTAATTTATTTTATGCTCAGTCTTTTATTGACCGCGGTGAACATGAGATAAAATAAAGTTAACAATTATATATTATAGTGACATTATAAACTTATGATCGAACTTATGACTGATTATTGGTTATTACTTTTTTATCCCATATTGATTTTTGTGATCAGCTTATGTATAATATATAATACTTTTATTTTTCCTTTATAATGTGTATAATTTAATAAATAACACAAAAATTATACACATAGGAGTAATTCTGTTATTTTTATTAAAAAAAAAACTAGATAACCTGACAGACGCCAATCTGTCAATAGAAAAATATGATTTAAATAAAATATTTTTTAAATAATTAAAACGCGTGTAATTGTAACTGTTTTTTCGTTATATTTTGCGTAAATGTTGTATATTTATTATTATTTAGTTAACCTGATGTTTCAAGACCTTTCCATATCTCGTTTTCAGTACAGCAGATGAAATGAGTCAAGACAACATTTCTCACAGTTGTCATTATGAAGTTTATCACCATTTATTGCCTCGAAGGTGGTATTTGCTGTAGACAGATGCTTTTTGGCAAAATTTACTGACAGTGTCCTTTGTGTTCTTTTTTGGTACGTGTAATTTCGGGTATAATATGAAATACTTAATAAAATGATAAGGGTAAATATCGCATCTTTGTAAACAGCTTTTACAAATAACCGCTTTATAATTGCAAATTTTTTAATGTATTAAAATGGATATAGTGTATTATCCTTAAGAGATAGGTGACATATCTCCAACAAATATCGTTAATGAATATAAAAATATATATAAAACATTAACAAATTATATACAAAAACCTTCCTCGAGAACCACGCTATCCATTGGTGAAAAAAGCATGAAAATGAGTGCTGTAGTTTTTGTGAGTATCGCGAACAGACAAACAGACAGACGCGGCGATGGACATAGTTTTATAATATGAAGTGTTAAAAGTTTTTGTAAACACAGAAGAAAAGTATTATTCGAAATTTCTTTTTGGATACTCCATTCCTATTTTAGCTATACTAATCCCGTTACACGAACAAAACTCAAAGCCCAACATGGCAACTTTCAATACTTTTTTCACAAAAAACCCACTGGTAAATATGAATCGTGCGCTATGAAGGGGTTTCGGCCTCTCACTTGTAATGAAATTTCTTTTTTTTTATTAATAGAAAGCATTTGCATCTAACTAAAATGCTGGCATTGCTCCTATGATTCCTCTTGTCTTAAAAGAAAGCAACGGTGATCAGTTTCCATCAGCTGACCAGTTTGTTCCCCTATTCCATGAAAAATAATATTAGGTCAATTAAAATCTTATAAGATTCAGGTGGAGTCAGCGATGCGACACATATACACACACGTAACACATAAACACGCACAAATATTAACACATGCACATACACACGCAACACATAAACACACACAAACATCAACACATACACACACTCGCACGCGCGCCAATTCACACAGTTTATTACGATACTTACCCATACCAATCTTTTTTTATAATGTTAATATTAATAATATATGTATTATCTAGTTATTATATTAATATACCTTAAAGGCCGGCAACGCTCCTGTGATTCGTCTGGTGTTGCAAGAGAATGTGGGCGGCGGTGATCACTTAACGCCAGATGACCCGTACACTCGTTTGTACTCCTTTCAATAAAAACATTTTGTAAATATTTAACATTTTTAGTTTCTAAAACTTGTATAAGTATATAAATACTTGTTTATGTCTCCTTTTTTTGCTATCGAAAAGCGAGGCCTCCTACTACAGGCATATTTTCATGCTTAAAAAGAGACCCCAAATATGTTGTATGTTTTTGTATTTAAAGCCTCAAATCGATTTTCAATTTCACGATCAGTGCTTATTATTTAATATTCCATATCTATACTAATATTATAAAGCTGCAGTGTTTGTTTGTTTGTTTGAACGCGCTAATCTCTGGTACTACTGGTCCGATTTGAATGATTCTTTCAGTGTTGGGTAGTCCATTTATCGAGGAAGACTATAGGCTATGTTTTTTTTTCAAAATTAGGGATCCGTTATAAAATTGCTATTTTGTAACACAAGGTGTAAAATCGAAAACCTATTTTTGCGTGCGCTGCAAAAACTATTGACAATAGAACAAAATGATGTACAGGCTATAATATAGGCAATATTTTATTACTTATAAAACTATCGCGTGAATTATACTTTATATGGCAAAACAACGTTTGCCGGGTCAGCTAGTTATATATACATTGATATCGCTTTGCAAAGGCAGTCATTTCACCGTTCACAAAAAGTTTCTAATACCGTTCAATATGTGTATGGATTTATATAAATAGCTTAGATATTGACCAGTACAATGTGGTGGCTGATGGAATATTCGATTACGTGGACCACGTGAATGACACGAATTTCAATTACAACAAATTATCAAGGGATGCACGGCATCAAACTAGATTTGTTCATGCTCTACGCACGCGCACCGTTCAAATCTCTATGTCCTCAGGGCTGCCAAACGCATGAACATTCCAAAATTAAAATATGCATGAAAATGGCCCCCTAATTTTTATTAAGATAAAAATATTTTGAACTTTAACAGTTAAATTTTGTAATAAAGTTTCTTAAAAGGCATAAAATACATATAATAAAATATAATATAATACATAAAATGACGACCCATTTAGCCCATTGGTTAGTGACCGTGCCTACTGAGCTAGAGGTCCCGGATTCGAATCCCGAATAGGTACAAACATCTATATGATGAATATGAATGTTTTTTTCCGGTCATGGATGTTTAAAAGGATTTATGTATGCTTAAGTAAGTATATTGTATTAAATATATCGTTGTTTTGTACCCATAGCACGGACTGTGCCTAGTTTGGGGCAAGATATTTGTGTTAAAGTGTCAATAAGTTTATATTTGTTTCTGGTATTACACTATGGTTACATACATACAATTATCAACAATATTTTCAGAGGCAACAGTTAAAATGTTCATTTCTTTAAATTTTGCTTTTAATGACTAACAATTTGATAATGTTTAAAAGTAAACAATGCCATTTAATAATAATACAATGTGATCAAATCAGCCAGAGACATCCTTGTAGTGTTCAACGGAAATCGAAAATCAGTTTCTAAGTTTCAATACTAGCTGCTTCGACCGAACATGTGACGCATTGCTAAATATTCCAATACATTATTATTATGATCTATGTTTTTTTTTTTTTTAATTTATTTAATCATAAATATATGCACAGTTGGTACTTAAATTTTACATCTCGCCAAACTGTTGCAACAGTTTGTTGGCGAGTTTACGCTCTTAGACAATATTATACTATTGTGCATCTATAATAAATTATACTTAATTTGTTCGTTATATTATACACTATTACTAATACACATATAACATTACACACATATCATTACTTAGTTATCAATTCATAATATTCCTAAAAACATATTAAAATCTTACCTGTATACATATAACTAAACTATACTACTTTAAATATTAAGGCTTATGTGGAGACTTATGCTTATGTCAATTAATAATTTAAAGCTAAGCCCTATTAATTTGATTGTTAAGGATATTTCACCTCAAGGAGAGCCAAATCTATCATTAGCATGTCATCGAAGGTAAAATTATAAAAATTATCGGGTAATATAAAAACCAGGTTTTTCATATTAATTGGTCAGTAATTATAAAACTACTTTATTCCTAATTTACACATATGACTTCATTAATATTAATAATTGTTACAGTAGCTTCTACGCCGTTCTACTTTACGTTTAATAATTACAGAATATATCGATTTGTTTAATCAAGTCATTATATTACATAACTATCCACACACCTTTTCTTATCATATATATCATGATATTATATTCTAACTCTGAAAAAATTTTACTGATGAGAAATCATAATTGTTTTGAATTCATTTAAAGTAACCGTTATTTTTGTGTTGTGAGATTTTGAATAAAACGTCAGTTACTACATAAAACGTATTGTTTAAAGTAACTTAATTCATTAGGGTTCCGTAGCCAAATGGCAAAAAACGGAACCCTTATAGATTCGTCATGTCTGTCTGTCTGTCCGTGTATGTCACAGCCACTTTTTTCTAAAACTATAAGAACGAAGAAGTTGATACTTGGAAAGTAGTTGTATTATGTTAACTGCATTAACATTTTCACACAAAAAAAGAAAAAAATATATATTTTGGGGAGAGACCCCATACTTGGAACTGAAACTCAAAAAAAATTTTCATCAAACCCATACGCGTGGGGTTTCTATGGGTAAGTCTTCAAAAATGATATTGGAGTTTCAAATATTAGTTTTTTCTAAGCTGAAGTGTTTGCTCGAGAGGCACTACCAAAGTGGTAAAAATTGTGTCCCCCCCACCCTGTAACTTTTAAAATAAGAGAATGATAAAACTATATAAAATATATGATGAACATTACGATGAAAACTTCATCGAACATTGGTTTGTACGAGATCTAGTATGTAATTTTTTTTTAAATACGTATAAATGATGAGAGCTCATTTGCACTGCATGATTTTGAGCCAAGATTTTTTGCCTTCTCCATTTAAATAATTTAATATCATTTTCCTTTCTATATAAATTTTTAATTATATTACTTGCTGCTACGGAACCCTTCATGGGCGAGCCGACTCGCACTTGACCACTATTTTTTATATTAGAGTATTAAGTCGCGGTACAGTCATAGTAATTCAACATAATAATTCATATTATTTTAAATCTATACTAATAATATTATAAAGCTGCAGTGTTTGTTTGAACGCGCTAATCTCTGGTACTACTGGTCCGATTTGAATGATTCTTTCAGTGTTGGGTAGTCCATTTATCGAGGAAGGCTATAGGCTATGTTTTTTTTTTCAAAATTAGAAACCCTATTTTTGGGTGCGCTGCAAAAACTATTGACAATAGAACAAAATGATGTACAGGCTATAATATAGGCAATATTTTATTACTTATAAAACTATCGCGTGAATTATACTTTATATGGCAAAACAACGTTTGCCGGGTCAGCTAGTCACTGATAAATTTAGCTTGTGTCCTCTGGCTTGACTCACTCACTTCTCAATAAAAAATGAGTTGTTAAATTTCATCTAATGTACTATGTGTTACTTGATAATATATATATATATATATATATATATATTCTATTTATTTTATTTCATTAAACAGAGAACTACAAAAGAGACCTGGGAGAGTATATTGAACGGTTTTTTCTCTTTTAGAGCGCCATTTATTTCCGAAGCGGTGGTAGTTTGAAGTGACATCAAAAATAATTCTGAATTAATAAATTTTGAAAAATATATAGCTTTTGCAATTATTGCCTATAAATACAACTTATCTATATTCACTTAATTGTAGAAGTAGAGTGTACAGTATTCGTCGAAGGCTGTACTGCCACCACACCACATTTTTTTTTCTTTTTAATATATTTTATAAGTTATTGTCTCCTTGTTTCTGCAAAAATAGTATAATAATGTAAGACTCACTGAGACTGACATAATTGTGATATTTGATGTCATCGGCAGTCGTTTCAACAGCCTTAGCAAAAACTCAAGTAGACTGTTGGGAAGGTACCAGAGTATCGATTAAGTATAGCGCCTCTGCACAAGGCACTTAGGTCATGCCATTATGATATACAATACCATTTGTTATACCTGGTATATCAACAGAAGCAAAAATGTCCTGTAGATGACTTCATTAGATCGATTTTAGGCTCGTGACATCCTACGAGATCTGCCTGCATTCCATATCGGCATTGATGTGGTTCATTTAATTATACTCCTAACCAGAGGGATACACATATTGACGATGTTATATTATCATGTAGTTTACCCGATACTGATTGAAGGCAAAAGCCCGATTCAATTTGTGTCACGGGTCCAAAAGACGAGGACGCTCTGTTTTGTCAGAAGATCATCAAAGTCACCTATAAATCAATAAATAGTCACCTATAAATCAATAAATAGTCACCTATAAATCAATAAATAGTCACCTATAAATCAATAAATAGTCACCTATAAATCAACATATAGTCACCTATAAAATAATTGCGTCCCATGCTGTCCCGTCTGGAAAATTTTGAATACTTGCAATATTTAGCCAATCATTATTAGCAATGGCCCCGTACTATGTACTGAAGATAGTAACGCTGATAAGGCAACACCGACAAACCAAACAACCAACCCATCTCGCTTAAAATACTTTTAAATAAACTATCCATTTTTTGACAATTTCCATAACGGGTTATAGATTAAGAAATATCATATAATGGTTAAAGCCATATAAAAAGACGTTCACTGCGGGACAAAGGCCTCCCTCAAAGATCTCTACGACGATCGGTTCTGCGCTGCCGTAACTTGCTGTAATACAATAAGCTGTCCGATATGTTAATTTTGTTTAAATATGGAAATAATGAGAGTCGATATGAAATTTGAAAATTTTCCCATTTTGGAAAATTTTAATGAGCTGATTGAGGTAAAACTTTCTATTTTTCAAATGGTCTAGTATACTTCACTTCACCACCCAAAGTACCGTCATCCAAGTACCAAACATTAAATTTTGTTAATAATTGATAGCGAGGCTACATATAGCTGGACCGAGAGTATCGCATTGTTAACATCTCTTGGTAAGCCATATAAATAAATTTTTCGGCCAAACGCTTGTAAAATTTTATTTTTTTACTTATAAAAGGTTAAATAAGTTTTATGGTATTAATAAACAAACCTTCCCCTTACAATAATCTAACTGAAGTTGAAAATACTTGCGATAAAGGGATTAGTGAATATACAAACAGACAGCATAAAGCGACTTTTATAAATGAAATTTATAACCAAAATTTATGAACAATGAGGGTCTCGAACCCCCGTCCTATCGGGTCACGTCCGAGCGCTCTTCCAACAGTTTAATATCAGGTAATACTTATATGACCGTACTAAAAGTGATTTTCGATAATTTTCATAATTTAACATTAATTTAAGTTGATTTTGATAAAAATAGTTGAGTATTTACAATTATCTGTATATAAATGTTTCAGACCGACATAAAATGCTATGTACTTAAATATCCTATATATAGTCGACGCTGGTTTTGCAATTTCTCGACAGGCCGCAAATTGAATCCTGATACGACTTGCAAGGTTAAATCCCGATGATGCTGGACAGGATAGTATCCCTGTTCCCATTTACTGTTACTACAAAACCCATTTCTCAGCTTCGACTTAGTCTCTAATACCGCCACGATATATCGCTGTTGTATTCAACAAGCGACTGGTCGCCTGCAATTCGATTACAACACATTAATACACTATGTTAAACCTGCAGTTTCAATTAATATTTGCTTTATAACGGAAATTTTAAGCACTGCTGGTGTATATATAGTCCTAAGCTAGTTATAAATTTAATTATTAGTGTATACTAGCCGATCCAGCAAACGTTGTATTGCCGATATTAAAATCGCGATACAAAAGTAACTGTTTATCGTAGATGGGTGAAAATTTGAAGTTGTATGTATTTTTTAATGTATAATATTTTTAATCACAATCAAACAAATAAAAAAAAAAATTGGCGTGGACCAACCTTAACATTTAGGGGGATGAAAAATAGATGTTGTCCAATTCTCAGACCTACCCAATATGCACTCATATGTCATGAGAATCGGTCAAGCAGAAATATTTCGAAGGAGTTTAACTACAAACACCGCAACATGAGAATTTTATGTATAAGATTTAATTTATTTTGCAATATGTATCCACTTAACTCTATCATTGTGAATCAAGTGAATGGCGTGATGAGCTATGCTTAGCTAAATTAGAACATTCCATTTACAGAAAACTATTTCCTATTTGTTATGTTTTTAAAGTGATATCCCTCACTTCTAGGATTAATACACAAATAAAATTTGAAAAACAAAATTTTATGAACGATGCGGTACTCGAACATACGACCTCTGGCGTTCCGTGCCAGTGCTCTAACCAACTGAGCCAACCATTCGAGTATGGTATCGTCATAAAATCTTGTATTCTTTGTTCAACTCTCAGGTTGTGGCTTTATCTACAGGATCTACTTTACAGTTGATAACCTGCTCAACCCCAATATTTGCATATTAGGAAATTGACTTGAGATGTCGCTCTTGTAAATCTAAACAATTTGTTATGTTTTACGATACGTCACTCGAACGGTTGGCTCAGTTGGTTAGAGCACTGGCACGGAACGCCAGAGGTCGTGGGTTCGAGTCTCGCATCGCTCATAAAATTTTGTGTTTCAAACTGTTTCGTATACCGTTAAGGCAAATATAAAATCGATTATGAATAATAATAATGGTGTTACTTATAATATGGTGTACTTATAATTTCAATTAACTTGTGTATGACTCAAATGACGTAAATGACGGAAATGACGTAAATTTTCAATAGAATAATATACTACTTTATAATTTTTTATTTTGTTACCTTAAATATTCAAACGTGCTTTTGATGTGATTTTTTTAATGTCTTTATGATGGTTACACTTTCTAGCGACGCACTATACCCAAAGCATGTTAGGTGAATCATAATGTGTGTTTGTGAAGCAGCGTCCAACTTGCTATCAATCATGTCATGATTAAGTTTAAAGCCTAGGTCCAATAGAGATTCTTAATTGGCTCTATGTACCCTAAATAGGTAGAGAATATTCGTGAAATTCAGTGCACGTTCAACCCAGGTTACATCGAAATTTGATTACGTGTTGTTGAGTGAGGTTAACGCCGAAATCTACGCTCGAAATTAGTAATATCAAGTATTAGGATTATAACGTTATTAGATCGGGACGTAGGTCACTAGTTTGTTAGTCTAAGCCTGAGAATTTCGGTTGTTGTGTCGGTGACAATCATGAAATTGCTATGAATATTATTTAAAAAAAAACAATAGAACTATTGCATGTGCTTAAGTGTAAAGAACACAAGAGCAATGTGTCTTCCCCGTAATAAAGACAATCATAATAGTGCTAATGAACACCTTCGTAATTTTACTCTACTCACGGCCGTTCCCAATATTCATTCTATCTCTTACTTAAGATAAAAATCGTAACTATCGTTGACTTTACTGTCCCAATCCAAACACGTATTAGCTTACCAGCGATAGAAGTTTGATGACTTGAATGACTTATCGGGTATATTGGGACAGCTACAGATTATTGACAGTAGAAGGTAGTAATTTATCTATATCTGTAGATAGTATATTGGGAACGGCCGCAGTGAATTAAGTTAAAATTAAATTGCTTATTAGCCTAAGGCAATCTTGTGCCAAACAAAAACATTTTTCGTCTTACATAAATCCAAAATAAAGCGCAATATAAAACTACTTATTTTTATGTTATAACTATTAAGTAGTTTATGACTCCATGTGAAATATTAATCTTTTAAAATACTTAACAGTTCTAGCATTAAAGAGATTATTGAATGTTAGAATACGCGGTAGGGGACGCATCTGTATGCGTTCGTTTTGAATCAGAATTGCAAAACGCACCCTCCCTCCGGTTGTCCTCCCCTCTCCGCGACCCTCAATGTTTGTCCACCTAAATACATTCAACTTCCTGTGTCCGCTTGCTTAGCGGCTGCTTTCCTATCAACTGTAGTTTCAGTGCTCGGAAGAATAACATAAAATAGTGTTATCCGCCTGTCTATCAATATACTCTCATATCGACGTTCCAACATACACTTGAAAAAGTTTTAAAAGAACTTTACAAGCTGAGTTTCACCTTATTGAATTTGTACTTTTAGCCGACTTCAAAAAAGGAAGAGGTTCTCAATTCGTCGGTATTGTGAACCGAATTTATTGAAAATATATTAATATATTTTATTTACACAAAACCAAATACAAGAATATAAAACTGAATTTCACAAAGTATTCTAATGTAACATAATCCCAGGCGCTAAACGTTGCATTTAAACATTCCCTCGGATATGAAGTGAGGCTGTTGGGTAAAGGCGCGCGTACATTGATCAAACCGCACATATCAGAAAACCTTGCCAAGCGGGGAGTAGATACCGATGAAAGTGCTCGCTAACAAAACAGCGGATTTAGTTGATTTTGGACTAAATGTAAACGTACTCATATATTGAGCTGTATCCGACATGCACTCGTCGATTGTGTGCAATATCTCAGTAAAACCTTTACATCTATTTGATTACACTAGAAATTTTCATCCACTTAATGTTTCAAAATATTTTTTTAAAGATTTTAACTTCTTACGCTTGGTATCAGTTCATTGTTGTTATTTTTTATGGAAAAGGAGGATAAATGAGCGTACGGGTCACCGGATGTTAAGTGATCACCGCCACCCACTTTCCCTTGCACCACCAGAGGAATCACAGGAGCGTTGCCGGCCTTTAAGGATTAAATTATGAAATTTAATTCCATGGCATATTTTTTAAGTATTTTTTTTGTAAATATAAGCATTTCTTCTGATATTGAGTAAATCTCTATATTTTAACTTTTAATAGAAAATTTTTGTCAAAGCGCTTGCAATCCCTACAAATCCTCTTCTGAAAGCTTCTCGATAACTTTCCAATGAAGCTCCATTTTATTTAATTGAATTCAAGCCATATATATTGATTCTTGTTAACTAATGCTAAAATTGAATGGAATTTTCGAAACTATTTATAACGAATAAAATTATATTAAAACATACATTTGTACAAAGTATTAGCGGCTGTTTCACAATTTCCAACTATAGTAGCAGATTTTTATAGGCTAGATAAATTAATGGCTACATAAAAGTAGCAGTAGATATCATATATTTGCTACTACATCCATTCTATAATTTAAATAGCCCTTAACTGCTAGATAATACTATCTTTACATTGTGAATACTGTCTTTATTCCATAGGTAAGTAGTAAGTAGCCTATCAGGAACTTTACATGGACATTGTGAAACAAATAATATTTATTGTAACAAATAAAATTTATGAAATCATGACACATTACAATCGGCCGCAGGGTAGAGGTGTGAGTTTGAATCATTAATTCCAACTACTGCTTTCAAGTCAGGTTAGCCGAGTAGTCTAACACGCCAGATTTAAAGCTCTGGTTCCCGAGAGGGAGCGTGTGTTCGCACCCCACATTTGACAAAGTTTTTTTTTATAACGTTATATTTTTATTTTAGGTGTAAATAAAACATAAATTATGTTGTATAAATCTGACTTTTTTGCTTCAGATTATTATGCTAATAGATAAATAAACACATTCATGTCACTCATACCGTTGTCTGAGTTGGGTAGAGCGCTCGGATGGAACCAGAGAGGCGGGGGTTCGAGTCTCGCATCTTTCATGAAATAAATTTGTATATTAATCTCAGAAGTGAGTCATACAACTTAAAAATAATAAACTGTTTAGAATTGCTTAGTGTTTCCGTGTCAAAGTATTTTTTCCTAGTTTCTTTTATAAGCATTCTACATTTAAAAAAGGTAAGAAATAAGAAAAATACTTTTCATTAATCATTTCATTGTACAAGTATCCTAGTTGGAAATTATGCAAGCATTGCTAAGTACCCCCAAAGTAAAATTGAGTTCGGTCAGATATTCCTACCGCAAACTGAACTTTAATACGGAAAGTAGATGAGCCGCCACGTTGCGGTTCAATCTGGAATACTCTTAATCAACAAATGTTGTGGGCAACTGTGAACATTGACTCTTCATAATTACGGGATCTACATAAGGAATTCTCTAATTAGTTAAATTAGCACAAGATTTGGCATAATATATCAGTGTCATTAGTAATCGGCACCTTATCTGCAACTTTTATGTTGTTTATTATTTATTAGTTGTACCTGCAACTTCACCCCTTTTGACTTAATTTTTAAGAATAATTGTCTTTATACCCCAGTACTTAGTATAAGTAGGTAAATTTAAAAAAAACTCAATGTTACTCACAACAAACCTTCATACCTATCAATAAATCAATATAGATTCCAATTAGTGACTTCTGCGTAATGCGCGCACGAAGAAATAAACCCAAAAAAGGAAAAATATTTACAAGTATTATTTTTTTACCTTGTACTTTATTATTAACAATATTTTCTAATCTGGAACAATGACAGAATAGTCCGGTTCACCTGCTCACAACCTAAACAAAGTGATCTGAATTGCTACGCATCATAAACCGACTTAAGGCTATGAATTATTACTACATAAATGAAGACGGACAATTTTTTTCCTTTGCAGGCGCAGATTTGAGCTTGAGAGAATTTCGACTTTTATAGTGTAAATAGCAGTTTAGTTGTAGACTATAGAGATACTATTGCATTGATTGTGGCTCCACTTAAGCAGATCTTTATCAAATCAAAACTATATCGTGACCGATTAACTAACTTTTAATATTTAAAATTATATTCACAAAACTTATGCTAAATTTTGTGAATATAATTTTGTCATAGTAATGAACGAATTATGCTTTGTTGCTTTTCATAATAGTCACCTTGAGACATAAGATGTTCAGTCTCATTTGCCCAGTAATTTCACTAGCTACGGCGTCCTTCAGATCGAAACATAATAATGCTTACACATTGCTGCTTCACGGCACAAATTGCCGTTGTGGTACCTATAATCTAGCCGGCATCCTGTGCAAAGGAGCCTCGAACTCGTTCAGCTAGTTTTCGATAAGAATGGTCTAATAGTCTGTGTGACAAATGTAAATGTCACTGTTTACTTATCTGTTCCGTTGTCAGTCCATCGCTTTAACCTCATACATACTCGGGGATGGGGAACGACTATGCGTTATCAAAACGCTCGCACTCCATGCTTGCCCAGCCTTCTAATTCAGTCGTCAAACAGTCCTTTGTAACATCTATCGATACCTGTAACTTTTGCACTACAATAGCGAAGTTCGCTAAACGACTACAATACGCGTTGCTTCACGCTATTGTAAAAACGCATCTATTTGATATGTGCCTCGAAACCTTGCCTATCTCAATGGCTGTTGATGGATAATGATGTCGTATTCAACCGCTAAGCTTTTGTTTTAATGAGCGTCTGACCCGTCGAGCTTTTTGTTCTCCGCATAGATTCTAATGCTATTACGTACTGCACGCTTTGATACGTGTATATTATTTGTTTGTTTATAAAACAATAATTAATTATGCCGCCCATCGTGTATTGCGTAGTCGCTATTGTAAAGGATAATTTGTGATGAATTAATAGTCATATTGTTGCGCCCTGTTTCTCGTTTGTATTACTTTATTTTTGCTCGAATGCAATTAGTATTAATAAATAAAATGACGACGATATAATGAAAATGTAAATGCGTCATTATCATATTGATGGGATTTCAGTGTTTAAGTTTATTATTCACGTAGCCTTTTGGTAACTCTTGTGATTTGTAATTGTTAACTAAAATGTTGTTCAGTGGGTCACCTCTTGGCTTTCAAAACATTTCAATTGTAAGTTATTGGAGTTTATATCGATAATGTTCAGGCCATTTTCTTTTTCAATGGCATCTTTTAGCTGCATATTTTTTTTAACTGTTTCATGAGAGAATCATACTTCTAAACTCTTGCTATGTAAAGAAAGTATGATAAATCTAAATAAAAAAATTCCCCTTTTTGATTGCAAATAATAGTATTAAAATCTGACATATCTTTTAAATAAAACAAGCCCTTTTATATACTTTATAATCATGGTCATTTATTTGTTAATTAAGTAACCAACTATAATTATAGTTTTGCTAGCTTGCAATTAAAACCTTAATTTGTAATGGCATGGAAAATCAAATTAAGTAAGTTTTTCTTAATTAAGGAGTCTTATTACTAAGGAATTTCTAGATACCTAATAGAATTAGCTAATAGACATTGAATTTATTCAAAACAAAAATAATTTAGTTAGTACACTATTAAACAAAAACATAAATAATTGTATCGTTAAATTTTACTTATAATATTTATACCAAAGGCCCTGCCTTATGATGTAAAATCACCATAGATTGGGCGTTATTTGGCAAAAGCCTGTTCCTTTTTTGTTCCTGTACATTTCCTGCTTCTGAGAAAAGCTGGTCAGAAAGGACAGAACTTCCAGGAGATGCCCAAAATATTCGAGGTAAATAACTCCTGCCACTAGCATCATTATCTTGTCTTTATTTTTAGCCCACCAGCCATATCGATATTGATCTTTGGGCAGCAGAACATCATTAAGTTATCGGTCCAACTCTGATGCAATTTGACTTCTGATTTCTTCTACATTAAGAAGCTTTGGTGCTGCCAGTAGCAGCTCCAGGAAGATGACCGCCCCTGACCCGAGTGCGGGTGCACATAAAAAAACGCGACCTGTCACTCCCGAGGAAACGCGGTGAAAATCAACCGAACTTCGGCTGCAGTCGGGCCGATTTTTTGATTTGTACCGAATATTCGGCCGTTGTATTCGGTTCAAAATACATTCAGCCCATCACTTGTATATTACTTTTGTGCGTACACACTCACTTTTTATTTTAATTATGATTCGATGAAGTCATGGCTAGTACTACTGAATAATATGTAAGATGTATATATTTGTACCTAAAATGTTAGTCGTCTATAAAGATTGTTGATTATTTACCGGATATTGTCGGTTCATGATTCAGGTTGCCAATAACGGGCGGTCGAAGGCGCGTGGCTTGGTCTGCCATCGGCCACCGCTCTCTCCGTACAATACGGTCCTACCCGAGATTACACGGCTCACCCCACTTTACTTATGCATGAGAATTTGTACGTACCAACTCGTTAATGTTTAATGAAAAATGCAATACAACGCTCAATATTTACAGCTTTCAAACCCTTGCTACAGTAGATATTTTTTACAGCCGCTCTCTATATCTCTCTAGTTTAAATAATTCAAAGTTCAGATTTTATGCCACCCGTCAATCAATCTTCATTTCAATATGTTGATCCTTATTACTAAATATAGCATAGAAACAAATCACATAGAAACACTGAAAGAAAAGAAAAAAATATTTGTATAAATTGTAAAATGGATTGAAAAGTCTATCTTGCAATTTTAATCCAATTTAGGATTGAGTATTTAAATAAATCGTTTTTAAATTAACATCGCATAGTTTCTATTTTCCGATCAAACATTAAAGCATGACACGGGACATGATTGTTATCTCAAAGGATGAGATGTATGTTCCAATATCCTCACTTACTTTCTCTGTAACGTGCCTATTTCGATAAACCAATAAGACGCAATCACACTGAACTCTAGATAGCATATTTTTGTGTCACTTATATACTCAAACTCTATATACAAAAAAGAAATAAGAAATAAAAAAATACTCCAATAATTTTATTCTACGTTCCTTTACATTTTTGGTATTGACTACAGAATAAACCCACCATTACAGTTTATTGAATTATTTGTGTGTATATATTACACTTGCCATAATAATTTAAAGCCCTTTAGAAACCATTTGATTTAATTACAATGGTGTTAAAGAGCTCCAGACAGACACACATGTAAGTAAGTCTAGTCTATACATAGTACAGCTATGTTTTGCTCTTAAAGAAATTCTTTTTTTTTTACTATTTCACGGCAGAAATAGGTGCCGTTGTGGTACCCATAATCTAGCCGGCATCCTGTGCAAAGGAGCCTCCCACTGTATAGTAATAATAATATTTTTTAAGTCTTTTACATCATGTTTACAACTCTGAACTTTGGTAGAAAACTCTACTTAACTTAAAGTAAAATGGCCGTTATATATTTAAAATAAACAAAAAGAGTCTTTTTTAATTTATTGAAGCAGTTGAAATGAAGGAATTCTAAAGCGAATGCGGATTGAAATATTGGAAAAAGACCTGTACCCCAATCGGATTTAATTCAGGATCGGATTGGGGAACACGGCACAAAGCAGGAGCATTAATAGTACAATATGAATTACAGACAGGGCTTACACAAGTGCTAGAAGCCAGAGAAATATGTCGAAACAAAGGCTGAAATGGTCTTTATTATTGTGTCCCTCTTCTGGATAAAAACATATTGTTTTTGTAGAATATGTTTATATATGTTGAGCAAAGTATTATACACTATAATATTTTGCTCAGATGTATAAAGATGGGATAGACTAACCACCAATATACATGTACTAGCTGACCCGACTGACGTTGTTCTGTTCATAATAAAAAAAAACTCTTGCGGGTGGAATTTCGTAAAATCCGTTCTTAGCTGACCTCTACTCGGTGAATAGAATATTCTTACCAAATTTCAAGTCTTTAGCTCTAATGGTTCCAGAGATATCGTGATGAGTGACTATATACGTGGAAATCTCTTATATATATATATAGATATGTAAGACTAACCGCCAGTTGCACAAAGCATCCTTGAAGTTAATGTTTGATTAAATACTAGCTGACCCAGCAAACGTTTTACGATATAAATTAATAATAAAATATACAATAATTAACATTTTTGGAGTATAAAAAAAGATAGCGACTGATTCTCAGATTTATATGTATATTTATATATATAAATGAATGCATATTAAAATACTTACATATTAATTACATTGTAAGTATAAACTATACATGAAAATTTATCGTACTACAATTATTCTATTCGATTACCATCTTGCAAATAGAATAAAAAATGGAAAAAAGGATGAAAATGTGAAGTTATATGTATTTTTCAATACTAAATCATAATAAAATAAAATAAATAAAATAATTGAATTAATTAAATAAAATTTCATACAAATCGGTTCAGCGGTACGGAGGAGTTTGGTTATAAACACCGCGACACGAGAAAGTCTAGCTGTCTAGGTGATCTGGAAAGGTCTAGAAACGTCGGGAAAATTAATAATAATACAATATAAATTTACGCAAATCTAATGTAAAACACAGTTACAATATTACACGCGTTTTAATTATTTAATAGTATTTTATTAATATGTGTAACACTCGAGTTAATCAAAGAAAACACTAAGTATTTATAATTTTAATGATTATTATTTATTGAATTGAAATTAAATCCAAATAAGTTGCTGTAGTTTTAACTGCCGTCTTAATGATTTATACTCTCGCTTTGAACCATTTAATGGTCGTTCCGAAATGCTTCTTTATCTCGGTGCTTCTTACAATTTTATTACCAAACATGCACAATAAAGCAAATAACATTAATTTTTGTTCCGGCTACAGTAATACTGAACGTATCAAATTCGAAGCGTTAAAATCAAATATTCCATGCCCACATTGGTATGTTTGCAAACTTGCACGTTTGAAAACTACCTAAAATATTAATTAGCTCAAATAACGCACGCATGTTTTTTTAGTTAATTAATCGATTTAATCTATCAAATTATGGAAACGGTAAAATCGGAAATATCATCCCCTTTGAGCAAGATTTTATTGATTATTCAATCATCTTATTGTGATGAAATAATTTTAAGTCCCTTGATGGTGGATGATTTCTAGTGCCTGTTTTATATATATATAAACAATATCTAAAATTAATTGAAGATTAATATTAGTTACAGCCTCCACTCGATATGTGTGATTGCCTGTTAATTTGGGCATAAAAACGCATTCATCTTTAAAAATGAATTATATAGATATAAATAAAATAGCATGTTCCTAATACTCGACAAAAATTTCTACACAGCTTGTGGTTTTCTGTTATTTGTTAAGTCGTTAAATACTCTGCTACGTAGTATCCGCTACACCTCTTTTTTACGTAGCGTTCGCATCGTAGCGTCAATGTAGACGTTCAATACAAAAGCACTTGTGTACTACGAGTATCTGAAACATCATAATATTATATACAATAAACTGAATATTTTGTTACTAAATAAATTATTATAACTACATGTTTGAATCATGGGACATATTGTTTATTTAATGTTATTGTTTCGTTTCGGATGTTATAAAAATGTCATGATTGTCATTGAAGGATTTTTATTTTCAATTAATAAAAAAAATATGTTTTCGTAATGAAACATTTATTTCTTTAATTAAATATTTTTTTTGTTCAAAGCTTCATTTTATACTCTGAAAACATTTTTCTTTCACACTTTTCCAATGGGTAAAACATTTTCCTGAACAGTTAGTTATGCGAAGTAAAAGTTTGGAAACATTTCATTTTACAGAAATTAAAAGAAAAGCGGGCTTCATTTTCTTGTTTAAATGTACTGAGTTGAACATTGCAAATCCTGTTATGACATTGATATTCTACATATTATGTCGTAAAAGCATGTGCATAACCCAAAATAGACTTATTATCACTCTAAACCGAGTAGTAGGCATTACAAGTTTATGTTTGTAGTAGTACGTAGTGTTCATTACGCACAGTGTCTAGCAAATTCGCTAATGTTGATGCTTCTGTGAACCTGAACTTCAAACGTGCAATTAGTCGGGCCTGTTTATGTCAGACTTCAAATACAACGTCATGATTACTTCCGGATTGCCGAATGTCCGAACTATGTCGTTACGTCAAAGCAAAAGCCCTCAAATACATCGACACCGACCAATCACACTAAAATTCCTTCATGTATTTTCCACGATTGCACCACCGAGTTTAATTAAAGATCCTGTTTATTTAACCACTATAACCTTTGATCGATTAGTTAGCTACAGTCGCGGTAATATCGTGGCAATAAACTAACTTCCGACGCTTCACGTAATTGTATTTATTGAGTTCCAATAATTGCATCTAGTTATGTCTAACTAATATTTAAATTGGCTGAAGACTTAATAACAGATAGATGCCACGAACTTATAATTGTACGGATTCTCTTCTTTCTATCGCTCTTTTCACTAGCGGATCTGTCTGTAACCTTCTACAGTAGTATACGGCTGCCTATGTGTCTGTGACTCATATTCAACTGTTGGACTCATAATTAATAGCTAGAATATTAAATTCTTATTCTATATAATCGGTACTCATCTGCTGTTTTTAAGATTAAATTCATTTCAGTATATTAATAGGCTAAAAATTTTATATTATTTATTTTTAATACACACAGACACTTAATTTTTTATGATATATGATATTGATTAAGAATCGACAGGAGATGATTTTAAGCCAGGCTACTACTACTAATTAACAGCTTGAAAGTAATAGGCGCTCATAAATTGTAGAAACACTAGCACGGCATACGAAGATGATCAAAGTCGTAACAAATAACTATTTCACATGCCGTATGAATCAATCTTGTTTTACGAAATAGATTATTGTTACACGTATATGGGGCTTAGCGTTCCATTCCGATTTGCTCTACCTAGAATAGAGCTGATACGTAGATACAGGAGATACGTACTTATGCTGTAGTGCAATATGCAACTCATGGTTTGCGTACACCAAGGGCTTTCAACAATTTCCGGGCCAGAGCGGTCACTACGAAAATTCAATCGTGTTTTGCGGTGGCTTAATACTGAGCTGGTTGCGTAAGCTTTATTGTATGCAAAGCTCTTTATATCATGGCGATTACGACACCTTCCATGTTAACAATATCTTACTACCTACACCATGTTACAATGAATTCAGATCAATTTCAGTTATCCGATATGTTTATTACAAATATGTGTATTCTAATTATATAGAAAAGTGAGCATATTCATTTTATAATGTCACTCTGTTTCAGTGATAAGAAAAACTTTTGTGATAATATATTTTGACCTTGACCGGGTTTCACCGTGTTTATAGTCAATCAGTCGTCAGTAAACCAAATCTTAAGAAATATAATAAAATTGTATTTAACTTTAATAAAAGTAATAGCATTAATTGATATAACAATGCATCGATGTCAAATTACTCGGTATCCAGAATCTATATGTTTAAAAGAATTTGTTAGAAATTAAGCAACAATATAATATAATACCATAGACTTGAAATATACTAGCATATATACGACCCGACCGCCCGATAATGCGTAAACAATTTTGAATTGTCAATATATGCGTTAGTTAGTGGTTTAATTAAATACTAGGAAAATGCTTATGTCAAACATGGCTTACTGTTTACAACTAGTCAGTTAAAATCGGTTACAGTATCAATACATTCGCTTTCCTTTCCTATCTTGCTGTATCTCCGTTAGAGATGATGTTCTCTATCGCACGGTTAGTTTATCTTTACGCTAGTATATTGTAAGTCTGTACTCTACATGTATATTTTTTTATGACAATAAGGGAGGGGACGAGCAGGACATTGATCTGATGGTAATTGATACGCCATGCCCATTAAAATGTTGTACCGCTCAGGATTCTTGAAAATCCCTATAATTCTGATCGGCACCACAATTGCGCTCGTCACCTTGAGACATAAGATGTTAAGTCTCATTTTCCCAGTAATTTCACTACCTACGGCGCCCTTAAGACCGAAACACAATATTACTGACTCACAGCAGAAATAGGCGCCGTTGTGCAAAGGAGCCTAAGATATTAACAAAAATGTATCGGTGACATAATGGGAAGAATAGTTGACCCTCACCATGAAGCCCCCGGTTCGATCCTCGTGATGGATTCATAAATCCTCAAGTGTTACAAGAGGATAGATTGACGTGTGACAAAATCTGTATTCTAATTTCTTCTTGAACTCTATATATACCTATATTGTCTTTGACTAGAAAATACATGTTTCTCTTTGACATTGTTCAATAAAGTAATTAAACAGTGTTGACGACGTGTTCAAGTCACGGCCGTAAATGACATTCGCTATAGATGAGCCTAAAATTGCAAGTGTTATCTGAAAATTGAATTGCTTGTGGTACAAGTTACAAGCGATGGGAGATGAAGTGCGTTGTGGACCGTGAGTATATTATTAAAAAGAACTTTACAATGTCAACAAATAAAAGCTTCAGTCGATTACACATAACGAGTTGCTAGCGACATAGTGAATGAAATGTATTTAAGGATGCTATATTTATTATATATCTTATGAAACGAATTTCCACAATAAATTTTATGACAAGGAGAAGATTTTTATGTAGGTCTCACCAAATTTTGCAATGCTTTTAAAAATTATTAACTTTTAATATGGAATTTCAAAGAAAACATAACAGTTTAATTACAGTTCAATTAAACTTAAAGTAAGATCAAAGCTATAAACTTAAAGTAAAATCAAAGTTATAATAAAAAAATAAATTAAAATTGAAATAATTTAATTCAACATTGGATTTTTCATTCAATATTGAATATTAATATCTACCAAATCTAATATCCCATTCTAAAAGGAAGATATAAGAAAAAGGAGCTCGCTTTTTTTCTTTTTAAAAATTAATTGATTTACAATTAAAGTACTCTTCTGGAAATAGCCTGGTGCTTACTACTTGGACCATCACGAATCAAGACATAGGAACTCGATTTAGCCTTGTTGTAGGCTATACGTGTATATATTAATTGTAACTCGTGTTAATATAATCGACGTCAAAATTACTCAGAAACGTGCTTATGTATCAATAATGTATTTGGGGGCAATAGTAAACATGTTAAGAATTTTTTTAATTTCTTCTCGTAAAGTTTCCAAATTATAATTGTTAGAGTATTTTTACAGTTCTACACAATCTTACCTTTTATTATTTTTATTATTATATAATCTTGTTAAATATAATTTATTTTGTGTATTTAAGTTATTATCAAAACATTTTTTTTGTTTTTTAGAAAATCTACTCTTGCATAGAGCTCCATATAGGTATAGAGAGCTATACAGATATTCTAACCGAATTCGAAAGTGATAAAAACTGTGCAATATTTTTTTTCGAAGACAGTATTACAAAGATTTTTGAAAGTGTAAGAAGAAGTGCTCTGATATCAGTATTGTTAGTCAAAATTCGTTACAATTATTGACGACATGGATTTGACATCAAACAAACTATCGAGATATGATTTTATATAAGGTATTCAAAAATACTTCATTATCAAACTGGAATAATATTAAATATTAATCTTTGTTTCAATACTCAGACTGTTTATTAAGGACTTAACAAACTAGTACCTATTTATAAATGATAACTTCTCAGTAGCAGCATTGTTTTTTAAATGAAATTTGTTTGTTGCAATTTCAAAGCTTTGTTTATGTAATGACATTTTCTGATAAAACGTATAAACTCGCTTTGTTCTCTGTTGTTGATTTTATTTCGAACAATTGTTGGCAATACGCGCTTGTTTTCAACGTAAATCGTTGTAAAACTTGTTAATATATACTGTTACATGTAACACGGAAACTGATTTCAAAATAAACTTCTAATTGTTTAATATTGTTTGTGTTTTTAAATGACTTTGCATTTAACGAGACACTGTATTGTTCTTTATTTATTTAGGCATGTTACATTTTAAATTTATCTCATTGTTATGTAAGGTTAGATAACATAATTTGTGATTCCAGTATCCAGTTGCCAAGTGGCAAACCTTGCAATTCTAAGACTCCATGATCTAAGAGAAATGAAAAAAAATACGGGTTCCACTCCGGCATTGCCGATTAAACGATGTTCAATTTTTAATATTTTGGAATGGTTAGTGAATAATCTCGCACGAATTGCTTTATTTATCAGTATAAAAGTACTAACTCGACCTCGCGGTGTTTCGGCTTCGTAATCACAATGATTCAACCACTGGTCCAATGACCGTAAGATCATTAAGTTGAGATAGCCGAAATATAAATGATTAGAAGTATAAATCTTTCACTCATAATTTCAACGACTGTCTTACGAACTTTCGATCAGGCCACGTGTCCTGACGCGAGTTTAACATTTTATACTCATCCCAAAATAAGTGTTCAACGCCGCTAAAGAAGTTTTCACTTCAATTTAAGTTAAATTTTCTTTCGATATTACTAGAAGTCCAAAATGACTCTACGATATTTGATTTTGTCACAAATAATAATAAGACTTTGGCTAAGAAAGTTTCGTTACGTTATTATAAATTAGTTATCTTTAAGATCCCTTCGTGTTACATTCAGTCACAGTCCAGTTTTTTAAATGAAACCTAGAAGTATTTGTTATTTTTGCATGTAAATTCAGTATGTACAATCATTTAAATAGTTATATTAAGAATGAAAGAGAGTTTGAATTGAGTTAATTAGTTTTTACTCAAACACCACGGCTGATAACTAGGGGTGAAATGATTGCATAAGCGAGGCATATGTAAGTGGTAAGTAGTGCAATAACGCATTTGGCAATAGCTAGGCCCTTTGATTGTGAGAGCATCGCTCTGGGCTATTTGTGCCACGTATTTATGTATCATTAGGGATCGAATTTCGAAATTGCGAAAACACCTTCTCCATTGATCGGAACAGTGTTTAATTGAGATTCAATTAGTGCTTACTATTATACAATTTACGCTCTGTGAGACATGAGCGTTGATTTTAACTTATCTATAGAATAAAATGACAGTGTATAATGACTAATTATAAGAATATAATCTAACACGGCGCCTATTTCTGCCGTGATGCAGTAATGTGTAAATATTACATTGTTTCCGTCTGAAGCCGTAGCTAGTGAAATTACTGGGCAAATGAGACTTAACATATTTTACGTCTCAAGGTGACAAGCGCAATTGTAGTGCAACTCAGAATTTTTGGGTTTTTCAAGAATCCTGAGCGGTACTGCATTGTAATGAGCAGGGCGTATCAATTTCGTCCTGCTCGTCTCGTCCCTTATTTTCATAAAAATAAAAAGTATGGGTCTTAGTTAGAGCGTTTACGTAGACAAAATGCTGATTAAATAAAAATTATACGAGTTTTAATTACTGTATCTATATTCGTTTCATATAACTTGTATACCCGGCCATATTATTGGTTACCTACCTATATGCAAATAAAAACGGGAAATATTTTTTCATTCTTCGTCATCATTTGAAAACATTTACATCATAAAAATAGTTAAAAATCTGTTTTAGCTTGTGCCAATGGAACCCCTTCGTACGTTACCCCACATGACACGGTAAACTCAATTCAAATTAACTTGCATAATGACTGGGTCATTTTTTATGATTTAATTACAAATATATAGGTAGTTTTAAGACTTTTTCCGTTACTAGTAGTATATAGAATGTCATTTAAATTTCAAGTCAATGTCTGCGTGCGTTTTGTGGAGGGTCTTAATAGACAGACTTTTTTTGAAGTAGGTAGGTACAGAACCCATAAAAACGTCCATCTGTGAAGACCCTTATTCTCAAATATATAGATATGAATGTTGGAATTAACATCAAGTACTACTCAAAGTCTCGGGTCCCTTACCACTGTGACTAGAAGCATATTAAAGCAAAAACCTCTTAGAAGCGCTCAACAATATTTCGTAGAATGAAGATATGCAATAAAGGCTGAGAGATAAAATATGATAATTTCCTGACCCATAGTTACCACTTCCCATTACGTGAGCTGTTTCCGTTTGCCCTTTCTTATATAAAAAAATTGCAGTTGTAGAGTCATCCGATAGAAGTGAAAGCTTAGAACTTTTATTATTAAAATTTGAAATTTCATAATGCTTAAAACCAATTAAATTATTAATTTAAATTTTTAAAACTTATTTTCAATAATATATTAATCAAACAAAAACACTATTACAACAATACACATTATATACACGTTGAACTTTTCACTAAATCCATTCAATTTCACTTAAAGATATACAGCAAGATATATACACAGCATTAATGTTGCACAATACGTCAACTACGGATATAGGGTGACGCGATCTCATGAGATTTCACCCATCCAGTGGGAGGCTCCTTTGCATAGGATGCCGGCTAGATTATGGGTACCACAACGGCGCCATTTCTGCCGTGAAGCAGTAATATGTTAGCATTACTGTGTTTCGGTCTGAAGGGCGCCGTAGCTAGTAAAATTACTGGGCAAATGAGACCTAACATCTTATGTCTCAAGGTGACGAGCGCAGTTGTAGTGCCACTCAGAATTTTTTGGGTTTTTCAAGAATCCTGAGCGGCACTGCATTTTAATGGGCAGGGCGTATCTATTACCATCAGCTATACGTCCTGCTCGTCTCGTCCCTTATTTTCATAAAAAAAAGTCCAAAAAGTGTCTAACTATATATTTTTTAATAGTATTTAATTATCGCGTGCTTAGTCATGCGCATGTCGCTGACGCGAAAACTTAAGATTTTCACTTACCCAAAAGTGCCCACGGTGGCATGAAGTTTTCATATACAAAAAAAAATGCAAAAATCATAGTAACATTAACAGGTACCTTATTATATCAACAAGCTTTTGATTAGATAATTATCATATCCTTTGGTGGTCTCTTATGGTGATCCTTTTAGGCTCATAAAATTTAGGTTATAATAGTTACTTCACTAATTTTGAACATCGTTAGTGACTTCAATTAGTGAATCGTCATTTGATATGGAAAGCAATCGTTATTCTGTATATCGAAACATTTGCATTTTACTTTTGAAAGCGGTGAATTCAGTTTTCATGCTTAATTGCTCACGAAACGTCTAAAGTAAATAAAGAAGAATAACTGGCTCTACGTCTGATTGGAGTTATTGAAGTACTTGTGGGCGCTCACTTCATTTTGATATTCCACACCCGTTATTGAACTAAGTAAAAACGCTGGAATGCTTTTAAGTCATTGTGAGTTAAATTCAATGCTCATTGGTTTATTTCTAAACAAATACACGCGCTTAAAAAATTGCCTTACAGTTTGTAGATTGCATAGTAATAAGTATAGAAGTAATGTAATAATAATAATAGCTTTGTTGTTTTTGTTAAAATTCATTTCTTAAGGATAACAATTGTTGAAAAAGACGGTGTGTTCAATCCAATATCTAGCTTATTTGGAAACAGTTTTACCAGTGGGAGGCTCCTTTGCACAGGATGCCGGCTAGATTATGGGTATCACAACGGCGCCTATTTCTGACGTGAAACAGTAATGTGTGTTTCGGCCTGAAGGTCGCCGTACTTAGTGAAATTACTGGCCAAATGAGACTTAACAACTTATGTCTCAAGGTGACGACCACAGTTGTAGTGCCGCTCAGAATATTTGGATCTTTCAAGAATCCTGAGCGGTATACTTTGTAATGGGCAGGGCGTATCAATTACCATCAGCTTAACATCTGGCTCGTCTTGTCCTTTATATTTTCACTAAAAAAAACAGATTTATGTGTCAATCTGTCTTTTAAATTTTCAAAACATCTGTTACGGTAATACGTCATCCTATAGATGGTTTTTAAAAAAACTCACCAATGCGTTGGACATGTTAATAACCAGTCGATTTTAGAAATCGACGAAATGAATCATCAAGACGATGTTAAAAATACAATATGTTTTTTTTATTTATTTATTATTTTTGTTTATAAATTACTCTGTAGATTAATTACTCTGTGGGTTAATTTTTCAGTGACTGATCGCGCTCCCTTAATAAAATCGAGGCAACTTTACTCAAACGATCGTTACATAACTGTGTGATAGCTCCGTTTCATTCATCACCGACAAAATAAATTGGTTAAAAAAGTTTTTACTTTAAAAATTCACAGCTTTATTTTTAATTTCATATTTTGACGAATCTCAATTGAATCCATAAAGATTATCTACGCTTTTTCTCGCTCGTGTATAAATTTAATATATTCTGCGCTAATGAAGTAACAAAAAATTTAAATTGAACTTGAACACTGTAGGTTTCTAAGACAGATTTATGAACTCCTTGATATAATTTTGAAGATAAACATAAAAAAACATGTGACGCTTACTAACAAATAGTCGAAATTGTTTTTCAAGAAAACCAGTTAATGGCCCTAAGGCTGTCTTACCTGTATCCGATTTCACCATACTTAATATACTAATTACCAAAACCGTCGTTTTTAAATCGCCTCAATTTTTTTCGTCCATCTATCGCATGTCGCATTACGAACGGCCGCGGATTGAAGTTGAAGTGTTAATTTTATCTCCTGCTTTTAAAACAGTTTTGCCGAGTAGTCTAAGATTCTAGATTTAAGAACTGGTTCCCTAGAGTGAGCTTGGGTTCGAGCCCAACATCTAACAAAAGTTGTTTTGATTTTATTTTTTATTTTATGAATAAACGAAGCATTAAGATGTTTAATATTTTTTTTGGTTAATATGCTGATACAATGTTATCTTGTAAAAAAAATATTTACTTCAATCGTGGTTTCATAAAAGCACACAATTGATTTTTAGTTCTTAAAACGATAAACAATCTCAACATCAAAGAGCGATTACATACAACTTGATGTATAAAATATTGATCCTTGATAAGGGCCGCGTATGTCCACGTCTAATAATGACGTCATCTCTGTCATCAAACACACACCGTGAATGAAAGCTCTCGCAATTAATGTTGCAAAAAGCAGATGGACCGTGAGATGCATAGTTAGCACTGCCTACGGTTAGCACAAATAGCATTAATATAAACTAGAATCGAACGTTGCACTATCGATTAGGAGCTGGCGTTTACAACAATTAATGACCTTCCATGTCCCTAGCTCGACAATGCTATGGCTAAACAAATAGATGCATACCGCGCCTCCCCGTACACAGGGTGTTTCTAAAACACTTCTAATCATTTTCTTCGTAAATTTCAAATTGCGTTTTTTTTTATTGGAGTAAGTTGTTAAAACAAACTTAACTGTTAGGGTAATCAACTGTTGTTACCTTAGATTAATTACGTCTTTGGATGTTTAATAACTTGTCTTGTTGAATTGTCATATATTTTTTGTTTTATTTATATTAATTGTTTGAAACCAATTTTGAAGACTTTTTGTTGCAAATAGAATAGTTTTATGTAAAATTAATGATATAACAATACTAATCTGATTCTCTATAAGCTAATACTTAAACAAGCCTGATGTTATTTATAATGTTCAAAATTTTGTTGTTTTCACACAAATGCAAGGAATTTACGTAATTTTTATAAATATATATCGTGTACAAAGTGTTTTTTAATAATTCGGATGAATTATCTATTAGTATCTAGTATATTAGAAATGATATCAAAAATAATTCTTAAGGAATCAATTTTGAGAAAATAAATGCCTTTTATGCCTTTTTATTAAGTTGAGATACTTCGGACATGCCACGCGACGTGAAGAGCATACTATAGAGAGACTTGTTGTTCAGGGAAGGGTCAACGGCAGTAGGTCAAGAGGACGCTCCCCTATGCGCTGGACAGACCAGATCAAAGCCTAACCAACACTCCCCTCAACACACGTGCCAGAGAAGCAACAGCCATGGATAACTGGTGTAGAATTGTCCGTCTCTCGACGTGACCACAATTGCTCTGTCATGAGTAATCCCACGAAGAAGAAGAATTAAGTTGAGACGCTTAAAAAACTACCAATTACGCTAAAAGGCTTGAATAATTAATTTAAAATACGCAACACTCTGTTTTCAGCGATAGATGGGGTGCAAGTATACGTGCTTGTGTGCGTTGGTACTTGGGTGTGCGTCAGTTTAGGTAGGGGTGCCTATGCTTAGACAATTTTAGTATCACATATTGCAAATAATGCATAGGGGTCATACCGCGGCCCCCCTCCCCTACCGCAGCTTGTTTATGGCACACGCCTCAACGCCAAATAATTGCACTGGTATTTATTGTAACATTAACTTATTACTTGATAATTAGCTTTACCAGTGGGAGGCTCCTTTGCACAGGAAGCCGGCTAGATTATGGGTACCACAAGGGCGCCTTTTGCTGCCGTGAAGTAGTAATGTGTAAACATTACTGTGTTTCGATCTGAAGGGCGCTGTAGCTATTGAAATTACTGGGCAAATGAGACTTAACATCTTATGTCTCTAGGTGACGAGCGCAATTGTAGTGCCGCTCACAATTTTTCGGTTTTTCAAGAATCCTGACCGGCACTGCATTGTACTGGGTGGGGCATATCAATTACCATCAGCTAAGCGTCCTGCTCGTCTCGTCCCTTATTTTCATTAAAAAAAAGCTTTCTATAAATAAATTCGTTATTGCAGTTGGTTTTCATTAAAAGGTAACAATAATGTTGTTTTGTAAACAGGTTATTGAACTTGACCGAAAAGATCCGTCCTCTTTCGAGGCTGCTAAGATTACTATTACTTTAGAATTAAATCTTTGTATTTACTATAAGGGATTTTCCTGATACCCTTACTATTTAGTCGATTCCCGAATGAAATGTTCTTTTTAGGATTTTATTTAATTATTTACTTGGATTAAGGCCCACCAGCAGTTATTACAATAAAACTTATAAAAAAGCAACAAAAGTGTACATATCTATTACAAATTATAGGTGAACACAACATGTATTGATACTACGGTAATCACCGTCCCTAGCTAAAAGTTATAGTACATATACATATATATGTATATAATATAATATTTAAAATTACTTACACAAACAAATACAGCTTAGATAATAAGTGATCAAAATACAACAATAATATAGTAAAGGTTAGACACAAAAAGTATATTGTAATAATAATTAATGTTATGATTTTGTATTAAGTTTGCCAAACAACGTGGAATTTAATTTATGCTTTTTATTTTAAGCAATCTCTGATGTTCTTCCTGAATCTGAATTTTCAATTATATCTTTCGGTTTTCTCTATATTTCTCTGATTGATAATAATATCTCTATTAGCTATCCCCATCTTAAATTGTAGGTTTGATTTATGTATGAAACACGTGAATCGTGTGACGGTTGGGATAGACGCATCATTTCCGTCCATCGGTGCAAAGCCAGCGCAACAGTAAAGATACCGCCATCCTATTGTCCAAATATGAAAGCGAACCACCTTTTGTTGTGAAAATACACGGAAGAATGCACGTTTTATTCGTGTATTATTTATTTTTATATTCGCGCCCGCCTTTCCCGGGCTTTGATTTTTAAATGTGACTGACGCCTATAGATTCACAGTTTTGTAAAAATAATTAAAAACTAAAAGAATTATTGATGACCGATTTCTGTAATACTGAATGGGCATTCCGAAATTAGTGTTTCAATCCATTGTTTTAATAACCGCTCTATGGAGCGTTTTAGGAATTGTATTTGTAAATTGAATTTTACAAAAACATAGGTCTATTAAAAAAAATAAAGGGGTTGCACTCCGGGAGTTCCAGCAGAAGTGAAAATTGAACATAAACAAAGTTGCTTTATTTATCAGTATAAACGTACTAGCATTTATGTGGTTTAATACAATATTCATTTATTGCGCTATCGTACACAAAAATAATAGTATATATTACATAAAAAATTTAACACTTCAGAACTTATACAATTATTTTACATTAAAAAGTTTATCTCCTAGAAAAATCAACTTTTATCCATAATTTCAACGACTGCCTTACGAATTTTCGATCAGGTCAAGTGTCCTGACGCGAGTTTAACATTTTATATCGCAAGCGATGTGCTCAACGCCGTTAAAGAAGCTATCACTTTAAAAATCTATCTCATGGGAACGACCCGTCCCATGTCGACGCCACATGAAGTAACATTTAAACGAGCATGATGAAACCTATCAAGAAAAATCAACCAAATAATAAAAAAGAATGGTCATTTACATATTAACCAATACTCACTAAATACCTATCCTTACAATTTGACCATTAATTGACATCTTTTATACTGCTTTCGAAATAGTGCCATTTTTTCTAATCAGCCTTTACACAATACATACGTTGCTCCCCACTTAAAAGCTATAGTATTGAGTTCAAATTTCCATGAAACGACTGTATACCGGTATTTGCGTTCCACACCTGCATTTCGTATGGAATGAGTGTTGTTCTGAAAATACCATTTCTTACTGTGAAATCGTATTTACACTAAAGAGGAAAAACAGATTATTGATATTGTAACTTAAGTCTATTAGTGATACGCCGATACAACTTACTATATCGATAATAATATACCAACTTCATTTACCATCAGGCTCGATTTCTTCAACTCCTTCTTATTGTTTATTTAGTTGTTATTCTCTCTCGAACGCATTGTTTGTCTAAATGCTGGTTTATTGTCTATTGAATAAATCAAACATGAACATAGTAATTGTAATATTATGTCAGAGCACCATTTAACTCACAACTTGTATGTACATAATTATTTTATTCGCTTTGTTTGATAGCATATCTAAACTTTTATATATACAATCATTGAGATCATATGTTAACATTCTTTTATATTCTTCATAAACCTAAAATAAAATATGTTAGTAGGATTTTACGAGCCATCTTCCACAAATCAACTTCTGCTGTAAGCCTATGTTGCGCGAAAATGCCCTGGGCTTTTTCAACCCAATGCTGGTTGTAGGAACACTTCTCACAGGTTTCCTCAAGATATTATTCTAACCGTGCGAAAGTCGAATAAATGTTTGAAAATAGAAAACAAATTCCTACGGGCGATGATCGCACGAGTACCTCCTGGTCAAGAGGCAATAGTACTGGGCCCTGCGGCACCCAAGCATAAAAATGTAAAAATACAAAAAACTAGAAAATAAACCTAATGTTTTCCATTACGGACTATCTCTATCCATTTCTCGCTGGTAATCCGACTTAAGGTATAAAGCATTGACTATTTAACGTTTGAGTTTATTTGTTGTGTCACTTTACATTGTAATTCAAATGATTTGTAAAACGATGAAAATTTAAATCTTGATTTAAGAGAGTGCTAGTTCTTCTCATTAGCTCAACCCTTTATGAAGTAGCAGTAGATTCAATGTGAAAAAAATATTTTCACATTCATAAGTGTCATTTCCGTGACCTACATGAATAAAATGATTTTGATTTGATTAGTCTTCCTTTTTGCTTCAAACACGTGAGAAGCTTGAACATTAATTGTTAATAATAGCCAATCACTAAAAATATCATATTCTTTAGCACTAGATCATCCAAATATTTACTTTTTACTCATATTTTGTCTAGTTTGCTTCTAAAATATTGCAGCATATTCTCAAGGTGTAGATAAGTGAGCATTAAACCAATAGAAGTAATAGCGAACGACCACGGACACGCATATTTTGTTCACGAAGAACGCTGAAACACAAGCTCGAATTGGAATTCTTAACTAGGCTTGCCGAGATAGTAAAATGTCGAAATTCCCGCAACAACTTGCAGATATCACTAGGATCGGAGTATGCGATAAGGCATCCAGCAAAATTGATCTTGTGCCTCTCCTGGGCTCACTCATCAAGTTCCATTCTTGTGTGGAATATTTTCCACAGAATTTTGTCCTATAATTGAAGGCTTGGATTTATGAAGAATAAGAAGGGTAAAGTTAAAGTAATAATAATAAAAATCAGACACTTTTTGACACAAATTCTAATTTTAACAAATCTTTTATTTTCGGTTCAAAACGTAGGGTTGAATTGTGTAGTGTTTTTAATACTCATATACATTTTGCATTTCTCTCAGTCACACGAAGTCCAATGCATATGCTAGTTATAAAACAAGTGGACCAGTGAGTGTTTATCAGATGGTTTTCTTTTATCTTTCTCTTATTATGGTTTGTCTTCAATATTCAGTCTCTCTTAGCCATTCTCAACCAGTTTAGTGTCGGTTTCCTTCAGATTTCGCCATTTAGCCTGGATTTACGATAGCTCCATCCAGTTTATCCTTGCAGTTTTTATTCACTTTACTGTGGCCATCAAGGCCAATTCATTCCAGGATCAATTTGCCCCACGAGCTATAACTAAAGTCTTTACTCCCTCACTACTACATCTTCAAACACGGCACACATTTGATGGCATTGGTGACCTTACTTTGCTCAAAGATCAATGTTTGATGTTGATTTTAACGTGATATCTCCAGCCTGTACTGATAAGAAAAAAAGGATCTTATAATATAAAATTCGTACAGTAAACCACCTAATGAGAGTTCTTCTAACTAACTAAATCTTATAAAACGGGCACGAAAATAGTTTATTTAATTCCATTATTTAAATTTATATATGCTAAGGCCAAAATAAATTCTTGTTTTAGAAAATTTGTTATGCGTACGGTAAACTCATAAACGGCTTAACCAATGTGATTGCCGGTTTTCACCGATGTATCATAACACCTAACCTTGTAACATAAACGGCCTAATAAATAAACTTGGTAAAAAGTTAAAGTAATATCTGAGAATAAACCAAAAATACGCAAAATGATGACTATATCGCTGACAATACTGTCAATATAATGATAATTTTGAAGGGTTCCGAATGTCAAGGAGCCTTGCAAACGAGGTCGCAGGCACTCCCTCGCTACTAGGTGTTTGTATAATTTTTTAGTGAACTATGTCGGTAACTAATTATTTCGTTCTCTCTTTACAGGTAAGTTTGGCGCGCTACTAATATCAAACAATTCTGGTAAGATTGAAGATATCACATGTACACAGTTCTCTACTAGGGCGATTCTAAATGTAGGAGCACTAAAGGTACGTGATTAGTATATAAAATGACGTTATATACGCATATAAGGATGTATCATTCGCAGTCTGGTAGTGGAACGGCAAAAGTGTTCTGAAAGACAATGTAATATGTTAAACTGATCCAACTCATCTATTGAAACCACACTCAAAGCTTCATCAAATAAACGCTGGTGTCATGTGTAAAAAGTATTTAAACTTCTTCAAAAAAAACTAGATAGATGACTATAATGAAATCGATTAATACTTCTATAAAGTACAGTACATTACAACACAATACATTAAGATAGTTCTATAGCTGTTAATGATAATATTTTAAAGTATTTATTTGATTTTTAGGATATTTTTAATATATAATTTTATCTAACTGACTTGACAGATGCTCTTCTGTCAATAGAAAAAAAAAAATGTAAGTATTTGGGAATAACGACTACGTTACAGCTATCGGTAATGTGTAATAGTTAGTGAGTTAAAATGAAAAAAAAAAACGTAATTATGAGTGATTTTATTTTATGTAGTAATAAAATGATAAGGATTAATACTGTATTTGTACAGCCTTTACATAACCGCTTTAAAATTGGCAATTTTTTAAAGTGTTAAAATCAATATAGTATGTTATCCTTAAGAGATAGTTATATGCCATCGCGGACTTTTCTGTAGACCTACATAAGATACTCAATTCCACCATACATTATTTTGTTATATCTCCAAGGATTTAGACAGCGTTTTTGTTGATAGCTCCCAGACGGCTTTTTATTATTTCGGACACCTTCAACAAATATCGTTAATGTATACAAATGTGTATGCTAAAATTTAACAAATTTTATTAAACCTCCCTCGAGGACCACGTTATCCATTGGTAAAACCAGCATGAGTGTCTCATGCTGGTTTTACCAATGGATATATATGAATAATGATGAAAAAATATATTTTTTAAAGATTATTTGCATGTCAATTTATTTCCAAATTTTACTGTGCATCTACTACTTAAGTACTGACTCGTGCAAATTAATAAATTTCATTTTATTCCAAAAGGTAATCTCAGATTTAAATAAATATCTTTGTAATAATGAATATTGTAGAGAATTCATTTTGAACGTATCGGTATAATCCTCATTGCAGCTTATTATTATTCCAATTTAAGCGATAATACGTTAATTTGATTACATCGATGTCCAGTCGAATTTATTGTGAAATTATAATCAAGTTTATTGGTGAATAATTTACAATATTGTAAGCGTTGATTTATGAAATTTATTAAATATAACATGCGAATGCATTACTTACTCGCGCCTGTTAGCGTCAAACGCGCTCTTGATATCCGAGAGGAGGTAATAAAAGCACAGGGTGGCATTGTAACATTGTATTTTAAAAATACTTTTTTATGAGCAGGACGTTCAGGTGATGGCAATTGATACGCCCTGCCCATAACAATGCAATGCCACTCAGGATTCTTAAAAAACCCAAAATCTTTCTTGTCTAAGCTGAATAAAAAAAAACTATAAGTTGATAGTCGAATGTTGCATATTTTTACAATCACAAATTTAAAATAAGAACTACATAGGTACCATGTCAAAAAGTTTCACTCAAAAATTTCAAACCATGAAGGTTCTATGTCAATTCGAACTATTACAATATCGAAATATTACAATAAAACGGCAATTTCATACTTATCAAAATAAGATATTCTACTAATAACAACATTGATGCTGCACTGATTGTGATAAAACAGTCATAACATTTTCATAAAAAATTCATATTGAATTAAATTTTATCGCGTACATAACACAATGTATTTAGAGACGTGCTCACAGTACCATTGTGCATTATATACAACATATACTTTGGTAAAATAAATACTAGATAATTTATTGCTGACAGACGGAAAGACAGACAGCAGAATCTCATGTTGGTTACCATGCAAGTACAAAACCCTTTAAAGCGTTGTAATGAATCAGTGTTCATGTATAATATACACATACACATATTCTGTGGTATATGTAAACGCGATGGAAAGTTATTCCAAATTTAAAACTCTATCTTTATCTCTTACTACAGAATTATATGAGAGCGAGAAATAATTTTAAACTCGGAGCTCTTAAGACGCGACGCTTCCGACCAAGCCTTGTTCATTATTACTCGTAATCACCCTTCTAGCCTCAATCGATTGATAGCTTAACGTCCAACAAACAAAAACATATTTAGACTTTCTTTATATTTTTTTATTTCTTACACATTCCTAAAGAACTGCTTGAACCAAAGTATTAAAAAAACGGTAATTGCTTAAGACAACACTAAAAGAATGAAAGCGTCGTTAAATCTAGGATAATATAATAATGGCTGTGTCAGTTTTTGCTCCACTGTCATTAAACATTGACATATTTTTTTTTAAATAATATATTAATTGTCTTTGATTCAATGAAGATACAATTATTAATAGAGATAAAAACCAATGAAAATAATAAATCCCCTGTAGTAGTATGAAGTCTTTCTAAACTTGTTCGTAATTAATAAGCTCGGAATTATCTTCTGCTAAATAAAAATGTAAAGTCCTGGTATTTATCGTCACGACGTTACATGATTTCTATTGTCAAACCCTATCGCCACTGAAGTATTAATGTTGACCTAGTTAGTACAAATGAATTATACGTCGAAGGCACTCTTCATACAGATTTCTATATCTTCTTCACTTATGTTAGCCTGGTATGTAAAAACAAAGGACGAGTAAAATAACGTTACAAAGACACAGTGCATAATCTCATTCACAATACCAACAAAATAATTTGCCCTCCACGCTTTTCCTAAGTTTTCCCTTCAAAATCTTCGAATATAGTTATCGATCTTGAAAAATTACTAAATGAAAGTCCTTTTTAATGAGACGTTCTGCAAAATTCCTTTAAAAATAAATATCTCACTGCCAATTATAGAGCCACTAATTAAATTAACTAACAATGCTTAGTTTTCCACTTCGTCTGCTGAAAATGAGACTTATTCCGAGGAATTTTTCATGAGTAAATTTAAAAAAAATGTTTCACTCACCTTTCCCGTCGACTTGTGAAAAGCGAACTACAAATTGGTATTGTATGCAGTTGGCGGCGTTTTGGTGCGAACGTTGCCTTTAGTATTGAAACAAAAGAGGGCTCGAGAGTGGTTGTGAGGGAAGGCGTAGATAGGGCAGGCGTAGCTTTGTCGCGTCGCTCTCTTAGTGCCGAGTACCGAGTGCCGAGTGCCTAGTACCGTCACGCACTAAACGATTTACGCGTCTGCCCGTCTCAACAGTTTCTATTATTGAACTCTTTCATAAAAAAAAACAAAATATATATAAAAAGAGCCTACTATTTCTCCCGCGTGGATTTTAACGTATTATTTCAATTCAAACAAACACTCACTTACAAGGGTTTAACGATTATTCAGCTTTTCAAAATCCAATGTGAAAAGTAAAATGCTTAACATCTATCTATTAGCTTTACAGGGTGAATGAAATGAACAAAGCACAATCAGATAAAATATCTGGCGAACGGAACCAACGATACGGATTAAGCGGACATATTGAGAGATTTGTTCTGCCGTTCCTACGAACGCAATAAGGCTAGAAAGAGCCGAGGAAATTATATCATTCAGTATCCGACGAGTATATTCATCAGCCAGTCATACAGTAATGGAAAGTTTATTAAAAGCAACATTCTGATACTCTGAACATACTTTAAAAACTCCATTATCGTTAGCTTTGTGTCTCTAACTTTCGGGACGTACGTAGGTGTCAATTTTATTGTCTCGTGATTCAAAACGTCCGAAATTTCCATTTTCACTTCGAACGTAAGCTTTTTGAATGTGAGATTTTTCATAAAAGTTATATTTGGCCTCGCTGTGTACACGTATGAGATTAAAACTGCAATGGAACGAAAGGGCCTACATAAAAAGTGGCGATTGAGAGTATAAAAGTTTAGACAATTTGCCGTAGGTATGTAGTTGTGTGAATTTTTCACTAACTTACCCGACTTGAGCGACGTTCAAACGAATATATTGTTTGGATGTTTGAAACGTTTGCTTTGTAGAATAACTTTGATATAGGGTACGGGGTAGGCATAAGGGGCGGAGGGGGGATTACAGCACAAATTATAAATAATAGGCGAACGTTATTTTTCGAATACATTTTTCATTTTATATTGTAGGAAGGCGGGTGTCGCGTAGGAGGTTAGGGAGTTAAAATAAAGAGAAGCGCAATTGAATTTTTAATATTTCATGAAGTGGGATGGGCGGTGCGCCCCGAAGCTGTTTTAATGGGGTTACGACGTTCTATTCTCACCCGCTTAAGCTGCCGCTATCGCTTCCGCTTGTGACTTCTAATTGGTTTTCGTAAGCTGTCGAGACAGCTTACAGTCATATTTTATTATATAATTTATCTTATATGCTTTATTATAAATGAATTAGTCACGCAAAATTGTTAGTTTTACATAATTATATCAATTCTTTGGTCGATTTGTATTTCGTTGATATATCTAGGATAACAATTATAATTAACAATATTTATTATAATATTGTTTTTAAATATGTTTAAAGATTTATGGCGTAATTTTAAATCATTTACTTTCTTTTCCTATAATATTATCTAAACAAGTATCTCAATTTTAATTTAACTAGCTAAGCAAAACGTTTCAAAGATAATATATAAATATGGATCGTTATATAGTATGTATAATAGATAGAAGATTGACAGAAGGGGACAAATCAGTTCAATATCCAGAATATGTTTAATACGCGAACAGGATTATTATAAATAAATGACTTTGTTTTGGTCTGATGGGCGCCGAAGCTAGCGAAATTACTGGGCAAATTAGACTTGACATCTTACGTCTCAAGGTAACGAGCGCAACTGTAGTGCCACTCGGAATTTTTGGGTTATTCAAGAATCCTGAGCGGCACTGCATTGTAACGGGCAGGAAGTATCAATTACCAACAGCTGAACGTCCTTTTTATATGGAATAGGAGGACAAACGAGCGTACGGGTCACCTGGTGTTAAGTGCTCACCGCCGCCCACATTCTCTTGCAACACCAGAGGAATCACAAGAGCGTTGCCGGCCTTTAAGGAAGGTGTACGCGCTTTTTTGAAGGTACCCATGTCGTATCGTCCCGGAAACACCGCACAAGGAAGCTCATTTAACAGCTTTGTAGTACGTGGAAGAAAGCTCCTTGAAAACCGCACTGTGGAGGACCGCCACACATCCAGATGGTGGGGATGATATCCTAACTTGTGGCGTGTTGTGCGAAGGTGGACCTCGGCGGCAGGATTCCGGTTAAACAGCTCTTCGGAACACTCCCCGTGATAAATGCGGTAGAAGACACACAATGAAGCGACGTCTCTACGCATCGCCAAGTGATCCAGCCGTTCACAGAGCACTGGGTCCCCGACAATTCGAGCTGCTCTGCGTTGCTCCGTGTAACTCGTCCTGCTCGTCTCGTCCCTTATTGTCATAAAAAAATCTATATCCAATAATCTCGTATATGCATAATGTATTAATAATAATGAACTGTCGCTCGTTTAAATTTTCAAGCAAATTAAACATTTTAATTTGAAGAACACTAACACGGTTTCAAGCGCTCTAAATAAAAACTATTAAACAATGCCGAAATGCCAAATAGAAAAACATACGTACATGTTATACGAACATTGCTATTGAAGCCTGTGTACAGGTTTTGAACGTTTTAATTGCTAAAAACTCACAATTTGAAATTGAAATGAAAAAATCAGACTTCAATAAGTCGTTTCAACTTTTTTAATCAAGGCTTTTTTATATCCGCATTTTTTGTAAAACGGCATTCGTATTACCCTCGCATCTAAGTTCTACATCCACTTTCATATCGAAATTATTTTTGAGACATGAGTTTTACTAATTCTAGCAATGTTTTGTATAGTATATATTGGTTAGCGATCCTACCTACTAAGCTAGAGGTCCCGGGTTAGAATCCCGGTAGGTGCAAGCATTTATATGATGAATATGGATGTTTGTTTCCGAGTCATGGATGTTTAAATGTATTTATCTATGTTTATATGTATGTTTAAGTAAGTATATTGTATTAAATATATCTTTGTCTTGCAACCCATAACACAGGCTATATATGCTTAATTTGGGGCAAGATAATTTGTGTAAAAAGTGTATCAATATTGTGTAAAAGTGTGTTAACTAAAGCTTAAAATATTTAGAACTGAAAACGTTTTTTTTAATTGTTTATGTTTTATGGATGTTTCTTTATATTAATTACAAGTGAACTGTCAAACGCTTTGCCATATAAATTAAATTCCCCGCGCCCGCTCATTGTATGAATCGTCTTAAGTAATGAAATGTCATTGACTGAATTATTTGTATTTCGAATATATAGTTATTTCTAAGTAAAAAAAATCAAGGTTCTGGAAAAGTAACCATCAACGTGTATACTGTAACCTTTTCCGAATTACGCTGAATCTTATATCATATTTTAATTCTTATTAATATTTCGATAGGCTCAGTAGTTTTTGTATTACAATCGAATAAAAATCCGCTCTCCATTAAATAGCATAGATACCTATTTATGGTATTATGTTGACCATTCCAATTTGTTTGTCATAACAATTGAAAATTGCGTTCTGTTGTTTTATTTTAATATCATATTAATATTTTTTCTGCAACCATAAACAAACGTTTTCAAATCATTAAATATGATTTCAAAATTTATACGACATTACGGTTTGCCCAAAGACAGTAATATCTTTATTAACATTTATAACCTAAGTATTTTCTTAAATGGTTTCCTAACATTAACTCAAGAACCCAGAATAAATAAAAAGCACCTGAGAAGCTTTTTTTGTAGAAGCTTCATTTCAAAGTTTTTAACGTAACTCATATATTATGAACTTTTCCTTATTAGTTACCCCTGTGCTAATAAGTTATAATTATATAAGTCAGCTAACCTTTTGCAGTACTCCAGCAATGTAGAGGAAATTTGTAATTACTGCGGTGATCAAAGTTCATGGTATCAGCCTTTACACGGCAGCTCTTTACTGAATTACTGAGGCTATATTCAATAATAACTTTAGCAAAATAACCTTATTAGGTTGAGTCTTTTGAGTAAAGCGGCCATCTAATGGCTCCATAAACTTACGATGTTTTTTTAAACATCAAGATTTATGTACCTTCTGACCGCAATTTTGTTAGCTTTAAAGTGGTATCGCACTCCGGAAACTCTTGAAAAAAAAAGCTTTTATCCTTTTTTGTACTCCTGATTATAATATGTAGTAAAATTACATACTGAATTGCATAGCAAATAAATAGACTGGCATTTGTTTTTTATTAATACTGGAAGGGAAAGGGAACCGGGTTAAACTGGTATGCTCTTAAAATATAACAAGATAAATTAACTAATACACGCTTTTTGTTTACCATATAGAATATGGTATGTAACAATTAAGTTTAATTTACATCTGTTTTCGACCCGTTATTTATTGCGCTAGCATTGCTATTTTTATAACTAGTCATATTTTAAAAATGTTGCCCAACTATGCCCATAACAGCCTTATACGTAGCATAAATAACAGCTGATTAAAATAATTGCATCGCTTGTAGCAGGCTGAGTTTTTTTATAGTTTAAATATGTATTATGTTATGTTGAGGGCTGTTTTGTTGGCATAGAGGGATGCTAACAGTACCCATTGTCTGTTGTAACACACCCTGTATGTATATGTTTTGTTTGGTTAATGAAGTTACAGGCTGCTATGAAAATATATATTTTAATTAATCTTTCCATCGAGTTGGTCTTCTTCTGTTTCTTTTTCTTTGTAGTCTTCAGTCTCTATACAGAATTATTTTTATGGTAAATATACAAATGATTTAAGTTTTCTAGAGACTCTAGACTCGTGTTGTCTCAACACGTCCTGAGGATGCCTCGTCCTGTAGAGGCGAAACATGTGTCGCATTGTTTTAAAAACAAATATTGGCGGAATTAACACTAAAGAAAACTTAAATCATTTGTATAATTATGGATTTCCGCAAAGTAACGCCTAATTCAATAAATTTATGGTAAATTTTTTTCTTAAGTCTCGCCAGGCCACCTGTCCATTACCACTTCAATTTTAGTACGTCGCTCAAGCCATTGGTTACTTTGAATATTATATAAATATGAATATAACATATTTTGTCTAGCTTCCTAAATTTGAGCATGCTTTGGTCCAGTCTTCCCTGGTAGTTAGAATTTTTTATATCTGGCTTTAGCCATGAATATCTATATTTGACACGCGTATGTCAAATAGTGTAAGAAGTTCATAATTTCGGTTTTCTAACTATCTGTTATATAATATGTTGTACTCTCTTTTTAATATTTACAACGTTATTTCTCCCTTCAAAACTGATTCCCTTTTTCAAATATATATATTTTCTTGCACTGAATCGACTATGATACACAGTTTCTTGTCTCAAAAAATATTAAAAGGTTATCAAAAAATGTCCAATTATGGTCCACCTTTTTTATTTACAACTTACTATGGAAAGATGGTATAAAATTCCATATTTACTCACTTTCCAAGTACATACCATTAAAAATAATAAACGTGCGTTATTAGTTTCAAAACGGGTTGCAGCTATTTTATTAAATGATATTAATTTGAGTGCGGTCTACCACTAAAGCTTCTATCCGTCAGTGTCACTACGGGGAAGCGCTTGATTTAAAACAACACAATATTATTTGTGAAACGAGATATTAATCGTCTATTATTAGTGGTGTGTTTACATAACGCCAGCGCCATTCTCTACAGCAATGTTATTGTAAATGCGACCTAAGTACGCGCTCAATGTAAATGGCACATTATAATGTGTTTTGAGTAAAAAGCAAACATAATATAAGACCAGGATGTTGCGATCGAGTATCATAACTTTATCGTGAATGGGACTGACATTGTGAGACGGTACATTGTATTAATTGTACTTTCAACTGTTCAATGGTTATGTTTACGATTTCACAAGTTTATTGAAATTTGACTGGTCACTATGCGCTATGAATGATGCATTCAATACTTAAAATCAACGTTTATGTATCAGTTAAGTTTAACATCTACAGCCTGATACTATAAATTGGCGTGAGGCAAAAAATACATAAGTATTTTCGTCGGGGCAGCTAGAATATTAACCAATGTATATTAACTCTTATATCATATATATTATATGTCTAAATAGACTGTGACAGCTGTGAAAATGTCGAAAAAATTGAGGTTGATAGTTAACCTCTATTTTGAACAAGAACGTATAAGACGTAGCTTATCACGCACACTAAAGCTAAAATATTGGCCTGTTTTCATTGGTTGTCTAGCAACAAGAGACTCTATCTAGACGTCTACGTTGTCTAAACCCTATGTGTTACGGCGTATTAGTAATTATATAGTTTTCATATCATTTTCGTGTCCTGTGCATTATGGAAATTCACCAAAATTGCTACTTTACAAAAAAATAAATAAATTTGAAAACAAAATTTTTGAATGATGCGGGACTCGAACCCGCAACCCCTCGAGTTCCGTGCGAACGCTCTTTCCACTAAGACAACCTGAGAGTTGAACAAGATAACAAGATTTATCAACGATACGTCATTCTAACGGTTGGCTCATTGGAAAGCGGGTTCGTTAATTTTATTTGTGTAATTAATCCCAGAAGTGTGGATATCACTTTAAAAAAAAACTAATATTAGTATAATGTCTAGCAGCCAACATATTACTGCATAAAATAAATAAGCGATGCCTATGATTAAATTGGATATATTTGAGTTATATCTATGACAGCGACTTATAGCGAAATAGGTCAGTATTTCCACATTCATTAATAATCGGTGGCGGTTATCGTTTGCGCTGTGGTTGGTGCTGGTTGCAAGGTAAGCAGGTCAGGTCTGTCTGTCGCCTCAACTCTGACCCACATATCAACAATGAGCTTCCGCAAACCACCGCGCAATTAAGCGAAACAGCTGACATAAAAAATTGCCGAAACAAAGAGCGAAGGGTGGGTAGCCCCTGCACAATTTATCATGGCAAATAAAAACGCCGAATTAAAAATAATAGAAGACGGACTAGTGGGATCGCGAGCGTTTAGTACGAACCCGCGCCGTCCACAATATAATGTCGTTTGTTTTTTACGGTCGGTCAGGGTGCGAGAGGGTAAACTAAATCGATACAGCCGTGAACAGTTCAATTGGAACCTGCTTAGTGCTTACGCAGTTGTCGCTTATGTAGCAATTTTGTATGTTTCTGTGTGTCTCAAAAATAATCCCGAAACGGACACAGACCTGAGAATACAACGTAAAGAATTATTTATTTATTTATTTATTTACTTATGCAATTGGTAATATAGCCAAAACACATTTAAAATTAAAGAAGAAGGTAAACTGTTTCTGTGGTGTGTTTTTTTTTCTTTGAAAATAAGGGACGAGACTAGCAGGACGGTCATTGATACGCCCTGCCCATTACAATGCAGTGCCGCTCAGGATTCTTGAAAAACACATAAATTCCGAGCTGCACTATAATTGCGCTCGTCACCTTGAGAGGTAATATGTTAAGTCTCGATTGCCCAGTAATTTCACTAGCTACGGCGCCCTTCAGACCGAAACACAGTAATGTTTACACATTACTGCTTCACGGCAGAAATAGGCACAATAACTTGTTTTGTGTGTGTGTGCGCGTGTCGTGTGTATGTATTTATTTTACTCTGTGCATATTTCATTTTTCAAACTTGAGTTTATATTGCGACAAATGTATAAGTATGTTAGAATAACCAATGTTATATGATTTCGATGATTCGAGCAATATTCGTCCTTAAATTTGGTTTTTGATATAATTTTGTATGTCGTGTTCGATAGTCTTCTTCTTCTTAGTCGTTCCCTCACCACTGATCGTGACTCATATTTAATCCGTCAACGAGCTGTCTCCATCGGTTTCAGTCCATCACCTGTTGAAGTTCCCGCTTATCGGCGTCTTCAGATTTTTCGGAAATTTGATACGACCACCGTTACTCAAGGCTCAAGGATGTCAGCTCGTCTGCATGCAACAAGGCCAAAGCATCACTATACGCTGAAAACAGACTGTGTACAGAACAGGAAAATTAGGCTTGTCGGTATAACCACCAAGACCAGCTTTCGTCGCGTTTTGATATAATTTACTTGATTATGAGCGTCTAAGTTTCCCGCGTCATTCAATGTTTGTTCAAGGGCCTGTAACTTACACTCTTCGCTTATATAGACAGCAAAACCAGAGAAATAAATTTTAGGTGGGTATATTTTATTTAAGAATAACATGTTAAGAATCAAATAAATATATTTCAAATTCAAATGTTTTTATTCAAAATAGGATCCAAAATCACTTGCGGCCATTTTCAATAACGTATCTCTAGTAACGGATATATAGCTGTCACCGATAAAAGACAAGATCTTATCTATAGCTATGTCCAATATAGTTATATTCCAATGCTTTATGTCGTTAGGTTATTGAAATATAAGTAAGCATAAAAGGATAGATTTGTCTACCTCTAGTAAGTTAAACTAAGGATAGATAGGTTATTGTAAACGGCCGTTATTGAACTTCAAAAACTATCAACACAATTAAAAATAGTGTGCCCCAGACCTGAGAAGAAAGAAAGAAAAAACAGAAACCAAAAAGGCGTACGGCGTTCGTAACTTTATTAGTTCATCATGTTGTCAAAGCATATACATCGCCCAATAAAAAACTTACTGACTCGACTTAACAAAGTAGTTGGCTAAACAAGTTTTTTTTTTCCTCGTCTTTATATTATGACTGTCGCAATTTAGCATAAGAAAGCGATCTGGAGAAAAAGAAAAGTTATGTTGTATTGAAATCTAGGACAAATTAAAATGTCAAACTGTATTATTATTTCAACATCAGTTATTGTATACCTGACCTTTTTTACCTACCTACCTTTGAACTGAAGAACAAAATATCAGTTTCACAAAGTTTTTGTTAAATTTTTAAATACTCTACTCTAGATTCTATGAACCATTTCGCAACAAAATTTCACTGAAACCTCTTTAGTACAATTTTTAAGAAACAATAAAAAAAACTCATTTCTCTCGGACTTATAAATTTAAACCTGAGAGGTTTCGTTACGCAAAATTATTAGAAGTATTAGAGCTTTAGCTGTTTTTTTGCCAAGTCTTGTGCTAATAAAGAAAATATTACGACTGGCCATTCATCCTGACATGATAAAGTGTTCTTTATTTTAATAAATATTATATTATGTCACAGTAGACATATGTATGTACATAACATACATACATATGTATGTACATATGTCTACTGTAATTACGTTGTCATTGAATCCCTGTGTAAGGGAGCTAATTTGTACAAATTACTATATTTTTTTTACACTACTTTAAATAATCTGTATGTCTCAAAATCTTTTGTACATGTCAGTTATTGATATTTTTACATTAGTGATTAGTTAATTTCTCAGTTATATTTTTAATACTAACAAAGAGTTTTTACGCATGCATACTATGTTCACATTTTCAACTAAAATAATAACTCCTTTGATATGGCAATTAATATATAGATAATACGTGACCAATTTTGATTTATCAATGTGTGTGTTATATAGTGGTTTAATATTCGAAATACTAAGCGTGGCTGACTATTGACGACATGCAAATAAAAATCAGTTACAGTAACAATGGATTCACTTTCCTTTTCTATCTTGCTCTACCTCCGTCTATCTATGTTCTTCTCTCTCGCTCGTTCTGTTTGTCTATATTGTAAATCTATGGTTTTAATCAAGCACGGTCATAGAACTATGTAAAAAGCAATGAATATGTAGAATAAAGCAGACATTGAGACGTTCGTTTGTGTCTCAATATGAATAGAAAAATAGTTTGTCTGCGCGTTGCAAGTTGGAATGAATGGACCTTACAAGTAGCACTCGTTCTGAAAATCGCGATCAAAAGGGGATATTTCTAACGAATCGCTATTCGTCGCGTTTGGAATTCTTAATCAAGTGTTGTCAAAGAATCATAATAACGGCTAAGCCAATTAATTTATTTGCCTGTAACCGTCTCCTATCAATTAGTAGAGAAGCTATTCAAAAACACAAGCTCAAGCCGATGATATTTTACGCGCATTACAAGTGCTACGTTACTTGTAGGTACTTGATAGTTGCGATGATTCAATTTGCTAGTACTTTATATTGAGTTAAAAAATTAATAGATCATATCAAAAAATAAAAAGCCAATTTCAAAGATAATTTTTTTTTTTTTTGGGAAGGGAGGACAAACGAGCGCATGTGACCCACCCGTTTTTAAGTGAGCCGCCCACATTCTCTTGCAACAACAGAGGAATCGCAAGAGCGTTGCCGGCCTTTAAGTCAGGTGTACGCGCTTTTTTTCAAGGTACCAATATGCCATATCGTCCCGGAAACAGTGCACAAGGAAGCTCATTCTCTACAGCTTTGTAGTACGTGGGAGAAAGCTCCTTGAAAACCGCACTGTGGAGGACCGCAACACATACAGATGGTGGAGATGATATCCTAACTTGTGGCGTGTCGTGCGAAGGTGGAATTTAGCAGCAGGATTCTATTCAATCTATAGGATATAATATAACTATACAATATATTGAAAGTCAAAATTGCCTACTCGAAAAAGTTCGTATCAGACCTGGGAAGAATGGGTGCAACTCAGCCGGCTTCTTTTTTATAAAAATATGGTTTCAAAGTAATATCGTACAATAAAACTTATTGTTTAATAGCTTGAGGGCGGGCGCTCCATTCTCTATCTGTTGTATTATTAAGAAAGTCATTTATTTTTCAGTAACCTTTACCACACAAACGTTTCTTTTGAATTTCGTAATGCATTTGTTTTGTACGTTTTCTGGGATCTTGTTGTAGAATAATACATATACATCGCCGCACAGAAGACTTACTAAATCGACTTAGCCGGGTAGTAGGCATTATACGTTTGTGTTTATTCCTGATGTTAATATTATTGTTATGACAGTTTCTAGAAAATTCACATAAGTGCCTATTTACATACATAATAACATTATCAAGAATATATATATGCGAATATGTAACGAATACCGTTCAAAGCTCATAAAAAACAACTGAACTTAACCTTTAGAATATTTGTCGTTTCCCGTAAAGCGTTGCAGCAGATTCAATCTGGCTTTAAATTTCTAGAGATAAAAAACAGCGACTACGCTAAAATGAACAGCAAATATTTCAAAGTAACTTTTTACGAATGTGTTCAGTGATGTTACACTTTGAAAAGACGCCATTCGCAATATTATTCGTTGACGAGTATTTAAAATATTTTCAAAGGTTTTGATTTTTTGTTATTTTGGTCTTATATTTATTATGACAATAAAGGACGAGACAAGGAGGACTTTCAGCTGACGATAATTAAATCGCACTGTCCATTACAATATCAAAATATCTGTTCAGGATTCTTGATAAACCCAAAAACTCTGACCGGCACCACAATTATTGCGCTCGTCACCTTGAGACAAAAGATGTTAAGTCTCATTTGCCCAATAATTACAAATAGGTAATTTCAAACGGTGCCCTTCAGACCGAAACACGAAAGTGTTTAAAAAATTAATGCTTCACGACAGAAATAGACGCCGTCGTGGTACACATAATCTAGCCGTCATCCTGTACAAAAGAGCCTCCCACTACATGATAATAATAATATTATTAAAATTGATCAATTGGTTACAAGTGAAGTTTAAAGACACTGATATAAACTTAATTTATCTGAAACGCTGACTAAATCTACTAATAGATGAATTAACAATATAAGCACATAATGTAACCCTAACTATTCACAAAGCCTATTTCAATTCGTATCAGTCTAGATTCGGAGGCCTTTGTTTCGTAACAATATGCGTAAATACCCAAATACTAATTAATATCGAAAGCTCCCAGAATGGCTAAACAAAAGACAGTAGCTCATATAACTGACGGGAAATAGACCTTTGGATATCAGACTACACCGGCATTGGAATGGCAGACATACAATGCTCTCCAACGATATGGATCAATCATTGATTTCGTAACTTTAACGATACAATCCTAAGTACTATATTGTATTAAATAATACTAGTTGACCCGACAGACGTTGTTCTGTACATAATAAATAAAATACTGTTTTTTTATGAATTTGTCAATAATATTTTATAATATCAAGATATGTTTCGTAAAATGTGCTCCCGGAGTTATTATAATGAAATTTATTTAGAGGTGTATTAAATTAAATATCTACTAAGTTCTTTTATTTACTATAAGATTTCGTTGCTTTTTATTGTCATATATTAAATACTATTTTTTTTAAATAGCTGGGGTAGGCCTTAAACAATATAGATCGCCTATTTCACGTTCTTGTGATACACTTAAATATATTATAGAACGTTTGTTAGCTATGAATAACAGGCAGCCTAAGACCCACTTTTCGGCAAACGGGTTAATAGTAATCATATATTATCAAACTTAATGAAAACTCTTAAAAAATCAATACAAAAACTATGATAACATCATCCACGTAAACAGAAATATATATAAAAAATGTTCATAAAATGAAAACTACTGGGCTACTAAAACTAAAGAAGAATCACGAAAATAATAAATTTCAACGTAATCAGTGTACATACATAAAAAAATACCAATCGAATTGAGAACCTCCTCCTTTTCGAAGTCGGTTGAAAACAATATCATTCAAAGTAATGAGTACAAAACACGTTTGATAAAGGAGTACATTACCACGTAACGAGTGATTACAGTAATAGAGCCGGTAGTGTTTAACATTCACACGTTTGATCTTATTCGCGTGAAACTAGTAGGCTAGTAATAATGTATGGAGATTATACTTTGTGTCGTTTCGTCTCCCCGACGGTGGCGACGCCGCCGCGCTACGTAGCGGGGTCGGCGGGGAGTTTTACTTAGCTGATGACTTATTAAGAGCGCATTCTTTGGAAGTGTCTGACTGTCTGCCGCGGGTTTAATGGCGTGGGGTGCTTTTTGATTTCATTCGCACTTCATGTCCCATTTTTTAGTAGAATGGCATTCGATGGATGTTATTATTTCTAGTTTTAGCTTGTTTCTCTAATTAGCAGCCTTAGTAAATATTTGATATATTTACTAACTTGCGACTTAGTTTTGAAGTAAAAAATGCCAGTTGTAGAGACTGGTGATATAAGTGAAAACTTAGAACTTTTAGTGTTGAAATTGAAAATATTATGAAATATCATAATGCTTAAAGCAATTAAATAATTAATATAAATTAAATTTTAAAACTTATTTTCTATAATGCATTAATCAATACGATATATTATACACATTGAACTTTTCACTAAATCCATTCAATTTTATTTAAAAAACATACACAGCACTAATGTTGCAGAATACGTCAGCTGTATAGCTACAGATATACATTTCGGTGTCGCGAACTCACGAGTTTCACCCATCCAAGTGTCTAACTTTATATATTAATATCCGGACGACCGAGCCTTGCTCGGATTTTTAAGAATGTACAAAACTTGAACAAAAAAACAACTAATAGGACATCTGGATTCGAACCGGGGTCTTCTGCTTTCCGGATCACCCAATGTCCCATCTGAGCTATAATAGTCTTGTATATAGTGGCGAAATTTACCTTTGTATTCTAATGTTATTGTAGCTGCTCCTCATTCGAACATGGATAAAACCATTTTTTTTTAATTGAAACCTAGCGTGATCGAGTTATCACCTACGAAATCCAGTGCATTCTTAATTTTATGAAAGATATAAGATATCTACTTTATTACATATCTGTCATCGTGATGGCAGCGTTTGTAAAATTGTTTTCGTCTGACCGTTTCTTCTCCGCCTTACTTTGTAAACCCGACCACCACGAAAAATTATTTTCATTTTTCGGGTTATAAAGCCTATGACACTCACATGTAATGTGCCTTCTATTGGTAACATAATTTTAATCGGTTCTGTAATTCCAGAGATTACCTACAACCTCAAAAACTTTACCACTTTATTATATTACTAAAGCTTATGTTAACGCATAGGTTAGGAAATTTATTTTCTTCAGAAAACTCAAACTTATTTTATACTAAACAATTAAGTTGTGAGAAAGTTTATGGTGTCATTTTAATATTTCATATTCTTTTAGGATAAAAAAAATTCAACAAACAAACAACCGACTTCAAAAACACTATTACAAAACAATAGATATAATGGACACTAAACAGTATAAAAATAATTGCGTATTTTTATACAATCTAATTAATTAATCTAATTCTAGTTACGATTTTTTTTTTGGAATCGGTGCTGCGACCCGCTCTCGCCTCTCGCCTCCTCACGACTCAAGCACATCTCACCTATAACTATGTATGTAGTAACAAACCTCTCTTGGATGACACTGACTCCAAAAATTATTATCTAGAGTATCAAAGATTATTATTAAAGATATAACAGATAATATTAAATATTGATTTAGTCTGCTAATTGTAAATTAATTTCATTTGTGCAATCATTTCTATATTTCCTTCTCCATGCCTATCACTATATTACTTTTTAAAATTCAAATTTAAGTAAAGCGAAATATATAGAAGCTATAAATGTCTCGATTGGCCCAGATTAGCTGCGTAAATCGCAATATTCACTCGGCGCATGCCTGTGTCGCACCAAGTCACCGAACCACACATAAATTGACTTATTCGATAGCAAAAAGGAACGCAACCGATCGAAATTAACTCAGCTACCCTCTGGCGTTACGCCACGACATTTAATCACTTTATTAAGCCCATAAAATGACGAGGCCATCGTAATCCTACAGAACAATGGGCCACATGCGCTCGGAGTGAAACAAATCTTAGTTCTGATATGAGTACAAGTAAACATGCGAAGAGCCGAATGATCCGAACATATTCACGTACAATACTTAATTAAAACTAACCTTGGGCCTGTGAACTTAACACTTGTTTAATTATTACTTACTCAAGTTTCGGCTATAAAAACATTTAATAAGAAACAGTATTTATGTACGCGTGAGTAATACACACTCATTTAAAAAAAATATATGCTTTTTGCCAGCGAAGCACTTGTACAAGTGGACTCCGTTAAATACATGGGCATACCTGAACTATCGTCTAACTTAGAAAGTCATCACAGCATAAGGAGACGAAATCAATCTTAATTTAGAATCTTGTACAGGTTTATTGGGAAGAACTCTTTAGCTTGTATAATATATAGCTATCGAGCCTATTTGGACTAATCAACGATGACGTCAACCGGTTTGGATATATTCGCGATCGCGTCGCGCACATTTCGCGCTAAACGTCTTTGACGTCACAAATAAATTTGTTATTAATTTATACCTGAGAATAAACCATTAATATGCAAAATGTTATAAATAGACATTTTGCTTATGTTTGGTTTATTCAGACGTATAACGTTTCCCGTGTTTATTTGCACGACTTCTAGTTATTGGGAAAATTTTAGAATTATCATTGTATTGACAGTGTTGTCAGTGATATAGTCAACATTTTGCATATTCTTGGATTATTCTCAGGTATAACTTTATACCAAATTTATTTGTAAGGCCGTTAAACTTCAATTGGGCCACAAAGCATAAACGCTCTTGAATAAAATCATTGTAAGCGAAACGATAAATGCTGTTAATTAAAAACATGAGCAACAAATCCTCTCCCACTATTTTAAAATTATAACTTTATGCCACTTTAACGTATAACATAGGCCTGGTAAGTTTCAGCACAGCCAAATAAATTTCGTCTCTGACAAACGAGTGCTTGGATGAATGACAAAAACAACAAAAAGCATTTTTTTATATCTCGCATCCTCTGATACGAGCCCCCGTTCCTGTAGCCTTGTTGAATATTAGAATTGCAATTCTTTTGATGTCCTTTGATGAGCGGAGATTTAAGCGATGCTGCAGTTCCAAGTTAAAAGTTGTAATGTATGCGAGTTGTTTCTTTTTAACAGTGACTGGGGCCATTCTGAAATAAATATATTAACTGTGGGGCAGTGCAAGTTGACCCTTACGTGAATGCCGAATGACGTGAATTAGCAGAATGTAAAAAATGTGAAATCTACGTTACCTTTATTCAAACGAAACAAAACTTATAACTATACTTACAATACTATGGTTATATTAAAATAAAACTATCAATACGGGGAAGCGTATCAAGAATACGGGTAGTATAACAGCTTTGGATAGCTAGGCTGATCCGTTGACCGAAATAGTTGCCAGCGCTTGGGTAGTAGCCTTATTGAGGTGCGAAGATAGTACTTTAGACATTCTCCGCGCCTCTTGGCCTCACGGCCCAAGTGTCTCGACACGAAACGGCACAAAGGTGTTAAACTCACTGAGAACGACATATTCGCGAAAAAATATAATATAAATGTGAATTGAATTAATTTTTATCAAATATTTTATATAAATTTTTGGTCTATATTTATAATTTTATCGGATATTGATAAAAATTTGACTTTTCAGTGCGCTTTTGGTAGAAATAGCTACGGAGGGTTATCTTAGGCCGCAGTATTAGATGCAGCTTCGTTCATTTCGAAGAAATAAAATGTTGTAAAAAAACCGGTAATAACTTTCACTTGTATCATAGTGAGATATTTATTACGCAGATGAAGAAGCAGGCTTATTATTTTATATAATAACTAGTGGACCCAACAGACGTTGTCCTGTACACACGTCTTAAATTTGCAAAATCTGACCAGCCGTTAAGAGGAGTTCTTATTTATATGGACGGAGAGAATTATATTATATGGACGGAATTGAGAATCTAAACAAATCTCAAATTCACTGAGACAAACAAAAAAATCATCAAAATCGGTCCAGCCGTTTAGGAGGTAGTTTAATTGTGAATCTAAACCATTCTCGAATCCACCTGAAGACACACACCAATCTCAAATTCACTGGAACTCACAAAAATATCATCAAAATCGGTCCAGCCGTTTAGGAGGTAGTTCAATTGTGAATCTAAACCATCCTCGAATCCCCTTGAACTCACACAAAAAATTTCATCCAAATCGGTCCAGCCGTCTAGGAGGAGTTCAGTGACATACACACGCATACAAGAAATATATATATAAAGATTATAAATAAGTCAATTGTTTACCTCCATTCTTATAAAAGTTTACCAAACGTTAAAAATAATCACTGGTATATAACATTAACCAGAAACATATAATTAATATATTATATAAAATCCATAAATTTTTTCCTTTTTAATTCGACACAGCCGTTCTTATTATAGTTATAGCATTTTTATATTATGTTTTTACTGATTTTCCTCTTAAAAACTTCATGACCACTGCAACATAAGTCCACACGTGCCGCTATTTATAATTTAGCGATTTGTTAAAAACAATGAACAATACAATAGAAAATGAACCATATCCGGACCTTTCTGTTAAAGAGAAAAGTTAAATTTCATGGAAATTTAACAACCGGTGAGACGTATTAAAGGACGTCGGTGAGACCGTGAAATCCTCGAGCCAACAAGTGTTAGGGCTAGCACAGCAGAGATAAGCTGAGCGGGTAGGAAGACATGTTTTAAGAGAGAATAGCTATTGTTATACAGTTTTAATGTACAATGACATAATTAGATGTTACTAGTATGTCTTCAGACAAACAATATTAGATTGCAAATAATTGAATGAGATTTCATAACAATAAATAAAACTTGTTCGATTATACAATTCACGCAATATTAACTTATGTAAACATAATCATTGTATTAAAATAGTTTATAGGTGGATCTTTGATTGATCCAATAAGGTTTGGATGATTTTGTTTAATAAAATAAATATAATACAATATTGTCTTGGTATTCATAGCGCAGATATATCATATTATAAAGTAGACAATATTATGTTTCCAATTAAGAGTATATTTATATAATTGACCCGCTTATCTTATGCAACATGACCTGTGCCTAAGGTCACAACGGACCTTTCTTTTTGCGCCCGTCTCACGCAAATCGTGTAGGACAACATTAAGTACATTACCGCCGCCGACAGCCTTTTTTGAACTTAACAACCCTAATAGACTTGTTTAGTGCAAGCCACGATAACACATTTTTAATGTTTGCCTCAACGCGTTGCATTTTCTCTATTAATTTTCTTCATTTACTTATCACACTGTGTATATATTTTTCCTCTTCTCTATTTAATTGGATTAAAAGATTCGTAAATGCTTCATGACGTAACTGGGAGTTTTGTAAACCACAACAGGTGTTTAGTTCTTTTGTTTAAAATGTAACGATAATGCACAGATTTGAAAACAATGGTACTGGATATTGAAATATACGTTTGATTGCTGCATATTGTGGCAACATAGGCAACATGCAAGAGTCTAACTCAAGTTATCCGATATTCCGTTGTTACGAAATTCTAGAACGTTCCATATGCATATGTTGTGAACGGTTCTGTTTACGTTTACTTTGTTCCACTTGTATTGCTCGGGTTTGATTTATTTACCGATGGACTTTGAAAAACGACCGTTGTGAAGTTGTGTTTTTTCTCGCTAGACGTCATTCGCGACACACTGCTAAAGTGACAAGCCACCCATTTGTCCAACACAATTTACTTTACAATTGATTAATGTTGTACTAATATATGTTATAGTTTTGTGATTACATAATCGGAAAAATAACTTATAGCTTCAATACAATGCCCGACAGAATCATCATCACACATAAAAGAAAATCGTATTACAATTTTATCAGGTTCATGTCCGTATATGGTGGATATTATTAAAAAATAATATTTCTGTTTATGCGTGTAATATTCATTTCATGTATTGTAGTGTTCTAGTGGGTAATATTTAGTGTAAGTTTATCTTCAATAAGTAAGTATAAAATATTATAATATAACAAATATAGAAAAGAAATTGAATTAATTAGAAATACTACCCTTGGATCCAACAATTTATATAAAAACTTTTATTTTAGAAATTCAAATGAAATCAGTAATTACTTTTTATGGGATACTTTACAGGTTTCCTTATCGGAATAAGCAAGGAAAAAGTCATTAGATTTTATAGCTTTTAGCGTATAATTAAATTCTATTTTTAAATGTAAATCTTTTACGGAGCCAAATGTATGTGACGAATGTTGTGCCTTGCCAAACTCTATGGCGATCGGCTTCTAAAAGTGTAAGGTGTTGATAGTGGTTTAGAATGGAGCCTAGTTATAATCAGGATTTGGAACGGGGGTCGAGGTGCAACCCTACCGACCCCTAGTAACCCCACACACCCAACTTTTTATTTTTGTTGCCTTACTTTTTTCTATATGAAGGTCCACTCACTTATTCATGTGAGCGGGATTGTAGTTTTTCTGCTTTTTGGATGCGCCGTGTATAGATATTTTTGGCTACCTCCTATTTTTCCTGGACTATAAAACTCAAATAGGTCGTGTACTTTTTTCTCCGTGGTCGAAGTGCCTACCTAGGGGGCGGGTGTTAGCAGCAGAATTATTCATTGCCAACCCACGCTGAATCTACTTCCCGTTACTTCTATTTGCTATGAATTATGTTCAATAACTTTTCTGACACCCGCCCTACTTCTTTCTCACTAATTACTAGACTTTTTGTATTCACAATAAATCTTTGTAATAATAGCAGTTTGTAATGGATTTATTATTAAGTTAACTCTATTATTTATTAAGTTTTCTATTAAAGAAATTTATATAATTTTCTGTTCACTATTGAAATGGGATTAATTTATCATAATAAATGTACAGTAAAAAAACTGTTAACTTTGACTTTGTAAAGGAGGTCGATCAAAAACAATATTGTTATAATCTAAAAGATTAAGGCCATAAGGTATACTTCTTAATATATATTTTTAATCTCTATTAGTTCACTTGGTCTAAATCGTGGGGTCTAATATTTTATATTTAATAAGTTATATATTGGATAGTTTTTGAAGTGAAAATCATCTTTAGCGACATTGAGCACTTTTCTTGGAATGGGTATAAATTGATGTCAAACTCGCGTCAGGACTAGTGCCCGATACGTAAGACAGTCGTTGAAATTATATATGAAAGATTTTTACTTATAACTAATTATATTTCAACTTAATGATCATATAGTCATTGAACCAGTGGTTGAATCATTGTGATTGCAAAGTCAAATCTTTTAAGCTTTGTCATTAGCGAAGACTCTCCCTAAGGTATTAGTTATACTTGTATTTCTTTGTTTTCATTGTCTATTGTAAATAAGAGTTATGACTTCACCGTTAAATAAATCTACCTCAGAGTCTGCAATCAATACTGTATAGAATAATGGTGAAATATCGACACCTAATTAGGTTTCTCAAAGAGCGAAGAGACGTTGGGAAGATAAAGATATTTGAAGTGAGAGCTTCTTTAGCGGCATTGAGCACTTTTCTTGGGATTCTCTTGAGTTTCTTTAAACTGTTTTCTGTTGTTTGTGAATTTTAATCATGCTGTTTTTAAGGGCTGATTTTATTGGTGCGAGAGACAAAACTGAACAGTAAATCGAAAGCTACTGAAATCCCACATTATAAATGGATAATTTTTATTCCCTTAATCGTTTATAATAAGTGAATTATGGTTCATAAACACATCAAACAAAACAGACTTTGTAAATGCAGTAAGATAAATTAAATAATTAAGCAGAAATTTCAATGCATATTTAAGAAGGACGTACGAAGGAGCATTAGGTCTTAACCACATACAGCGAAACCTCTTTCTCTCGCTTCTTCGCACTCACTTTTTCTCTTTCTCTCGCTTCTTCTCACACACTTTTTCTCTTTCTCTTGCCTCTTGGCACCCACTTTTTCTCTTTCTCTCGCTTCTTCGCATTCACTTTGTCACTTTCTCTCACTTCTTCGCTATTGTCTTTCGTTTCTTTCGCCGTTGTTTGTTATATCTGTGTCCAACCAGAGATTTATTTAAAATTAATATTGAGAGGTTTCTCCTAAACTATTAATAATACTTATATACGTAAATTTTAAAATTTTATAAGTTAATAATCTAGCTCCAACATTTAATGTTTATTAGGACCCTGTTGCGTATAACAAAACGTTACAAGACAATGATCGTATTAAGACATGATAACATAACGCTATCCAACGCTACAAATACTAACAAAAGAGTCTAATTCACACTCTACTGCCTACTAAAATATGGAGAGACGTTCGCTCGGGCTTCGTACAAATTTGAATTTCATATGTATGTTTCGCCTATTACAGATGCACTCATTAATACGTCAAGTGTGTGTTGTGTGATACAACAGACGAATGTTAACTTAACATAAATTTAAATAAAGACGTTATTCGCGCAAAATTTAAACGCAACGCATGTCAAGATTATGGTTGGTGAAAAATGCTGCAAATTGTATGATCTCCTCCATGAAAAAACATTATTACATATCCGTTTTTCATGTAAATGTGCTTGGAGGCTTTCAAGGTGCTCGAATGTGAACTTTTTCACACAATTATCGCGGCGTTTAGTTTAATGTTAATGACTTGTCTCAGTTCTTTTTCCCCTGGTGGTTCGCTTTTAAGTTTTCACTATACATGTCGGTTGTGATTTGAAGTGCATTCATGAATATTATGATCTTAACAGCAATTAATATGATATCCTTTTTGGTAATAACTCTCATATTTTATGCCAATTTTATAGCCGATAGAGTTCAGTACTATAGAATACTAAATATTCGTGAATAAGATTTTTAAATTTGGCGGTAAATGAAAAACGTTCTCGAAAGGAGACATGTATTTACATGTCCAATAGTGTTTTTAAAGAGCGCGAATGTGCCCGATATTATGTAACCGCGAATGGATCCTAGCTCTGCGTCGGGACTTACCCATTCACTCGCGTCACATACAAATACTGACAAGGTATACTACACTCAACGCGTTCTCACAGAGACGAAACGGCTAACTATTTATGTTATCCTGGTAGAGTGTTGTGACATTTCATTATTTCCTTTAAATCTTCAGTATTCTCCAACGCATCTCTTGACCCCTGCTATTGTTGATGTCAATGAGCGGCTGTTTTTTTTACTTTCGTTAAAGTGAGCCAAAGCCCTGTAATGTAAAAACTTAGAACTTTTAGTGAAAAAAAAATCTGTTTAAAATTTGAATAATTAATTTAATATTAATTATAAATAATTAAATTATTAATTCAATTTATTTTTAATCATATGGTAATCAAATAAAGCACTATTTCAACAATGCACAGTATATACATATTGAACTTTTCACTAAATCCGTTCAATTTCACATATAATTATAGAAATTTTTGAAACTGGCTGTTATAATGTCACAAATTGTTATCAATTGTATTCTATCTTTTGCTTCTTTTTTATAAAAAGTCACTTCTTACGTCTCTATCAAGACGCACAAACGGTCAGCTGGTATCAAGTGATTCATTCTACCCACTGTAACATCAACAGTGCCGCCATGTATTCTTGGAATTCCAAAATTTTAGCAGCACTACAATTAATGATCATATAATATCTTATCTCATCCCAGGAATCTTATTAGATACAATGCCTTTTAAATATATTCAAATATTTGTTGCTGATGGTAGGGGTTCTTCTAATTATATTAGCAGCTCTTCCATTTGAGTTATAAATTGCATCACTCCCTTAACATTAATGTCATGATTCTTTTTTACAAATTAACAATTGCAAAATTTTCTCTAGAGATGTTTCAATTGTTTCACGTTTCTTTTGTTATCTAAATTTAATAAGGCAATTGTATAATGGTCATTACCAATGACTTGCTGAATAAATAGAATTAGCGGGTTCCGTATGGTGATGTTGGTTCCTGAATTTATATTCACAGTTCTTTCATTTTTGTGCTCCAAATCGACACGAAAAAAAATGTATAACAGAGCATTGTAAATTATTAATTACGTGTTCTATAAAGAGACTTTGTATCTGATAATTTGTCATCGCAGAAAAATTGTTTGGTTTTGATTGAACACAATATTTATCTGTTAATCTATTTGTTAATATTAATCAATTTAATGCTTAGAAACTATGTATGTTAAAACATACACGATTTATGTTATTTGAATACATCTCTGGGCGTCTTGAAGGCAGGCCTCATATTAATAGAGCTATAGTACAGACCCTTCTGATGTTCGCACAAAGGCAGCCTAGACGACTATTTTTATTAAAACCTACAGCAAAGGCACACTTTTTTTAATAACTTATGTACGTAGGTGCGGGTCGAGTCATTTCAATTGCACTCGGGGTGCAGTTAGCGGCGTGGTTTTTTTTTGTGACAAATGTCTAGAGCTTTGTGCCGACACCGACTTATCACACCTTTGTTTGTACATTAATAAATTGTCTTGTAAATAAATTCATGTTTGTAATAATATGAATTTAAATGATTTGGTATGGGTTCTTCAAAAATAGCTCGTACTTCATAAAAGGCTGGCAATGGTCTTGTGATTTCTCTAGTCTTGAAGGAGTGATGATCACTTAACAACAGGTGGTCACTCGTATGCCCTCCTGTTTCATAAATAGTAATAGTAATAATAGTGTTAGATCTACATTCATTAGATATTTCAATGATATTGTATTAGTGAAGCGTGTGTTTTAAACAAAACCATTTCACATGACACGTTTAAACCTTTTATATAAATCCCAAAACTTCGCAGTATTCCCTCGATTGTATCATGTTTTATCTAAAAAGGAAGCTCATTAAAAATCTAAATATCGGTTATTATTCAGCAGCACTGAATAAAATAGTTTTAAGACAAAGCGTAAATTAGCCTAAAGTTCGACTGCAGTTTAACATAAAAGAGTTTAACATTAAGCTATTCATAAGCGAGGTTCTACACGTGCAAGTCGCAAAATGGAACGGCACAGCGCACGAAAGACACCCAGAATTAAAAGGAATCAAATATGAATGGTGTATGCATGAAGCATGAATAAGTCGGCGCGATCCTGTCAGACGGCGCGCTACTCCCCCAACAACTAAAACAGATACATTAATAATGCGTTTGCTTACAATGCGCTTTAAATGTAGATCCAGAGGGCATTGCGTCCCTGTCTCCCTAATGTGTCCACCGCGCGACTTCACTCATACAAAATGCACCAAGACAGCAACGGTACGCTCAAGACCGCTCTGACACTAATCGGACCTATCGGACACTCAACCTGAGATATCCGATTGCGAACTACGCGCCTACCGCCTAAAGCTGCGCCCCTAATTTCCTACCCTTTGACGACGCTTGCATTATGAAACGATCTCTTAACCGCTTCCTTTCGTCTTTGAACTTTGTGAAATGTTATACAGGTGATCTCTGTTTATCTTACTTTGAATGCTCAATATTAAATTTTTAAGGCTTCGTGTGGTCACGAAAATCATGATGCGTCTGTAATTTTTAATTGAAAATATGTTTTTGTGAGGCATCTTTGTTTTGGTTTTTGGATATAGTTGTCAAGAAATATTATATTAATTATCAAAATAATTGACGTATATATAACTAGCTAATTGGCACAAGCATATAATTTAAATTCAATTAGACCATGAATAAGTGGACATGTTCAAGTAACTAGTACAGTGAGAGTTATGAAAGCACGAAATAGTAAGATGAAATTATTATGGAAAAGTAACTGAGCTTACCTTACCATAAACGTTATTTAAGTCAAAGAGGCATTTGCAAATCAAGCCTGTTTCATGGTAAGACGTAAGGAGACGGCAAGATGTCCATCTAATGAATACTCTCAGGACTCTTGAAAACCTAAAAAATTCTTAGTGGAACCATGATTGTGCTTAATTGTGCTGGTCTTCTAAAGACAGTATGTAGATGTTAAGTCTCATTCGCCCCAAAAGTCCTCTAGCTTTTTTATGTTCTACTCCATGATGTCTACTTTACGGGTCAGTGACCACACCTCGTATCCCTCGCGCCCCGGATCTGGATTGTATATACTCTATGCCAGTCACTGGCGCTAATGTCCAGACCAACCACGTTCAATAATTTTGGTTAAAGTTTTCTTTGGGATGTCTTGAAAGTAGCGTATCTACGACCTGTTAAAAATTATTCACTTCTAAAGAAATTAGAAAGTGTTTATGTAACGTTGAACGGTTAAAGCTAATAGTTTATCAATTTTGTACGCCTCAGGATCTTTGTATTTTTTACTGATTAAGAGTAAGACAGAAGCCCCAGTAAAATCTAAAATCTCTGTCTTCTATCCACTTTCTGATCTATGTTGACTTCTACTTGAGAATATTATCTTCAATCATGTTGATAAGCTCCTCACGTGGTTTTTTTTGATTAGCCGTTTGTGTCAAACTTAGTGTATTATTTTATTCTCAGACGCGTAGTCACCACAATGTAATCAATACAATCCAATCCAGTAACTGCCTGTTTTAATGCGACTATAATTAGCGCCAGCTGCTGCATTAATATAAATCTGCTTTGGGTCAGACACAATATAAGAAGAAGAAAGAGTAAAGAAGTGGTGTTTTTTATGTCTCGTGGAATATTAGAAATATCAGAAATCCTGTAGAAAGAAAAACAAATATATCTACTTTGTATCTAGTATCTTTCAAAGTAGTGTCTCTACTAGAGATAGATGGCTGTACCTCAAGAGCTCGAACGCCTTATCAATTAAACTTAACTCAAGCTCTGATATTATACCTGTGAACATTGTCCTGCTTAAGCCGCTTACTATTGTTAGTAGGCTCTCGGTGGCATATGTAAAGCCGTAGTTTCATTTGCACGATTACGGGTGCAAGTGAAATTACTACACAACGTTTGCATCGTTGATAAAGCAGTTGATACAAGTCTCGTTGAAGCATTCTGCAACATTGATGTACCTTGTAATTTAAGCTCATACTGTAATAGAACTTATTTTAGAAATTACAAAACCTCTATTTCAATAAGAAGGTTAAAACCTGGGCTTACTCTCTCACACACACACACGTAGCCACCTGTCAATGCCTGTATGTTTTTTTTTATGAAAATAAGGAACGAGTAGAGCAGGACCTTCAGCTGATGATAATTGTTACGCCTTGTCCACTACAATGCATTCAGAGCGGCACTTCAGTTGCTCTCGTCACCTTCAGACATAAGATGTTAAGTCACATTTGCCCATTAATTTCACCAGTTATGGCGCCCTTCAGACCTAAACACAATAATGTTTAGAAAGAAGAGGAAGAAGTTTGTGGTACCCATAATCTAGCCGGCATCCTGTGCAAAGGAGCCTCCTACTGACACCAGTGCATAGTACATGTACACACATGTACATACTGATAAGCAATTATGTCGAGAGTTCCAATAATATGAGATGTTGTATGAAAGAGATGATTCAAATGAAGGAAGAGGGAGAGGATGCTAGGACAAAAGTAAATGCTTAATTTCTGCCCCCCTCTAGGAGACAGCCGTAATACGGTGAATATCTGATCGGAAACCCCTTCATTCATGAAAAATGTTTTTGAGTAAATCGCCTTAAAAACGAGATTCACAGTGAATTTGTTTTGAAATACATTATATGTGGCAGGGAAGGCCTATTGTTCCAAAATCAAAATTGAATTCTGTCATTAGGCATAGAGTGATAAGCACGGCGTATCACATACCATATGCTAACAGGTTAAACATATGCCATGGTGTACATTATCTGCATATTTTTACCTCAAAATTTCTAGTTTACCCTTTCATTTATTCTCGGTTATAGATTTATATTACATTTGTTGCGATGTCATCATTTATTACATACATACGATCGTTGTTTTCAAATTTGACACTAATGATATATTAGTTACAGAAAATAGTCCCGCTTGAAAAGATGAGCTTTAGGGGTGCATAGAGCAAGCAATTCAGGTTTTTTCCTCCTTATTACGTAAGGAAATATGTTGTTTGCTTATTAATTAAAATCTGCCGACCGTTCGTGACGTATAAAAGCCGTGCAGTTTATTATATGGAGGAAAGTATAATCATGTTTCTTAATTTAAAAAATATTAAGAGTGTATCTCTAAAAATCTTGTGTAAAAATAACGTAAACAAAGCGACCGAATAGTGGTAACCGCATGATGCAAGGCGGTGTAGGTTGGCTCCTGGACTATGACCTTTAACAGCTATGGCTCCTGCCATTATGTCTTCCACACAAAAAGTATTAGATTCACGTCGATGTTCCTAACTTCAATTTTACTGAGCGTGATGTACTCGCTGACAAGAATCACTAATGAAATATTTTCATATAATATGTAAAAAAGTCGTATTCGTACCCTATCTGTACATTCAAAATGTTTTCGAAAGTATGTTTTATAAAGTTGTTCTTACGTTAGTGAGGTGTGTCTGTTTGTTTCTACATGCTTATCTCAGAAGCGACTAAACCTTCTGAATGTGATCTTCACTAAACTTTTGTTGCAAGTGCTCTGTATGTTTTTTAATTCCGTTGGAATTTTACACATAAAAATGTTGAGTGAATAATACTTATCACGTTGCCTCTTTGCCAATCTATTTAAATGTTTCCCACTAAAGAGATTGTGCTCGTAATTAAAGTCGTCGTGTCGTATCAATGGGGCTTCTCGATTCGAATTGATTCGAGTGAATATTTCATCATTTTATTTGCACTCTGTGCCTTATAAAATCAACCTACTCTACAGTTGGATGTTACAATCGACGTCTTTCGTAGATCTGTAGGAAAATCAAAGTCACCGACATATCATTTAATGATTGCGAAACTGATGTGGCGATGGGTAGAGCATAATATAATATTTTGACGGATAGATGGCCATTGTAAAGTAATGAAAACACAGATTGATAATGCTGTAGGCTATTTAAATTGTAAATTAGATTGTATCGAAATTTTATTAAAAGAAAATAGAAGCCTGCTGACTTTATTGCACCCGTTCTTCTCAGATCTGAGCCATAAATGTCCCAATGGGTGCTAGTTTTTGACTTTCAATAAGTGATTTAATATCCTATTTTGAATAAAAATATTTGCATTTGAATGAATAGTTGGACATTTGGATATTGCCTTTGATATTTTCGTTTTCGTTTTTCCGATGTACATGCGAAATACGCTTTCTCGGTATTGTTATCTTATTGTTTAAAAGTGAATGATGAACGAATGAATAAACCGACAAAAATCCATGTTCTATCGTTTGTTCTAACATGACATGAAATGCCATAACAATTCAATTTTGTAGAATCACAGAACAGAAAAAACTAGTAGAATAATAGAATAACAGAGTGAAATTTTAAATATTGACAGCTTCCTTATTTTTATTCGCCTTCAATGTGACAAGTGACATCTCTGCTCTGACAACTGATATTCTCAGTTTAACCTTTTCTACCGCCAATATCGTCCGTGTAAGTATTTACACGAGTATATTATTCTTACGGCAGTGGTTGGTAAAATGCGAATTAGATTTAATCTTAGAATAGTCGTAGTTACTCCCGAGTATAAAATTACTCCAGTTTGGTCAAATCCACCCTAAAATAATCTATCAAAACAATAATAGATGACACATCCTAAAATCGTTATGCGTTTTTATTTTATGACAATAAGGGACGAGAAGAGCAGGACGTTCAGCTGATGGTAATTCATACGTCCCGCCCATCACAATGAAATGCCGCTCAGGATTCTTGAAAATCCCAAAACTTCTAAGCGGCACCACAATTGCGCTCATCAACTTGACACATAAGATGTTATTTCTAATTTACGCAGTAATTTCAATAGCTACGGTGCCTTTCAGACCGAAACACAATAATGCTTACACATTACTGCTTCACGGCAGAAATAGGCCGCTTTATAGTACCCTTAAGCTAGCCGGCATCCTGTGCAAAGGAGCCTCTAGTAAAATAACTAAAAATACCAAAAATTTGTAGATGATTTTTTTGGATATCTATTATTTATGAATTATTTATTTAAAACAGTTTTCTAATTTTCACGGTTAATATAAGTATTATGAATACATTAGAGAGTTATGGAAGTTATGGGGTTCCGACGAAAAGCATAACTTGCGAAATAATATACATATAGACATTATAATATTCCTTAAAATAAAGGTTCTGGAAGTTTAGTAGCTGGTTGGTACTTCGCAATATCCTTCAAGATAATAAATAACTGCATACTTGCTCCATTTCATGCGAAGCTCCGGTACGCTGGGAGTAATATAATATTAATATAAATAGAATTTAATAATTAAGTAGCTCACAATGGATAGCGGCATGCCTTATAAGGTTGGTTATACATTATGTAGAGTCAATACTCGCATACTGGCAACCAAGCCAAGAATGGGATATGGGAGTGTGAATAAAGCATTAGTAGTTGCGCGTAAACTAAATTATGCATTGTTTTAGTACATGTACGGCCAGTGCTAAGTATAGCACACAACGGATTTTATTTAATAACTCACGCAAGGAGGCCTTACACCTTGCTTGATTTTAACACTTTTAAATAAAAAACGTTGAAATATTATTTGAAAATGACATACAGTCTTCCTGAACGAGGATTAGTTTAGGTTTTAGCGGGCTGTGTTCCGCAACTCGATGTCTTATGTGCGCCTATTTTGCGTGATGAGTTGACGATGTTACTCCTGCCAACCCAGTTCTACCCGGAAGTCGACCAGATCCTTAATGTTGCTGATGACTTGTGGTAGTGACCTCGGCCTTCTGAAGTATTCTGCCCTGTATTCTGCCAGCTCTTAACACTCAAGAATGACATGGAAGCTGTTTCTTTCTGCTTCTGCAAACAGGGCTGTCTGTAACACATGAAGTAAATAAGTCTTGTTTAATAGAGCATGACGGTTAGTAACCAAATTTGTTGTCTCCCAAACCGTCGCAGTTTTCGTGACAATCCGTTGATTATTATATGAGCCTCTCTGCTTTGCCTGCATGTGCTAAGGTTAGACTAGTGTTCCTGCTGTTCTACCCTGGTTTAATACTTCAGTGATTTCCGGAACCAAGCAAACGGTAAAGGCAGATAGGCTTCGCGACAAACAGCTTTTAACTCCGAGCCCCTTCTGGCTAATTCATCCGTCGCATCATGGCCGCGTGACAACAACAGACCAATAAAGAGTAATATTCTTACGAGTTTGTGATTGCGAAAAATCTTTAGCTTTTAATATCACAAATTGTGACTTTGTGTCAAGAGAATTTTTGTTAGCAAGATAGACCGATGATCTGGTTAAAATCGCCGGAATATGTTGGATGACGGCTGCCGGTCGTCATGGCGATCTTTGGGGAAGGCCTTTGTCCAAAAGTGGACGTCTTCCAGCCGATATCATGTTACCGAGAATTATTTTGTTCTCAACATACCATCTAGAATTATTGCTTGTTGCTATAATATTCATTAATAACCACGTGTCCTATCAGATATTACCACACTGATATATATACACTTATAGGCTTTCGATTTTAACCCGCGTATATGTTCATCCCAATTGGTGTCCGGCAAGACATTTAAAATGCAATTTTTGACAAGAGACATTCGGATAATAGAAATGAATCACGTATCTATCTAGTGGTAGACTGAAGCAATCAAGTTGTTGGATCCGCTCTGAAATTGGAATCATATCGCCATAGACATAACAGGTTTCTTTCAATTTCAACGATAACTCGGCAGTAACGAAGTTTAGCTTTTAATTCCGTGCCCTGTACGCGTCGGCCCGTTTTAATTGATCTCCAACTCACCTGTTTCGCGGAGAGCTGTGTCAATCCTTTTTCTTCTGACGCGCCGTATCTGACGTACCCCAACCGAACAAACTCACCTATAGCTCATTCGCGTGCAGTTTTGTGTCCCCTTAAAAAACCATCTGATAGATTTATGAAGTCTGATTATATTTATCAAATTCAATTACTTCAATTTTAACATTAAAAAACAATTCGCATGATTTTGGGCTTTTCATAATTTGAAAGATAGATTTAAAAATTCTGTAGAGTAATTCAAACTGTAGAAAATGTTGGAGTTCACCCCGAAATAAGTAATATTTACCAATATAATTTGTTAGTAATTATGGTAAATCCTAAAAGATCTCGATAGTATTATTTTTCTTAGAGCCAGATATTACTGCTGCCACCAAATTTAACAACGCACCAGTGACCATACGCGATTAACTCAACATAAAATTCTCATCTTCTAAATGTGTGGCATTTTTTGCGGTTTATGAACTCTCTTCTAGGTCGAACCAAGTTATAGTATGAACTTTATTTACTCTATCTTATCTCATACTCCTTTGTCGTCCTAATTTATAGGCAAACAAATTATTATATTCAGCAGAGTTGCCTTTTTTTGCTATTTAGAAGTGAAAACTTCTTTAGCGGCGTTGAGCACTTTTCTTGGGATGGGTATAAAATGTTAAACTCGCGTCAGGACACGTGACCTGATCTAAAATTCGTAAGACAGTCGTTGTAATTATTGATGAAACTTGATTTTTCTGAGAGATAAACTTTTTAATGTAAAATAATTGTAATAGTTCTGAAGTGTTAAATTTTCTTATGTAATATAAATTGTATTTTTTGTGTACGATAGCGCAATAAATGAATATGTGTTTAACCACATAAATGCTAGTCCTTTTATACTGATAAATAAAGCAATACTCGTACGTGTGAATTATTACTGAATCAAAAAATTAAGTAGAAAATTAATCGACAATTTTTAATCCCGATTTATAATCCCCTGTTGTATTACAAACTATTGATTTTCCCTCGGTTCAGTAAGACTCAATCCTTGAGAGGCAAGCAAATTATTTTAATAAAATTCGACTGAAAGTGTGTTTGTTTACGAATACCATAATTTCAGGTTCATATGGACTTATAACAAGATATATCATAAAGTATTTGTATTTGCTTAGACATGCATAATATACAAAAATAATTGTTTAAATTTGAAAATTTTAGTTGAGTGTGTTAATACAAGCAAAAAATTTCGTCAGTTTTATAATATTGCTAAACATTCCAAAACATTGCTGGTTTGTACTCGTATAAGCTGAGCAACACCCGAAGTATTGGAAAAAAGTAAAAGTGGGACTAATGGAAAACGCTAATGGGACGTGCTCGACGTAAAGGCCGAATGATCAGCGAATAAATTTGTACTTGCAGTCATCATAGCTGGGGGTGGGTATGGACACAAAACGGTTATTACAGAAGTTTTAGTCACTTTTATCGCCGGTGATTTCTAACTGACTTTCAAACTGCTACGTATATTCGTCTTTCATGGTAAAGCTTTACATTATAATAAGTCTTGCTTAATCGTTTTTGAACACAGTTTCACAGGAAGGAGAGTATTGTTAGTTCACCTAACATTAACACCCAGCGCCTATTGAGAAACTCAGCTTCGGTACAAGACAGAATTTCTCAGATAATTTCAACTTTTCAATTTAGTATTTACTTTACCATAACTCTATACAACACGGCCACATTAACTCTTGATCTCGCTGGAACGTGAAGCCCCCTCCCTTTCCCCTTTCACCCCCTCGCGCTCTTCCTGTTGTGTCAGTACGGTTATCAGTTTCATTACCGTTATGTATATTTTCATGCTATCGCTGCTATGTTTTTGAAGTTTTCTTTGTTTAGTTTTGACTTTTATTGGTAATAGTTCTGTTGTTCTGTGTCGCTATTATAGTACTGCCAGAAAAATAATTACATTTTTAACCAAACCCAGATTTTTTAATTGAATTTTCATCAGTGTAATTATAAAAATCAGCATCACAATACAACTCCTCTACATTAAACTGTAATACTGTAAAAATAAATCGTTTTATTTATTAATGATAATATCCCGGTGATGCTTGTTTTGCACACCGTAACAAAACGACGATGTGACGTCATCGACTTTAGGTCCAGAGGTAATGTAACCGGGTAGTAGGAACCTATGTTAACAGTGCCTTGGTTATGATTTGAAATGATGGCAGATGTCAAAACAGCAAGAAGTAGTTGTTTTGGTATAAGAATAATCACTACTGTACTATTTTCCGAATTGCTCATTCCAATATTTTACATTACCCGAGTGTTAGTTAGAGTTACTCGCCAAACACTGGCTATGAGACTGAGACTCCATGTCTCGTGCGTTTGGCGAGTCAACATGTCCTAAGGATGCCTCGTGTAGAGGAGAAACACGTGTCGAATTGCTTAAAGACAAATATTGGCGGAATTAACACTAAAGAAAACTCAAAACATTTTTTGGATAATTATGGATTTTCGCAAAGTCTTCAATAAATTTTCTGTTACCCGAGTGATTATTGTTTATACTATTCACGATTTGCTGTTACAGCTTATAACCATGAAGAAATAACATTACTGCCTATTTCTATTTTCAACTATATATTTAAATAAAGATGTAAAACTATCACCCATCAAATATGTTATTGATTTTTATTTTTTACGTAGACTTATAAAACTTTGACAATTAGTTTTTTTTTTTGCAAGAGTAGGAAAACGAGCGCACGTCGTAACGTCCCGCAAACACGTTGGTTTTACATGTAAGTAAGTTCCTTGAAAACCGCACTGTGGAGGAACGCCACATATTCAGATGGTGTGGTTGATATTCTAATTTGTGGTGTGTCGTGTGAAGATGGATCGGCGGCAGAAATCAGGTCAAACAGTTCATTGGAACGCTCCCCGTCATAGATGCGGTAGAAGACACACAATGAAGGGACGTCTCTACGCTAGCCGTTTATAGAGCACTGAATCCCTGATCATTCGAATAGATCTGTGTTAGACATGCGCCCAATTAAATATAATAGTTTTCTTACGAAAGTCAGGGATTTCTAATTTTTATATGTGTGTTGTTTGAGCAACTATCTCTCTCAGTTACCGAATTATTAGTGTTTGAAACGTGACAATGATAGAACTCGTCGTAACATCATTAATAGTTCCAATGAAATATTCAAAATTGATGTCATTTTTTTTCTCAACAATAAATCTAATTTATCACCGTTTCCTAATCAAGTGGCGCTCTGCGGTAGAAAAAACTAGCGAATAAAAAATATTTTGATCTAATTTATTAATTCTTTGAGAAATAGCAGTAATAAAATGTAAATCCACTTATAAATTACGAAAAATGTATTGAGGCAAAAACACGAAACAAGTAAAACGTGATGCTTTAGCGTTTGTTGCATTTGGAAAAATATATTTCAAGGTTCTGTTAGAAAAATTTATCACGTAACGGTTATGTTCAATTCGGAACGGCGAGTACATATAAATTACATAACATAGCACTACAAAACTGTGAAAAATGCAAAAGTCGTCCCATAGCAAAGTTACGTCGGTGCAAATGTAAAAAATACACGAGCTCGGTCGGAGGGAGGCAAGCGGAGGGCTATCGGAGGGAAAGCGGAGGGCGAGGCCTCTTTTTTGTTCAAGTTGACGTGCATAAATTCGACTCGGACACCCTCTGTTCCGGAGTTTAGATTGAGATGTCACGGCTCCAGACGTAGACGTTTATGAACGCAACACACACCGCGCGTGTAAACTATTCACAAATCGTAATTCAATTATACTTGCAATAATTGTGTTGGGACACATCAATCAATTATAATTGCATTTTGTGTAAACCATTCGTGTCCGTTGCTTCCGACTCTAATTCATTGCAATTAACATCCGTTACTTGCCAAAAATTATGTTTACATTTTGATAATATTAAAGATTTTCCAATTATTTGTAGGGCTGATTTCGGTGATCTCAAAGTTATGGATGTATTGACTCAGACAATGGGATTGTTTAGTATCTATTAGACGGGTTACGTTTGGGTAAACTGTACTTGACCGTTACTTAGAGCATCACTAAACGCTGTATCGTAAGAGAATGGCTCTTATGTTCAAACATAAGTTCATCTCTTGTTTATTTAGAACTTATATAAGCAATTAATTAGCGCTTACATACTCGTGAGCTTAAGAAAGTACCGCTTGGTTGGTTCTATGTGTATGACTCAGACTTAAGCTGATTTTAACTAATTAAGGGAAACTTTACAAAGTACATAACAAGTTATAGTTCTCTTGAGTTTGAATACTTGAGAACGGAAATATCATTTATGTAAAACACTTTTTGAAGGATTAAAACGCGTGTAATTGTAAGTGTGTTTTTACATTAGAATTTGCAGGAAGATTTTGAAACGTCGGGTTAACTAAAATAATAATAATAATAATAATAATAATAATAATAATAATTAATTAATTAATTAATTCCATCATCTCAAGAGGCTCTCACTTAATAACTGGATAAAAGGTCAGTTACAGAAAGCAACTATTTTGGGAACGGCACGCATTGTGCGGAAGTTCCTCAGTCTGTCACCCTAACCACCGGCGGAATTGTAGTGAACCAACGCCGGCGGGACTCTATTTTTTATATTTATATTTGTAATATTGTTTTTTACAAATATGTTATATATTTTCTTTTATCGTTTTATCTTTTCTTTTTTAATAAACTATAAATTTATTTTTACCGAATAATCGAAATATGCCTTTATTACATCTTAATTAAATAAAGTTTGAGAGCCCGAGCGCGCTTGTCTGGGACTTATTTATATCACATTTATAATAAGCCTATTTACTTTGAATTTTAATTTGGTACATATACCTTAAGATTTATATACCTGTAATAAAGATGTAGTACCAAGTAGTGTCGTAGTGATGTGACAACTGGGCCGAAAATGCATCATTTATCCTTATACTACTACTTAATAATAATCGTGGTGGAAAGTAAAGTGGCATGAAAATATTCACCTTACATGATCTTAATTTGTTACTAGCTGGTGCCGCGACGTCATCCGCGTGGACGCCACGGAACAATAAAATACTTTGCCTATATCTAACGCGATAGTATGTTGTCCCGAACGCTGTTTAATTTTTTATTTTATTTATTTTACACACAAAAGAAGTATTTTACAATTTACTTAAATTTAAGTACAAATATAAACCCATTCGGATTTTACCGTGTACTACACTCGTCGCATATTATAAACAACTAAGAGAAAACTAAGAATGTACTATATGACATAATATCAATACTTGAAACTAATTACAATATGACTTCAAAGCATTTATAATTATTAATAAAATTAAACACTAAATCTAATTTTTAAAAACTTATTATATAAAATTACAAACGAACAAACATAGTTCTTACCGCAATTCATTTACGTTTGTGTATTATTGTTCTCTGTTGAGTGTAAGGTAGTTTTATTACGACATAATATTAATGTAAAATAAAAATTTCAGTAGTTTTTACGTTTCGCACTTTTACACAGAAAAACAAATAAGCGAAAAAATAAGAAAATAATTAATTGCTTAAAGTGCTTTTTGGATTCAGTATTCTAGTACACTATATAAGTATTCTTTAAAAAAAGCACAATTTTCACTTTCTTACATATTTTATTATATGTTTAGATCTAGTGTAGTATTTTTTACGGAATATGGTACTAGCTAGATGCAATTTTCATAGAAACTGTATCAGCCTTAATGTTTTATTAAAAGGTTTGTAAAAACGCCTCAAATATTAGCACCGGTCTCGAGCGTGACTGTATCGACCAAAAATCGCCAAAATTTTATGGTAAGGAACGACCCCTCCTATGCCACCGACCAAGATTTAACACAAACGAGCGTACGGGTTGTCAGATGTTAAGTGATCACCTCCGCCCACATTCTTCACTTTCCGGTCATTTAAGGTGGATGGCACATCGTTCTTGAAATATCGCTCATTCCATAGTTAGCTTGTACATTGAAGTCCCATGAAATAAGGTTTCATCAGCTGCCACTTAAAATCTACCAATAAATATTGAGTAGGTACATCTATGTTACATTGTAAGTACTTCGTAAGTACGTAATCGTCGTATTTGTATAGCCAATTTATTTGTATAAATACAAATAATCCATGAAAATACAGTACGATAAATTCAACACTCGACGCTACAAATGTAATTTATTGACAATAATTTCGTATCGATCAAGGCTCGAACGGGAACGCAACGTTTTTATTACAAATTAAAAAACGGTCATTTATAAAGTTTCGCCACCGATTAGCGAACGATTTAATAATACCGTATATTGTTTCGGGTAAAAATTGGTCGCGGGTATATCACCGCCGGCGATATATGTACGAGCTATCTTTAATTTGTACACCAATAAATGTTAATACATCATGCCCTCTGTGCGAACTGTTGGTTCAATTAATTTTTTGCCTGCGAACTAATTTGTGAACTATATCGTTCGCGCTTCGCTCTCCGTTCGAAGCGTAATCATTTTGTTTGCGAATGTTTTTCCCCGGTAAAATCGTACGTGTCGAACGATGGTCAATATTTGATACAAATGTTGGACCAATTGCGGCCTCTCTTTTTCTGTTTGATTTACATCAAAGCGATTATATTTTTCTTCTTTATTTACATCATATCGTTTTTGATACGGAAACTAACTATTTTATATGCAAGTTTTTATATTACTAGGATTGAATAGTATCGTGGCCTTAATCCTGTGAAGGGCAGGTTCCTCAACTTCGGTTGACTGAACCCAAAAATTCTTCATTGAAGCACAGGATTCCACAGGCGCCGTAGCTAGTGAAATAACTGGGCTAATGAGACCTTGAATGAATGAATGAAGCTTTTATTGCATTATTCAACGAATGTAATTTTGATAATAATTCTTTTGTATTACGATGATTACATTACCTAACTTCCTGTCTGCTCACGTTGCCATATGGCAACGGCATGAGACCACCGTTTAGTACGCTGTTATAAAGCTAGCACACAAGACATTAATAAAGATTTCACCTCTATCGTGCTGTCTTAAGCCTTTTATTATAATACGCTAACCGAGTCTATTTTATCACCCCGAACGACCAGCGGGTTTAAACAGTGATGGAACCTTGTCAAATTAAAATGTGCGTGATGTTAGCTGCGGTTGTTCTCAGTTTGCCTGGATCTGACGTCACTCTAACGTTACTAATATGACGGCCTGTCCCTTTCTCATCTTGCGAGGGTAAAATTTCCAGTGTTGGGACGGTTCGCACAGTATCGTTGAAATTACTTCATACATTTGCAAATCAGTTCGACACCCGGGTGGGGTCCTCAAAGTGTATGCTCCAAGTTTGAAGGTCCTTAAATTACATCGGCTCGGTAACACTGTAGAAAAAATTAATAAACCAGCAGTGATGAAACTGAAAGATGTTGCTCAATGGTCAAACATGAAAAGTCCCTAAAATTACAAAGGAAATAAGCTTTAATGATGTTCACCTAATATCAATATCCTGTCATAATAGTAATTAAAAAGGAACTACTGTATGAGTTGTAGAGTAGTAGCACCCACTATAAAATAAATATAATACAATACTATGCCGGTACATAATTCACTGAACGCCAGAGATATAATATGTGAGCGTTAATGAAATAAGCAGCGCCAGGCTTGAAAACAATTTTGTCGGCAGTCGACGATAATGTTAATTTATTATATCATTTAAATGTCCGAAAGTTAACACGACTATAGATACTATGTTACATGAAACGTACTCGCGTAGTTTTAAAGTTGATAAAAGTCAGACTTGCTTTTATTGGATTAAGAAATGCTTTATCTAGAAGGACTATTCATGCTAAAGCATAACTTCTTAGGCTTAGAAACTGAAATCTAGACAATATGGGGGAAAATGCGAGTTCTTAAAATCTGTCAGTTAAGAACATAACAAACGGTAATACTTGGGAACTCTGCTCTCAAAATTGTTGACGTGTAGGTCTACCTTCGACAAATAATCCAGTTAGACAAGTACAATTTTGGGGAAAACTCATGGAATCCAATTCGAATGGGCAGCGTTCGGGAAGCTCCGTAAAATCTTCTCGTCCCAAATACCACAATATCTGAAGACTTAGGTGTGTTGCTAGAGATGAAATACGGATCGCAGACGTGGTAGCTAACTATGGGGCTTATGAGAAAGCTCATGGTCGCTCGAAGGCAATGAAGAGGGCTATGTTCAGAGATTAAATCTGAAATGAGGAGATCCGTAGGAGAACCAGTGGGAGGCACCTTTGCACAGGAAGCCTACTAGATTATGGGTACCACAATGGTACCTATTTCTGTCGTGAAGCAGTAATGTGTAAACATTACTGTGTTTCGGTCTGAAGGGCGCCGTAGCTAGTGAAATTACTATAAGACTTAACAACGTATGTCTCAAGGTGACGAGCGCAATTGTAGTACCACTCAGAATTTTTGGGTTTTTCAAGATAATTTCAATTACCATCAGCTGAACCTCCTGCTCGTCTCTTCCCTTATATTCATAAAAAAAAAATCAAAGTCACTTACTTAGCGCAGCTGCTTGCGAAACTGAAATAACAGTGGACAGTGTACATAGCCGACGGACAGATGGTCGTTGTGGCAGTAAAGTCCTTGAATGGCGACCAGGTATCAGAAGACGTAGTGTTGGTAGGGCCCACACTAGATGGACGGAACGATCTGGTCAAGATCGCCGGAATACATTGGATGAGGGCAGCGCAAGAGCGATCGTCATGGCGATCTTTGTGGGATGCCTTTATCCAGCAGTGGACGTCTTCCGGCTGAAATAATGAATGATAATTATCTAATAAAATTAGATAACACCATAAAACAGTATTTAGGAATCTACATATTATAGGAGGAGACTACACAATTTCAACTTTATAGCTGCAATACGGTAAATACGGAATACTAATTATGAGAGTAATCACATCATGTTTACGAAGCATCCTTACACAAACAACGAATTCAATCTCTAGAGTTTGATGCATCCAATGTACAGAACTTTGTATTTATACAGTTTATTCCTTAATTACTTTCTATGAAATATTTAACATTTGAAACATCATTCAGATTATATTTACACAGTTCTTATTTGTTTTACTTTATTTAGTTTTGTGAAATATTTGATATTTAAAACGTTTTTAACTTTGCACATGATTCATAAATTTGATGCAGTGCCTTACAGTATAATTTGTTATTTATTAAAGCCTTTGTAAATATTGTATTTGATTTAAAAGGGTGGCCGTTGATTTTGTTCTTGTATTTTCTTCTAATGAGCTCTACTTTTTCCGAAAATATGATAGATTCAGTAATTTAAAAGAAATGTATTTTATAATGACCATCCAAGAGCGCTTCGCTTAAACCTAATTGAATTAAGTTAAATGGAAATAAAAATTAATAGTGACGATCTTTTCTAATTTTCCGGATAATTTTAAGGTGATGATAATGGGAGCCCTCACGTATTTACAGGCTAAGTATATAATATTGGGCAAGGAAAATAATTATATTTTTGAGTGTATTTATTAAAGTTTTTGAAAGAACATCATTATGTGCCTGAAGCCTTTGACACTTCAGTCTGCCAAAGTAAGTACTCTCCCAAATTGAAAATAAAATATTTTTAATTCAAAATAGGATTTAAAATCACTTATGCAACGGCAAAAACTACCACCCATTGGAAATAGTGCCTCAGACCTGAGAAGAACGGGCGCAATAAAACTCAGCGGGCTTTTTTTTATTTCGTTACAAAATATGTAATATCGTACAATAAACATATATTATTAAATAGCCTGAGGGTGTTTGCCCCATTCACAGTCTGTGGTATCATTTTGAAAATCATTTATGTTAAAGTAACCTTAAACACACAAACGTAATTTAACAATTATCTTAAATTTCGTAACACGTTTGTTTTGTACATTATCTAGGACCATTTTGAAAATCGCCCAATGACGTACAAGCAATTCAAACTCTCTTTAATAAACTATCAGCTTATTGTATATTATATTTTATACCACGCGCCCGCTCATTGTATGAATTACGGTTACGGTTACGGTTAAAGAATTTATTTCTCATAAGAATTTACAAATTCACTTTTTGGGAAAACCCTTTGTTAACTTAATTATAAAAGTAAATTCCGGTAAGCTTAGTTTAAATATAGTTAATAAAAAATTAAATTAAAATATCTAAGACCATAAATGTGTTAAAGAGACTTAAAATGATATTACTGGTCTTTTAATTTGTTAAGAATTGACATATGTAAGTAATGTTCAAATATAGGTATTTCTATATCAAAAAATATAGGTTCCGGATTAGTTATCGCAGTACCTAACGGCCGTTCCCAATATTCAGTCTATCTCTTACTTGAGATAAAAATCGTAACTATCGTTGACTTTTCTGTCCCAATATGCTTATCGACAGTAACTAACCTCATCCGTCCGTACACGTTGTCTGTCAATGGGACGACGCTAACTTACCAGCGATAGAAGTTTGTATGGAAATTTCAATTCACGCGTCCCAATATAAGGCTGTAAGAATGACTTATCGGAGATATATTGGGACAGTTTCAGATTATTGATATACTATCTGTAAATAGTATATTGGGAACGGCCGTTAAACCTTCTCCGAAACACGCTTCATGTTATGGTATATTTTCTTCGATCGGTGCAGTAGTTTTCGCAATATAACAGAATTAATAAACCGGGTCTCAATTTATTATATTACATATATTGCCAAAACCAACTTTATAACAAAACTGTTATGTGTATAGTTAGCTATTAAGTATACACGAAATGTGTTACTACACTCGCCTATTTAATGCGAGTTATAAATATACAACGAAAAAACACATTTATGAGCTATTTTATTATGCGGCCGTTATGTGAATAAATGCTAAGAGACTTGTAATTTATTTAGTTTTACGTTCTTTACTTATTTAAGGGCGTTGAAAGATTGTAATTTGGACAGTAGCAGTGGGAAGCTCCTTTGCACAGGATGCCGGCTAGATTATGGGTAACACAACATTACTGTGTTTCGGTCTAAAGGGCGCCGTAGCTAGTGAAGTTACTGGGCAAATGAGACTTGACAATTTTTTGGCTTTTTCAAGAATCCTGAGCGGTACTGCATTTTAATGGGCAGGGCGTATCAATTACCATCTGCTGAACGTCCTGTTCGTCTCGTCCCTTATTGTCATAAAAAAATATGATGAGAAATACATATGAATAAAAATATTAGACGAAATGTTTTGCTCTGAAAAGTTTACCTATTCACTCTGTTCCTTATTTAGCTGCATTTTACATTTATTTTTATCATTAAGATGGCGAAACTGCTCAAAGCATCGAAAGATGTTTTCGTTCCAAAATATTTATTAGTTATTTACAAACAGTGAAACTAATGAGTTTTGTGGAAAAACTCTTTAAATATAAATACAGGGTATTTAGCGTTTCATACACATTAACACATTCATTTATAATCTTTCGATAAATTCATGCAATCTTGTTATGCATCGTATGAGAATACATTAACGGTGCTTCGAATTCGTGTAATACAATCGTTCAAACTTGTTAACGAACAACGGAAATAACTTGCAATTCCGACCATCTTTTACTTGAATGCAGTGAGAATTCAACAAGAAATTTTATTGCTACGAGACACTTTAAGCCTTTTATAGAATTAGGCGAGTATTATAGGGCGAATACGATCGCGGCTACGTAGCATCCGAAAGCACACAATTTCACTCCGGATCATGTCTGTAAAACGTCTTTTATGCGCAAACTTTCTCTACAGCGCAATTTTGAATCCAATATTTCTGATCAGTTTGGATCCGAGATAAACGGTTACAGCCCCGTTTTAATAATCGGATAGAAAGATTGAACCTCGAAGGGCAAACATTGGTGGAATTTTCGGGAACTAAAAAACGTGCGGGATGTGTCGTTGTAAAGTAACTGTGTTGGTATGTTATAATTGGCTAGAGCAATTACCGGTTCAGCGTTTACTCCGCTAATCCGGACACGGTTTTGTTTGGAACGATCGCGTCTGCCCATGATAGCTTTTATACAAAAAGTGTACCGTTTGCACCATTTTAATATCGTCGAAATAGAACTGTTTGTTTTGTATGGGTTGTCTCTTTTGGAATTCTGTTTCTATTTGCTACGTTACATATCAACTGTAGTTATCACAACGAACTAAAACACCCAACTTTCGGAATAAAATATTAATAAGATAAAGTTAGAAAGATTATGGTATATTTTTAAGTTATGGATTAAGGTCACTCGTTGAATCCAACTCGGATGGGCAGCGTTCGGGAAGCTAAAATTTTCTACTCCCAAATACCGCAGTGTCTCTGTGTTCCAGTGCTGACTTACGGTACGCAGACGTCTTCGCTAACTATGGGCCTGATGAGAAAGCTCATTGTCACTCAGAGGGCAAAGGAGAGGGCTATGTTCGGACTTTCTCTGCGAGATCGATTCAGAAATGACGAGATCCGTAGGCTCTATTTGAAAATAATTTATAATACAAATGAAATTTGTAACCAAAATTTATGAACGATGCGGGACTCAAACACTTACCTTTCGGGTTCCGCAAGAGCACTCCTACCAAGCGTTGAACTTAAGAGTTCAACAAGATTTACGATCCATGCGTCACTACGTCACAGCCCGAGAGTTTAAAAATCACAAATTATTTAATAATTTATAATAAACTAATATGGGCAGATTGTAACAAAACTATTTTATTATTTAATTGTTATATATGTGCTAAGTCCGCTCTGTTATCACTCACGGAGTGAAGCGTCCCACCGTCCTCCGCATCCCCTTCCCCACTTGTGCCGCCTATTTATCGCGAAGATGTTCTACTTATAGATTTTTACCTATACAATCAAATAAGTCAAAAGTCTCAAGTATTTTTGGTGCTTGTCTTTACCTAAAAATGTTTAATGTTAATGTTAAGCTTACAAACTAAAGTTTGTAAGAGATTTAACAATGTATTTTGTTATTGAGATATCCGTCAATGTTATGATAAAAAATTATTACGTAAGACCACTACTCTGTTCCATCTAAACATATAATGGATGATAATCTATGACATAGTAATATATTAGGGGAGTTTTGTGTGCATATATAGGCATGGCAGACTGGCGTATGGCATTATTAAGCAAACGTAACCTAACACTTACAATCCATACTGTTGATAAGTGCTCTAATTGTTTTAGCTATTACTAAAGGGCGGGGTTCGAAACTCGTTCCATGCTATACGTGATTATTATTAGAATCTCAATCGACCAGTATACATAATGCATAAATGTGGAAGTTGAAGTTATTGACATATTCATTTGTTTGTATGAAGCGAGCTTATAACGGTTATAAGGCACCTTGGCATATTATGATTAGTGTGACTTATGCGACAACTTGACCGAGAGTGTACAAAATTGCGGGCTGAAAAGTTATTTTTAGTTTTGGTGCGTTTGGGCATAATTATTAGGGTAAATTTATAGGATACCTAAATTCTACACCCTGACGTTAGTTTTCAAGTTCAGTTACAATTCTTATACTCATATGTCTACTGAACCACAACCAGTGGACGCGAATTACATAGATTTCAATATGTTTAGTTGTGAAATAAAATAAACTAGTCGTGTAAAAATAATATAATGATATTAATTAATAATAATATTTTCATCGGTTGTATTAATTTCCTTTTTCAATGACGTTCTACACATAAATAGTTAAATCACGTCCTATAAAACTGTGGCATGTTCCATATTTCGGCTGTAAGCGCAATAATTGTAGTGTCGCTCAGAATTTTTGAGTTTTTCAAGAATCCTGTCTCCATTTACACGATAAAACAATCATGATGATAATGCACAGTATAATATACACATTGATTTTTTTAATAAATCCATTCAATTTCACTTATAAGATATAAACAGCACTAATGTTTCACAATACGTCAGCTGTATAGCTACAGATATACTGCTATACGAATTTTGGTGACGCGAATTCACCCCACCAAAAAGTGTATAACTATATTTAAATATTTATTTATTGCACACGCCAGTCATGTCAGTGCGAACCCATATACCGCGATTTTCCACCACCAAAAAGTGCCCAACGTGGCTAAAACGTGGCTAAAACGTGGCTAAAAAAAGTTTATAGATGATCTCAATTATCAAATGGAGTCATACCGTCATTTTTTTAAGTATCTGGTCAATCAGGCCGATATGTAGGTATTTGTGAGTAAATAATAAAAAAAAATATATTGTAAGAAAGATTGAAGCTGCGAGAACAAGATCGATACATATTTACATTTTATCATAATACCGTACACCGTGTATTTGAAAATGAATAACACATGAAAATGTTAATTCGGCATGTTATCTTTGGGGATCGTAAGCTGTGCCAACGCCCTTCCTTCTTACAAATATTAATAAAAGCGATGCGAGAGAGAAAAGAATTAATTTTAAGACGCTGTTTCAGCGAAATACATAAATAACATTTATGTTTCATTAATTCCTCGCCGCTCGTGTAGGTATAATGTATTTTACAGGGGTGCGCTGTTTTTATGTAGATGAAGAATAATTTTATATATTGTATTATAATGTATATTTTATTAAAATAATAACACTAAGTGAAGCTTTTATAGGAATTGGTTTTAACAATACTTAATAATATTAAAGACCACAAAGTTTTGAGATGCGATGAAGCGGGGGCGTAAACTGAAAGTATTGATTGTGACAACAAAACAGGGCATACAATTATTCAAAATAGATTGTAACTAACGTGGTCATTGTACCGGGTAAAGAGACTGCATCTTCGCAAAACTGTCCATAGACAATGAACACGCAATATAACGTTTGTTGTTCGCTTGTTCATGATTATATTAATTAATTTTTGATTACAAATATTTTCTTGTTTAATTTTGACGAATTCTCTGAAAAAAAAATTTGAGTAAAATTATTTTAATTGGTGTTTTGGGTCTCTCAATATTTGCGAGACAAAATCTTCTTCCAAAGACTATTCGCGTCATGAGCCTAGTATTTTATTAGCTACGTCATATTATTTATAGACTAGCTGATCCGATAAATGTTGTCTGCTCACAATAAAAATAAAATAAACAAAATTTATAAAAAATAAAATTTGTAAAATCCGTCGCCCGTTGCTGGCTTCTACTCGGTAAAAGGAATATTCCTACCAAACTTCAAGTCTCTACGCCTTATGGTTCCAGATATATCGTGATGAGTCAATACAAAGTCTTTTATATTATATGAATATATAGATTAGTATATTTTAAATTTAAATAACTTTATATAGCTATATTTATTTGTCGCTTCTTTTAACTTTTTAATTTGCGACAAAAATAAAAAAGTTGTATTTAAATCGATCCATATTTAACTAAATAATATGTTTTAAAGTAAGTTCATATCTCTAAAGCGCATAAACAATCTCACAAGCAGTGTGCTTTCTGGAAGTCTAGTTTTAGTAAATGTAGTTTTTTAATACTTTAAAAAAATATTAGAATGCCCATTTTAATTTTTATTGTTTTTGTATTCCAACTTTTTCCGGTAACTTTAACCGCACGCATGCATATAAAGATGCAATAGTCACAATTTTGTATATTTGACAGAATATGTATTAAATAATAAATAACAAGGTGATAAAATCAATAATCTACTGAAACGTCCGCGCAACTAGAGCGGCTTTTTTCTTTAGACAGTCAAACGTCCAGGCAACCAGAGTGGCCCAGTCGACTTGCGTATTTATTTTGTGTTATAATCTGTAGTATGAGTGAATTAGCTTGTCCAATACGTTTTTTTAATAAATGCACTTTAAATATTTTCTTTTGCAATTATTGATTACAAATATATGGTTATATAGTTCTTATATGTTGAACGACTTTCTCTTTATTTCTTATGTAGACGTTTACAGAGCTAAATTGCGAAATTGGGATGAGCTACCAAATGCAACAAAGTGACCTTATATGCTAATAATAAAGTTTAAAATCGGGTGTCGAATTGGAGCACCTTGGAATGAGCTACTAATACCAATGGAGCATCCTTATTTGGCAATAATAAATTATAAAATCGCCTGTCGAATTAGAGCACCACTGTATGAATAATGTGAAAATAAAAAAATATATTAATGGTAATGAGTTGTTATTGTGCTATGCAAATGTTGGATAAGTAATGAAATTTACATCACATAAATAATACATTTTTGTGTATCACTTTGAAATATTATTCTGAAAATACATTAAGAATGGTTTCATCACATACATAATGTTGAGTTGTAGACGTCCATTTCAATAACAATATTAATATTCATTTGAACTCTTTATATTATTTTAAGAAATAAATATTTTAAATTTAATTTGTATAGAGGCCATAATGTAAACCGCCATCTTGCTGTCTAGAATTGTTTGTTATGGCGGCTATAATAGGAAACGACCTCCACCTATTCGTTTTATGGATAAAAACTATTTTACTACTATGTTGATAAAATGTGAAAAAATATTGAGAGTCACCACTAAATATTATAATAAATATAAATTTAATAATCCTTTTTAAAACAGTACACTTACTTTTATGAGACAAATTTCATACCAATCAAAAGTATTAAACTGTATTAGAATATGGAAACTTTAGGTAGACAATTTTTTCCCATCATATCTATATAAACAAGTAAGCCAATACTAGCAATTTGTATGATTTTTTATAATATATACTTACAACAACGCGGAAATCACAGACGTGTTCCTGTGCTTTTAACCTAGCTAGTATGAAATATCTATAAAAATATAATTAATTAACATTATAAATTAAAATTTATTTTTAATTAAAATAAATTATCTTTAAAAGTACTAATACATTTGTGAATTTTACAGGTTAATAAAATAAGTATACAACTGATAATTTTGTATAATAATATCTTAAACAGAATACAATATCTTAAACCGTAACCTGCGAGATGGCATGAATGCTATCTTAAAATCCGTAAAATTGTGAACAAAAACCATTCGATTCTCGTATATATCTCGTATATATATTTTGTTTAACTGTGAAAAAATCAATTTTACCAAGTACATATTGATCTACTTGGATAGTTCTTAGCTATTATGGGATGATGTCAGTTGTAGGTTTTTATTTCCCGCCCGCTTCGCTGGGGGAATTTTAAAAGGAAACAAATTAAAATTTATTCATCTTATTACAAATACAATAAAAACGAAGCCATAAACATTCTAGGATAAATTTCGAATTGAATGGTGGTAGTTTCATGTCGATACTATCAGTGGTTAAGGCGTGATTGAGCCTCAAACAAAGACCATTTTCAGTATATATATATATATATATATATAATATATAGATAGACTTTTAAATTCATGTGGGTATTTCAACAAATTCAACGCCAAATATTTGAGGCGTTGTACTAAATTCATAAAAAATGTGTGTTTCCAATTATTCATTACTAATTACTAATTACTTATTTAGTATTGTTGTCGATAAAAAATGTTTAGAGTAACTGTGAACAAATAAGTGTCTGATTGTGAGCTATGGATAAGTAATAATTAAAAATGGAGGGCTGAAACAAAGGCGTCAATTCTCTAAGGCACTGCAAAACGGAGAATCTCGCGGTTTAAAATCTCGGTATCGAACAAAAATAAACGTTTTCGGTGCTGCAAAAAGTAGTCATTTTATATTTCAATTCGCGAAGAGGAATCGGGAGGAATTTTCGAAGTGCTCCAAATCAAATATGGATTTTATTCTGAGATGCAAACATCAGATTCAATATCAATATGGGTTGGTTTTTTGTTTGTAATTCTTTTGCTGCGCCCTATCCTATCGCCCACTGCAGTTGATTCTGTAAAGTTGAAATTTTAGTTTGATATGGCCACCTTTCTATATATAACTGTATCAGCAAGTTGGAGTATTTGTTAATTTATTACAAAATCAGTCACTCGAATGAATTATTAATTATGAGCTAATTATGAGATTTTGCAGATAATGTACATTCAATTAATGGAAGCTTCTCTAGATGATTGATTGAATGATTCGTATGGCGTTTATTTCACTCAATTTACGAAAGTATTTTTATCTTAACTTAAAAAACATCAGTGCTTAAACTTTTAAAATATAATTTCCCGCAAATACTCGTAAAGCTTCATAAGACGATGTCATAATAATATTCAACGTGGTCTATGCATCTAAAATTTCTTTTTTTATATTTAAACAAATGTTAATTTTCATTTTTTTTTTCAGGTAAGTACTCGAGACAAGTTACTCATTATAGTTCAGAAAGAGTTCCAGGTAAGTACAAGAACTTCGAAAATGTAATAAAAAAAATGATTAACTGTGTCAACTCATTTTTAAAAATTCCGGAACAATATAGCTCTTTTAGTGGGACAAAAAAAAAACTGTTCTTCCTTCCTCTAGTTCGTAAATTTCAATTATTTTAAAGCCTAATTAAAGATTAACGAATAAGTGACACAGAATATTATTAGCTCTAAATGGAATAACTTGAATGAACTTAATATATTGCAAGAGTCTTAAATATTAGTTCGTAAACTGCGCTTAACAGTTTCGTGTTTCGTGCAATACATATTTCAAAATGGCAGCGCTCGTCCACCGCTAACGTGAAATCACTGCTTTTCTATTTTCTAATTGAAATAGTGGGGGTGCCCAATTAGGCTAGCGGTACGTACCACGTGTGAAGTTACACTCGCCTCACACCGGACAGATAAAAATTCCTTCACCGAAACGATCGATCGCGGACATAAAAGGAGCAATCCGAAGTGCATCGCCTTTTTTCGAACTCACTCGGGGTGGCAACCCCTTCCATATCTCCTAGAGGCGTGCTTGACGCGCCTAAAAGTACTTTTCGGGTGGGTGACGTAAAGCGTCACCGACTATGTTTCCCGTGCCTACTGCCTACCTCATGGGAATTAGCTTTGAAAGCTGAACGTTTAAAGCAATTGAGATGGCAGACGCTAATCTTATTATGTATCTATGCTACTCTCACTTAATAGGCCTATGATAGACATCCCAATAACTATCAGCATTATCATTCTAATAGAAATATTTGTAATTTATTATTACACGCTTTTTATTAGCTTCACCTGTATGTATGTTTGCTTGTAACCGACTCATTTACTAATTTTGACCCAATGTAATCGGCAAGATTTTTTAGATTAGAATTTCATAAAATTATTTCATTTTACAATTTGCAAAATGTCAATAAGGCAGGAATTGATGTTAATTTTAAATTTAAACGATTATCTTTAACCGATTTATCTAATGAGAATACCAATGAGAATATTTATTTAAATAAGTAATGCAAATAACAGTTTAAAAACTAAAAAAGCACGCTTTTATAAATTTATATTATAAACAAGAAGGAATAAATTATTTACATAATATATTTTCTGTTTGTAAAGAATTAATTCAAGACTACTTGATTGATTTTAATTATTCTGTCACCATTAGAATTGCAATAATTCAATGAGTAACATGTCTGTTTGTCCACATATTACTTTTATATTTAAAAAGTGGTATCAACCAATATTTGCAATAATAATAAAAAAAACATACCAACGAATTGAGAACTTCTTCCGTTTTTGAAGTCGGTTAAAAAGAAATAAGGTAACACAGTAGCAAGAGTGGGTTTAGTACACTTTGCTATATAAAGATCAAGGCGTTTCATTTTTGAAGTGTTATTTCTATACTTTCTTTTTAGGGTATTGAATTAGTCTAAGCTGTCACGCTCGATTATGATGATTATGTATGTAAGCAAGATCTGTATGTACATAAGCACATTGAGGAATTTTCTAGAAACTGTGACATTCATAATGTTAACACGAGGAACAAGCATAAACTTGTTATGCCTACTACTCGGTTGGGTCGAGTTCGTAAGTCTTTTGTTGGGCGATGTATATGCTTCTACAATATGATCCCAGAAAATGTACAAAACAAATGTGTTACGAAATTTAAAAGAATTGTTAATAAACCTTTGTGTGGGAAAGTCTACTATAGCATAAACGATTTTCTTAATGACACCACGGACTGGGAATAAAGCGAACACACTCAGGTTCTTTAATTATAAATCTTTATTGTACGATATCACATTGTAATCCATATTTTCTTGCGCCCATTTTTCTCAGGTCTGCGGCAGTCTCTTTTGAATGGGTGGTAGTTTTTGACGTTCAGTAAGGGATTTTGAATAAAAATATTTGAATTTGAATTTGAAATTGGTTCGACTAAGGTTAAAGTCGACTATTGGACCGCGATTAGTCAGAACAAAATTTTTACAATTGAGTACTTTAAAATTATGTTTTACCTTTTTTTTTAAAATGTGTGTATACAACAAAACCTAGGAATAAATTTTGCTGAATTTCTGTAAGATTAATTTTTTCGTAGTACCTGCTCAGAGTCCTAGTTAAGTCAAATTAAAGATAATTTGACTTTACTGTACCTGACATATTATGTAACAATCTCTAGTGAAAATTAAAAATTCTTGCAACTTTTCGTCGAAAATGAACGGACATCACAAAAGGCGAACGTTGTCAGTAACACAATTCTATTAAAGAGTCACAAACTATTCCTGAAAACAAACTGAATTTCGTGAAATTGAATTGAAATTCGTCGAAACATCAAATATAAAATTGTTACTATCTGGAATGCAGACAAAGGACTCATTTGGGATACATTTATCAAAGGAAAATTGAAAATATTGTATTACAATGGAAGTGTTCGTGCGGATATATCTATCGATGCTCGATAGATAAGGACTACATCAACCTACCCTTTATTCTGTCACAAAACTTACCCGCGCTATACGCTTGTCGTCAATCATTTGAATAATATTTTATTTTCGGGAAAAATTGAGTCTTCTTTGTGAAGGTGGGACCAGTGGGATGCTTCTATGCCTTTGCATAATCTAGCCGGCATCCTTTGATGCCGGCTAGATTATGGGTACCACAACGACGCCTATTTCTTCCGTGAAGCAGTAATGTGTAAGCATTATTGTTGTTCGTTCTGAAGGGCGCCGTAGCTAGTGAAATTACTGGGCAAATGAGACTTAACATCTTATGTCTCAAGGTGACGAACGCATTTGTAGTGCCACTCACAAATTTTGGGTTTTTCAAGAATCCTGAGCGGCACTGCATTATATTGGGCAGAGCGTATCAATCACTATCAATTGAACGTCCTGTTCGTCTCGTCCCTTATTTTCATTAAAAAAAGTCGCAATTCGAGTCCCGACCTTAATTTTTTGTTAACTGTTAACCTCAATTTTTTGTCATGACATACAAAAATTATCGCGAGTATAAGACAATCACGCACACTAAAATAATAAACCTGGCCTGTTTTCATCGGTTGTCTATCAGCAAAAGGCCCTATCTCGACGTATAAATTATCTAAGGCTTAAGAGTGGTCAAAAAGAAGTTACAACACTAGAGGGAATAAACGCAAAATCTATTTAATTTGTGAAACAACTTGGTACAGTTTATATAAGGATTCACCGAGCTAGTTTGGACAGGAAGGATGCCTTAAGCATATGGGTCAAAGTACTAGTTGACTACATCCTGACCGACACGTCTGAGCGCTACTTACTTTGATCTCATCTACTTGTATCTCTTATCGAACAATTTGCAACTACACATATAATTTTTTACTGAATTTGCATATACATTATACATTGCAACCCCTTCCACCAATTCAATACTTGAAAAAACTTATGTATAACTTTTTGTGATGACTACATAATTTCTATATTTTATCATTCATTCAATAATAGTAAATTAAATTAAACAATTAAATCCTTGTTTAGGTAGTATATACTTTAATACGTAAGTATCCACACCTAATCAGTAGTACTATTAAAAATGTTTTATTAGTAAGTACCACACAAAATTAAACAAAACAATTCAAACCCTGTTTACTTAACATATACTATAATACGTAAGTATTCACACCTACTATGTAGTACTATTAATAATGTTTTATTAGTAAGTACCACACAAAATTAAATTAAACAATTCAATCCCTGTTTACTTACTATATACTATAATACATAAGTATTCACACCTACTATGTACTACTATTAATAATGTTTTATTAGTAAGTACCACACAAAAATAAACAAAACAATTCAAACCCTGTTTACTTACTACATACTATAATACGTAAGTATCCACACCTAATCAGTAGTACTATTAATAATGTTTTATTAGTAAGTACCACACAAAAATAAACAAAACAATTCAATCCCTGTTTACTTACTATATACTATAATACATAAGTATTCACACCTACTATGTACTACTATTAATAATGTTTTATTAGTAAGTACCACACAAAAATAAACAAAACAATTCAAACCCTGTTTACTTACTATATACTATAATACGTAAGTATCCACACCTAATCAGTAGTACTATTAATAATGTTTCATTAGTAAGTACCACACAAAAATAAACAAAACAATTCAATCCCTGTTTACTTACTATATACTATAATACATAAGTATTCACACCTACTATGTACTACTATTAATAATGTTTTATTAGTAAGTACCACACAAAAATAAACAAAACAATTCAAACCCTGTTTACTTACTATATACTATAATACGTAAGTATCCACACCTAATCAGTAGTACTATTAATAATGTTTTATTAGTAAGTACCACACAAAAATAAACAAAACAATTCAATCCCTGTTTACTTACTATATACTATAATACATAAGTATTCACACCTACTATGTACTACTATTAATAATGATTTATTAGTAAGTACCACACAAAAATAAACAAAACAATTCAAACCCTGTTTACTTACTATATACTATAATACGTAAGTATCCACACCTAATCAGTAGTACTATTAATAATGTTTTATTAGTAAGTACCACACAAAAATAAACAAAACAATTCAATCCCTGTTTACTTACTATATACTATAATACATAAGTATTCACACCTACTATGTACTACTATTAATAATGTTTTATTAGTAAGTACCACACAAAAATAAACAAAACAATTCAAACCCTGTTTACTTATTATATACTATAATACGTAAGTATCCACACCTAATCAGTAGTACTATTAATAATGTTTTATTAGTAAGTACCACACAAAAATAAACAAAACAATTCAAACCCTGTTTACTTACTTTATACTAAAATACGTAAGTATCCACACCTAATCAGTAGTACTATTAATAATGTTTTATTAGTAAGTACCACACAAAAATAAACAAAACAATTCAAACCCTGTTTACTTACTATATACTATAATACGTAAGTATCCACACCTAATCAGTAGTACTATTAATAATGTTTTATTAGTAAGTACCACACAAAAATAAACAAAACAATTCAAACCCTGTTTACTTACTATATACTATAATACGTAAGTATCCACACCTAATCAGTAGTACTATTAATAATGTTTTATTAGTAAGTACCACACAAAATTAAACAAAACAATTCAAACCCTGTTTACTTACCATATACTATAATACGTAAGTATTCACACCTACTATGTAGTACTATTAATAATGTATTATTAGTAAGTACCACAGAAAATTAAATTAAACAATTCAATCCCTGTTTACTTACTATATACTATAATACGTAAGTATCCACACCTAATCAGTAGTACTATTAATAATGTTTTATTAGTAAGTACCACACAAAAATAAACAAAACAATTCAAACCCTGTTTACTTACCATATACTATAATACGTAAGTATTCACACCTACTATGTAGTACTATTAATAATGTTTTATTAGTAAGTACCACACAAAATTAAATTAAACAATTCAATCCCTGTTTACTTACTATATACTATAATACATAAGTATTCACACCTACTATGTACTACTATTAATAATGTTTTATTAGTAAGTACCACACAAAAATAAACAAAACAATTCAAACCCTGTTTACTTACTTTATACTATAATACGTAAGTATCCACACCTAATCAGTAGTACTATTAATAATGTTTTATTAGTAAGTACCACACAAAATTAAATTAAACAGTTCAATCCTCGTTTAAGTACTATATTATACTATAATAAGTGGGTATCCACACGTACTCCGTAGTCTTTATAATAATGTATTATTAGTAACTACAATAGAGTAGATTGATACAGAGAACGTTAACAAGGATTGAATTGCTTAATTCAATTTATTATTATGTAATGCAACTTATTATTATGTAAATCAAGAGTCAGAATATCAGAAAATTGTTAGATAACGAAATTCAGTAGAACTGATACGAAGCAATTTTTTTTTCGTTTTTCTTTGCTAATGAAGAAATATATTATGTGAATATGTAACTGTAAATGTAACATAACCATTATCGAAATGATGTCGTATTCGTACGGCCTTACAAATAAAATTGGCATTAATTTATAACTAAGCATAAACCAAGAATATGTAAAATGTTTATAAATAGACAATTTGCTTACCAATGGTTTCTTCGGACGTATAACGTTTCTCGCGTTTATTTGCAAGGCAGCTTGTCATTCGGAAAACTTCAGAATTATCATTGTATTGACAGTGTTGTCAACGATATTGTAAACATTTTCCATTTTCTTTGTTTATCATCATTTATAACTTTATACCAAGTTTATTTGTAAGGCCGTTAGTGTGACCAGGTTACTAATTATTCAATTATTTCAAAAGAAGCAAAAACAATTAAAAACAGGTGTGGGTGCTTGTAAACATTTAATTTAAGTTAAATATTTTTTAATCCTTTCCAAATATTTTTGCTATTATAATGACGATATAACTCTATATTTAGAGCAGCATTGCCATTTGAGTACCTGGAATAATTGTTTAGTAAGCTTCGAACTTATGAGGTAATTCTTTTATTTATTTTTATTAATGAAAGAGTAAAGTGTTTCTGAGTCTCTCCCATTTTAGTTAACTGATAACTATTTTGTAGTTGTAATAATTTAACTTGTCTTGTTCAACTCTGTGGCTTCATCTGCAGTGTCTACTTAACAGTTGATAACCTGCTCAACACCAATATATTAGGAAATTGACTTGATATATCGCTCTTTCAAGTCTAAACGATTTGTTTTTTTAAGGGATAACCCTCACATCTGCCATTAATAACACAGATGTGAAGAAAAAACGAGGAAACTTTTTATCGGAATTATATTGTACCTAAGTATACAGACTTTAAAGGTTGAGTTTGACTAGGCAATTATCCCGTAACTAGTACAGATATCAAAAAACCTTATCAGTAAAATGACATCAACAACTTCTTAAAATGGGGATTGTTTAATATAAAAAATTTGGAAACTTTACGTTTGATTTTTTAAAAGTTATTGATGTAATTTTACTGATTAGGAAAGTAACTTTCGATATCAGTTTAAAGTTATTTGATATCCGTAATAGTTACAGAGTAATCGCCTGGTCTTACTTAACGATTCCACTCTGTATCTATATTATATATATATATATATATAATGAAAATGGTCTTTGAGGCTCAATCACTCCTAAACCACTGATCGTATCGACATGAAATTACCACAATTCGATGCGAAATTTATCCTAGATGGTTTATAGGTACTTATTTTTTTGAATGTCAACGTTACTTCTTTTTAAAATTCGGCCAGAGAAGCGGACGGGATCGACTAGTATGTGTATAGAAACAGTACATACAAAGAATCGATACGAGCGAGATATATTGTGTCGTGTGAATCAAAATACTAGCTGATAATGAGCGGCAGCTTAACCGTACAATCCGTCCCACCGTCTCAAGGTGAATGCCCTGAGTGTGCCCTCCCAACGCGTGACCCGAGCTCTTGGGCTAGGTCAGGGTCGGAGCTTCTACGCCACTCTAGCAAGAACCCCCGCAAACGCCTCTCGAACGACTCCCAAGGCTCAGCGTTATCTGGACGGATTCCGCCTTACGCCAAGCGATTTTTCCGTTTGACTAGCTACAGATGTCCTTAATGCTGACCCTTGTCTAAGGTCAAGGTTTGATTTGCTAATATCGAACGGAACTGTATCGGATTGCTTAAAGCATAATCAGATGATAATAACAGTTTCGCTAGGTAATGTACGTAACTTAATAATAAGGAATTACTTTCATGGAGTGTTTTGTAATGTTTTATGAGAATATTTATATTTTACTTTAACCAGTTGAGATCTAACCAATGAAATGTAATCCGTATGAATTGTAAAATAAAAAAAAACACATTTCTACAAATTCAAATATTTAAAACTTCTATTGCCTAGCAGTACGTAGTTTACATATTAATTTATATTCAAATAAGTAATTACCGGAACACAATACTATTACCATACTAATTATACTAAAGTTAAAACCTGTATACATAATACTACAGCTGACCGGAAGTATTTTTAAAACCAATAAAGTCCATAACAAAGAGTTTCTTGTGTATTTGTTTCCGGTGATATCAAAAACGGCTTGGCCGATTTCGATGCGATTTTCACTGATGTATTTTGTAAAACTTGAAGTACCAAAAAGTTTGCGTTTGTTGTATTCTAACCGATTCACAAATAAAATTATACCTTTATCAAATTCAATAATGTTAAACCTGACGCTGACAATGATATAAGACGAATCTAACTGTTACAAATGGTCTAAGCAGTATATATAAAAGAGGCAAGAAGACTGCGAGTATGCCGGGATAGATAACTTAAGTGATTTTTATACCTAAATAACATTCAGATCTTGTGTTGTGTTGGATGTATTGACAGCATTTTGCATACTTGAAGACTTTTTTTTATGAAAATAAGGGACGAAACGAGCAGGACGTTCAGCTGATGGTGATTGATACGCGCTGCTCATTACAATAAAGTGCCGCTCAGGATTCTTGAAAACCCCAAAAATTCTGAGCGGAGCTACAATTGTGCTAAAAGATTAGAAGGTGAAATAGTTAGTAAAACAGATTGTTATTAGGTTTTTCCTAGACTCAACTTGGTCTAAAACAAAAAATTTATATAATAAATTCGTATCACATTGTTTGGCCGCGATGATCTCCTAAACTCGGTACTGAACCGGTGCTATTTTTGCACACTGAAGTTTGATCCAACTTGAGAGATAGGATTGTTTTTTATTTCGATTCGTGATTCTTAATATTATTTAATTTCAAATTTTATTTGTGTATGATTAATTCAATGAGATAAATTCTTAACTCACAGTTTGACAGTTCCGATATGACACTATTTCATTACAAGAAAAGGAAGTTTAAATAATTATATTTATTATTATTGTAGTGTATTTGTTCAGATGAAGCAAAGTGCACCAATCACCAGCTAGTATCTAATTTATAAATATCCGTTATATAGGCCTAAATTACTAGAACAACGGGCACAATTTTAAATTTTTGCCTTTCATTTAATACAAATATCACACTTTTTTTATGAAAATAAGGGACGAGACGAGCAGGACGTTCAGCTGATAGTAATTGATACGCCTACCTATTAGAATGCAGTGCCGCTCAGGATTCTTGAAAAACTTAAAAATTCTGAGCGGTACCACTATTGCGCTCGTCACCTAGAGACCTAAAATGTTAAGTCTCATTTGCCCAGTAATTTCACTCGCTACGGCGCCCTTTCGACCGAAACACAGTAATGTTTACATATTACTGCTTCACATTATTCCCATAATCTAGCCGGCTTCCTCCTGTACAAAGGAGCCTCCCACGTAATTTCATTTGCAAAAACATTAATTTACATCATAAACACTGATAATGGCACCTATGAATGTCATTGTTACACAACTCACCACTTCGGAGAAGTTAAGCTTTGATGAAAAGAAGTGGCAAGCAACTTATTGCCACGATTTTAATTAAATTCTTTACAGATTCAGCATTTAATATTATATTAATACAATGTTAGAAAAGTTGCGCAACAAAATTACTAAAATTTCTGGACTTATATTTCTTATTCAAATACTTATGAACAAAATGTATAACATTTAACCTTTAAGATACTTTGTATATCGTGAAGTCCACTAAAAGAGTTGGCAAACTTTTTCTTTGTTTTAAATTGTTTCTGAACTTTGTAAAAATGTAACAATTTCGTAATTTCGCACTTACTAAAACTGTACTCAAAGACACATTACTCGGTTTTTTATATGGTTTCATTTAACAATACACAAATGCAAAAAAAAATATCAAAATGTTGATTGGAATTTTTAACTTAATTTAAATATAGATACATATATTCAAACGTTTTAATACGATGTGAAATTGTTAAATTATGTAGACAAGCAAACGATTAAAAACTGAAGTGTGGCTTTGCCATTTCAGCTTCATTTAATTAATTCGGACGAGGGTGAGTCAGATTCGCTGCCAGGGTTTTGTAATAATGGAATTACAGAAACAAGAAAAAATACTATACAGTACGTTATAGAAAATTTTATGAAACATTAATATATGTATGTGGTAAAAACAATTTGTTGGAAATAATAACACGACGCTCTGATTGTTTTAAAGTTCTAAACAGAAAATTCTAGAAATGATAGCAATGGTTTGTTTATGGAAGAGGAGGACAAACGTCGACAAACTAATAAACCGTCGAATCAACGTACATATGAATTCAGAAACCGAAAATACATCGGTACGTGGCGGGTGAGGTTCGAACCGGGGGCTCTGTAGTCAGAGTCAACGGTTCGATAATAAATTATGTATCAGATGAGATCATTATTATCGTATAGTATAATTTTAAAAGGAAATAAATTTAATTTAATTCATCTTATTACACACAATAAAAAAGTAGCCATAATCTAGGATAAATTTCGCATCGAATGTTGGTAGTTTCATGTCGATACGATCAGTGGTTTAGGCGTGAAAGAGCCTCAAAGTCCAATTTCATTATATATATAGTTTCACTTCGCTTAGATACCGATCTGGTGGTAGTGGAAATTCTACTAAGTCGGAAGCTTTATTTATTATGTAACGATGGTTCGAGTAAAGTCGGCTCAAGTCAACAAGCGAAATCAGTCAGAGCAAAATTTTACCAGAATTTCAAAGTATTTACACATAAAACATGATTGAATCATCATGAATTCAACATGAATGAATATCTATTCGTCGCGGTATATATAATATAGCAATTGAAAACAATAGGAATGAGAAAGAAGCTAATTATCATAGAAATGGAGGCGTATATCGTTCGCGATTTGTATAACAATATTTTATTATCTATTTAAATATCTTGTACGAAGTGTGCCGAGTGAATTCATTATTATTTCAATCAACTCAATGTAAATTTATTCAACATTCTCAGGAGGTAATTGCGAATTGCAAACGTCCCGTCTCACTCTATCTTTGTTCACTCTCTTTATCTAATGTCTGCCGAATGCTTCAGTTTTACGCGTTCAAACGTGGATCAAACATAGACGTAGCGTTTCCACCTATTGTACATTGCTTCGGCACAATACTGTTCCACCTTCTGAAGAGGTTTGATATTATTCAAATCTCCTTTTGTTTTCTTGTACCTATACTAACTTTTTCGTGTAACGGACTATTTTCACGTAATTTTCTCAATGTTAAAGTCTATAAAAAAGTCGAGAAGCAATGACAGTATATTAAATTTATACTTTTTGTTTTGTTGTTCGGATGTGCCTGCTATTAAATCCGCAAGTGTTCGTAAAGTTTTTCAATCTTTGTTCATTTCATAGTTCTGATACTATTTTCATTGGCTTAATAATCTACCATCAGCTGAGTTGCAATAGAAGTAATAGAACAGTAGCGTCACTCAGCGGTTTTCTTGAAATTTATACCTACGTCTGGGGGGAGCGCTCGAGTTGGTACATTCAAAAAGTTTGATAAGCGTATTTAACTCGGACAGCGACCAGTCTCGAATCCGTAAGGCGTGGCACTGAATTGTTTCGTCTTCCCAAGATTGCTTAGCGTCCGTGTATATCGTGTGTATGTGTGCGTACGTTAATTCGGCGGCGGCGTATTGTAGTCCTGTACTCGGTGATGGTTGACGTTGAAATGTAAACAAATAAGCGTCACAGTGATTATCTTCACAAGTTTATTAGACGACCTTAAGCATCACATCAAGGAAATATGTATCGGATTCTTGCGTTAAAGAATTGCAACATTGCTATGAGTGTACAGGTGCAGATGTAGTTCACAAGATAACCAATTGATATATTTGAAATGACTATCCGGATATAAATCTGAGCTGGACCAAAACTACGCGCGATGAGTAGCCGGCCGCTATTATTATTAATCACTTATGCAAAGGCGCGTTGTCTGCATTCATATTTTCTCTATAAGAATATAAATCATTATTACTTTTTATTAAATTCAGAATTACAAATAAAATTCGCTTATATTCATTCCGAAAAGCAACTTCATGAAAAATTTAAAATTCATGCAGTAATATTTCCAACTTTAATAATTCCATCCATCTTTACCTTTCGGAATGAAATTCCAACAGAATGCATTTAAACTTAAATATAAAATATTTTATAATTTACCGGATGTAATATTTAAAAAGAGGTGAATTTAAAAACAAGCGACGTACGAATAAAGGTACGTCGACGTGGCCGTTTGACAGGCCACTAAGCGTAAAGTTGCCTTTTAATTTCAACTTATATAAACTTTTGACTGTTCCCTTTCGTATTTCATCCTACTGTCCTCATCGTCGGCGAACTGGTCATTTTGGTATTACACTTTTAATTTTTAGTCATCACCGTTACATTTGCGTTACCTACAGGTTAAAAATTCAGATATTCTTGATGAAAACTGCGCTAAATATTCGGTTGTGAAAATACCAGTAAGCTTTCATATCGAAATCAAAGTGATTAATAATGTTAACGAAACTTTTATAATGGATTGAATCATATTGAGAATATTTTCAATAATTGAAATAAATAATCGTTGAGTGCCTTACAACGAAAATGACTAACGATATAAGAGGAATAATTATCTGATACTTATGTATAGTTATGTTTTTACCAGTGGGAGGGTAGCTAGTGAAAATACTGGGCAAATGAGACTTAACATCTTATGTCTCAAGGTGACAAGCGCAGTTGTAGTGCCGCTCAGAATTTTTGGGTTTCAAAATAATCCTGAGCGGCACTGCGTTGTAATGGGCAGAGCATATCAATTACCATCAGCTGTACGTCCTGTTGGTCTCGTCCCATATTTTAATTAAAAAAGTTATTTTTTATCTTTCACGTCACTCTCAGAATGATTTCTCGTCATAATTAATTCTCGCATTGAAAATATTCTTTAAATAATCTTATAATATAGATCCTGACTATAATAAGTGGCCTTTATATCTGTTTACATATTCTATCCTCTGTATATATAAGTGATTTCTACCTATGTATTGACTTGAGGCTTTAAATTTGGTAGAAATATTCCTTTTCTTGGAATAGAGGTCAGCTAATAATTAAGAAATTTATAAGAGTAATTTTTATTATGAACAGAACGTTTGTCGGGTCAGCTAGTTTATGTATAACTAGCTTTTACCCGCGACTTCGTCCGCGTAGAAATGTAACAATTCAAATTCAGTTGCGCAGATTTTTTTTATAGAATACTTTGTAGGTATGTAAAACACATACAAACTACTGCGACTAACTATGAAATGCTAATTTAAATACATTTTTCTAAAATATTTTATTTTGATTTTCCAGCCTTTGCTAATACTTAAAATTTTGCTGGTTTGATACTCGTGTGCGGCGTGCACACATATGTGAAATATATTTTTTTCTTAAATTACCTACTCCTATTGGATACTTTTAATCATTCTTTTTTTTACTTTAATCCCTTATTATATTATATATTAACGCTAGAACAAATATTAATTTTTTTCTTATTAAGTACCTACCTACAAAGTTTCATGGTGGCATGGTTTCGTCTATGATAATAACGAACTTCCATACAAACTGCCACCCCCTATTTCAACCCGTCCAAACCTCTTATTCAAGATAAAAAGGAGCCAATGTCCTTTTCCAAGTTCTAGTCTATTTCTCTTCTAAATTTCATCAAAATCGATTCAGTGGCTTAGCCCGGATTCGTTACAAACAATCATACATTCACATTTGTAATATTATATTAGGTATATACTGTATGCTTAACATAGCGTTAAATTCTCAACAAATAAATGTTAAAATTTGTCGCGATCTCGGCTACGGCTAATTGGCTGGCAAATCAAGATCACTTTAAAAAGTGGCCGATAACAGCTGAAATTAATAAAACGAAAAGTTAACTGAACGGCTTAAAGTTTTCTTAAATTGTTGTCATAAAAAAAACAGAGGTTAACAAGCGTCGCTGGGATCGCGTGTAGTTTTCACTCTCTATACGTGACGTGTTGGCGACGGGACACCCGCTGCATGACGTGACATTCTCGGGCTTAACACGACACACCTAACCTCACAACTCTTTCATCCTTCAGGATCTCCTGACATTACAAATTAATTAGTCGGCTATGGGTGGGGTAGCCATCGAGGCTTAATTTTTATTCCATCTTCATGAACCGCGCTGGGCACTTTATTTTATGAGTATGAATTTGAGCTGTATATGGAATCCAAAATAGATAGCCACCGATGAAACGGTTAAAATCCCATCCCTAGGGATGGTATTACAAATAATTGATATGATATATAGCATTAGATATATTTGTATTAGAAGTATTAGTCTCGGGCAGTACTGTTACTACTACTGCCAAATGGCGGTTCTCTTGTTCTGTTTTTATTTCAAGGGGTTATTAGAGGTACGAGGTACAGCATTCTGTAAATCAAATCAAAATCACTTTAATCATGAAGGTCAGGGTATTGACACTTATGAATGTCAAAAATATATTTTTTCTTATTGAATCTACCGCTACTTCGTAAAGGGTTGAGCTAATGAGAAGAAGTAGCACGAAACTCATTGCCACTCTTTTAAATCCACATAAACAATTTAATTGTTTTACAAATCATTTCAATTACAATATAATATGTAAGGTCTCTGGGTGGTAATCAGAGTCTTATCATTTACACGCTGTCCGAAACTAATAAGCCGGTAGCCGGTATCATATGCAAAAAAAAACCTCTCACTAACTAGTCAAGCTGTTTATAGATAAATAAGGTAATTATAACCTATATAGATAAAGCTGTGTGATGGACAGATTTCGTTTGTTCTCCTTTGACCCTTTTTGATACACCCCAAGCCCTTCTTATTAGCTCAACCCTTTACGAAGTAGCGGTAGATTCAATAAGAAAAATTTTTTTTTTTTTGACATTCATAAGTGTCATTTCCGTGACCTACGTGAATAAACTGATTTTGATTTGATTTGATTTTTTCCAATTAATCATACAAAGCTCTATATCATTAATTGCACATTGCAACAGAAAGCGTTAGAGGATTTATTTAATTTAACATCTATAAAGGCATTTATTGAAATCGAAATTACAAATGGAATGGAAATTGGATTGTAGTAGCATAAAGGTGTTATGCACGATTAATACGCGTTTTTCAATGATGCAACGATGACACGAGCGCAAATCAAGCGAGTACGCTTTGATGTATTATAAAAATTGTGATAAATAACGCAGTCAGATATAAAATATTGCTCGTCAGTAAACAATTAACGCGTCATCCTGTAGAATAACTTTTAACTTATTCTATTGTTATAACATTTAAGTTATAGAATAACTATTAAGTTACAACTTTGACTGGAGCTTCATTGTGTTCAGATTATTATTTAAGCTTAACCACTTAGTTATTTTTCTTAATTTTATTAAGCATCGAAGTGAATTTAGGGTTGTAAACCGGAAAATCAATATTGATGTTGTAAGCTTAGTATTATGCTGCTAACTAACTTAATGCAAGGTTAATTGCTTTAAACATTTAATTGGATTAAGCTCGTCACACCGTTCTCTGGCAAATATAATGGCCTGATCGATCTAGCTGTTTAAAACTTCAAAGCTTCCATATTTAAAGAGTTGTGTGGTCGATGTGTATCATTAAATTGTTTCTAGTTCGTGCACTTTTTACGACACAAAGTTACTTAACTAATTATATGTTATTGAAATTGTATGGACTTTATTTCAACTTTTACCAGTGGCTGCTCCTTTGCACAGGATGCCAGCTAGATTATGGGTATCACAACGGCGCCTATTTCTTCCTTGAATCAGTTATGTGTAAACATTACTGTGTTTCGGCTTAAAGGGCGCCGTAGCTAGTGAAATTACTGGGCAAATGAGACTTGACATCTTATGTCTCAAGGTGACGAGCGCAATTGTAGTGCCGCCCAGAATTTTTGCATTTTTCAAGAATCCTAAGCGGCAATGAAAAATATAAAACTTAAATCGTTCAAAAAGAACCCACGGACAATTGGTAAGGAAATTTTATAGAGATAAATAATTAACCAGTTCGCTTGTCTCGATTGTATGTCCGAGCGGAGATATTCGGTTCTCAATAATATTGTTATGTTGACCAATATTGAGTTTCGCGCGCCTACAACTACGTTATCCATTGATGCAAACAGCATGGAAATCGGTGCAGTAGTTTTTGAGTTTATCGCGAGCAGACAGACAAACAGATGCGATGGAGGTATTTGTGTTATAATATGAAGTGATAGGAATAATTTAGGTATATTTGTGATCTTAATATTAATCACTCAAACTTTGCCTGGGTGTTATCGCCCACTAATGTTTTCTTATAATCGGGCAAGGTTGAAAAAAGCCTGACCTAATTTAGATTGAAATTGAATTTATTTTGTATTACGAAACAAGAATATAAATAATACAATCTATTTAACAAGGGAACGTATGTAGTATGAATACGATTGGTCAGTAGTGATGAAGGCGCATCTAGTTGAATTCACAATTATTGACGATCCAACGATTATCTCACTCCAATAAATTATTAAACTGACTTGCATTTCTTTATATACAGACGCGCTCTGTTCTTGTTTTTGCACCAATATATTCTATGCAAAATCATTCCAACTATACTATCGTTCTTGGTTTGGCCCTTTTTTGGCAAACTCTATTACAAAAATTTCCACGGTCCCCACATAATAATCTCTATTATATTTTTACGTCTTTTAGCTAACCTATTTTTGTGTATATTTCATAATTAAACATACATACCTACATACAATCACACCTATCTCCCAGGAGCTGACAGAGATTACTGCATCCATTTTTTAAGTTCCTGACGTACTTGTACGTACTGCTTCTTCTGCATCAAACTTTACATGCATGCTCTATTATAATCGGCCTTTTTGTCTGTCTCCTTTTAAAAATCCTCGACCTTTATCAATATTATATATATCTACGTAAGCTCAATTAATTTGTGCAGTCAATCTACTTTACCTCTCACTATATGATCAAATCTACTTTAGATGACGGTAGCGCAGGACCGATCATCGTAGCAATGGACGTCTTCCGGCTGATATGATGATGACGACATGATCAAACGACTCATATATTTTCTAACCACTCTATATTTGCTACTATTAGTAAGCGTAGGAATCAAAATGCCTCGATGAACAGCCGAAGTGCCTTGTTGGTAATATTCTGTGGGCGCATTATTGAACATTTTGTTTTTAAGTAGATTATAGATCATACTTGCTTGAAAGCTTTCTAGCAATTTCCTTATTAAACGCTCGAACGCCCCGCGTCGCGTATACTCTGAAAACACTGAATATTGAAATAGGTCCAAACTCTTGATAGGTAAATTAGTCGACCTCAAAGGCAAATATCTAACAAAACGGAACGTAAGTTTTTGTCAAAGGGGCGATAGACTAGCGAGTTCCTTTTCCATTCGTCTAAAAATGTTGCAATTCGATGCATTTGGTATGGAATATTGAAACCTCGGAATGGGTGAGTGTTCCTCATTCGTGCACGCATGGGGGGTATAGCCCCCCACACGGGTGTGGGGGTGGTAAGTTGCGGGGGCCAGTCGCCCGTAGCACCGCGTCTGCTTTCTAAACCTCCACGCAAATAGTACACGTTTGCTTGGCAACATTTCATGCTTAGTGTATACAAATAATGTACGGCGTGGCTACAAACTGCGCAAAGGGAATACTAATGCGAGCGCACACAGGCCCTAAGTTAAATATTCGCCAATGATCAATCCCATTGTAGTGCCTGTTTTCACACCCTCTATCGCCTCGTTTCGCTTTTAAACGTCGTTATTGCCGTCGAGTAGCTCAATTGAACCTCCAATCACTGCTTCATTGAACACGAAAAAGTAAACTCCGATTAAAATGCATGAACGCGACACCGAATTGTAGGCTTAACTAACACCATTCTATATGCAAGCTTCTACTAATAATTATTCAAGACGCTCAAAGGAATCAATGAATCTTGCCGTATTGGAAAACTTAAGAGAATAATTTTTTAAGAAGGATTTCCGAATGTTTCCGGGGCGTTCTTAATTGAATAACCAACAGCGAACTTGTTAATTCAAACTTAAATATTCTAGAGAGTTATCGGGGTGGAAGGTGGTGTCGGGGGGGGTGAGGAAGGGGGGAGGCTTGTGGGTGTAGGAATCGAATAGTTTTATCGTTCAGTCATTAGTGTGGTTATTGTTGTCGTTATTCCCTCGGTGACAACTGCATCGGTGTTAAGCAAAAGGCTGGGCAAACAATCTGTCTGTGGCGAAGGTGCGGTATTGCGGAGCGGGGAGTTGCGGTACAAACTCTCCCCGGGGCTACAAAGTCCGACTGATTCGCAATGCAAAACGCATCGGCCGCCCTACCTATCTAATATTGCCTGATGTATTTTGAATAATTGCCGAGTAGGCCGTCGGCTGATTGCGCTTGTACAAAGAGATCGTTCCAGCTGAAACAGGGAAAATGTCTTGCCTGGATTTGTCCTGTGTGGAATGAGGTTGGATTACGCTAGACAAAAGTGGATCGTTGCTTACAAAGAGAGGTATACTGAAATATCTACCTCAAAATGATGGTAACTATTTTATATTTTGGACATAGTACGACCATGTATTAGTGTTATTCACCGCGGCCCATACTTTTATGTTCACAAGAGCGTCGCCACCCTTTTAAAGCGTCGAATAGACGTACATATGAATTCGAATACCGAATTCACATTGGTAAAGTGAGAGTACGCTTTTCGCTCATAAATATATATTAGTACCTATTCAAAGGCTGGTAGTCCAATGGTCAATAAGTTATTAAATCTTGATATTCAACTAAGATGCAACTATAAAAATAATATATTATTGGCAAACATGCACGAGACTCACGTTAAGGGATGTGGTAAGGCAACCGCCCATAGACATCCGCAATACCAGGGGTCACAAGATGAGTTGTCGGACTTTAAGTTGGGAGTATACTCTATGCTAGAAGTTAGCTAGAAGAAGAAAAACAATATAAGTCATGACTAAGACGGTTGAAATCAATACAATATAAAATTATACAGTCCGTTATACATTTCGAATCAAATTTAATACTAAGCATTTCCCTCGTTGAAAAGCCGAGAATTTGCATTAAATCATTATTTTATATGAATATTTATAACAGAAAATATTTCATATGAGATGCACGGAACAAATCAATTGTAACGAATTGAAATAGACACGAGAGGATGAGAATATTACACTTACGTCTCCGAGTACCATTATTAGATCGACAAAGTGTTTGTGGAGTGTTGATTTTAATTAAACAGCTAATCTAGCAATTACTGACACGTTACACGCATTCAATTATTCTACACAAATAGGTGATAATGCTAATTGACAAAACTCGTTTCCAAATCACTAATATTTGCAGTTTTAATTTCAATGGGCATGTATATACGACAGTATTATTAAATCTACATAATAAAAAGAAGATTCAACTAAAAATATGGGTAATAATTTAGCACGAATTTCTTTATAATCAGCATAAAAGTACTAGCATTTATGTGGTTAAATACAATATTCATTTATTGCGCTATCGTACACAAAAATGACAATTTACATAAAAAATATAACTTTCCAGAACTATTGCAATTATTTTATATTAAACAGTTTCAGCCATCAACTTTCATCCTTAATAAACTGTAAAAATATTTCACAGCTGAGATTCGACCCCTCGCTTGTTTGTTTCGGCATCGCAATCACAATGATTCAACCACTGGTCCAATGACCATATTATGGTCATTAAGTTGAAATAGCCGAACTATACGAGTATTAGTTAGAAGTATAAATCTTCCATCCTCAATTTCATCGACTGTCTTACGAATTTTCTTACTTGTCTTACGAAGGCTACATGTCGAGACGCGGGCTTAACATTTTATACCCATCTCAAGAAAAGTGCTCAACGCTACTTAAGAGAATTTCACTTCCATAAATCAGTTTTGATTTAAATTTGGAGATTGATAAGATATTCAATAAAATACACGTGTAAAATACGGCAGTCGGCCATCTTGATTGAAACAAGAATGACGTCACGCCTTCATTACCATCACTGCGTCACTTGAAAATTTGGTTGTTATATTACGCGTATCATTGAATCATAATTATGTGACCATGACACTAACGCGCTTTATCGCACGTAATCCAACCTTATGTTTAATGTTTAATATTTTATTTGCTTTAATATCGAATTTTCGATCAGGTCACGTGTCCTGACGCGAGTTTAACATTTTATACCCATCCCAAGAAAAGAACTCAACGCCGCTAAAGAAGTTTTCACTACAATAAATAAGTTTTGATTTAAATATGGAGATTGATAAGATTTCAGTAAAATACTCGCAGAAAATACGGCAGTCGGCCATCTTGATTGAAATATTAATGACGTCACGCCACAATGACCATCACTGCGCCCCTTGAAATTTTGGTTGTTATATTAAGTATCATTGATTTCTGAAGCGTTACGTCATAATCAGCTGCCGTGATACTAACGCGCGTTATCGCACGTAAGCCAACCTTATGTTTAATTCAGTTTATTTTATTTGCTTTAATAACGTTTTTTTTTGAATCCAAAATCTGTTGTCATACCTATTGAACTAAGTAGAGAAACAATAACATAGAAGATCAATTTAAAGAGTATATTATTTACATTAAACATTGAAGACGAAAAATCGAGAAAATTAAAGATTAGCCTCTTAAAAACATAAAATAAAGTACAAACTTTAAAATTTAGTTATAAGTAGTATTTATATTTTCTTTGATTAGGTATATATGCTCGTTTATACTCCTTAGCCATAAAGACAGAAAATAACGTGTGCCGAAAAAAAGGGTTAACTTGTTCATATAATTTAATATCCAATGATACATCGATTATGCGACCCTCCGGGTAGAAGATACCCCGCTTCTATACGTACTGCTTGTTCAACCCTACCTGATAGAAACCGTCATTATAAAGCAACACTGAGCATAGATAATGGATAGCATTCGTCATGAACCCAAACCCAAAATATTTTAATTCAAATTGGCTTAAACTTAGCATTTTGATATTATTTTAATTTAATTGTTAAGTAGAAGAATAGAAAAGAAAATTCCCATAAGTATCGTTCTCTTTAAGTTTAGAATTTAAAAAGTAGTTTGTGAGTTGCTGATCTTAAGCGGTTGGTTATTTAAAAAAGTATTATTATTCATTATGTTCAATACCTCTCCATCTCGTTCACTCGAAGTAATGACAAATTCTTTAACAAGTGTAGATGGCTACATTCAAATTTTCAAAATTCAAGTAAAATTCTGGATATTACTAAATTAAGTCATTACTGCAGCTTTGTGTTACGTGGAACGTGCCTTCTATTAGAAGCCTTAGAAGCATCGGAATGGTGCGCATGTATGAAAATTTATGGCCCCTCTCTATGACGTAGGCTTTTTCTGTGTCGTTCGTAACGCCCTTCCATTATTGGACTTTAAAATCCGGGTCGATGTTACTCTATTTTACGTAGACTCTTTGTGTCTGAGTTATATATTCCATGAAGCCTTGTTCGAATTGGAAATTATGAAGTTATCGAATACCAGGGTCTGTATTCGATTTCGACTCTTACTCATTTACTCTGTTATAGACAACTCTTACAACCGCTTTCTACGTGCAATCTCTTATCTTAAGTCATCTCTCAATATATCCTGAATATTTATTTCAATATTAACAATCTTCATATTCATATAGCTTATTAGTCTACTTTCTGACAAATGCCAAACTAAAATAAGAATATGTCATCCCATCAATGGTTTTTTTTAAAATAATATACCGTAGATGTCTTAGAAGAGGATCTCGTACCTAGGTCTTCTCTGGTGAGAAGACATAGGTACTGAGCTAGAGTTCCATGATTCGAATCGAACGTGATCGGGATGTATTGCATGCATTATGCTACGCTTAAGGTCGTTTTGTGATGTGTTGCATCTCTTGATACCGTAAATGCTCGTGGATCATGGTGCCTGATTCATCAATTCAATTTCAATTTATTTACTAAAAGATTATTAAATTACAATATAAGAATAATAATACAAGTCTTACTTAAAAGCTTTCCACTGTGCCTGAACTAGGTAATCCTATGTTTTATGTTAAAACTAAATAATCACGAAAAAGAAAAACTTAAAAAGTAAAAAGGTATAAATTAATTATAAAGGCTAATTATATAAGTAAACAATCTCTACAATGTAATGACTATTAACTAATACCTTTAAAATATAGATAATGTTTATTTTAACAGTATTAGTAATTTTTCTGTATCTTCATCACTCCCATAATAGATTCGCTTTAGCGGGGATTGTCTGTCCGCGTACTCTCGGCACATCACGTGACTCTCGCAATAAAAGAAGAGAATCAAAAGATATTATATCGGTTTCTCGTCCAATATTGTTACAAAGAAAAATTCATTCTATATTACGTACTCCTGTTTATTTGCCGCGACGTCCCATGGGTTTGTGCAATCAATCTGTTGAAAAGCTCGATAACTTACAAGTTTGATTTTTATTTACTTGTTACACAGTAATCTTTTCAGAAATAATATTGGAACTTGGAAGTATTAATAATTTTGTATTTTGTAACTTTAGCCAACAGATTAATCGAATAATTGTTAAATTCAATTTGGTCTCAACAAAACATTACTTATGTAATTGAAATAAACTATTGATACGCTATAAATTCGCATTCAATGGCGTTCATTTTGTTTTGATGATGATAATCATCCTTTGCGACCTCTTATGCTGGGGTTTAAAATGACCTCTAAGCTAAAGGTCCCAGGTTTTATGCCAGGTGCAAACGAATGTAAACTACCAAACTGTAGCTTCTGTTTCTTCTCTCGGTTCTTTATGACAAGAAAGCTGCTTTACTTCAGCTATCAAGTTCTTGCTGCTATGATTCATCATACAAGGATAAGGTCAAATGAGAGCGGAGACCAGGTTATGAGGGGGTAACCTCTGGAGCTACTGGAATGATTTTGAAAATTATATTACCAATAAAAAGACACATTGCTTGTGAGTGCCATTGACAATAATTAACCAAAGAAATGTATAGAATTTTCCGTGGTAGTCAGATTAGCCTTTGCTAAGTCAGAGAAGAAGCGTTCGAACGAAAACTTTGCTTACGAACGCTGCCTTTGAAGATAAAGAAGAAATGAGAGAGATATATCATTGTTTTACATGTGTCAGTGTGCTTTAACTTTGGAACATCAATACGGTTACATTGGAAAATGCGAACGATATCGTAGGTCATTAATATGAAATGTTTCCAGCGGGGATCGAACCTGTAGTGAGTTGTGCGAAAGGCTGATACATACAGCACTGGACCTTTCTCAGCAATAGTCGAGAATAATAACCAATCGTGAATAGTAACAATGAACACACGTAGCTCTGATCCGTCGGCTCTTCGGCTTAAGAAGATGGCCGCAGGTTGCGTCATACTCGTAGCATCTCGACATCTGTATTTTAAGTTCATCAACACACCATTACATTCTCTCTGGGTTTGACGTCGTTGACATCACATAATCGCTTTGTTACGGTTTGCAAAACAAGCATCACTGGGATGTTATTATTAATAAATTAACAACGTTTACTTTGTATTATTGATTGATGTAAAGGTGTTGTGTTATGATACTAATTATTATTAATTTATCTATAAATATATTACTAGCTCTATAATTGAGACATAGAACAACAGAAACTTCAGAAGTTTTAAGAACAACAGTCAAAATGTAACTATCAAAAAAAAAGCCACACAAAACAAATTCCACCTTCGCACGACACGGCACAAGTTAGGATATCATCCTCAGCATCTGGATGATTTTCAATGTGCTTTCTTCCATGTACTACAAAGCTGTGGAATGAGCTTCCATGTGCGGTGTTTCCGGGACGATACGACATGGGTACCTTCAAAAAATGCGCGTACACCTTCCTTAAAGGCCGGCAACGCTCCTGTGGTTCCTCTGGTGTTGCAAGAGATTGTGGGCGGCGGTGATCACTTAACAACAGGTGACCCGTACGTTCGTTTGTCCTCCTATTCCATAAAAAGAAGCAGTATTAGCACGATAATATCACGATATATTACGGTAATGAAACTGCAAACCGTACTGACGCAACAAGACGAGCTTGGGGGCTGAAAGGGGAGCGGGAGGGGATTCACGTTCCAGCGAGGTCCAGAGATAATGTTCCTGGTAGACTTTCAACTTGTCAAAACTTCTACTACCGTATATATTTTGTTAGCGGAGCTCAAACTCAACACCCGTATTGATTTCTCAAGGTTGAACCAATGTTTAATGTTTGAGCTTTGCAAAAAGGGAATAATATAAGTGTACGTAAAGTGGCAACTCTTTTAAGTAACTTCACGGAGCTTTGTTCGGTGTAACGATATCAAAGCCGTCAAAGGAGTGTACTACAAGAGCTTGTGACGTGGAGAGAAGCAAAACGGACGTGTTGGAGTGGCCTTGTCGCTCCGACGCACTGCCTCTTTGAATCCGCTACTTAATAACTATAATTTAGATTAATGAGACATACTATCCTTTGAAATTTATTAGAAACGCAATTTACTTTACATACCTATATCTGGATGTATGGCGATCCTCCACAGTGCTGTTTTCAAGGAACTTTTTTCCACGTACTACAATGCTGTGGAATGAGCTTTCTTGTGCGGGGTTTCCGGTACGATATGACATGTACATTAGGGTGCATTAAAAAAAAGCGCGTGCACCTTCCTTAAAGGCCGGCAACGCTCCTGTGATTCCTCCGGTGTTACAAGAGAATGTGGGCGGCGGTGATCACTTAACCCCAGGTGACCTATACGCTCGATTTTCTTACCTTTCCATTAAAAAAGTATAGGTATGATAAATAATTTATAGTCAAAATAGGTCTTAACGATGCTTAACTAAAGACAAGATTATTAAAAGTTAATTAATAATAATTACAAATTAAGACATTACAAAAGCTGGAAGTGGTAAAATGGTTTAAGTCTCCGATACAAAAATAACCTTTAGGTAGCATTAAACTTTTAAACATAAGATACAGAATTGTACATATTACATCGAAAAATGTGTATGTGATTATAACAGTCATTATGTGTTTGCAAGGTCTGATCAGAAATCGATTTTTAGAATAAATAGTTCTAAAGAACGGCACCAACAGTTATCTTAGAAATTTAATTTTTTCACAGCTTACAGCAAGAAAATATAAACCAATCTGAGTATATCGTTTTAATTTTAACTCGATACGCGTTCCCGAGATAAAGGGTCATGACAGACAGACAGAAAGGTGGGCAACAAAGTGATCCTATAGTTTTTTACTCTTTATAGTGATTTTCATTCTTATAACACTAGAAATAAGAGATTGCTTCTAACTAATTATAGTTGGCTTCATAAGATACATAATAGCTTTAAGGGTAAATGTAAGTATACACTTTTATAATAAAGTCACATCAAATGTTCAGGCATTATCTATAAATAAATATAAATGTTGTATTAAAAAATGTCTTTGTCGTATATTCCACTACTCCACAGCTGAATATCTAAGTAATCGGACAGCCTGGGATTATGATTATTTTATAGCAAGTACAGTAGGTAGTAGTATTTAGTATATTAGAAATGACATCAAAAAGAATTCTAAAGGAATCAATTATGAGAAAATAAATGCCTTTTATGCCTTTTATAAAGGTTCCGGTTTTTCCTTTTGACGTGTGGAACCCCCATTAGGTTTGACCAATAATGTAGAATCGCACAGTTTCTCAGGATCGATAAACGAAATTCATAAAACACACGAGTTCATGACTCCAATGTAATAATATTTATTACATGACGTTAGATAAATTGACAGCGAGTTCGGTGGCTTTTAAAAATGCAAGCTGTGTATGTGAGGTTGACGTCGGAATGGTCGTTAGAAAAACATGATTATAGCGCGAAGTTTAGATGTAACTTAGAGCGCCTTCGCACTACGTCCGATCAGAGTCCGATTCGTATCCGTGAAAACACGGTCCGTAGCAGTCGCAGAACTATTTCTACGGTTGGCGGATATAAATCGGATGATGGAAACCGGATCTAGTGCATCGACTGCATAGAAATCGTTCTACGACTAATCCGGACCGTGTTTTCACGGATGCGGATCGGACTCTGATCGGACTTAGTGTGAAAGCGCTCTTAGAACAGGGAGTCGAGCATAATTTCTGATTAACTATTAATTCTATGAATAAAATTTTGTCAAGTGGCTGTTGGACTACAAATCTATCCACAAAGCAAATAATGTCAGTAAATTATAATAAAATATATCAATTATCATCTTTGTCGTAAGTAAGGCTTAAAATATTATTTAGAAGCTAAAACTGGTATTTGATCCAACTTGGCGCAAGATATTTTTAGATATTTTGTATGAAATATCAGTTTATAACTCATATTTCATACAGAATACAGAAAACATATGTCTTGGTTTGAATTTAAAACAAAAATACCGAATAGTTCATATTTTTACAAAAAAAAAAATTGTTACAGATTTTTTTGAGGTTTATAAGTTTATTTGATTTAGTTTTTTTTACTCATCACATAATAATTTGAATCAACAGCTTTGATTTATCATACACTGTCATCAGTTAACACTTATGTAAAGTAGTATGTAATTTATATGTCTAGATAGACTGTATCAGCTGTGAATACGTCAATAAAATATCTGTAGACTGTAAGCCTCAATTTTTGTCAATTGTAAGACGTAGCTGTCATGTACATTAAAATAAAAAAAACCTGGCTGTTTTCATGCGTTACCTAACAGTAAAAGGCTTTATCCAGACGTATAAATTAACTAAGACCAATGGATATTGCTGAAACATATTGTAAAAAACAACATACTAGACATATTGTTTGTGGGGGTGTTCACTCACTCATAATGTAATTCCTCGCGGTTGATCCGAGGTAAAAGCATAAAATAGATGGATACTCATCAAATACGCATTGTGTATTAAAAAGTATAATACTCATGAAACTCTTGTTTAATGTGAAAAATGCAATACAATGTTGTTAGTGACGTGTAGCGAACAATCCCACGGGACAACACAATACTGTGTGCTCGGATACAGACTTTAATATTACTTGCACATTTTACGACACGTAGCTACGTACATACAACATACGAACGTCGAATATCTATTATGTTCAATACTAGCCGTTCCCGCCCGCTTAGCTGGGTGATTTTTAAAAGGGAATAAATTAAATTTTATTCATCTTATTATAAATGCAATAAAAAAATAAGTAACCATAAACCATCTAGGATAAATTTCGCATCGAATGATGGTAGTGTCAAGTCGATACGATCAGTGGCTTAGGCGTGAAGGAGCCTCAAACAAAGACCATTTTCATTATATATATCGAAGTCCTTAATAAAGTAAACTAGTCCTAAAATCTATATAAAACCACTCGTTGTCACAGACCGAGATACACTGTGGTGTTAAATATAATTAAATTAATTACATTTAAGTTTCTTTTAATTTGTCTAATTATTTCAATGTTCTTTGTTTTTCTTTAATTTTTTTTTTGAACAGTTTTAGGTTACAACCTATTATCAGTTATTATTTTATTTTATATTGTCTTTAAGGCGACGTTGCCGGCTCAACGGAAGACCAGCGCTGGTTTTCAAACCACCAAACATGCTGAGTTGGGACCACTTTGTGACGTATAGAAAATAATGTCGCATAATTTTGTTTACGTCAATTTTTTTAAGTTTTAATTTTTAAGTTTTGTATTTAGTTTTCCTGTACTTTACCGTCACAAATAAAAAATATTTTCTTTCTTTTCTAATAATAGTAGTATTGGCACACTTTACACAAATTATCTTGCCCCAGACTAGGCGTAGCCTATACTATGGGTACAAGCCAGCGATATATTTAATACGATATACTTACTTAAACATACAAAAATTCTTGATTGGTTTTAACACATTCTCCTTAACAAATAGTGGCAAAAACCTCATTTTAAGCATATAAAGAATGCTTGTGCCAGGAGGCTCGACTCTTACTTAGCCTTAAAATAATAACATACTTCGGGAACTTTACTTATAAACATTCATGACTCGGAAACAAACATCCATATTCATCATATGAATGTTTGCACCTACCGGGATTCGATTCCGGGACCTCTAGCTCAGTTAGGCAGGGTTACTAACTGCTAGGTCATTGATAAGCCAAGCTTGTTAGTTTAATCTATTTCTTGCTCTATCACTTTTCCAATCCCTGTATAACGTATTTAATTTTTCGGTTTTTGTTTGCATGTATGTGACAGATACGGGTTTTCTACACTGTATGCATTTGACATGGATTTGAATCATTGACACATTGAAATGAAGATTCAGGATTGATTGACAGCCGACATATAATTTGGATTTTAAATTTAATCCCAATCAAGGTATCGGATATAGAAAGCGGCTGCGAAAAGAGGACGCTGTGTTTTACATGAGCCATAAAAGTATGAATTTGGCGTAATCAATTGCGCATTATTGAATAAAACACCACTCAATCGTCACAAATAAAAAACCGATACGTCCCATCGTTTAGTTTAAATAATAAATTTTTAATATAGGCACACGATAACACAAACGGGACTAACCCTTTTTGCGCCCGGCTGTTACAGAAAAAAAAAATTAAGCTTAAAAACTACATTCATCAAAGAAAAATAAAATCTACAGTTGCTATGCAAATATTAAAAAAAATTGTGGAGACGAGCAGTCTCGTTTTCTTTCCCCAAATAAGTTATATCCTGTATTATGGTACAACAAAAAAGGATTTAATTTTATACGATATTCATAATGAAATATACCATAAATACACTAAAATATATTCATGATATAATTCGGTCGTAATAAAACACATTTCAAAGTATTTAATTTAACACAAACTGAAACGGCTTATTGTTTTCAGCTTTTAAAAACACACGGGTACTTTGAAAAAATGCCTTTACCCATATTAAAAGCCGGCATCGTTCTTGTGAGTCTTCGTGGTGCAAACTTATCATAAGAAGATCCGTACACATTGTATCCGTATTGTCAAAGCACATACACGTACGAAATATGAACAACGAATCTAGTTCCAAACACCATTCGCGAACCCAATCGATTCACATGCAATTTAAAATCCACTTAAAGACAACCACCGACTAATCGAAAAGTTTGTGATGTTCCGCGATCCATTGGGAACCTTTAATTGCCTATATTAAAATAACTGAGTGATGTCAAACATATCTAGGGCGCGAACGGTGCCTGGCACAAGCCTTCACATGTTAATAATCATTATGATAATATCTTCTAGTATACGATAGCTGGTTTCGTTCCCCACGACAGGGCTGCCCCTTTTCGCATATAATTTATTTTATTTGTATAAAAATATGCTCTTTCACTTCCGGCAATTAATCATAAAAAACAAAACGGTAGCGCTGTACGTGGTATTTCAACGAATAATTTTGATAATAACGTAATATAATTGACGCGATCACAAGTTAATTGCACGTAAATAAAATGTTATTATAATTTGTAATTTTCATGTTAATTTTCGTTGTAAGGTGAGCTAATACTACTTTCAATGTTTTATTACTTATGAAGTTGGTAAAGTTGAATAAAATATACATTTCGTTAGACCGTTGGTCGGTTACATTGTTACAATATACTTATATTATAACGACGACCTGTATAGCCGAGTGGTTAGCGATCTTACCTACTAAGCTAGAGGTCCCGGGTTCGAATCCTGGTAGGTGCAAGCATTTATATGATGTCAGACCAGGTCAGGTGATCTGAAAATAGGTACACTTTCCGACTGTTCTCTTTAAACTTTATGCTTATGCAGTAATAAGTACTAATAGGGCTTAGGTTTATTTTGGGGTCATAACATAACGTCAGGATAGCGGAAGAATAAAATATTATATTTTTTCGTTACTTTCTCTATATTTGCTGTTTAATACTAATTAAGCTTTAATGACCATATCTCATGACATGGTTGACTCAACTATTTTGACTATTAAAGGGACAATCGTAAGGTTTTCATGATAAATTCAAGTCCATACTCCACAGGATTCTAAAAAAAATTGGCTTGACAGAAAGAAATACGAAGGCCAAAATGATCATTTAGAGAGATTCAGAGTATTTAATTTTTTTTTATTCATTTAAAAGAAATTGGTGAAGTGCGCGTCAGTCTCGCAATTCCGAAGAGTTTCGTACCGTCGTAAAAGATATAACACTATGAACTCAATATTTTTATTTATATTTCATTTTTTTTAAATAGAAACAAGAGATAGCTCTATAACATTAACTAATTATTTGCAAATTGGGTACTAGCCATATTTTGATTTATTATACTTTTCTGTTCCAGCGGAAATATTAATACATATTCTATCAAAATATCAGCTGTTTAAATTATACAGTGCTGTTTAGTACATAACGATAGTATAAACCGTTTAGTATAAACTGAATTCTAAATCTGAATCGATCTCAGATATTTGGGTGCCATAATTTCTTCAAATACTCATCTTTCTTCAAATAATAGTATAATATGCCTTTATTCAGTTAGTAGAACTTACATACTATCCTTAACAAAATATCTATCACTGTCTGTTTGTCTATTGAGAAAGGCCTCTTCCATTCTTTTCAATCTTTAGCTATCCTAGACCATGTATCCTGTATTATCTTCCCCGTTTCTTTGTTCGGTTTCTAGGATACCAGTATTTATTTGGCTAATTTACCAACACTTGAAGTAAAATAAGTTTGATTTTATCATAATTTAACTTTGAAAACGTGAGTCATCATCTGCCAAACAAGCCTGATGATGAAAAAAATGATGATGATGAAAAGGATATCTATCCTTAGGCATGAAAGATCCATTTTAAGATAAATTAATATTTGTAATTATCTATATCAATCAAGTATTAATAATAACCAGTAAATATTAATGTCTTAAATATAATTACTAATTATCATTAAAATACTTCAACTTTTATGTTCGCAATTTGTTCAGCCATAAAATGAAACTCAATCAGATTTGTAGATCGTCGCGTAGCCACATAGACGGTTATGCCTTCAAAATGCGAAAACAATTACACATTGGTACAATTGGGAAATAAATCATGCTTTATAAGGACTGTTAATAAAAATCTAAAGGAAGTTATAAATTAAAAGTAATTCACAAACACACACACACACACACACACACACACACACACACACAACCACACATACACATACACGTCTTATTATACGTCCTTTTATTGGATCCTGAACCTAGCAAAAGACGACAGAATTAGTTTAATTTTTAGAGTTCTGACTGAAGTGAAGGAAGGAGAATATTCTATTGTTCATACCTTCTGCGCAGAAATAAAATGAAGGAGCCTTAATTATGTTATTAGTTTGTACTTAATCATAATATCACTATTGATGGCCTCTTAAGGGCCTTGACTTTTTTGTTGTTCTCCATTTGTCACCATCATCGTAAACTCTGGTAATTAGACATATTTTTTTTTCCGTATTACATTATAAATATCCCTAAAGTTGACGTCATTAATATTTGAAACATTCTCTGTACTTATGGTGGCCAGTCGCCAGGTTAAAAAGTTCGATTTTTGACTAAATTAAAATATCTTTGCTATGCTAAGATTTTTCATACAATTTTCAACGTTCCAAATTCAAATCATTTAATATATAGGGAATCTGTGTACTTCCGCATTTTAAATTTGCTAAAGTTACATTTCGTAACATGTTATTGGACATTGTTGAACAGCAGAATGATGTAAAATAATATATTTCTCTCTTTCACTTGAATACGAATCGGCACCATTGGTGTGGTTTGCCTCTAAACGAGGCATTCTCGAAGCTGTTTACTCGCCGATCTCCTCGTTCCACGCAGAGTTTATTGTGTACAACGTCCTTAAGGTGTTGTGATTATACTAATTTCAGAGAATGCAACTGCATATTGCGACTGTCCTCAGCATACCGATGATCAAACATCTAATCTAAACAGGCAATCTAAAGCCATTGGAAATGTGTTATTTAACTAGTTAAAAATGAAATAATTGATTATATAGTGTTATCCTTAAGAGATACACATACGGACTTTTCTATAGACCTATTTAAGATACACAATTCCACCATACATTATGTTATATCTCAAAATGTTTAGGCAGCGTTTTCGTTGAAAGCTCCGAGACGTCTCCAACAAATATAGTTAATGATTACAAAAACTTTGCAAAAAAATTATATACTAAAACCTTCCTCGAGTACCACGCTATCCGTTTGTGAAAATAGTGTAGTACCTACTTGTTTAATTTATCGTGAACAGACATACAAACAGACGTGGCATATGACTTTATTTTATAAAATGTAGGGATTCTTTTTGAGTGTATTTGTAAGAACCGCAGCCCTATATATGCGATAGTTGTTTCTGCTTGATAAAACATTACAGGTTGCAATAACGTGCCCGTGCAACCACACACAACTTAACACAATACAAGTGTTATACCTCAATACATAAGTATGTACCGCAAATATTAAATCGTATTTGTGACGTGTATATTTTATATTTCCACTTCATTTCATTACAAGAAGGTAGCCTTTTTCTATCGTGGCCTTTTTCTAGAGCTTTTTTGAAGGGTTTTGACGCTGTTCTAAGCTATTTATATCAAGTAATCAAATGTTGATGGAAGTTTATAAAGCTCCTTCTTTACTTCACGATCATGCCAGTAATGTACTGCTTGCGGTGACTGGTCGATCGACAACTCCTCTTTTGTTGCCAATAATATTTATGATACAGTGCTCACATAATTGGTACTTTTTTTATATAGAGTTTATGTAGGTTGATGCAAATGTTTTTTTTTTCAATATGTGCAAATGTTCGTAGATTGTACATAAATGTTTTGTGCTATGGTCTCCGGTGCGCTTGAACTAGACACCGTACTATATAAGAACAATAGCTTTTGACACTTGACACTCAATTGCATCTTTTATTTTTCGCAACATACGCTTCGTGATATTATTTTACATTAAAATTAATAAAATTCAAAATATTTAGTGATGATATGTGATCCCAGTGTCTTTCTTATTTCTTGTAGTATTATTTTTATAAAGTTTTACTACGCAACCCGTCATTTTAGTTTCAATTATTAGCAAAGTTTAACAGAACATGTGGCACGTCCACGTCGCACATTGCTCGAGACTGGCTCGAGTACGCCCACTTTTATTTGTTTATTTTTATGAAAATAAGGGATGAGACGAGCAGGACGTTCAGTTGATGGAAACTGATACGCCTTGCCCATTACAACGCAGTGCCAATCAGGATTCTTGAAAAACCCAAAAATTTTCAGCGGCACTACAAATTCGCTTGTCAACTTGAGACAAGATGTTAAGTCTCATTTGCCCAGTAATTTCACTAGCTACGGCGCCCTTCAGACCGAAATACAATAATGCTTACACATAACTACTTCACGACAGAAATAGGCGCCGTCGTGGTACCTGGGCGTAGTAGTAGTAGCTACACATGTGGTATCCAGTTGGAGCGCAGCGGAGACCAATCCTTAATCTTAGTTCGCAATACAAATAATTTAATCAACGAGATTTCATTTCATATACTGATATTATTACAATCTGTTGTCAATTGTCTTTCTGTTACTCAATGATATTGCAATTTCATGGAAACGCTCAGGCAGGATATTTGTCATTGTTATAAGGCATTCAAAGTGAAACGTTATGCCGGTTTAATACTGATCCAGATTAGTGAAAATGTTAAGCCAGTTACCATGCTCATTAATATCGAATAGGTAATATGCATTTAGTGATTAGTAATCAGGAATATTGTACGCGCATTGCTATCGCTGGTTTATGAATCGGTTCATTTTGTTGCTTATGTCAACGATGTTGAAGATCTAATCCTAAAAACATTACAGCTCATCGGAAATTACCAACTTGTCACGAATCAAACTCATGATAAGTCATTTATTTTGTTTCAAAAATATATTTTTATTCCTTACTAGCTGACCCGGCAAACGTTGTTTTGCCATATAAATTATTTTTAGAGTTAAGACAGTTTCTTAGACATTGCAACATTACTTTATTTTTCTAAAATAAAAAAATAAATAAAATAAACGTAGCTTAAGTTACTTTTTACATCATTACCTTATTAAATCAGCTACCTGCCAATAAAAGTCCCGTCAAAATGGGTCCAGCTATTTCAGAGTTTAGCCGAACAAACAGAAGGACAGAAAAAAATTAAAAAAAATATTTTGGTGTATGTATCCTATGTATATACATGTATACACATGTAATAAAAATCAGTTATTTCAATATTACAAACAGACACTCCAATTTTATTTATGTATGTATAGATGCATAAATGTCATAATTGGAAAGATAGAATCTGCCATTCATTCGAAAAAAATATTAAAAAAAAATATTTAATATTTTGAGTACACGAGACAAATAATGATAACATTAATTTTTCTATTTTCCTCTTCTAAAACTTTATTTTATTGTCATTAATTATTTAATTGTTTTATTAATTATAAGATAATAACAGCAATTTGTATAAAAAATAATGATTTAAGAAAAAGTGTGTGCTTGTAATCTTTACGCGCGATTGATGTAAAACAATAATAATTATTAACTTAAGTAATAATTAACAGATTCATAAATACATTATAGTTATATACATTTATTAAAGCCGTGTTACTAAGTATTTACTCAAGTATTGCTGTAGTGATAGAAGCAATGTTAGTTTTTTTTTTGCTATTTTTTCATTCTGATATAACCTCATCTTTTGAGCTCTTTCATTCTCTACCTAGAAAAAAAATTCTTATAATTTTATTATTGTTGCAAGTGATATTTTATTTATTTTACAAAGAATTATATTATATATAAGAGTTATATTATTCATTAGAAAATAAACACTTTTAGGCGGTATACAAACAATCTTTACTGTCTTAAATGCTACTTCACATAATAATTTTAAGCTAGACTTAGAGTTTGTAGAATTTATAAGTTGCTTAATTACGAGTCTTAACAAAACTACTTAAGATATAAGTAGTTTTGTTAAGACTCGTTAGATATAAGTGATATACATTACTAAGACTTATAATAATAATTTTACACAGCATGCCAAGAACCACAACGCAGAAATGAAAACTTCAAAGATGAATTCTCATTCAATACTCACATAATGAAGTACCCAGCGCGTCCGATGTAGTTTTCAATTTAAAAATTTAAATTAAGAACATATTTGTTAACATTAAACTATGACACGTGTTATATGAGTTACGTTCAAGGTTTTAAAACGATACGAAATAGTGTAATTTCCTCGATTCGATATTCGCCTCCGATTATTTCCCGGCCGATTTTCCAACTCGATGTTGACTGCAAACTCGATTAACTGCATTTCACTAATAAGCTGACGTTGTGAGTACTACACAAGTTTCACGTTTTGGTATTAACCTAATTAATGAATTAAAGTGCTTTCCATCAAGATACTTGAAATAACAATTCTATTATTTCGGTGAATAGTAATCTGTTGTGATAGGATTAATATTGTTGTAACTAACGCGCATAATCTGTGCCAGAATCGTAAAGTACTCAATTGTACAGGTTGTTTTAAAATGTATTCGTATAATTTATCCTGAATATCATCAAAGTTAAATAAACTTTATTCAATAAGGCTTAAACTAAGCGCTCTTGAATCATCACATTAAATAATTATTTCTTTTAAATTACTGAATCTACCATATGTTCGGACAAAGTAGAGCTTCTGAGAAGAACATACAAGAAACTCTACGGCCACTCTTTTCAATCAATAGAGTATTTTACAATAGTTGTAATGTACAAAAACGGTTTTTCAAGAATCCATGTTGTCACACTTACCATCAAGTGAAATTCATGGTCGTATTGTCACTTTTTGTAACAAAAAATAAAATTACAAAATCTATGACTTTTTCTGTGTTAATTGCCAGTTTGTTTATAACCAAACATATTTTAAGTTGATTATCGTGTAAAGTATTCCAAGAAGGCTTAAGAAGCAGCCTTGGGGAGAAAAGTGCCCAAAAGGAAGATCTCAAGATACATGGCGCAGGTTTAAGGAAGCCTAAACCACTATAGATGAAAAGGGCTGAAGAAGCTTGCGTGATGATAAAACGTATAATTATAAATCAGATATGAATCTGCTGCATATCTTAATCTTTGATACAATTTTAACATGATGGTCAACTTAACAAATTAAGATATTTATCATTTTTATCAGCTAAGCAGGCTACCTGTTGATGAACAAACTCGCGCTTATACAAAATAATGGAGCCAGTTACAATAGTGATGAAATAATAATTGCATTGTTGTGATATACATGATATCTGTTGTTTGACAAGCCGTGTCCGAGTCGCCGCGTAATAAAATTAAGTGCAATGAAATTAAATTCACACTACGTTCTGTAGATGAATCTACATCAATATTTGGTCAGCATTTCCCGGCTGATGGTAAAGTTCTAGGAAATGTAGTTTCTGTTATGGTTGCGAGTTATCACGGTGTTTTTCAAGGATATATCTTGATAGTTTTTTTCAGGGATATTTCTATGAGAACCCTGATGTTTATATATATATATATATATATATAAGTATAAGAAGCGAGTTATTTAATACTTACTGGCGAGGAGTCTCCTGCCGCTGAATTCCCCCTTCGCACGACACGCCACAAGTTAGGATATCATCCCCACCATCTGGATCCTCTACAGTGCGGTTTTTAAGGAGCTTTCTTCCACGCACTACAAAGCTGTGGAATGAATTTTCTTTTGCGGTGTTTGCGGGATTATACGACATGGGTACCTTCAAAAAAAACGCGAACACATGTGATTACTCTGGTGTTTCAAGAGAACGTGGGCGGCGGTGATCACTTAAAACCACCCTTGACCCGTACGCTCGTTTGTCCTCCTATTCCAAAAAAATATTATTCAAAGAACTAAACTTCACTCATAAAGCAAGCTATACTAACAGAAAACGAAGAGTGAATTGCAGTAAAAGCTCACTCATATGCAGAAATTATTATAAAATTATATGAGTTTTTAATGTGTCCGATAGTACAAACACGTATAAATAGCAATGGACCTTAGCTATTTGTCATAGAACTTGTAGTTATTTAAGTATTACTACCAATTACTACCATAGTTTTGTACGCGAGTTTAAATTAGGGCTGACTGACCTACATCTACATGAAATTGCTCTTTCTACTTCGATATACATTGTAGTATTAAAATGTTAAAAACTGAATACAAAATTCTTCACGAAAAACATCTCAAATATTTCATTACTCGCTTAGGAATTTATGGGTTTATGAAAATTACAGGGAGACTGAGGTGGAGGCTCGCAAACCGTTACATTTTTTCATCTGCTCGCCACTGGCCAGTTCACAGGATATTAATAAATTTCCTCATCGTAGTACTACTACTACGATGACACTACTAATTTCAGAGAATGCAACTGCATATTGCGACTGTCCTCAGCATACCGATGATCAAACATCTAATCTAAACAGGCAATCTAAAGCCATTGGAAATGTGTTATTTAACTAGTTAAAAATGAAATAATTGATTATATAGTGTTATCCTTAAGAGATACACATACGGACTTTTCTATAGACCTATTTAAGATACACAATTCCACCATACATTATGTTATATCTCAAAATGTTTAGGCAGCGTTTTCGTTGAAAGCTCCGAGACGTCTCCAACAAATATAGTTAATGATTACAAAAACTTTGCAAAAAAATTATATACTAAAACCTTCCTCGAGTACCACGCTATCCGTTTGTGAAAATAGTGTAGTACCTACTTGTTTAATTTATCGTGAACAGACATACAAACAGACGTGGCATATGACTTTATTTTATAAAATGTAGGGATTCTTTTTGAGTGTATTTGTAAGAACCGCAGCCCTATATATGCGATAGTTGTTTCTGCTTGATAAAACATTACAGGTTGCAATAACGTGCCCGTGCAACCACACACAACTTAACACAATACAAGTGTTATACCTCAATACATAAGTATGTACCGCAAATATTAAATCGTATTTGTGACGTGTATATTTTATATTTCCACTTCATTTCATTACAAGAAGGTAGCCTTTTTCTATCGTGGCCTTTTTCTAGAGCTTTTTTGAAGGGTTTTGACGCTGTTCTAAGCTATTTATATCAAGTAATCAAATGTTGATGGAAGTTTATAAAGCTCCTTCTTTACTTCACGATCATGCCAGTAATGTACTGCTTGCGGTGACTGGTCGATCGACAACTCCTCTTTTGTTGCCAATAATATTTATGATACAGTGCTCACATAATTGGTACTTTTTTTATATAGAGTTTATGTAGGTTGATGCAAATGTTTTTTTTTTCAATATGTGCAAATGTTCGTAGATTGTACATAAATGTTTTGTGCTATGGTCTCCGGTGCGCTTGAACTAGACACCGTACTATATAAGAACAATAGCTTTTGACACTTGACACTCAATTGCATCTTTTATTTTTCGCAACATACGCTTCGTGATATTATTTTACATTAAAATTAATAAAATTCAAAATATTTAGTGATGATATGTGATCCCAGTGTCTTTCTTATTTCTTGTAGTATTATTTTTATAAAGTTTTACTACGCAACCCGTCATTTTAGTTTCAATTATTAGCAAAGTTTAACAGAACATGTGGCACGTCCACGTCGCACATTGCTCGAGACTGGCTCGAGTACGCCCACTTTTATTTGTTTATTTTTATGAAAATAAGGGATGAGACGAGCAGGACGTTCAGTTGATGGAAACTGATACGCCTTGCCCATTACAACGCAGTGCCAATCAGGATTCTTGAAAAACCCAAAAATTTTCAGCGGCACTACAAATTCGCTTGTCAACTTGAGACAAGATGTTAAGTCTCATTTGCCCAGTAATTTCACTAGCTACGGCGCCCTTCAGACCGAAATACAATAATGCTTACACATAACTACTTCACGACAGAAATAGGCGCCGTCGTGGTACCTGGGCGTAGTAGTAGTAGCTACACATGTGGTATCCAGTTGGAGCGCAGCGGAGACCAATCCTTAATCTTAGTTCGCAATACAAATAATTTAATCAACGAGATTTCATTTCATATACTGATATTATTACAATCTGTTGTCAATTGTCTTTCTGTTACTCAATGATATTGCAATTTCATGGAAACGCTCAGGCAGGATATTTGTCATTGTTATAAGGCATTCAAAGTGAAACGTTATGCCGGTTTAATACTGATCCAGATTAGTGAAAATGTTAAGCCAGTTACCATGCTCATTAATATCGAATAGGTAATATGCATTTAGTGATTAGTAATCAGGAATATTGTACGCGCATTGCTATCGCTGGTTTATGAATCGGTTCATTTTGTTGCTTATGTCAACGATGTTGAAGATCTAATCCTAAAAACATTACAGCTCATCGGAAATTACCAACTTGTCACGAATCAAACTCATGATAAGTCATTTATTTTGTTTCAAAAATATATTTTTATTCCTTACTAGCTGACCCGGCAAACGTTGTTTTGCCATATAAATTATTTTTAGAGTTAAGACAGTTTCTTAGACATTGCAACATTACTTTATTTTTCTAAAATAAAAAAATAAATAAAATAAACGTAGCTTAAGTTACTTTTTACATCATTACCTTATTAAATCAGCTACCTGCCAATAAAAGTCCCGTCAAAATGGGTCCAGCTATTTCAGAGTTTAGCCGAACAAACAGAAGGACAGAAAAAAATTAAAAAAAATATTTTGGTGTATGTATCCTATGTATATACATGTATACACATGTAATAAAAATCAGTTATTTCAATATTACAAACAGACACTCCAATTTTATTTATGTATGTATAGATGCATAAATGTCATAATTGGAAAGATAGAATCTGCCATTCATTCGAAAAAAATATTAAAAAAAAATATTTAATATTTTGAGTACACGAGACAAATAATGATAACATTAATTTTTCTATTTTCCTCTTCTAAAACTTTATTTTATTGTCATTAATTATTTAATTGTTTTATTAATTATAAGATAATAACAGCAATTTGTATAAAAAATAATGATTTAAGAAAAAGTGTGTGCTTGTAATCTTTACGCGCGATTGATGTAAAACAATAATAATTATTAACTTAAGTAATAATTAACAGATTCATAAATACATTATAGTTATATACATTTATTAAAGCCGTGTTACTAAGTATTTACTCAAGTATTGCTGTAGTGATAGAAGCAATGTTAGTTTTTTTTTTGCTATTTTTTCATTCTGATATAACCTCATCTTTTGAGCTCTTTCATTCTCTACCTAGAAAAAAAATTCTTATAATTTTATTATTGTTGCAAGTGATATTTTATTTATTTTACAAAGAATTATATTATATATAAGAGTTATATTATTCATTAGAAAATAAACACTTTTAGGCGGTATACAAACAATCTTTACTGTCTTAAATGCTACTTCACATAATAATTTTAAGCTAGACTTAGAGTTTGTAGAATTTATAAGTTGCTTAATTACGAGTCTTAACAAAACTACTTAAGATATAAGTAGTTTTGTTAAGACTCGTTAGATATAAGTGATATACATTACTAAGACTTATAATAATAATTTTACACAGCATGCCAAGAACCACAACGCAGAAATGAAAACTTCAAAGATGAATTCTCATTCAATACTCACATAATGAAGTACCCAGCGCGTCCGATGTAGTTTTCAATTTAAAAATTTAAATTAAGAACATATTTGTTAACATTAAACTATGACACGTGTTATATGAGTTACGTTCAAGGTTTTAAAACGATACGAAATAGTGTAATTTCCTCGATTCGATATTCGCCTCCGATTATTTCCCGGCCGATTTTCCAACTCGATGTTGACTGCAAACTCGATTAACTGCATTTCACTAATAAGCTGACGTTGTGAGTACTACACAAGTTTCACGTTTTGGTATTAACCTAATTAATGAATTAAAGTGCTTTCCATCAAGATACTTGAAATAACAATTCTATTATTTCGGTGAATAGTAATCTGTTGTGATAGGATTAATATTGTTGTAACTAACGCGCATAATCTGTGCCAGAATCGTAAAGTACTCAATTGTACAGGTTGTTTTAAAATGTATTCGTATAATTTATCCTGAATATCATCAAAGTTAAATAAACTTTATTCAATAAGGCTTAAACTAAGCGCTCTTGAATCATCACATTAAATAATTATTTCTTTTAAATTACTGAATCTACCATATGTTCGGACAAAGTAGAGCTTCTGAGAAGAACATACAAGAAACTCTACGGCCACTCTTTTCAATCAATAGAGTATTTTACAATAGTTGTAATGTACAAAAACGGTTTTTCAAGAATCCATGTTGTCACACTTACCATCAAGTGAAATTCATGGTCGTATTGTCACTTTTTGTAACAAAAAATAAAATTACAAAATCTATGACTTTTTCTGTGTTAATTGCCAGTTTGTTTATAACCAAACATATTTTAAGTTGATTATCGTGTAAAGTATTCCAAGAAGGCTTAAGAAGCAGCCTTGGGGAGAAAAGTGCCCAAAAGGAAGATCTCAAGATACATGGCGCAGGTTTAAGGAAGCCTAAACCACTATAGATGAAAAGGGCTGAAGAAGCTTGCGTGATGATAAAACGTATAATTATAAATCAGATATGAATCTGCTGCATATCTTAATCTTTGATACAATTTTAACATGATGGTCAACTTAACAAATTAAGATATTTATCATTTTTATCAGCTAAGCAGGCTACCTGTTGATGAACAAACTCGCGCTTATACAAAATAATGGAGCCAGTTACAATAGTGATGAAATAATAATTGCATTGTTGTGATATACATGATATCTGTTGTTTGACAAGCCGTGTCCGAGTCGCCGCGTAATAAAATTAAGTGCAATGAAATTAAATTCACACTACGTTCTGTAGATGAATCTACATCAATATTTGGTCAGCATTTCCCGGCTGATGGTAAAGTTCTAGGAAATGTAGTTTCTGTTATGGTTGCGAGTTATCACGGTGTTTTTCAAGGATATATCTTGATAGTTTTTTTCAGGGATATTTCTATGAGAACCCTGATGTTTATATATATATATATATATATATAAGTATAAGAAGCGAGTTATTTAATACTTACTGGCGAGGAGTCTCCTGCCGCTGAATTCCCCCTTCGCACGACACGCCACAAGTTAGGATATCATCCCCACCATCTGGATCCTCTACAGTGCGGTTTTTAAGGAGCTTTCTTCCACGCACTACAAAGCTGTGGAATGAATTTTCTTTTGCGGTGTTTGCGGGATTATACGACATGGGTACCTTCAAAAAAAACGCGAACACATGTGATTACTCTGGTGTTTCAAGAGAACGTGGGCGGCGGTGATCACTTAAAACCACCCTTGACCCGTACGCTCGTTTGTCCTCCTATTCCAAAAAAATATTATTCAAAGAACTAAACTTCACTCATAAAGCAAGCTATACTAACAGAAAACGAAGAGTGAATTGCAGTAAAAGCTCACTCATATGCAGAAATTATTATAAAATTATATGAGTTTTTAATGTGTCCGATAGTACAAACACGTATAAATAGCAATGGACCTTAGCTATTTGTCATAGAACTTGTAGTTATTTAAGTATTACTACCAATTACTACCATAGTTTTGTACGCGAGTTTAAATTAGGGCTGACTGACCTACATCTACATGAAATTGCTCTTTCTACTTCGATATACATTGTAGTATTAAAATGTTAAAAACTGAATACAAAATTCTTCACGAAAAACATCTCAAATATTTCATTACTCGCTTAGGAATTTATGGGTTTATGAAAATTACAGGGAGACTGAGGTGGAGGCTCGCAAACCGTTACATTTTTTCATCTGCTCGCCACTGGCCAGTTCACAGGATATTAATAAATTTCCTCATCGTAGTACTACTACTACGATGACACTACTAATTTCAGAGAATGCAACTGCATATTGCGACTGTCCTCAGCATACCGATGATCAAACATCTAATCTAAACAGGCAATCTAAAGCCATTGGAAATGTGTTATTTAACTAGTTAAAAATGAAATAATTGATTATATAGTGTTATCCTTAAGAGATACACATACGGACTTTTCTATAGACCTATTTAAGATACACAATTCCACCATACATTATGTTATATCTCAAAATGTTTAGGCAGCGTTTTCGTTGAAAGCTCCGAGACGTCTCCAACAAATATAGTTAATGATTACAAAAACTTTGCAAAAAAATTATATACTAAAACCTTCCTCGAGTACCACGCTATCCGTTTGTGAAAATAGTGTAGTACCTACTTGTTTAATTTATCGTGAACAGACATACAAACAGACGTGGCATATGACTTTATTTTATAAAATGTAGGGATTCTTTTTGAGTGTATTTGTAAGAACCGCAGCCCTATATATGCGATAGTTGTTTCTGCTTGATAAAACATTACAGGTTGCAATAACGTGCCCGTGCAACCACACACAACTTAACACAATACAAGTGTTATACCTCAATACATAAGTATGTACCGCAAATATTAAATCGTATTTGTGACGTGTATATTTTATATTTCCACTTCATTTCATTACAAGAAGGTAGCCTTTTTCTATCGTGGCCTTTTTCTAGAGCTTTTTTGAAGGGTTTTGACGCTGTTCTAAGCTATTTATATCAAGTAATCAAATGTTGATGGAAGTTTATAAAGCTCCTTCTTTACTTCACGATCATGCCAGTAATGTACTGCTTGCGGTGACTGGTCGATCGACAACTCCTCTTTTGTTGCCAATAATATTTATGATACAGTGCTCACATAATTGGTACTTTTTTTATATAGAGTTTATGTAGGTTGATGCAAATGTTTTTTTTTTCAATATGTGCAAATGTTCGTAGATTGTACATAAATGTTTTGTGCTATGGTCTCCGGTGCGCTTGAACTAGACACCGTACTATATAAGAACAATAGCTTTTGACACTTGACACTCAATTGCATCTTTTATTTTTCGCAACATACGCTTCGTGATATTATTTTACATTAAAATTAATAAAATTCAAAATATTTAGTGATGATATGTGATCCCAGTGTCTTTCTTATTTCTTGTAGTATTATTTTTATAAAGTTTTACTACGCAACCCGTCATTTTAGTTTCAATTATTAGCAAAGTTTAACAGAACATGTGGCACGTCCACGTCGCACATTGCTCGAGACTGGCTCGAGTACGCCCACTTTTATTTGTTTATTTTTATGAAAATAAGGGATGAGACGAGCAGGACGTTCAGTTGATGGAAACTGATACGCCTTGCCCATTACAACGCAGTGCCAATCAGGATTCTTGAAAAACCCAAAAATTTTCAGCGGCACTACAAATTCGCTTGTCAACTTGAGACAAGATGTTAAGTCTCATTTGCCCAGTAATTTCACTAGCTACGGCGCCCTTCAGACCGAAATACAATAATGCTTACACATAACTACTTCACGACAGAAATAGGCGCCGTCGTGGTACCTGGGCGTAGTAGTAGTAGCTACACATGTGGTATCCAGTTGGAGCGCAGCGGAGACCAATCCTTAATCTTAGTTCGCAATACAAATAATTTAATCAACGAGATTTCATTTCATATACTGATATTATTACAATCTGTTGTCAATTGTCTTTCTGTTACTCAATGATATTGCAATTTCATGGAAACGCTCAGGCAGGATATTTGTCATTGTTATAAGGCATTCAAAGTGAAACGTTATGCCGGTTTAATACTGATCCAGATTAGTGAAAATGTTAAGCCAGTTACCATGCTCATTAATATCGAATAGGTAATATGCATTTAGTGATTAGTAATCAGGAATATTGTACGCGCATTGCTATCGCTGGTTTATGAATCGGTTCATTTTGTTGCTTATGTCAACGATGTTGAAGATCTAATCCTAAAAACATTACAGCTCATCGGAAATTACCAACTTGTCACGAATCAAACTCATGATAAGTCATTTATTTTGTTTCAAAAATATATTTTTATTCCTTACTAGCTGACCCGGCAAACGTTGTTTTGCCATATAAATTATTTTTAGAGTTAAGACAGTTTCTTAGACATTGCAACATTACTTTATTTTTCTAAAATAAAAAAATAAATAAAATAAACGTAGCTTAAGTTACTTTTTACATCATTACCTTATTAAATCAGCTACCTGCCAATAAAAGTCCCGTCAAAATGGGTCCAGCTATTTCAGAGTTTAGCCGAACAAACAGAAGGACAGAAAAAAATTAAAAAAAATATTTTGGTGTATGTATCCTATGTATATACATGTATACACATGTAATAAAAATCAGTTATTTCAATATTACAAACAGACACTCCAATTTTATTTATGTATGTATAGATGCATAAATGTCATAATTGGAAAGATAGAATCTGCCATTCATTCGAAAAAAATATTAAAAAAAAATATTTAATATTTTGAGTACACGAGACAAATAATGATAACATTAATTTTTCTATTTTCCTCTTCTAAAACTTTATTTTATTGTCATTAATTATTTAATTGTTTTATTAATTATAAGATAATAACAGCAATTTGTATAAAAAATAATGATTTAAGAAAAAGTGTGTGCTTGTAATCTTTACGCGCGATTGATGTAAAACAATAATAATTATTAACTTAAGTAATAATTAACAGATTCATAAATACATTATAGTTATATACATTTATTAAAGCCGTGTTACTAAGTATTTACTCAAGTATTGCTGTAGTGATAGAAGCAATGTTAGTTTTTTTTTTGCTATTTTTTCATTCTGATATAACCTCATCTTTTGAGCTCTTTCATTCTCTACCTAGAAAAAAAATTCTTATAATTTTATTATTGTTGCAAGTGATATTTTATTTATTTTACAAAGAATTATATTATATATAAGAGTTATATTATTCATTAGAAAATAAACACTTTTAGGCGGTATACAAACAATCTTTACTGTCTTAAATGCTACTTCACATAATAATTTTAAGCTAGACTTAGAGTTTGTAGAATTTATAAGTTGCTTAATTACGAGTCTTAACAAAACTACTTAAGATATAAGTAGTTTTGTTAAGACTCGTTAGATATAAGTGATATACATTACTAAGACTTATAATAATAATTTTACACAGCATGCCAAGAACCACAACGCAGAAATGAAAACTTCAAAGATGAATTCTCATTCAATACTCACATAATGAAGTACCCAGCGCGTCCGATGTAGTTTTCAATTTAAAAATTTAAATTAAGAACATATTTGTTAACATTAAACTATGACACGTGTTATATGAGTTACGTTCAAGGTTTTAAAACGATACGAAATAGTGTAATTTCCTCGATTCGATATTCGCCTCCGATTATTTCCCGGCCGATTTTCCAACTCGATGTTGACTGCAAACTCGATTAACTGCATTTCACTAATAAGCTGACGTTGTGAGTACTACACAAGTTTCACGTTTTGGTATTAACCTAATTAATGAATTAAAGTGCTTTCCATCAAGATACTTGAAATAACAATTCTATTATTTCGGTGAATAGTAATCTGTTGTGATAGGATTAATATTGTTGTAACTAACGCGCATAATCTGTGCCAGAATCGTAAAGTACTCAATTGTACAGGTTGTTTTAAAATGTATTCGTATAATTTATCCTGAATATCATCAAAGTTAAATAAACTTTATTCAATAAGGCTTAAACTAAGCGCTCTTGAATCATCACATTAAATAATTATTTCTTTTAAATTACTGAATCTACCATATGTTCGGACAAAGTAGAGCTTCTGAGAAGAACATACAAGAAACTCTACGGCCACTCTTTTCAATCAATAGAGTATTTTACAATAGTTGTAATGTACAAAAACGGTTTTTCAAGAATCCATGTTGTCACACTTACCATCAAGTGAAATTCATGGTCGTATTGTCACTTTTTGTAACAAAAAATAAAATTACAAAATCTATGACTTTTTCTGTGTTAATTGCCAGTTTGTTTATAACCAAACATATTTTAAGTTGATTATCGTGTAAAGTATTCCAAGAAGGCTTAAGAAGCAGCCTTGGGGAGAAAAGTGCCCAAAAGGAAGATCTCAAGATACATGGCGCAGGTTTAAGGAAGCCTAAACCACTATAGATGAAAAGGGCTGAAGAAGCTTGCGTGATGATAAAACGTATAATTATAAATCAGATATGAATCTGCTGCATATCTTAATCTTTGATACAATTTTAACATGATGGTCAACTTAACAAATTAAGATATTTATCATTTTTATCAGCTAAGCAGGCTACCTGTTGATGAACAAACTCGCGCTTATACAAAATAATGGAGCCAGTTACAATAGTGATGAAATAATAATTGCATTGTTGTGATATACATGATATCTGTTGTTTGACAAGCCGTGTCCGAGTCGCCGCGTAATAAAATTAAGTGCAATGAAATTAAATTCACACTACGTTCTGTAGATGAATCTACATCAATATTTGGTCAGCATTTCCCGGCTGATGGTAAAGTTCTAGGAAATGTAGTTTCTGTTATGGTTGCGAGTTATCACGGTGTTTTTCAAGGATATATCTTGATAGTTTTTTTCAGGGATATTTCTATGAGAACCCTGATGTTTATATATATATATATATATATAAGTATAAGAAGCGAGTTATTTAATACTTACTGGCGAGGAGTCTCCTGCCGCTGAATTCCCCCTTCGCACGACACGCCACAAGTTAGGATATCATCCCCACCATCTGGATCCTCTACAGTGCGGTTTTTAAGGAGCTTTCTTCCACGCACTACAAAGCTGTGGAATGAATTTTCTTTTGCGGTGTTTGCGGGATTATACGACATGGGTACCTTCAAAAAAAACGCGAACACATGTGATTACTCTGGTGTTTCAAGAGAACGTGGGCGGCGGTGATCACTTAAAACCACCCTTGACCCGTACGCTCGTTTGTCCTCCTATTCCAAAAAAATATTATTCAAAGAACTAAACTTCACTCATAAAGCAAGCTATACTAACAGAAAACGAAGAGTGAATTGCAGTAAAAGCTCACTCATATGCAGAAATTATTATAAAATTATATGAGTTTTTAATGTGTCCGATAGTACAAACACGTATAAATAGCAATGGACCTTAGCTATTTGTCATAGAACTTGTAGTTATTTAAGTATTACTACCAATTACTACCATAGTTTTGTACGCGAGTTTAAATTAGGGCTGACTGACCTACATCTACATGAAATTGCTCTTTCTACTTCGATATACATTGTAGTATTAAAATGTTAAAAACTGAATACAAAATTCTTCACGAAAAACATCTCAAATATTTCATTACTCGCTTAGGAATTTATGGGTTTATGAAAATTACAGGGAGACTGAGGTGGAGGCTCGCAAACCGTTACATTTTTTCATCTGCTCGCCACTGGCCAGTTCACAGGATATTAATAAATTTCCTCATCGTAGTGAGCGAGATTTGTTTATAATTTGATTAGCTGTTGTGGAAGTTAACACTATTGTTGACGAACCCATATAGCCTAGTGGTTAGTGACCCTGCCTACTGAGCTAGAGGTCCCGGGTTCGAATCGGTAGGTGCTTACATTAATATGATCAATATGGATGTTTGTTTCCGAGTCATGGATATTCATATGTATCTATGTATGTTTCAGTATGTTTATTCTATTAAATATATCGTTGTATTGTTCTCATAGTACAGGCTGTAAAAGAGTCTCAATTTTTGTTGCCACGGTGATTGTCTAACCGTAGAATTGGGTTTCGTACCCGTAGATGAACTTAATTACTCAAACTCCGCTTGCTTTACGTACAGTCTTTTATCTGTCATCGGCCTGCATTATATAAAATGCTATAGTTATACAGCTGAATTTTTGACTCTTAGTGTGTATTATAATTGCTGCTAATAATAGTACCTATAATTATGACACAAACCAAAAATGGCGGTTACTAAAATGACCACCGTAAATATTTAGAAAAAAAAATTCTAAAATGTCATGATTAGCACAATAATTTTCAGTGAAAATTATATTTAATGAAATATAAACAATCTTCATTTGTATTTTACAATTTGTTTTTATTATATAATAAATTATTCTAAGCCATTTTTTTTTTTTTAATGATAACCTCCTCTTCTGGGATTCATTACACAAATTAAAGTTATGAACGATACGGAACTCGAACCCGGGAGCTCTAGAGTTGAACAAAAAGACATAATATATAAACTTTACGTCACTCGAACGGTTTGCTCAGTTGAGGAGCGCTTTTGGCGAGTTGTGGTGCCCTTTCCACAGAAGCAACTAGAAAGAAAAGCAAAAGAGGAGCGCTCGCACGGAACGCGAAGAGTCGCGGGTTCGAGTCAATATAAATTGTTTGATCTATTATTATCAAGTTTCAGTGTTAAAATATAGTTTATATCGTAATGCAGTTAACAAAATAACTTAATACTGTTAGGTGGCCCGCTTAGAATCAGTCATTCTATAATAATCTTATTTAGACTGCACTTGAGTTAATGAAACTAAATTGAATCGATTCGACACAACCAAGCCTGAAACAGTAAATACAATTATAAATTTTGTACGTGATTAAAAATCGTATTTCCATCTGCAATAAAACGTTTATAACAAATTTAATACCGATTACTCATAATGAGTCGAATATGTTTTTAGCTTTATGGGCTTCTTGCATCTCAGGTTACGCGATACGCGGTGAAATTCATGAATTAATAGCAATAAATTCACCAATTAAGCATATTGCATAGGGCTGATAGCCTGAGAAAAATATAACTCGTTTTATGATGGGCCATAGATAATACAAAACAAAAGGGTCATATAAAAAATCTTATTTAAAAGCTGGGTAAGAAACGGAAAATCACATTAGTTTAATTAGAAAAAAATAAGTAGATTTGCTTAGAATGTTATTCATTATGTGGCAGCCCTATATATGTGCTTGAAAATCATTCGGGTAACCTAATTTGATTTATATAACTCACGAAATAAAATTAAATTTCGCGCGAGAATATCGAGTTAAAGTAAAATTTGGTATAGCGAGCCGGCCGTGTCGCTTGTAGTTTCGTTGATTTTATAGCCCCCCCATGAAGGCAGTAAGCGGACCGTTGAGATATAAATCAAGCTCATATTGTGATTTAGCAAGCCTCGTTATTGTAACAATACCCTATATTTACATATAAAACATTATTTAAGAGTTTATTTTTGGTTCAACGTAACCCAATGCGTTCAGAAATTGTTGTAGCTCTGAGGCTAATACAGCGTTCACGGCCTGTGTGAGCTATATATTAATTTATAACGGATTATTTCTTATTGTTTCATTGTAAACGTTTCCTGTGTTTCAGACATGGACTCTCTCGCTAGTAGCTCGCTATAAAGATGCATATACGGCTTCTGTTCACGTGTATAATATCATTGTTTATGTAACTGCTAAATAACGGCATGTTACAGATGAGAAATTAGCGCCCGTCATTCATAATCGTCGTCATATGCATAATAAACAGTGTACACATAGTATTATACTATGACACAAATAAAAATAATTTAATAAAAACTGAAAAACACGCTTTGGTTGAAAAGATGAAAAGTGACTGAATAATGAACATCAATTCCTGCCTAATCGACAAAACATGAAAAAATTATATAAATTAACAAAAATCTTATTTGATAATTGAAAAATGGAATAATCGATTAGAGCAGGTCGGAATCATCCCATCACTACGTACATGATATAAAAATCATGGAATTTTTTAATGTCTTAATATTCAAGGTGGATTTAGTCGCAAAAATTTATTCAAAAATATGCAGAAGCTCATGAGCAAAGACTTCGACATCATGTGAATGCCGAGGCTATCCTCGACAAGACGAACCTAGTGAGTGGACTCAAAAGAAGTGAACCTTTTGAGTAGTAAAACTAACATAAAGTACTAAGTTTAAAGAACACAAGAACTTAGTGTCTTCCCCTTAATAGAGACAACAAGAATAGTGCTAATCAGCCTAAGGCTAGATTGTAATTCGGTTTCATAAAGAGTAATTAAAATCATAAAAATTAAAAAAAAATATTCATGGTGACCATTTTTAATACCGCCATATTAATGTTATAGCGGCAACACACATTCAGTAATTTTTTTATTTATCTCTAACCATTGCGTTTTATGAGATAAGGCGGACTACTTGTAATCATAAATGGCTAAATATTCATCAACATTTGCTCTATAAGATCATTGTTCGTTTGTGTTAATGAACACCCACGTACAGCATACTCATATTGCATCAAAGGTTTCATTACATAATGGTGTGAATATTTCCAAAGTACCTACATACTGTTCTTTTAAATAAAATGCAATTGTGTGGTTTTATAAACCACGATGCAAGTAAAACTGTTTTTCATAAAATAACACATTAATAACCCCATGATCGTGTATATAGGACAGAGAATCGCTTTACAAAATTAATTGCAATGATATACGCATAGATGGGATTTTCGCCAATATATAAAATAATCATGTGTTAGCATGGACTAAAACGGGTGTACGATTTTAAATGAAATAATCAGGCACCTAATGATGATAATCAGCAAGTAATTCTGTGATGATATCAAAATAAGTTTTTTTTTGTATTTACCATCTCATTATTAATCCATCTATGACCACAATAGTTGCTGCTTGACTTTAGGGCTTAGTAATAAACCAAAGCACTTGGCCAGTGCACTCGGACACATCGGGTCAAAGTTTTATGACTTTATTTGAATTACGTTATGCTGAACCCACACGAATTTACGAGAGTACTAATTCTAAAGTTAATAAAAATATTAACAAAAAGTAAAATATAAATATCTAATGCTTTTTGTCATGTAGCTAAATTATACTTACAGCAGAAAAAATAATATTTTACATTAAAATTTGCATAGTAAATTCTTAAAGCAGACTATATCTTATTATGGTTGTTACTTATAGCCAACTATGAATATTAAATAAATACCTACAAAAAAAAATATTTTATTTAATACATAATGCAAATATCTTTATTCATTTCGGTAACAATGTAATGTCAGAATAATATATGAATACATCAAAATATTAACAAAAATATAGTAAATACTTTTCAGATGTACACGACAACGAAAAAACTTTCTAATTACTCTATTTTTGAGGTAAATTACCCTTAATAATTTATAAATAATTGAGTAACAGTCTTTATATTACCTTATGCTGAATAATCAATCTAACTAATGAAACACCACCTGTCTCCAATACGATAACAACCAATAATTACTTTATTCTTATAAATTTCAAAGAATTATAATGTTCCACACAATGCTTACTATATCCCATACTAATAATATTAAATATGGTATATTTAATGCATTGTGATTCTCGTTTGGTTTCTTTGTGTTATATTCTAATTATTACGGTTTCCCAAAATCTTCTACAATTTGCAAATTCAGTTATGTATAAGCAACACTTCTTTCGTTATATAACGTTTTTGCTTTCAATATTTACGAAACTCTTTGTGATATAAATGGATAATTCACAGCCAATGCCAAGCAGCCAATTGGAAGGCTTGCCCGTTCATTGAATGCGAGCTGTGAATGAAATGGCTAAAGACAACTAGCCAAGTGGTTCAACGCGACGTATAACGTGATGGCTGAACGTAATTACTAATTCTAATTAAAAACAACTCAAAGAACGAAAATCAACATTTTCTTTTTGATATGGTGTTGCATTTCTTTTATGTAGTCTCTTTATTTAGTTTTTTTTAGCTGAAATAGTAAAATAAAAGTGAATCAAATGGCTACAAAAGGATCTCATACATATTAGCCATCATAGGCAAGGCATTTAATTGATTGCCTAGATTTTGTAGAAAATTATAAATTAATTAAAAGATGTAATATGTTGTATTATATCATCTATGTATTTTCGTTTAAAGATCACTTAGATTCAAAATATATTATATATTTTTTAATATAATAAAAACAGTCAAAAAAGCATTTTTATATCAAATTGATTCCTTTGTCATTCATTTGATGTCTTTTAAAGGACTACCACTCCGGGAACTAATAGATTGTAAAACAAACTGCCAGTATTCTTTTTAGCGCTTTTAAACAAATACAATAATGATACAACAGTTGATACATTTACACAATAGGAAGAGTTTCTTGAGCAGCTTCATCTCTCTCAGAGCATCATTTGTTTCCGAAATGATGGTAGTGTTACAAATGACATCAAAAAGTATTATACAGAAATACATTTTGTGAAAATAATAAAACATGCCTTTTATGCCTTTTAATACTAGCCGTTGCCCGCGACTTCATCTGTGTGGACCTTATAAAGCATTCGACATCATTACTTCCCACGACACGCCACAAGTTATCATCCTCACCATGTGGATGTGTGGCGGTCCTCCACAGTGCGGTTTTCAAGCAGCTTTCTTTCAAAGCTGTGGAATGAACTTCCTTGTGCGGTGTTTCCGGGACGATACGACATTAAAGCCGGGACTTAAGGGCCGGCAACGCTCCTGTGATTCCTCTGGTGTTGCAAGAGAATGTGGGCGGCGGTGACCAATTAACATCAGGTGACACGTACGCTCGATTGTCCTCGTTTTCCATAAAAAAAATATATAAAGCAGCAAAATGTCTGAATCTAGTGTGATAATATAAATAGGGCCAGAAATTACATGCCCTTCTATTGAATAGAAACATTTTATTTTCAATACACATTCATCGTTTAAATATATTCGCCGGTGGCAATTTGGTGAACAAATCTGATTTTGTACTGTCGCAAAATATTTTAAAAAAGTCGAGCTAAGTTCGCCTGGCTGACTATCACTAATTGCGTTATCTGGGTCATGTCCTAAAGGAGAGTTTTTACATAACTCAATTTTTCCTGCGTGGCCAACATAATTGAGTAGAGATGACATCGTACGTGATGGAAAAATAGAATTGCGACCGATAGTGCAGTACTTCGGCCTCCATACTAATTAATACTGAAAATAACTGGTTTATTATTTTATAGAAATAATAAGTTGATTATACGACGATAATTATTTGTCATTGGAATTTTATCGTATATGAAGAAATATTATAGTGCATTTAGATTGAACTTCTGTAAATAGTAAATACAAAAGTGCGAATGCAGGAGTAAAATATTTGTCATACTTATAGGAAAAGATTTTTAAATGAACAATAAGTGCCGAAAGCTGAAATATGTATAAAATTAAATTATTTTTACAGCTTAAAATTTTAAACTCAATATTGTTTTACGTTCTTCTGTTATTGAAACCATGGACAAAGACTGTCACCAAAGATAAAACTTGAGTTAGAAGAAAGCAAGACTAAAGTTGTATCCAAAGATATAAGTAAAATATCATCATCATCAGCCGGAAGACATCCGCTGCTGGACAAAGGCCTCCCCCAAAGATTTCCACGACGACCAGTCCTGCGCTGCCCACGTCCAGCGTATTCCGGCGATCTTGACTAGATCCTCGGTCCATCTTGTGGGGTGCCTACCAACATTGCGTCTTCCGGTACGTGGTCGCCATTCGAGGACTTTACTGGCCCACCGGCCATCTGTCCGTCGAACTATGTGCCCTACCCACTGTCACTTCAGTTTCACTATCATTTGTCATATGATAACAGTAAATGTGCAACGAAAAATGAAGTATTATCATATTGTTACGTATCAGGACTGCTGGTCTCGGTCTTTCTATAATTCCGTAAATAATTTATTACACATCGACGTAGACAGTGATATAATCCTTACTATGTACCAATAATACTCAAGTATCGCTCAGACTGTTCACTTTATCTCTCAGTTATTGAATTATTCAATGAATAATCCATTTATACACCAGTAAAAATTATTCTAAATTGATGTTGAGCAGTGTAACAAGAAAAACAAGCTTTTGTAAACAACGAGTTCAAGTTTACTTTACTGGTGTAAAAGTTACAAAAACTTTTTAGCTAAGTGCCATCAGTTTTTGCTGCTCACCACTGTCACTATTGTAATGTACTTTACGGTAGTTTCATTCGTAGTATGAGAGCTCTCTCTCTGTTAATACGTAAATATCCATCCCTACTCTATGGTTATACCTATCGAATTATTGCGAACATTTTACGTAACAAAATATAGTCTTTGATCAGTTAATCTCGATAACGCTTGATCTTTTATTAATTATATTCAAATTATATCCCTTAATGTATTCCGGGATGCAGGAACACGAGCAATTTTTTGTCACTTCGCCTGCATATATTTAGACTACAGGGAGCAATCTTGTTAACAATCTTACTGACTTTAATTTTTATATTGAGAACATTAGTTCAATCTATTTTGCAATCTTTAGTTCAAACTATTCAGTTTCTAATACAAAAACCTAAGTGACTCTTTGTAACATGAGCTATCCGCTCATCAAAATCAGTGGACAGACGCAGCGATTAAATAATTGCATACAAATAATTGGAAAATTGTACTGTTTGTTTATACCTGGTATACAAAATATCTATAATACTCTCAGCATGATTGTGATTATTGCTTAAAAAGACTGTTTAAAGATGAGAGGACTTACTAAAATAATAAAAAATACGGGTTGCACTCCGGGGGTGCCGGCAGAAGTGAAAACTTGAACATTAACTTTAACACACGACTTTCTTTATTTGTCAGTATAAAAAGAGAGCATTTATGTTGTTAAATACAACATACTTTTATTGCGCTATCGTACACAAAAATGAAAATTTATATTCCATAAAAAATTAACACTTCAGATCTATTACAATTATTTTATATTCAAAAGTTTATCTCTCAGAAAAATCAACTTTCATCCGTAATTTCAACGACTGTCTTACGAATTTTCGATCAGGTCACGTGTCCTGACGCGAACCTAACATTTTATACCCATCCCAATAAAACGGCCAACGCCGCTAAAGAAGTTTTCAGTTCAAAATTATTTGAAACCAAAGTAGCTTATTGGTGGCTTTGGAGGCAATACAAGTTAAATCTATTTCCTAGTACAAAGGTTGGATTTAATCTTCGGGAGCAGGTATTTGAGTGAAGCACTGAGTAGTCATCCTATTATGCGGCACATATTAACGAGGTAGCATACTAGCAATTGCGTAATTGTTTAACTGATTACGTATCAAATTGAGCCCTTCTCTATCTGAATAAAATGATCTCTCATAAGGTGATCAACTGGAGTTGAGTTCAATTTCGTAATTAACATATTATTGGAAATATTATATTATAGCCATAGTTACTGTTATTGATACATTTTAAATGCATTTATCGAACAATGCTTATGTCTATTTATATCTGTTATATCATGTGCTAGCTTAGTTTAAGTCACAATGCGTTTAAGCATAACTTGGATCGGCAGTCGGAATAATTAGCACGGGATAAAGTTTATAGAGATCTTATGGAGATCAACGGTCAATTGAACGGATACGAAAGAAGTGTAGTTTGTGGGCTTCACCATGCCATGGCTGTTGCACTTTTAAATTGATAACACAGACAAACTAACGATATGGGTATTGAATAAAGGGTATGAAAAGTACAAAAAGAAAATTAAACAAAAATATTCTTATGAAGGAATGAGTGAATGAAAACTTTATTAATATCAAAAACCACACAAAATAAAACAGGTAAGAAAAAATAACACTTAAAAAATAGGTCCAAAACGAGCCTTACACAATAAATGTGCTGCTCTTGCCTGAAAAAGTTGTCACTTCAAAAAAAGTATTACTCTTCTTATGCAGTGTAAAAAATACAAAGAAAGCTGATTTTCGGTATAACAAACAGTTTAAAATTATACCTGTTAAAAATAAAATAGGAATATTATGAATATAAAAAAAGTAATAGCTCTCTTAACGCTTGCACTGTGCCCAATCCTTAAACATTAAACGCATGAAATATGCTCTGATTTGAAACAATGGGAAAATATACATATAATAACATCAATGAATAACAATGGAGTATAAATTATCATTTAAACTGTTGTATATTTTATAAAATATTACAGCCCTCGTATTTGGGTACGAAACGTAATGCAACCATATAATTTGTACCGCAGGCTGTATATCGGAACTCGTAAACTGGTGTAGGCAGCCTTATTACATTACATTTTTAAATTTATAGTTTATTTAGCCAAGCGACGCCGTGTCGAGTCTTGCAATCGTTGCAGAACGAATACAATATGATTGTTATTGCATATTTTATTCAAATCTTAAAGGCCTACTGTCATAAAATGTTCTTTATGAGGTCCACATTCAGGTCTGGTTTAAAAATATTAAAGAACATTATCATACTAGTCTGCCATGTAAGTATTACACGGCCATATTATCTCTTGGCCTCGCTGGAACGTAATGCCCCCTCCTGTTCCCCTTTCACCCCCTCGCGCTCGTCCTGGTGTGTCAGTACGGTCTGCAGTTACATTACCGTTAGTTACATGTTGTGATATTTTCATGGTATCACTGATTTGTTTTTGAAGTTTTCGTTGTTACGTTTTGATTTTTGTTCTTAAAAATTCTATTGTTACGCCACATGCATTAATTTAATTCATTTAGACAGTTAGTTCGTCATCGGTAATTAATCACGCCGCGCGTAACTCATTTACATCATTTATCAGTTTTTTTTTTATCAAAATATTATGTTTACAACTATCAAATAATTTTACTTCTCTCGGACTTATCATTAAAGTTGTAACTCATAGTCTGTTGTTCTGTGTCGCTATAATAGTAAATACTTTTTTTACTTAACCCAAATTCTTCCATTAATTTTTCATCATTATAATTATAATAATCAGCATCACAACACATTTACATCAATCTGTAATACTGAAACATAAATTGTTGTTTGTTTATTTATAAATAACATGCAAGTGATATGTTTGTTTAATTATTATATTTTATTGAGTTGATATGTGATTCGTACTAATATTAGGAGTATCAAAAATCTCAACTATATTAAACTCTTTTGTCTATGGGATTACTACCGACATAAAAACAGTGACTATTCTTACTATATATACTTATATACTTTCCTCTCTCGAGAAGGTCGCGGAATGGGGTAAGTTGAACCTTGTCCAATTTAACCCCCAGAAGACTCAAGTTTGCGCGTTTACCACTAAAAAAACCCCATTTGCCGTATCACCGCTCTTCGAGAACACTTCCCTTAAAGCCTCGCCTAGTATCGGAATACTGGGTCTCGAAATCTCGAGCAATTGCCAATTCCGTGGCCATCAGGAGGGCAAAGCCAAACTGGCTTCAAAGAAACTGGGCGTCATAAATAGAGCACGGCAATACTTCAAGCCGGCCCACATTCTAGCGCTCTAAAAAGCGCAGGTCCGGCCTCACATGGAGTATTGCTGTCATCTCTGGTCTGGCGCACCCCAGTATCAGCTCGATCCATTTGACCGCGTGCAACGCAGAGCAGCTCGAATTGTCGGGGACCCAGTACTATGTGAACGGCTGGATCACTTGGCGTTGCGTAGAGACGCTTCATTGTGTGTCTTCTACCGTATTTATCACGGAGAGCGTTCCGAAGAACTGTTCAACCTGATTCCTGCTGCCGAATTTTACCTTCGCACGACACGCCACAAGTTAAGATATCATCCCCACCATCTGGATGTGTGGCGGTCCTCCACAGTGCGGTTTTCAAGGAGCTTTCTTCCTCGTACCACGAAGCTGTGGAATGAGCTTCCTTGTGCGGTGTTTCCGGGACGATACGACATGGGTACCTTCAAGAAAAGCGCGTACACCTTCTTTAAAGGCCGGCAGCGCTCTTGTCATTCCTCTGGTGTTGCAGGAGAGTGTGGGCGGCGGTGATCGCTTAACACCAGGTGACCCGTACGCTCGTTTGTCCTCCTATTGCATAAAAAAAAAAGACTATATTATTATCTTAGGTCATTTATACGTCTAAATAGAATGTGAGAGCTGTGAAAACGTCGAAAAAATTGAGGGTGACTGTTAACACCTATTTTGAGCAATACACGCACACTAACACAAAGTGACATGCAAATCACGAATACGTAGCTTGCCACACACACTAAAGTAAAAAACCTGGCCGGATTTCATCGGTTGTCTAGCAGCAAAAGGCCTTATCTAGACGTATAAATTATTCAATATCATTACTTACTAGAGACCGACTTCTTATTTGAATTTATATTATCATTATATAAAAAAGTACACACTTTTAAAGAGAACTATCATATCATCGTTGTATGATTTAAATTTAAATAACATTCAAATAAAACATTTGCTAAAAAAAATTAAATAAGCAAGCAAATGGTTTAAACAAATAAAATATATATTAAGAGCTAGAATCAATAATAACTTGTTGATAGATACAGATAGCTTCACATATCAAAGTCCACAAATGGAGGTTGTATTAAATAAATGGCCTGTAGCCAATCAAACCACTATGTATAGCGAATAGCGTTCGCACATAACAAATATGTCAATATGGGCGGTAAACGAACGTTATATCTTGAAAAATATAACGCTCCGGCTTCATTGATTGGTACATTATTTTCATGCATAAATTATCGACGCAAATGAGAGTTAACATTTTTAATAAACGACATGGCTTCTGTTCGTGACTATGTCCGCATAGAGTTCGGTATCTAGTAAGTACCTTTAAATTTCGAAATAAAATTTAGTCTTTATTCATACCCTTATCTCATCTGTAGGCCATGCTTAATATCATTGAAATTGGTTGAGTACATCAGTAGTTAAATCATTCAATACGATTTCATTACGGATTGTCTTAAATATAACTGGTATTAAATACTTTTTTCATGAACCTTCAACCAGTAAAGTTTCCGTCAAAGTCGTTTAAGCAGTTTCGGTAATTTTATAAAAACTGTTAGTCTGTTGATAAAACCTATATATATAACCGATATACCAGTGGGAGGCTCCTTTGCACAGGATGCCGGCTAGATTATGGGTACCACAGCTGCGCCTATTTCTGCCGTGAAGCATTCATGTGTAAGCATTACTGTGTATCATTCTGAAGTGCGCCGCAGCTAGTGAAATTACTGGGCAAATGAGACTTAACATCTTATGTCTCAAGATGACGCGCGCAGTTGTAGTGCCGCTCAGAATTTTTGGGGTTTTTCAAGAATGCTGATTAGCACTGCGTTGTAATGGGCAAGGCGTTTCAGTTACCATCAGCTGAACGTCCTGCTCGTCTCGTCCCTTATTTTCATAAAAAAAAATATGACAAACAAACAGTTACATTTAATTTATATGTATATACGTAATACGTTGTCGAAGACTTGGTAGCGGGTAGAGCGCAGGTACATCGCAGTACTCCGGACACGACAAGCTCGTGAAGCGAATAGCACGATAATCATGTTGATGATTTTTTCGTGATTCAAACGTTCATTGTTCAGTAGCATTTATTGGTTCGAAATTGTTTACAACAAGCGGCGTGCGGTCATATGGGCTCCCGCAGCTCTCGTCATAATAAATTGATACAATAATCCTTATAGCAACTGTTTCGATACAAAAAGCAAACACGATTTTATACTTGGAGTATAATATATTACTAACTACTTCGTTCTAACTGAATTGGATAGTATGAGCACAGAGTAGGGATTTGACGCCCTTTTTTGAAACAACAATATGTTGTAAGGAATCATTGGCTACATTTACATTTGTTGAATTATAATTAACTTACACAGGAATCTGTTATTATTTATATTGTATGATATGAATTGTGCTTAAAAATAGGGGGATTATCTCGCGCTATATCTTTTCTCTCGCTCTAATTGTTTTTGAAGTTTTAACAAAAAGCAATTTTTTTGTCGATTCGTTATCCATCAACTGCCAGTATAATCATCTACCAGTGGGAGGCTCCTTTGCACAGGATACCGGCTAGATTATGGGTACCACAACGGCGCCTTTTACTGCCGTGAAGCAGTAGTGTGTAAGCATTACTGTGTTTCGGTCTGAAGGGCGCCGTAGCTAGTGAAATTACTGGGCAAATGAGACTTAACATCTTATGTCTCAAGATTTTCAGGAATCCTGAGCGGTACTGCATTGTAATGGGCAGGGCGCATCAATTACCATCAGCTGAACGTCCTGCTCGTCTCGTCCCTTATTTTCATAAAAAATCATAATCTTAACATAAAATTAAGTTAGATATATAGGTGTCTCCTTTTGAAAATTCTTTATGTCTCATACACGTAACCACTTGACTATTCGTGATTTTTTTTTGTATTTTTGCGGTATTCCTTGTATTTTTTGTTTTTATTTAAAGAGGTATGCAAGAGCTGCCTCTGGAATTATTTCTTTGTTTGTATAATTTTTAGGAGCGTGTAAATCTATTTATTATCTTTATTTTGAAATTAATGATTATGAAGTATACATTTCAAGATACTTAATTCTTGTACGTTTTATATGTATGGGCTTACTTGTATATGTACTTCATGGTATTTTTTGGAATCAACCGATTACATCGAATAAGCCATGTTTATTAAGTACAATAAGACACATAAATGGCAAAAAAGCCTTTCCACCACTCTCCACATTTTTTTTAATTCTCAGTAGCAGAGAAAAATGACCAAATCATACCCAAAATTAAAACAAACTGACACACAAAAATTATTTCGTGTTAATATTCAAATGCAATTACTTATATACTGATATTATATACAGATCGATTGTATGCTGAGCAACTAGATCTAAAGCAAATTTATAATTTACCTACCTATGTAGAATCACTTCTAATGTCCACAATTTCCATAATAAACAGATTATTCGCGTGAAATACTTTCTAGAAACATTTTAATGGTATTTGCATGAGTTATACAGTAATTTGAATGAAATTCTCGTACGTACAATTGAACAAAAACAAAATACCGACTGTATGTAACATAAATATTCGTTTTTAATCACAACTGTTTCAAGCTATTATAAATTCTTTACATTTTATAATTGCAGTAAGCTGGAAACTAAAGAAAACGTTAGTACAAGGTGGTAGTTGAAAGATTGCCGTGTCGCTTGCAGATATAATTATTTTATACATTTGATGAACAACAGATTCAACCTCTGCTAGAAAATCTAAAATATTTTCACAATTACTTGTTTTATTTTTATGAAAATTCTAAGCGACACTACAATTGCGCTCGTCACCTTGAGACATAAGATGTTAAGTCTCATTTGCCCAGTAATTTCACTAGCTACGGTGCCCTTCAGACCGAAAAGTAGTACCCATAATCTCACTGTGCTTACGAAATCATATTTCCTATTGTAGTGTCATATTCTTGACTTTTCTCAGTATTGATATTTTTGTAAGCATGTTCTGGTCAAGCGAAGGCCAATATCGAAATCATGTTTTATTTTAAATAATATAATATTCAATGCATTAACATCTATTGTAATATTAAATCCATTAATAATTGTTATGCTAAAATTACAATCAGAGATAATTAATGCAATTATGAACATCTTCCACTACAACCTCCGCGTTAAGCTCATATCAGACTCCCTCGGGGATATCGTCCTCCGACACTCCTAAGAATTTTGGGATTAAAGATAACTTTTTCATTTTCTGTACTCGTGACATTGTGTATGCAAAATTTCATAAAGATCAGTTGAGTCCGGCATTAAACTGTATAAAACAAACCAGATAAAACAAATTCACATCGCATTTATTATATTAGTTAGATTGAAGCGAATCCTTGTGAAAATATATTATTTCATTCACCATTAAATTATTGTATACATGCAACTTGTCTCTTTCAGTATGTTATTAGCGAAGACAATAATTTATATGTCCAGATCTCTTTCTAGACGTATATATTAAATTATATTAAAGAGGTTATCCGCTTGTTAGGCAATGCGTGACAGCTACGTCTTACACACGCAATATGTCACTCACTTTTTTTATTTGCTAAAAATAGAGGCCAACAGTTCGCCGCTATTTTTTCGAAGTGTTCACAGCTGTCATGGTCTACTGAGTCTATGTACAAGTTATCTGTAATGTTTATTTAGCTAACGATTAGACTTATTTATACTTTATTTTAAAAAATAAAGTGAAGTGAAGTGGATGATAGGGGAAGGTACCTTATAGAATAGCAAAGTTATCTAGTCAAGATATAGGGTAGGTAAAAGTAATTAAAATTGATTGGTGATTTAAAAGTAAATTCAATTAAAATGAGTGTACGCAGCAAATTATATTGAGGGCGTGCTTGTGAAGTATGTGATTGATCTGATGTGAAATTGATCATGTCAAGTATGATGAAAATTTGGATGCGAAGAGATTGACCTGCACGAAATATGTCGCTTGAGTTGCGTGACAATAATATCACTCAATCTATCAGTACTTACTGTGGAACATATCACATAACTCAATCAATACCCACTACGGATCGTATTAAGTACTAGCTTTTACCCGCGACTCCGTCCGCGTGGGATAGTTACTATACATTTTCTGTTTGTTAGGATACTTTGCAAATAACACACACACAATCCTTTACGCTGCCACCGCAGTGCTCTTCTACGATACAGCGGATATCCCTTGTTAATGTGGACAGTCTTTTTAATAGTATTTCCCTGCGAATTTTAATCTTCTACTCGAACAAATGTTTATAAATTACTTCTCACCAAGTGCCTTAATACAAATTTCATGGTCTCCGAGAATGCAATTCCCATGCAAAGTCTCATCCCTTACTTCAACCCGTTCATGCCCTTTTTTTACAAAAAATGGAAGCTTATGTCCTTTCCCAAGTTCTGGTCTATTTTTGTACCAAATATTTTATTTAGAGTTATTTATTTCGGAGCGTGATATTGTTTCGACTTCCATACATACGATTTTCATCCCTTATTTCGTCCCTACACAGGTCTAAATGTTAAAAACGTTAGACTAAATATTTATTTACTTCTTATCAAGTCTAAAGACAAAGTTTTATGGAATCATCTTTGATAATGACGAACTTCTATACAAACATTCATCCCCTCAATTTAATTTTTGCGCAACAAAAAGTCTTCTTATGTCATTTTCAGAGCACTATTCTATCTTTGTATTAAATTTCATCGAAGTGAGTGGTTTAGACGTGAAAGCGTAACAAACATACTTACATTCACATTTATAATATTATTATTAGTAAGTATTGTATAACGAAAAATTAAAATGAGACTCAAAGGATAGTTCATTATCTTGAGACACAGAGTAATACTGTAAAGTTGGAAGAAGAAGAAGCAACGGCTATCTTATTTGCAAAATTCCACTGTAAGAACGTCTGTCTATTTCACAATGGGCTATCTCGTACACACAGTTTTCAATTTATAAAATATCATTCAAAAGTGTCCATCTAAGCTTATTAAGAATAACATAAAAATATTTGATTTACTTAGACTACAATTCAAATTAAAATATTTTTATTCAAAATAGCATATAATATCACTTAATGAATGTCAAAAACTACAACCCACTCGAGAAAGTATGTCTGAGTATGTATGAGGAGGACTTCTTCTTCGCGTGCCTCTCCGACTAGCGAAGGTTGGCGGTCAGCTTTGTAGTTTCAATTGTTTGTCCTTCGCGAGGTGAAATAGTTCTGCTGCACTCGCGATGCCAGTCCACTCTCGGATGTTGCACAGCCAAGACTATTTTCTGCGACCTACCCCTCTTCCTACCGGCAACTTTTCCCATGATGATGAGTTGTAGGAGTTTGTACCTCTCGTCCCTAAGCACCTAAATATGCGACTTTGAGGAGGACAGGCGCAAGAAACTCAGTTAATTTATTTTTCTTCATAAAAATGTGGTTACAATGTAATTTAAGTAAAATTTATTAGTAGCCTGAAGTCGTTTGTTCCATTTTCAATCTGTGGTGTCATTAAGAAAGTAATATAGGTTGTAGCACTTATAATAACATTTACCTAACGTTTTTTACCAATTCCATTGAATTTCTTAATACTCGTATATTTGTTTTGAACATTTATCTGGGATCTTGTTGTAAAAGTATACATTGCCCGACAAAAAACTTACTTACTCAACTTAGTTGAGTAATAATATAATATATTGACACACTCTAACGCAAATTATCTTGCCCCAAACTAGGCATGGCCTGTACTATGGGTATAAGACAACAATATATTTAATATAATATACTTACTTAAACATACATAAATACAAATAAACATCCATTACTAGGAAACAAACATTCATATTCATCATATAAAGGATTGCACCTACAGGGATTTGAACCCGGGAACCTCTAGCTCAGTAGGCAGGGCTAAGGGCCTATCATAGTGGTCGTCCTATAGATATAGAGTATTAGGCGTAATAAATTTTTATTTAATCAATAAGTTATTGAATAGTATGACGACATTGTTTTGTGTGTGTATATTTATAAAATCAGCACTATTTTTACAAAGATAATTCCTCATTGTTATGAGAGATTCTTAGTGATCATTGAGGAGGCTTCAGATGTCTCACTACAGCGCTCGCCTGGTCGAGCCTGTCTCCCCTCCCTGCCCTACCCTTCCGCCCTGCCGCCCTAGCGCCTTTGAGCCTCACAGAAACTACTCCACAACATCTCTTCTCACCCACTCGTGTACCATATTACCACTTACGGCACGTATTCAACATACTTGTACAGCACTATTTATTATTAACTTAAATCTACCATTGGTAGACTTTTAGAAAATTATACTGGCGAGGTGGGTGCAAGCATTGCTGTGTGAGCTAGTAAAATTATTGGGCTAATAAAACCTAATATTTATACTTAATCTTGGATTCAATCAGGAATCCTGGGCAGCATAGCATTGTAATGGTCAAAGCTTATCATTTACGATCAGATTTACGTCTGGCTTATTTCTTTTTTATTTTATTTTTTTTCTTTATGGAATAGGAGGACAAACGAGCGTACGGGTCACCTGTTGTTAAGTGATCACCGCCGCCCACAATCTCTTGCAACACCAGAGGAATCACTCATAAAAATACTATTGTTATCAACTCTCTTCACAGTGATTTCAGGATGACACTCTGATATATATTTAACAAATAAGTCACACGTAAGGCAAGTGTGGGTGGGTAAGTTGGTCACGGAAGACCTTGTATGATATTCATCATCTTCATCAGCCGGAAGACTTCCACTGCTGGATAAAGGCCTCGCCTAAAGATCTCCATCACGATCGGTCCTGCCCTGCCCTCATCCAACGTATTCTGGCGAACTTAACCAGATCGTTAGTCCATCTTATGGGGTGCATACCAACACTACCGTCGCCATTCGAGGATTTTACTGCCCCACCGGCCACCTGTCCGTCTATCTATATGCTGTGCCCTTTGCCACTTCATTTTCGGAATCGTTTGAGCTATGTCGATGTCTTTGGTCCTCCTACGGATCTCCTCATTTCCGATTCGATCTCGCAGGGAAACTCCGACCATAGCCCTCTCCATTGCCCTCTGAACGACCATGAGCTTTCTTATCAGGCCCATAGTTAGCAAATACGTCTGCGTACCGTAAGTTTATTTGTATAGTATATATAGGACAATTGTCGACCAAAATAGGGCAGGTTTTAAAAAAGGAAAGGTCCGAAGCACCCGGGACCGGCGAGCATGTATAGAGTATGTGTAAGAGTAATGAATGGAGAAGACGCGTGATGTTTGTAAATATAGATGTAAGTGGCGTTTTATTGTCTCTGTTTACCCCGACGGGAACAAGGCGTGAGTGTATGTATGTATGTATGTAAATAAGTCACAATCTCAAAACTAATTGGAGAACCTTGACGTTCTGATTAAAATCAATAAGAAAGTACAGTATACAGTCGCAGCCAAAACAGCGTGATATAAAAAGATACTTTCCTTTCGGTTGAGGTACCAGGAACGCAGTAATCTGTATACACAATGTAACAACATCATTTTCAAACAATACAGATACATAAAAACAAATTATGAATATATTAGGTTGCGAAATTGATGTTATGTTGTGCCGAAGACCATTATACACTAACTGTGTTCAACAGCCTGTGAAATTATTGCGAACGGTATCTATATGTACAGGAAATCTTTTTGCCTTTTTACTTTTAACCTTAACTGAGTTGTGACACCAATTTAGACAACTTATTGAATTAGCCCGCACTTCGATCTAGTCGGAATTTATTTATTAATCATGCTTGCCCAATTTTTTTTATGACAATTAGGGACTAGACGAGCAGGACGTTCAGCTGGTGGTAGTTGTAACGCACTGCCCATTGCAATGCAGTGCCGTTCAGGATTCTTGAAATACCAATTCTGAGGAGCTCTACAACTGCGCTCGTCACCTTGAGATATAAGATGTTAATTCTCATTTGCCAGTAATTTCACTAGCTCGGCGCCCTTCAGACCGAAAAACAATAATGCTTACACATTACTTCTTCATGGCAGAAATAGGCGCCGTTGTGGTACCCATAATCTAGCCGGCTTCCTGTGCAAAGGAGTATCCCACTAGTGGGATAACATTACAAAATATTGAAATAGACATTTGAAAAACTTCATTAAGATGTAAAATATCTTTACAAATAACAATATATGTATAATTTATGTCTCGGGTCGGTTATCCGTCTGTAAGTCGATGTCTTTAGGAAATAACCAGAGCCGAACCGTTTGGCTGAAAGGATAGCACGTATTATAAGAAGTGTCTTAGAATTTAACTAAAGAATTAATTTTATTAGAATAGAAAAATAAAAATTTATTAAATTTCTAATTCAACGGCGACTTATATATCCCAGTGGTTAGTGACTCTACCTGCTGAGTTAGTGGTCCCGGGTTCCAATTCCGGTAAGTGCTTACATTTATATGATGAATATGGATTTTTGTTTCCGAGTCGTGGATGTTTATATGTATATATATATATTAAATATAATATTGTTGTCTTGGAACCATCGTACCTACAGGCTATTGGGGCTAGATAAATTGCCTAAATCAATAAAATATTTATTATCAATGACGTTCTATACACATATAAAAACATATCATTCGCAGTATGAGAGGGGAACGGCAAAAGTGTACTTAATGACTATATAAGCACACTTTTCTCCTTAGTCGTTTGTCAACTGTCACTGCTCGAATCAAACCTGAAATAAAAAATTATTTTACATTGCTGCTTATTGACCAATAATATTTTAAGCAACTAGAGTAGATGCGGCAATGTATATTTATATAGTATTCCAAGCTTATTATGGTGTAATATGTGGCATGTTCCATATTTCAGTTTTGTTTTTAACAAAAACCGGAACCCTTATATATTCGTCATGTCTATGTGTCTATACGTGTATGTCACAGCCACTTTTTTTTTCAAAACTATAAGAAATTTACTGTTGAAACTTGGAAAGTAGATGTATTATGTGGCCCGCATTAACATTATAACACAAAAAAACAATAATATGAGAAAAGTCTTCAAAAATGATATTGAGGTTTCTAATATCATTTTTGTAAACTGAATAGTTTGCGCGAGAGACACTTCAAAAGTGGTAAAATGTGTCCCCCCACCTGTAACTTCTAAAATAAGAGAATGATAAAACTAAAAAAAATATACGATGTACATTACCATGCAAACGTCCACCGAAAATTGGTTTAAACGAGATTATTAAGTGGTTTTTTTAATACGTATAAATGATGAGAGCTCATAAAAATAGAGTAATGTTGCGATGTCCAAGAAACGGTCTAACTCTAAAAAATAATTTATATGGCAAAACAACGTCTGCCGGGTCAGCTAGTACATAATATTTGTCTTGAAATTTAAAACTTCAGATGATGATTCAATTGATATAATAAATGCAATAGACCTTAAGGACTCAATGAGCACTTATGTCTGCTACGAGAACCATTTGACCCTTGACTCCATATCCTTAGGTATGAGCTCCAATAGTGGATATCACGACTTTCAACTCCTTAAATAAATATTCATTGCTGCAGTTGGTTTCTACAGTTTTTGTATCATCAACAAAAAATTTTGAGTTGTACAGCTGACTTTAAATGGCCATGATAGTTTTAGTAAGAAAAATCGATAAGAAGTGCCACGGTCTTCGAAATTGACAGCGGTACAGTCGAAAAATCCGGTGAATATTAGCATTTTCTATGGATGTATTTTGTCGACTACAATCAATGACATTCGTGTATAGAACGTCATTGACTACAATGAATTGGAAACACATCTTACTAATATTATAAAGGCGAAAATTTGGATGTTCGTATGTTTGTTGCTCTTTCACGGCAAAACGGCTACACCGATTTAACTGATAGTAAGAAAATATCCTGGATTTGGACATGGGCTAAATTTTATTAATTGAAGCCGACCTATTTATAATATATTCTTATTTTATATAGGTTGGCTACAACAACATATTATTATAGTTAATAGTACTTTTACCAGTGGGATGCTCCTTTGCACAGGATGCCGGGTAGTTTATGGGTCTGAAGGGCGCCGTAGCTAGTGAAATTAATTGGCAAATGAGACTTAACATCTTATGTCTCAAGGTGACGAGAGCAGTTATAGTGCCGTTCAGATTTTTTTGTTTTTCAATAATCTGGAGCGGCACTGCATTGTAATGGGCAAGGTGTATCAATTACCATCAGCTGAATGTCCTGCTCGTCTTGTCCTTTATAATTATAAAAAAGTACCTATATATACAAAAGCTAAAGCAGTAAGGAAACTACGTAGAAACGTTCGAAACGACGCACGCACACGCACGCTTGTGTCACAAGGCCCCTAAGCCATAATACAAGCAATATAACAGTAGTGTTACTCAGCGTTCTCCTTGAAATTTATACTTACGTGTGGGTGAAGTGCTAGGGTTGTACATACAAAAAGATTGACGACGCGCAAGGTAATCTAATTGGTAATTTATATTGGACAGCGACCATTCTTGGCGGCGTACGGCGTGGCACTCAATAGTTTTGTCTTCCCAAGATTGCTTAGCGGCAGTGTAAATCGTGTGTATGTGTGCGTGCGTCGATTCGGGGGGTCTAGTATGAAGGTAATATACTGTTCTACTCCTGTATTGTGCCTAAGCGGACAGCGCATTGCTGTCAGTCGTGTGAGCCCTGCGAATGTGGACGTCCGTCGTTTCGAACATTTGCATATAGTTTCTGCATTAACTTATATATTTATACTATGCTCTTGTGATTGTGAAATGAATTGCCTTTTACCGGTAAACTGACGAAATATTCCAGATGATACACTAAAAACTTATTTACCATCTCCCGAGCACTATTTTTCCTAAATGAAAGCCATCATTTTCACTTCATGCTATGATATATGCAAAATTTCGTGAAAAACAATAAAAAGAGGTTACACCATAAAAAAAAAATCCCTGGAAATTATTCACATTGATTGAAACTAATTTTAATCATGCAGAACAAAGAATGTTAATAATTTATTACTTGAATAACTCATTATAGAACTCCCGGTATAAGTAAAAATGTTATTGAAAAACTTCGCATTCTTCGGAAAATTTTTAATTAATCTTTAGAAATTTATTTCTTACGGGCTTGGTAACAATATTAATGCAAAATGAAAACTGTCGAGAAATACATTGATCTTTACTATCCTATATTATTACGATATAATATACTTATACATATTTACATTAATACTAGTAGCTAAGAACGATTTTCCTTGGGCAGAATTAGTTTATGTGGCAATGACTATTGAATAGAATATTGCTTTTAGTTGCATAGATTTTATGTTTTACGTGGATAATAAATTGATTTTTTTATTTTTATGACAGAAAGGGATGAGACGAGCAGGACATTATCTGATGGTAATTGATTCTTGAAAAACCCAAAAATTCTGAGCGGCACTAAAATTACGGTCGTAACCTTGAGACGCAAGATGATAAGTGTCATTTGCTTACACATTATTGCTTCACGTCAGAAATAGGCGCCGTTGCGGTACCCATAATCTAGCCGGCATCCTGTACAAACGAGCCGGCCGGGGATATATAATAAATATAACAATTCGGTTAGTTATTTGTGATAGACCCTCCCTATCGAAAATTTATTTGATCTTATTCTAAGATATTCGTCATTTCACTGTTATATTTTAAATCATAGTACATTATTACGAGTATTTTACACCGCAAAATGTATTATTTTACGATATCAGTATTTTTATTCGCTGTTTATTAATGTCGGCATCATAAAATAGACATTATCTGGGGTAATGCGTGCGTTTTAAATAAATTCAACTGTATGTTCGCACGTCCATTGTTCTACCTAATAGTTAGATATATGTTAAACAAAATTTATTATTAGCAACATTAAAGTTCCAGGCGCCAAGTCTGTCGGTCGCCGACGCATCCCTATTAGGGCTGTCACTACTTGGAAAACTGCCCAAGTCGAGGGTGGCTTTGTTATTCAATTATACACTTTCATTTATAAGTTTTTCAGAAATAATATCTAACTCTTAATAATTGAGAGTGGTGCCATTATGTTGTTGAATTTATACATAAAAATATATAGTATGCCCAAATTTCATATTTATCAGCTCTTATTACGTGGGTGTTTATTTGATAAATAGTATTTTAAAAACAGTTAGAAGAGCCAACCCTATAAGAATACATTTTACTTCATAGATAGTTCGAGGAAAGCTCCTTTAAAACTCAACTGTGTCAACTGTCTCGGGAGTCTTGTGAAACATATGGGTGTAAATGTGTTAGTGGCAGCCCTAACAAAGCCATACTTAGATATCACATTATAACTGGTATTGTTTTCATGTTGTGGCGTCACTGCGGACCGGGACAACGGTTTTGATGTTACTGAATGGCGCTATTTTAAGATGCTTTTATCTTTAAAACTAACACATGGACTTGAAACGAATAATTTTTGTTGACAATAGCGCAACGAAAGTACTTACTCATATAATAATATGTATGGAATTACTAAATACTTCATTTAATTACCTTTACTACTATTTTATATTTATTACTTTTACTTCAATTTATAATTCATATAAACATGTCGGTGATGCCACTTTGAGTGTTGTTTGTGTACCTAATGAAATTTTCACTCAATGCTATATAAAAATGAAAAATATAATGTAAGATATGTATAGGCCCCCCGATTGAAGGTCGTAAATCTTGAGCAGTGAATGAAATTAATACGTTAGTACTCGCGGACATTACCAGGGTTTGAACGACGCTATAATTACTAAAGAATTCTATTACATATACATTGTTGTTGTAGTGTTGTATTTTATTATGTTTATGTTAGAGCATGATTGCACATGTTTGTGGTGTCTGTCTGTCTAAATATAAATACCTCGTATTGTTTGCTTGGTTTAATATATAATATTTATAATGAATTTTCTTATTTCTCTTGCAAGTTTCTTGGGAGTTTCAAGCAACCACTCAGTCTGGTAGTCTTGATGGTCTTTAAGAGGCTCTATAAGATATCTATCGGAACAGTCCCCGTAATGAATGCGGTGCTCTCGTCACCTAGAGACATAAGATGTTAAGTCTCATTTGCCCAGTAATTCCACTTGCTACGGCGCCCTTCAGACCGAAACACACTAAAGCTTTCACATTAATGCTTCACGGCAGTAATAATAAATATGAAAAATAAAAAAATATATTCTAAAGCAATCTAACATATTAATTCAATTAAAGTATTTACTCACTTTATTGATACATTTTTTGCCGATTCACGGGAAGGTCACATATGCCTTTCGTGGAACTCTTTCTCGAACCGTGTGTGGTATTGCGATATTATAGAGTCACAACGATTGATGAGTCAGGGCTGTCTTCTTGTGAGTTTCACTATTCACCACTGCCATTAGCTTCCTAGGTGAACTACGCCAAGAACTGACCCCTAAAATTGTACAAGCCTTTGTGGAAGCCTATTATTAGCTCGAATGAATTATGTTTGTTAATCATTTTAATGTTTGTACAACTAGCTGTTGGCTTTCTTAAAAATATTAAATAAAATAAACAAATTAATTACTATTACTTTTCTATAATTTAATGTAAAGTTCACTTTAAAAAATAATTATAAATAACGTTTTTCTAAGCTTAGCTTTAGGGCATTGATGCGGCTTTTAACCCTCTGTAGGTCATTACGATGTTTGCTTTGAATTATCGTATAGAATCCACTTTTCAACAAACCTCACAATTAGCCCTTAAATCCCATCATTTATATGCCGGTACAACGTGGTAAGGCAATCCTAAATGCTTAGATCATTTATAGGTAAGTCTTAATAGACTATCATTATAGCTGTGAACAAGTCAAGTTACCTGTATTTTGACCAATTCACGCACACTTACATAAATTGTCATTCAAATCGCGAGTGTAACAAGTAGTTTGTCACGCACACTAAACTAATATTCCTGGCCTATTTTTATCGGTTGTCTAGCGCCAAGAGGCTCTATCAAGATGTATAAATTTTCTATGCTTCAATGCATGCTTCCTTCTGAAAATCAGTTGAAATGTGGCACCCATTTTTCAAGCGTTTTTATTCTTCCTATTTGATGCAAATGGGTCAATATTGTACGTAATATCTTTGTGGTTTGATGCGAATCATCTACCACCACTACCAATCATCCTCGAAGTCTATTCTTCAATTCGAAGTTTAATTTTACAACCATTACATTAATATTGCAATCTGTTTGTGTTTTACTCCACGCCTGATCTCGCATTCAAAAATCACTTAAATCAATTAGTCTTTACTTTTAAAGCCGAATAAAAAACATTCGAAAGGCGAACAAATGAATACTATCTTTTAAATCTCGAATGTTCTAGCTGTCATGTAATTAGTTCCACACTGAAACCTTGTACCAAGGAGGTTTAATTTTAATCCAAATTAGCTGCTGCGTTACTGCTTAAATATCGTACTGAACCCCCTATGAGTAAAAAAATAAAAATAGTATGGCAAAATAGAATAAGTTGTAATTGTTTAAACGGTATCATCTTTTGTAATAAAACAAGCCGGAAGCCCTGTTCTTCGAGCTTTAAGCGATACGCACTTGGTCGAGCAAGCACACTCGCTCGCCTGGGCACGCGGCGTTGTTCGTCCAACCGACTTCCTAACACTTACCTCAACATCCTTGCTCAACCAAACGTCTACTCTATTCATTCTACCCTTGTATTTTTCTTGTTGTCTTGTTTGATGAAACCTTCGCTATATTTATTATCAAAGGTATCTCTAATAATATTCTATTTTTATCGTATAATGCACAACGGCCGAACTTATAACGTAAATTATACAGTTTTATAAGTGTTTGGAAAGTCTACGAACTGAAAACAATATATGACTGAGCCTCTTTTATTTAAACCATGCACTCAATATACCAGCATAATTGTACACAAATATTTTTTATTTGCTTTTTAGTCTTTTTGGTATGCGCATGCCTCAGCGCGCTTTCGGTCTTTGGCAGAAACTGCTACTGCATTGCCATCGAACGTTTTGAATGGTTCGATTCCGTTATATACAAGCAAACATACCTACTAAGTTGATAAAAGTGGGACAGACTATTTAAATTATTGTATTTTCATTACTCATTAATAAATGTGGGTAGTTTGAAGTCAATTCGATGTTTTAAAGTAGATGAAAATCACATTAAAAGATATCAATAGTATATTCTCATTACATCAATTGCATTAATATCTTCTAATATATAAAATTCTCGTGTCATGGTGTTAAACTTTGACCTCCACCGAAACGGCTTGACCGATTCTCATGAAATTTTGAGTGCATATTGGGTAGGTCTGAGAATCGGACAATATCTATTTTTCATCCCCCTAAATGTTAAGGGTGGTCCACACGATTTTTTTTTTTATTTTTTTTTTTAATTTTTTTTTAAATTTGTTTGATTATGAGTCAGCAATAAAAATACATACAACTTTCACCCATCTACGATCAACAGATACTTTTGTATTTGCGATTTTAATATCGGCAATACAACGTTTGCGGGGTCAGCTAGTTTAAATATAAAAATTACAACGATTTAAGTATAGTTTATATTAAGTAGATCGTTTCACAGGTGTTACTTATAATATGTGAATTATTTTATACAAAGAAAACAAAATGTGTTCATATTAGCCTCAGTCTTCGGTGTCTTTATAGTTTTTATTGGGGTCAAGGGTGAGATGAGTTACATCAATTGATCTCAATTACAATTATTAATATACCTTCATTAACATTTAACAGTAAACGTAAGCCATATATCCTTGTGTTATTTATATTAATTACAGTAATAAAACTTTAGTTATATAATACTCTATTTAGGACAAATTGACATTGTAACGTTTTTTTTTATGGAAGAGGAGTTCAAACTTGTGCCTGATGTTAAGTGGTCACGGCTTTTTACATTCTTCTGTAACACAAGAGGAAACCTAGGAGGTACCCTTGGCGTATTGTCTTGCAAATACCGCAAATGGAAGCTCATTACCTAATTTAGTGTTACCTGGACGAAAGTTCCTTGAAAACTGCACCGTACAGTAACGCCAGACATCCAGATAGTGGGGATGATATTATTGTTTGTGGCGTGTTATTCAAAGGTGGATTTCAGTATCAGGAATCAGGTCAAACAGTTGTTCGTTCCTCGTGACAAATGCGGTAGAAGACACATTGATGCGACATTTCTACGAAACTTCTCTAGCCGTTTGCAGAGCACTGGGTCCTCGACAATTCGAGAATCTCTGGGTTAGGATATGTTGCCGGACCTGTGCTTTGTATAGCGCTAGAATGGCACTGATTTCAAGTAGTCCGTTCATATTTATGAACCCCAGTTTCTTCGTAGGCACTTTGACTTTACCTACCGCGAAATTGGCAATCAAAAGAGAGATTGTTGAATTTATTGTCGTCACCATGTTCTCCTCAACATATTATGCAGATTCAGGAATCGGTGGTAGTGTTGAATAAAATATTTCACCTTCTTATAAATACAAAATTTTATATACATTTTACGACAATACGGGACCCTTGAAGGTCAACTCACTCCTGGCCGATTTCTATATTAATAAATGCGTTAACATATAATACATGCTGACACATGACAAACACATAACATCTTCTAATATATAAAATTCTCGTGTCATGGTGTTAAACTTTGAACTCCTCCGAAACGGCTTGACCGATTCTCATGAAATTTCGAGTGGAAAATGGGTAGGTCCGAGAATCGGACAACATCTATTTTTCATCCCCCTAAATGTTAAGGGTGGAACACACGCAATATTTTTTTAATTTGTTTGATTATGAGTCAGCATTAAAAAATACATACAACTTCAAATTTTCACCCATCACGATCAACAGTTACTTTTGTATCGCGATTTTAATATCGGCAATACGTTTGCTGGGTCAGCCAGTTATTATATAATAATTGTGGTTATCAGAAGAAAGCAGTGAACATAAACACATTCCATTATTTCCTCTCAATTATAAAATTATGGCAAATCACGTGCATTAAGTTACGGCAACTGGTAGGTTCACATTGTTGCATACGAGTATGAATTACATAAAATTACTCTTCAATCATTTATGATCAGCCTTGAACACAACGTGCAATGAATTTTTATAAATAAAGATAGTTACATTATTAAATTATTGAAATGTAAACTTTACACGCTTTGGCCTCTGTATTTTGTGAGTATTGAAGGACACTTCACTATCTTATAGTAATATCCTATAATCCTGTTATCACACGTGGAGGGTAGAGTAAAACATAATTGTTTTTTATTATATATGATTAATTCACGTATGTTTAATATTAGACAGAAGGCCGCCGGTTCTCGCATCAACTAAATTCATTCTCTCTAATCTCTAATTGTTTATATATTTTTAGTTTTAAGTTGAATCATTTATGTAGCAGTGAGTTTTAATATACGAAATATATAAATAATAAGCATCTTGGCCTTGATGATCATTAAAATTTCAGTTCTCATCTAAATCTATTATAAAATACAATTGTAAAATAAAATACAAGCACAATATAATTAATCTCCGTGTTTCATATACACGAGTGCTTTTTAAAAAATATAAAAATCGTGTAGTAATATTTACAAATGAAACTTTTTAACAATTCCGCCTTAATTAAGACGAAGACGTCCACTGCTGGCCTCCCCAAAGATTTCCACGGCGATTGGTTCTGCGCTGCCCTCATCCAACGTATTCCGGCGATCTTGACCAGATCGTCGATTCATCTTGTGGGGGGCCTACCAACACTGTCTTCCGGTACGTGGTCTCCATTCGAGGACTTTACTGCCCCAACGGCCATCTGTCCGTCGAACTATGTGCCATGCAGATTTATGAATAAATTTTTGTATTTCATCGCTGTTCCCAACCACCACGTACCAATGTGTTTTCACTATTTCAAATTCATTTATGAAAATATCATGAGGAATCTACAAAAGGTGATGTTGATCTATGATAGTGAAGTTAATAAATCAAAATCACTTTATTCATGTAGGTCAGGGAAATGACACTTACGAATGTGAAGTTTACGTTTCTATTAACATTTACCGCCACTTCTCAAAAGGTTGAGCTTTAATGAAAAGAAGTGGCAAGAAACTCATTGCCACTCTTTTAAATCAATATTTACAACTTAATTTTTTACATATCATTTCAACTATACTATGTAAAATGGCGCAACAAAAACACTCACACGTCAAATGCTAGGTAATGCCTTACACGAGTAAGTCAAAAAAGTCAATGTAAATTAAATACGTAAGAATAAGCGATTGTATTAAATATATCAGCTTTAATCTTAAAAACATGGAGCAGAGTTTCTGGTAACTGATACGTAACTGGGCTTTTAACCCAGGGCAAATAACACAGTAGACATTGAACTGTCGAAAATTGTGAATACCTTATGAAAACTGGACATGATGTCACGCCACCAGTTATTAAATACAATTTTTAAGACGTCTGTCTATATATTCGAAAAATCTGGAGAAATGCCAATTAGTTCAGTAGTGTTCCTGTTATTGTGCTAGGTGTAATTTATTATCATTATTTGGTGTAGAATATTAGGTATTTATTTAAACATAACACCGAAATAATATTTGCATGGTATTCATAATTTGTTCTGTGGGATCGTGATTCATGAAGTTATTTAGAATGTCACGGTTAGATTCAATTGAGATCTACCGTTGTTTCACAATATTTTTAAGACAATAATAACAATCATGTTATTTAAATATAAACCTAATATATTTTAAATATAATTAAGATGATTCAATCATTTTCAATGGCATAAAGGAAGCATTATACAGTGTTTTGTTACCAGGCGATCATAGTTGACGAAGTGATTGTCTTATGTATGATGCGAGTTTACCTTAATAATATATTCTGACGTCATGCACTCGAAGTATTGCTACATAGACACCCTACATAGACACAGGAGAACATAAATATGATAGCGGATAGTCATGTCTTTCATAGCGATTGAAATCATGTGTCAGCAACGTGTACCAGGACTTCATATTCAGTATAGAGGTTTAATGTAAATTTTGTATCGAATACAGCGATTCCGATGATTGTGTTTTTGGACGCCAAATTAAATTTGAAAATGTGCAGTAGTCGCACTGTATCAACAATAAGATCAAAAACGGTAATTGACGCAGTATTCCAAAGATATTTGGACCATATTAAGACCAAAGTATTTATATCATATTTTACTTACCATAAGCCTCTTGCGTCATTTATGGAAAGCTGAGTCTGAATAAATCTATGTAAAATAATTTTCAAACTTTGAATCACTAGGATCATTACTAAAACCTACAATTATCCTCTTCCCGAAATTTTACATTCGTCTCATTATCTTGAAGTAAAAGTTTTTTGAAGGATTCACTTTTACCACGTTTGATTTTTAATTAACACATGTTTTTTTTGTTGAAAACTCTATTACTGCTTACGTTAATTTTAACGATGTCAAATAATAGCCAAAATTTTGAATAAATTACTGTTGGGCCATATTTACGTATGCAAGCCACCAGAAGAATAAGATATTGTTGAAATTTAAGTTATAAATACGATATGCCAATTAGGTATAAACCCCAAAATGGACCCAATCGCAGTTAGCAATTCACAGCATTACCAAACTACCACAAACAGATATATAGTAGAGTAATAAGGAAATATAAATTCGTATTCCTAGCTGCACAACTTTGTTAGGCAGTTTTAATACATCGCATTTTTCTATTTAACTTTAAAGCGAGTTTACGTTTCGTTCAAAAATATATGTTTCGAAACTGTGAGATGTAAAAATTAATTAAAAACTTTTCCTTCCATTTGTTAATGAGCGCGTACAAAATGGATTGTAAAGTTCCTTCAACACGGAAACTTATGTTTTCTAAATTGTACCTGACATATTAAAAAGTAAAAGACCTCATATCGAATTGATATTGTGAACGGCAAAACTTCAGAACACAATTCAATTAGCAACCAAAACGCTTAATTATTTGTGTTAGGAGTTTGTGAAGAATGGGCCCCTTCCGTTGTTCTATGGAACGGCGACGGATAAAACTAATCACGTATACTCACTACGGGTGATACGCGCTTGGTTTCATTCACACGCGGAAGAGAATCTGGATTATATTATAATATAATATAATTGAGACTATTATAAATATTATTGTTGAAGTAGAATATTCTTTAATTGTGCTTTTTTGTGGGTGTTAATGAGACTGAGCTTCATATTAGCCTTGCCTTGATGAAGTTTTCGCTTCTGGCGTGTGCTCTTAAGCACATTTTGTTTTATATATATTTTTATTGAGTGCTGACTGCCTCGCATGCTCTTGCACAATTCCTTATTATATGAACATTTCATGTTGTACCAATGCTTAAAAACATTGGCAGGAAGTTTCATTTTTGCAAAGGGTTTTCAATTTTGGAAGTGTCAGTTTGGCAATACTAACAGCTGGCAGTAGAATTTACAAAGCGGCTTTGCCAGAAAAGTATTTCTTGCGAAATGCTCCATGTGACCAAATGAATATCAATTATGTCGCAAATAAGCACAAATGTTTACTTCTCTTCGACAAATAATTCGCTTACGCTTGTGGCGTAGACACATCGTAATGGTCGTTGTATTTTCCATTTCTACATTACTGTCTTTTTGTTTCCCGTTTGATTGTTTAAGCGTGCTTCGATGTGATATCCACTGGTTATTTTTTTCTATAGTGCTTTCACTTGAAATGGCTTCAGTCAATTGTGGAATATGTTGGTCTTATTGTTTGTGAAGAACAATAACCTTCATTTTATATGTTTACAGCATCTGAAGGCTTGATAGGCACTTTGCATCTATTGCACGCATCTCCCATTGTTTCTGCGCCTATATCTATGTGTATATTCCAGTTTTGTTCCACTATCATTTGTAATTGTTGCAGTTTCTCTTCATCTCTACTCTGATTAGATAACACAAATAACGTATTCTCACTCAATCACATTGCTATTGTAAAAACGAGTATCATTTAATGTACGAACACTAATGAGGAACATATTTTTATTACAATATTCTCTCTTCTTCTATCTATTCTATCCTTATTACACAGATTAACTCATCGTCTATGGTATCTATTCTTATACTTTAACTGAAATACTGAATTACTCTTACATTTGTTAATAGTGATTTGTTGCCGTTTTTTTTTAATTTTTTATGTGAAGCATCTGTTGACGAGGTAATGTCACGTGACGGACTTCATATTTGAATTAAATTTGCCTGTATTCTTCAATGTGGGCAAATTTATATTTTTTTGATAAAGGTGCGCTTTAACGAACTCTCTTCTGGTAAATCTTTTTATTATGGTATTCTTTTATTTATATATCTTTTATTTATTTTACCCAGAAGTATATATTTGATATAACTAAGTACTTCAAACCCTTATCTTAACTATTTTAGGGTCGTGGGGGCATTTCCAAAAATATCTTAGTGTTCACTTCATCATTATCATGATATCAGCCGGGAGACGCCCTCTGGTGTACTAAGGCCTCCCCCAAAGATCTCCACGATATTCGGTCCTGCTCTACCCTCGTCCAAAGTATTCCGGCGATCTTGACCAGAACTTTTGTCCATCATGTGGGGGGCCTGCCAACACTGCGTCTTCCGCTACGAGGTTGCCATTCGAGGACTTTACTGAACCAAAGGCCATCTGTCCGTCGAACTATGTGCCCTGCCCACTGTACTTAAGTTTCGCAATCATTTAGGCTATGACAGTAAAGTCACCGCTTTCGTTCTCCTGCGGATTTCCGCATTCCTGATTCGATCTCGCAGGAAAACTCCCAACATAGCCCTGTCCATTGCCCTCTGAGCGTCCGTGAGCTTTCTCATTAGGCCCATTGTTAGCAACCACGTCTGCATAAGTAAATAAGTCATCAGTTTTCACATTACTGAGGGAACTGTTTTAAATTTGTAGTCCTAGTGGTTTCGTTTGGCCTCTAACAATAAATCAATCAGCCATCATTTTACATTTTACATATTATATTATAATTTGAAATGATTTGTAAATCGATCTACTTAAATGTAAATCTTGACATAAAAGAGTGGCAATGAGTTTCTTGCTACTTCTTCTCATTAGCTCAACCCTTTACGAAGTAGCGGTGGATTCAATTATAATTTTTTTTTTGACATTCATAATTTCCGTGACCTACGTGAATAAACTGATTTTGATTTGATTTGATTATCCAGGGTAAACAATTACATATACATAGATGTTATTTTTTACGAAACTTATTGAGATTTAAGGTTATGTAATAAAACTATGATATTATAATGTTACATCATCTACGTATTAGACTTCGTAGTTTATCGTCATCATTTATTATTAAGTGCCGACTGTAGGTGTAGTTATTTCAATTGCATTGTCTCATTTGTACATACAATTTTCCTGCCTTAATATTTTACAAGACCCATAATTTGAAGGCTGGGTATATTATTAAATTATTTTCTAGCAACATGATATTTTATACATATTATTTGATAAGTAATTTTCAAAAGAGATCCATTACCAACCAATGATAGAATATTACTTATTGTATTATAGATTCCGGATACTATTTATTTTATAATAACAAATTTATTTATAACGAGCGAGTACCCGCGACCAAGATAGCGTTAATTATGTTTCAATCATAAGATGGCTATTTAATTTTATCTTTTATACTAATTCATGCATATTAATTTTGCTGACGGAAATTTATTTTTTTAATGTATTAGATCATACAACCCTACGACATAAGCCATCTGATAGTCAAAGTTGAAAGAAATTGTTACATTAATATCGAGAATAAGCCTAAAATTAAAGACGAACAGAAAAGTTTAAAATTCTCATTAAAAATATATTGTTTTTTCGGTTTTGCGTGAGGTTCGGTTTATTCGATATTAATATTGCATCATATGAATAACAGGAGAGCTGAAAAAACATGTCAATATCTAAATCTTTTTCAAGCGGTGTTTTTGTTCGGTTATACTGTGAAAACTACTGAACCAATCGGAATAATACTTATACCGTAAAGTGTAAAACCGGGAAAGTTGATGATACGTTGTTGATTACTTATCCCTATATTTTATGACTTAGAAATACCTATATATTCGCATTACAGATAATTCTGTCGTGCAATTGACATGAGCGAACGCAGCGTACTTAGGTTATGTAGCAAAAAAACATTTAAACAATTTGTTATGTTTTTAAAGTGATAACCCCACTTCTGGGATTAATACACAAATAAAATTTGAAAACAAATTATTATGAACGATGCGGGACTCGATCCCGCGACCTCTCGCGTTTCCCGCGAGTGCTTTTCCAACTGAGCTAAAGGTTCGAGTGGTGTATCGTTTATAAAATCTTGTTTGCTTTGTTCAACTCTCAGGTTGTGGCTTCATGTACAGGATCTACTTCAAAGTTGGTAACCTGCTCAACCCCAATAGTTGCATATTAGGAAATTGACTAGAGATGTCGCTCTTGCAAATCTAAACAAATTTGTTTATATTTGAAGAGTGCTCGCACGGAACGCGAGATGTCGCAGATTCGAGTCCTGCATCATTCATAAAATTTTGTTTTCAAAACAACGTTTGCCAGGTCAGCTCGTATCTCAATAATGAATATAAAACTTACAAGATGGCAAGTATAATATTTATAACGAGTTGGCGCGTCTTGTGAGTTGAACGAACGGGTAGTTTTGGTTGTGTAGAGGAACGCGATATAAGCAAGACAAACATGTTAATTATCACACGTTCCTCTCTCGTAAGCACGTTCCCTCACCCAGAGGGTGCCGCTACCTCTGGCGCCCAATTACAACAACGTTACCAACACGGCAGACTGTGGGGGGCTATCCATGAATAATTTAGATCCAACTTTGACAAACAGTTAGTTTTTAATTTAAACCGTCTTATACATGCAAGTATTATAGCGCGCATTAAATTATTCATAGACGGTCGGAACAGGCATGTTATGGTGTACATCGGCGTTATTACATAAGTAATGAGGATAGTTTCGTATTACGGTATCGCTAAAATATTTAATAGGTCCGTCCTTATTTCATCACGCTTGCGAACAAATTCCACTTCATATATAATTTACTGAAGGGTGTATTCAGTCTCATGTAGGTAAGTAATTATTTATATTTAGTACTTGGTACATTACTGTATTTAAAATATTAAATAGCGCGAGTCGTGTTCACTTAGCAGATAATTTGTTACTTATCTATGTTTTGTACTATCTATATTAGGTATTATGGTAATAGGGAGATATGTTATATTCTATGTTAAATTATCTTTCCGTTTGTACTAAAAGTACTCACAATAACTCATGTGCCAACTTTAAATTTCCAAGGCGTGAATTGTAATTTTTATAGCAACTTATTAATGAATTTTATCCTGTTAGTTGTCATATGAAGGGCTTGTTTTGTTTGTGACGTGGAGAATAGTGATAAGACGTGGATGATAGAGAGGTACTCACACAGATAATTTGCTATATTTTGCCGTCTGCCAACGCGTTATGTGCAGTGCGTATCAATTTCCATCAGCTGAACGTTATGCTCGTCTTGTCCCTTATTGTCATAAAAAATTCACTGCTTACTCAAAGTGATAAAAAGGTATTCTATTTAAGCTAATCTTAGAAAATGATGGACCGATTTCAACAGAACTTCCGTTTTATAAGGTGTACATACACCTTATAAAACTTGAAGTAGCTTATATTACATAATATAAGCTACTCTTGTTTTGGGAAATAAATTGTTTCATGAATATACAGATCATGTACAGTATTAAAAGTTTTCAGTTTTTTATATTGATGTTTTGTGGTAGTTATAAGTAAGATTCTCTTTACTAGTCTATCCCACCTAACATCTAATAGTCTAAACACATGGTCGGATTTGGTATGGCCGGACCATCGGAAGGTCCGGTGGGCGTGGGTTGGCGCCTCACACCAATTGGTCGGCCGTTGTACTCTGTACGGTCCGGACTATAAAAATAATAATATTGTGCGATAGACAATGCGCATACCATCGAATATGGTCCAGTACCGGACCTCGTCCAATGGTTCGGCCGGACCAAATCCGACCATGTGTTTGAGGCTTAAGGGAGGATAGGGATGGCTGAAAACTAGCGCTGCACGATAATATTAATTAAAAGCTTAAGCTAAGTCAATAAAGGCAATAAGTATTATAATTATTGAATGAAAACTTCTTCGACGCACTGAGCACTGTATTTGTTGTAAATAAATAAATAAACTTAGACTTTGCTCAGACTTTACTCACGTAAAACATAGCTAAGTGTAAGCTTGGCATAATCTTTGTTTTCGTTTTTATAGTCTTATGACAGCTGCAATTCAACAGCCGAATACAAAAGTCATGTTCGCGTTACTTAAGTAAGTTCTTAGTAAAATCTCAGCCTAATAATCAACAAGAATTAATTAAAAATTGGTTGCGCACCAAACTGACACCACGTCCTTTTTTTATGACAATAAGGGACGAGGCGAACAGGACGTGCAGCTGATGGAAATTGATACACCCTGCCCATTACAATGCTGCTCAGGATTCTTGAAAAACTCAAAATTTCTGAGTAGCACTACAATTGCGCTCCTCTCCGTGAGACATAAGATGTTAAGTATCATTTGCCCAGTGACTTCACTACTACGGCGCAGTTCAGACCGAAACACGTACTGTGTTCACACATTACTGTTTCAAGGCAGAAATAGGCGCCGTTGTGGTACCCATAATCTAGCCGGCATCCTTTGCAAAGGAGCCTCCCACTCTCCTTATAGAGCTGTATATATTTTGTTGATAGCGGCGACTGGTTGCGCTACCGTGGTGTATCGGTGAAATATAGCCCTAAATGTGAAGAATATTTGATTGCCGCTTTAACTAAATCCATACGGGTGAAGTGTCGGGATATCGCTCGTTATTAATAAGGTACAGGCGGGCATGCATATCACAATACAAGGCATGTTGATGCGTTGTACAAATCGCATTGGCTGTCAAATCTCCCGGGATCTCCCAGTACCCATTAGTAAATTACGTTAACTATCAAGTATCTGTACTTGTATATTCATTGATACAGCGTTCAACTTTAAACTGTCAATCGCTTTATCTATTTTTTTTTTTAATGAAAATAAGGGACCAGACGAGCCAGACGTTCAGCTGATGGTAATTGATATTGCAGTGCCGCTCAGGATTCTTGAAAAACCCAAAAATTCTGAGCGGCACTACAATTGCTCTCGTCACCTTGAGGCATAAGATGTTAAGTCTGATTTGCCCAGTAATTTCACTAGGTAATGTAATGCGATTCAACACGAGGTAATTCTAAACAAAACTGCCTAAGATGATTATGGCTGTGTTTTGTAAGATTTTTAATCGGATTTATATTTTATGTTTTTCATTATGATTAAGTTTTAATTCATTTTAAATATAATTTATTTATCAATGTAAAATTCACACTAACACACATAGTGTAAACCTCGCTTTTGTTCCGTATGCCTCGTTATACGATAAAGATGTGTCTATTATTTGATGCGATATAATATCAACCCGCATCTGTTTGTAATTAATTTAGAAAATTAATTTGATATTGTTGAATGATTGTCGAATGTTATCATAATTATGCGAGCTTCTCATTTTCCTCTTGTTGTTTTAAATCAGATTCAACGCTCATGTAGTCATTATTTGGTTACAAAATATTTGTTTCACAACATTTATTTATTTCTTGAAGGTTTTTATTATTATACCAGAATACGTAGAAATTTATTGAAAAAAGTTATTCAATCTATGATTAGTGTATGTTCTTAGACGTGCAAACTGTGGAGTGGGAATTTAGGATTTGAGTGAGAGATTTAAAAAAGAAATCATTTTTAGCCGACTGCAAAGAATTTGAGAACTCCTCAAGTCATCTGTCTTTTTTGTATTCGATAAGTGATTTACTCTTAATCTAAATAAAACTTATAACTTAAAGTTTTCAAATATCGGATGCCAAAAAACAATTAAAAAAACCTCATTATCACAAACGACTACTTATATTTCCTCTTTTGATATAAAAAATTCCTGATCCATTTCTGTCTAGCATTCCTGAAAGTTTATTCCGTTTCACGTTCAATCGAATCGCGAAGTGCAGTTAAAATATGCATCTGAAATGTTTTTAAAACATTTATAAAAAAAAAGTAAAACGTAATTCTATATTGCAACGAACTGCAAGCGTATCGAAAAAGTTCGGAATTACTTTTGCAAAGTTACCGAATGCGATATTGCGCACATTATTTTAATAAAACATTCTCAAATAGCTCGCTTTTTCTTTTTCTGCCGATGTTCAACTCGATACTTTCACCATCAATAGAACGATACACGCTTCAGTGAGTTGTATTTAAAATTAAACCTTGTCAGCGTGAAGCGAGTTGTGTCCTTCATATCGTAATTGGAAACGGTTTTATAACAAAAATAGAATGAAAAGTGAACACAACATCGGAACGCGAAAAGTTTAAGCGGCAACTAATTAAAAAACAAAACGAAAAAGGCTGAGTGTGGGGTGGCTTTCGTTTCTTTTCGCGTGCTTTCTCTTTCGTCCAGCTAATGAGGGTTAAGGTATAATCCATACCTACTGTCGGCGTGTTCTACTGTTTACAAATTTCACCGAGTATCGTCGCTTGCCACACGACACGTGGACATGTTTTTCGTTTTAATTGAGTGCTATTGCGCAAAATGTTTTGCAGGAAGTATTCTGTTGTAACTTTGTGTAAGCGCTTTAGACTACAACTTTTTACTGCCTTTTAAGAAGTTTTTATGTGAGCACTGTGCGTTGAAATTTTTGCCTTTTGTATAAAAATAAACTTGTCTTCATTGTCTTCTTAAACTGACACGGCGAGAATTGAAATGTTTTTAGTAAATATAATAAAAATTGCAAGACTGTGTTGGATATTGATTTGATATTCGAGTTAACCTTATGTTATGTTTTTTAAGTGATAACCCTCACTTCTTACACAAATAAAACTGAAAACTAAATTTTATGAACGATGCGCGATTCGAACCCGCGACCTATTGCGTTCCGTGGAAGCGCTCTGTCCAACTGAGCCAATCGTTCGAGGGACGTATAATAACGATAAAATTATATGTTTTGTTCAACTCTCAGGTAGTGGCTTCATCTACAGGATGTACTTTTCAGTTGATAACCTGCTCAACCCCAATATTTGTATATTAGGAAATTGATTTGAGATGTCGCTCTTGCAAATGCAACAATTCGTTATCTTCTTAAAGTGATAACCCTTCTGGGATTCATTACACAAATAATATAAATGTATTATAACTACTTATAACATACGTGGGGTACTGTACGTAGTGGAAGACACGTGTACCAAAGGGCTCGTCACATATAGATAAATTGTCTCACAACAATGAGTACGAGATCAAAGCGACACATGTTTACCGGCCAGAGCAAACGATCGACTAATCAACTGATTAATTTAATTAAACATTACTAGATAGTTCTGTTTATCGCCGTGCTTCCTCGGGCCCACATGCTTGTTCAAAGGATGTAGGCCGGATTATAAACAAGAGATTTTGTGTACGACCGCTGTCAATACGACTTGGCGCCGCCCGCCCTGATGAATGCGCGTTCCTACCGATACTATGTATACCAATATTAATTAGCCCTTAATGTTAACTAAAAAAAGGTTATTTTTGAAGCTATACTTCTTAAGGTGCGTTATGAAAAAATGATGAGAGTGAAATATTAAGATGCGCGCACATCACCGTAATATAAAAATAGCAAGGTGAAGTTGGTACCTAAAATTTTCTAACGTTTGCGACTTTCGTTATTTTTTTTTTGGTTTCTTCGTCCATTATTAGGATAGGCAAAGGGTTCAAGCCCGTTCAGCCGTATTCATTATATATAATAATTAATTGTCAAAGCCACCGTTGCAAGATTTTTACAATATTGTTCTTTCTAAAAACGTAGAATAGCACGAACAATAAATAATTTTAAGGATTTTTGCTTTGTTAGGCCCCAAGAAGTATAACTTCTTGCGTGCATACATGAGTACACATACACTTTTTTTAACATATTGAGACATGATGGGCACTTTTAGGATGGGTAACTTCTACACTGAGTTCGTGTGATCGTCACGCCTAAGTGCCACGCATTTGAAATTTGTCTAGAATTTGAAAGTGGAATCAAACTTTTTCATTGTACTTACTAACATAACATAAGCCTATTGCATCAGTTTTTGAATATTATGATAATAATGTGAGAATGTTATTATGTACGTAGCTTAATAAAAGTAATGAGTAAAATCCAATTTTATGAAATTTATATAGACTTACAAATTTGTTTGTATATATATTATATAGATAATAAATATATATTTTTCATGTAATACAGCGCAATGTAAAACGTGTCACTATATTATTAGATGCCGATACAAATAATTTCTAATAAAAATAAATTTATTTGTAACAAACTTAAACAACTTTACAAGTTTGTTAAGAATTTACTTCTGTCGTGCTGTTATAATAACGCCTTACAGTTTATATTTCGCACTTTCTACATATTATGTTACTGTAAGCACATTTATAGTATCGACACGACTCCATACCGACACAACACTGATCCATCGACGACTTAATGTCGGACGCTGTCTGTTCATTCCGCGACCGTTTATTTACAGTCAGATTAAAACTCGGTACCGGCAAAGAGCGGCTTCCTTTGTACCCCACAACATAGAAAATACCTACGTACAGTCTAGCAGTAAATAAGTAAGAATGAACGAATAAAACGTTTTATTAAGTTGGACCACGTGAGACTTAAACGTATAAACGTCTATCGCACGTGCTCAAAGTACCGTTTGAAACGATCTATTGTTTGTTTACCCGAATAAAACACTAAAATCCAATTCAATAACAAAGAATTAAAGATCCCGAAATAAAATTTATTGCTCACGTACGATAAAATAGATTTATGAACACGCGGGGCTTATACTCAGCCGTTATATTATTAGGTACGTACGCGACTATAACAATAATTTATACCTATACATACATACTTACAGTGTGCATGCATGGCACCTTGCATACATTATGTACTAAATTATCTATAATAATATATAAAAACTACTGACGATGCGAAGTGTGTGTTAAAATGACTTGTCATTTAGACCTTGGTCTAGCAGATGGAATTCCATTCAACTCCAAATATAGAGATATTACAAATAGCTTCGAAGATATTATCATTCTTAATTGTACTTTCGACTGCTTAAATACTTGTGACACAAAAAGATAATGCCATTATAATGATATTTCATTTGCTAAAATATATTTATCGCAATGTAAAAAATGCATAATTTTACCTAATTGCATCGTGTACGAAGTTTTTTCATCTCGAAATATGTAATAAACAATTTTAACATTTTGAATGTGAATATTAGCATTATTTTTCTAGTAATCAATAATGGCTAGTGACTGAATGAACAAGTGGAATGCTGAATGATTTGAGTCTAACGCATCGCCAAACGATAAGGCGTAGCACAATGCGGTAAATGTCACCCCGAGACTTAATTATGATTGCCTCACGTGGCTGAAATGACCCTTTAAGAGTGTAGTCAGTCTTTAAAGGAATTGGTTATTGCGGAGAAAACTTTTTTGAAGAAACTTGAGCTGTCTCGTATTTAACTACAACAACTTGACCAGATCAACGTAGCTTATTCTTTTTCCTCTTCCTAAGCATTCACCTGACCACGACGACATAAATGGGTTATTTTGTTAAGTTTTGCTTCGGCAGATCATATTTCCTTTTCTAATTATTAATATAGCATAGGAGAGCATAAGTTACGGCTTTTCATACAAACGGGACGTTACGTGAAGTTTTGGAAATATCGGTTCATACAAATGTATATCTTATACCTATAAACGAGCAATTCTTGTATATATACATAATCTGAATCACAGAAACGGCTCCAACGATTTTAATGAAATTTAGTATTCAAGTAGTTTCGGGGGCGATAAATCGATCTAGCTAAAAAAATGTAGTTATATACGTGGTTTGATGAGAAACAGCTACAATAACATTAGAATATAAAGGTTAATATTCGCCAGTATATACATGACTATAATAGCTCAGATGGGATATTGGGTGATCCGGAAAGCAGAAGACCCCGGTTCGAAACCAGGTGTCCTATTAGTATTTTTGTTTGTTCAAGTTTCGTACATTCTTAAAAATCCGAGTAAGGCTCGGTCGTCCAGATATTGGAATATTTTATGTCATGGAGACTATGACCCTGGTTTCCGCTTCATAGACCCTTTCACAGTCACTCCGTTCATTCAGTAGAGAGAAATAGTGAACTGTTGAGATCCGAGTCACTGTCGCGGTTCGTTTGCATTGCAACATGCTCCTGTCTTAAACGAGGCAGTCACGTCTCCGTCCCGTTAACGTCACGTCGAGGTATTATCTCGTTACGTATGCAGCGCCATGAGAACATGATTTGAAAAAAAAAGTAATACATATATTATTCATGACATAACAGTTGCCATGTAGCAGTCTACATGATGTTTTTATTATCAGCTATCTCTACATCATCTTACACAGTGGCTCTTACACTATATATTCTTAATTTAACAGTACAATTATTAGTAATATCACAGAGTACTAGTTTGAATTATCTGAATTCAAACAGATCCTCGACTGAATTCCAGACCGAGAATTTCTCACCCTATAACTTGTAGATACCAATCAAACATTTCAATACCTTCAATAGACCGTTTAAATGTTTGATGTTTGAGTAAAACGATTATGAAAATCGGTGAGCATTGTGTTATATACATAGATACATTTATTATGAGTATTTTTAGCTGTATAGGTGCAATCACTTAGGGCCGTTCCCAATATACTATCTACAGATAGAGATAAATTACTACCATCTACTGTCAGTAATTAGCTGTCAAGAATCTGAAGCTGTCCCAATATACCTGATAAGACATTCTTATCGCCTTTTACTTTTTCCAATTTCCATACAAACTTTATATCGCTGGAAAGCTATACGTCGTCCCATTGACAGACAGCGTGCACGGATAAGGTGAGTTACCATCGGTAAGTTTATTGGGACAGAAAAGTCAACGATAGTTACGATTTTTATCTCAAGTAAAAGATAGACTGAATATTGGGAACGGCCGTTAATTGCACCTATAGTCCAGTGATTAATTACCCTGATAACAACAGTGTTCAAAAAATGCTGATGATGAAACTTTTTTTTCTAAGCCATATATTTATGTATTTTCACCATGTATATTGTATTTAATATATCGTTGCCAAATTTGGAGGTATATAATCGGTGTGACAGCGTCCATAATAAAAACCAATAACTAATTTCATAAATTTATTGTTTAATTACAAGCTCAACCTTTTCCGAAGTGGTGCTAAATGTAAAAGAAAAGAAATATTTTGACATTCATAAGTGTCATTTCCTTGACCTACATGAATAAAGCTATTTTAATTTGATTTACTATTTATATTCCTTGTAGGTATATAATATCGTAATTAACTATTTATAATATATAAATACTCATTATTGAGTTCATAGTGAAATAATCGTGACAAGTTATCGTGCGTGGCCATCACTATCAACCACACGTGGAATCGAGCATTCTAAACATAAAATTCGGTTCCGTTGCCTTTTCTATCAGGTTCAAAGGGACACTCAAGCGTCGGCACTCCAATCAAACTTTGCTTTCTTTTTACAACACCTTTTACAGGCAATCGTTTCTGGATTTCTCGTGAACTGCGTATTTGCATCTAGCATGATGATTGAGATACGCAATATGAAAAATATTTTGAAATGTCTGATACAGTATGAACTAAATACCGAATATAATACGGTAATTAATTGATCTAGAATAAGTCTTACTTTAGTTTTTCCTTGTTTCTTGATATATATATTAGTTTTATTTAGATAAGGCATATTATATTCGTAATTATTAAGATAAGTTATTCATATAATTTGTTATGATATTCTGTTAATGTTTACCTGTATTTATAGTGTTTGCTCCAAATAAAAATTTACTTACTTACTAATTAATGTCTATAATTTTCTAGAGGATATTTTAAAAATATTTTAGACAATTCTGTAAAGTAACGCAACTATATTTAAATTAAAATTGTGCTCATCAATATTTAGAATGGACTTTCAGCATGTAATTATTGAAAAAAAAAATTAAAACCGCTGTGTATTATTTCATATAGATATATATTTTTTATAACCAATAAAAATTATTGATCAGTTAAAATTTGCTGCTTTAATTGCTCTGTCTTATAATATTTCAATCTGTCAAATTTAATCCGGACGAAATCACGACAGAGCACTTTTGAATTTTAATTAAAATCATTAAAACGCAAGAAAACGTCTTATTTTACGTTTGTGTTAAATTAAAATTTATATGTACTGTATCATTAAATGATAAAATAAGAAATTGATAGGCATTCGTGCACGCAATATTTCATAACTGAGCTAAAAGGGCTTTTCATTAAAAGATTTCTGTAATGTGTCCATATTGAAACTGTAAATTTATGTATTATAATATGTATTTTTGTTAACTGGAGTATAATTTAGTTTATTTTTTTCCGCTTCCGCATGTAAAATAACTTTAAACCAGTTTTGATGTCCATCTAGGAAAAGTTTTCCCATCAGAGTTGTCACACAGTAAGATTATGAAAACAATGTTTTAATTCTAGATTTCTTGTTCGCAGGCTAAGATTCTCGAGAATTCTCATGCTTGGCTGGGAGCTTCTACATCTTCACTGGCAGGTCAGTAGTTTACCTGTTTTATTTTATTTTTAATTTGACTATAAATCATTAGATACGTACTACAATATTCAATCACATTTCCATATTATATTTTTTTTAATTAATACATATCACATACTGTATTCTGAATCTTCTATTTTGTTATAAATTTCTTATATCAATATAACTAACCAACTTATTTTAATTATTTCACTAGATGAACTAATAATGAGTTGAATGAAGCTATTTTACAAAGATAACTTGATTCAATTACATATGTTTTATGGTTTTAACGTGTTGTCGACCAGAACCCAGTAATCGTACATTGAAGGCAAAACCACCAACCTGGAGTCAGGGCCAACTGAAAGAAGCAATCGACGCAGTCATCAGTCAGCGTATGAGATTCACCAAAGCATCGTCGTACTTCGGAATACCGAAGGGCACATTGTACGATAATGTATTAGGGAAGTCTAAACGAATGAACGTACTAGATGAAATAGATATAAAGGCAAACGAAGAAAGAATAATTTTAGATTTCTGTTGCGAGACAAGTGTGTCTCTGCATAATAGAAGAACGAAAAAGCCTTTAAGTGCAGTGTTAAAGTTTGTTGAGAACTTGGTGACGAAACGTAATCCCGGTTTTAAATTTAGTGGAGTGACCGGGTTTAGGTGGTGGTGGGCGTTTTGTAAGAAGCATTCTATTGTCTCGCTTTATTTTAGGGATAATACGGCTTATCGCGATAAAAAACCAATTAGAAAGATCTTATTAAGTAAGAATCAAAATTAGAATTATAGTTCGTTTATTTAGTGTCAGTAATATTGTTGTTGTATAAACATGTTATAAAACATATACATTTGAATGGGAAAGAACTACAGCATGTGATGGAGGACATTTTCGGAACTAAGACATTTGAGGTTTTAATGTAATATTACATTTAATTTCGTAATAATTGTCCTTAAGTTTATTATTGATTAATTATTTGGGTGTTTATCAATATAATTAATTTCTATTTAGATAGAAGATTTAATACAGATTTTATTGGTGCTTTTACATTCATTCACAAACATTATTTCTATGTTGTCAATCATACACACGGACGAGTAAAAAAAGAAGGACTCCTCGCCATGATATTAGCAAGTGAAGCGTTATGCTAGTGTGTTTGCGGTTACTGGGGATACTAGTTACACAATTTTTTCTCCCCTAAATAATCATATATGGCCACAGATACTTATATAGTATCGTTTTTACACTTTTTCACAACGCACGACGGCATTTTTAAAATATTTTATTGAGACGCAAACTAATCTGTCACAGAGGATGACAATTTTCATAATGGCCGCCTGTCGGCCTGTAGTAGTGTAAGTGTGTGCGTGGGGCTACCTATTTACACGTTAATCGGCTTGTTTTGGTGCTACACTGTTATGTAAGATGACACGGAGTCCATATTTTTTTACTAGTCCGTGCTCATACATAAATTTTTATTGTTAATCACATACAGCATCTAAAATTAAGATTGTTAGATTTAACATCTTGATACCCACTGGAAAATCAGAGTTGGAATTGGGGTGGGTTATCATATTATAGTTTATATGGAGTATATCCTTTTCGTGACACTATATTTTTATTTTTGTTATTTTGTTAATTTTTATATGTATATATATGTTATGTGTCATGAATAAATACTTGCACTACTTTACTTTGTATAATTCTCGTAAATTCTTACCAAGCTCAAATTGTTAGTTTATTTAAAAAACTGAATTATAATTATCCAAATGTTAATTAGGTTACTGTCATTTTTTTTTTTATTCAATTATAACAATAATAGAAAATAAATATTTTTATGATCAAACTTATTTTTATCAGTTATTGATAGTTCGCTCATTATTATAAAAATAAGACATTGTTTAGCCTTGCAAATACCTACAAGGTTTAACTTCATAAAATTTAACATTATATATTAACAGACACTATTTTTGTTCCCACAGTTCTTGCTTTCGAAGCTGAGAATAATAAACAATAAAATACGAATAAGATTATTAAATGTTGAAGAACAGAACATGTTTATTATCCAAAAAAAAGTATAAATTCTACTAGTTGTGATCTCACCCTTAGATTAGCCAGATGATTGTTAAAAGAGCCAGTAAAATGGAATGCTATCTCGTTAATAATGCCGGCGTACATTTAGATGTCTAGGCCAGTCGACTAACTCATCGTAGTATCACTCGTCGTTGAACTAGTTGGCTTATTATAAGCTAGTCCGTTTACGATGTATGACTTATGCATGCATGTGATTCAAACCTACCTCACTATTATTTAACTGGAGCGCTTAAGCCCCAAAAACCGAAATAAATAATAATCCATCTCAAAATTTGAAAAAAAAAATGTTATTTTGTGTTGTTTACGATTAAGTTAACTCACATAATATAAAACAGTCTAGCCTAAGCTGAACTAATTTTTTACATGTAGAAACCTCTAAGCGCCCTCAACGCACTAGGGGGCAGTGTGTCAGAATTGGACTGACTAAAACCTGCACCAGTTGGATAACAGCCTTTGTGGGAAGCGTCCAGTTTTCAACACAAATGTGAGTCTGGTACCCGTTCTGGTGCCTGCTCCCAAAAACGCAACCACTTCCGAATTAAACTCTCTTTTAAGTGGCGTCTTAAGGTGGGTGGAGGAAAAAGCCTGACCTTCTACTCTCGTCTGTTCAGCTCCCTCCATCTATAAGGTTGCGGACCCGTAAAAGAACGCATCCGCGATAAAACACCCGCCGAGCAAGTAATGCTGAGTCGATCACTTATCACTACAACTTTAAGAACAAATTGTGCCTCCCTAAGCAACCATACCAGAATAAGATCTGCGGCAGTCGAATGAAAAGGATCTATTGCTGCCCCCCGCTTATACGATAATGATTTAACCAAACATTACACATTCATCAATATCTATTTTAACTAAATGGCTATTTAACGTTTAACGTCCTGGCTAATTGTTTTTCAGTAATTTGATTCACAGTTGGCATTTAATGTACGGGCTAGTTCCTAAGACTACTTGCAACAAATATTTAACCTATGAACTTAACTGACACACAATGCCAGTTTTAGTTTAACTTATGTAATATGGTTACATATCTATATATATAAGGTGTCTTCCTTCGTCAAAATTATATTTACCCAACATATAAAAATTTAAATTTTCATATTTTATGGCAAATCATCAACCAATCAAATAGCTCAATCCTGTATCTTATAGGTCATGCAAAAATATTAGAGACTTAAAAAAACTTTGCAAATTAATTAGTTTAGAGAAGAGTAGCAATGATTAATTAATTGATAACTTTACGTACAATTTATTCCAATTTAGGTATACATTTTACCGCCGATTAAATTATTACATCTTAAATTTTTAGTATATTTATAACATAGTAATACATATTAACACAAAAATATCAGTTCTGAATGTCAACAGTTGGTTGTTGGTATATTACAATAGAATAGTACATATTTTATTAATTGTAATTACACAAACTGAATAAACCATTGATTTATACATTAATTGTATTATTTATTAATAATATTTTTATCGTTTTAAATCAACAGGTTGCACATCAGGTCAGTATGTAGGAATTATACAATTTTAGATTATGCACCTTGTCAACATTTTTATTTGTATTTTATGTCGTAAGTTTAACTTTATTATAATGCAAAATATATTTTAATAGTGAACTGAAAGTTCAGTTTTAAAAGAATTTACATAATATGTCTAATCTCGCGCATTACAAGATGTGTTTCAATTTGTTTGGGTACCAACATTTTATGTCATAATTTTTTTTTCTTCTATAATTATGAGCTTATCATTTAAACAGGTCTTATGACTGTTAGCAAATAAAAAAGCGTGATTCATACAAAGGTCATTTGTCACTTTTCTTTCAAAGAGATGTTATTATGATTTCCGTTAATATAAAATAAATTAAAAATGAAGACAAAAACTCATTAAAATTTTCATATAATTTATTTTATTATTATTTTATATTGATAATAGAAAAATTAAAATAAAACTGTGTTTACTTGGGTCATTGACTTCAAAAACCTCAAAATTTAAAAACATCAGTTTTGTTGGCACAAGAAACAGACACAAGGCCTCTGTTGTTACTTTCTTTGTCAGCTCTGATTAGATTCTGTAAGTGATGCTGCGTAAAGTAGACTTTCTATCAATAGTATTAAAGCTTTTATTTGTAAATTCAATTTATTCATTATTATCAAAGTCATCATCCTGTTTTAATGAAAGGTTCACGAGTTAAACTACTAACAGTTCTACTAATACAATTCTTAAAGTCCAATCTCAATAAATCGTAAACCTCCGTAGTTAGAGAATATCGCGTACCCCATCCTTTTTTGACTCAAAGACTTCCAATACTAAAAATCGAAATTTTCCGTTAGTAGAAGTAATCATCCATTCTTGTCAAACCATTTTTATACATCTTTAAAGTTTAGACGTAATATTTTTTTATTCTTCTGACAGAGATTCTACTACAATCGCAAAATTCTATATAAAACTAAACAACTACTCTAAAAATATATATCGTATATTTTTAAAGTAGTTTCCTAAAAAAAATTTTTTGAATACATAATTATTTATTTATAAACATAATTTCGTAAATTTGTATTTCTCTCTCAAGATTTGACTTAAAGAAAGTGTATTTATTATTATTTATAGCGACAAGTATAGAGAGTCCATTCTGCTAAGAATTCCATTAAACTGTCATAGAAGTTAAATAAAACATGTGCCTGAATTTTTGCTAAGTGGTTTTGAGTTAAAAATCTGTTGTGTGACGGCTCTACAACGACAAGATAATATTTGGTATTTGTAATATTATTCAGGCATTAAATGAGTGGGGCAGAAGCATTTTATTGTATCTAATTCTATTTCTCAACTAGTGTACAGAAATATGTCTGACGTGAATAACGACACGAAAATATTTCATTTTAATAGTTACTGTAATGTTATTACTGTAGATATTTTTGTCTGTGGATAAGATCAAGTCAAATTTTATATAATGTATCTAATCTCCTAGTTTTCAGATTACCAACCGAAATATCTATATATTTCAGGTCATAAACTAAGCCCCATGATGTTTATAAGTAAATAATGTATCATTTGCCCGGCATGTAATATAATACATCAATTTTTGTGGGTAATAAATATCCCACTTGATAAACGAAATAACTGGGATACCAAAATCATTAGTAATATATCTTTTTAATTACAAATTATAATTATTGGTCGATATGTATTATTATACCTGAAAATTTGGGACAAAATCTTTTCAAACAGAAATGTCTCGGTATTATAAAAAGTTTATTTATATTTTGCATTAATTATCATCAAAGTTTTGAAAACTGATTATTACATTTCAAATAGCCTTGCATGATTTTAATGTGTCGTACTAATACTGTTATATTTTATTTTCAGTAGACACCTACCAGTATCAGCTTCAGTCGATATGGCAGAAATGCTGGAACACCAACCAGAGCTTGGTGCACAACCTCCGCTTCCGCGAGCGTGGACCCCTGAAGTCCTGGCGCCCAGAGACCATGGCAGAGGCTATATTCTCGGTGCTGAAAGAGGGTCTGTCCCTCTCACAAGCGGCACGCAAATACGACATACCATACCCGACTTTCGTTCTTTATGCCAACCGCGTCCACAACATGTTGGGACCCAGTGCAGATGGCGGTACAGGTATGTCTAAGCTAAATTAGTTTTTATAGCTTTTTGTGGCAAATTAGGACAACGGATCCTTAATCTAAGTTCGTGCGCTATAACACTAAGATATAAACATATTGACAGTGATGTGTCCTACTAATTTTATTACATATTGTTTTATAATCATAGGAACATTTATATGTTTCTATCATACTTCTACTATAATAAACAGTTTTAATTCCTGAAACTACTCAAAAATTTGTTATCTATAGAAATCTTTCATACGGTTTTCAAGGTGCAAGTTTTTGTATGCAGTCTAGTGTCAAGGATTTTTCAGAAAGTTATATTTTCCAAAACAATAGTTAAATGTTTTCAAGCTTTAGTATGACGTAAATAATATTAATAAATACCCACCAACATTTGAATTGTTCGTGATCCAGTACTGAATTACAATATGTTTTTTTTTAATATTTGTTGTATTTCAGAATGCAACAGATTTTATATTATATAAAACATTTGAAACATATCCTAATTTGCCACAAACACCAAATGATTTCTGACAATGTATCATGCATGATGTGCTATATCTTAAAACTTGCAAATCAGAAATCTTCTCAGATACTCTTTAACAGATTAATTGCGACACTCATAGTAAGCATTGCGAAATATCTTATTGCAAAATTTTTATCTTTTAAAATGTTTTGCATTCTAACTATTATGTTAAAATGCAAAAGATTTCCACAGTATCTTTTTTTGTGCCTCTGCGATATGTGCAAGTAATTTATATGTAATATCTTCTAGATATATCTATTCTTATAATTATATTGTAAAGTTTATTCATTTTTCAGGTTTTTCAATAGGAGGTGTTTACCAAAGAGCGCAGTGGTTCTTGTTATCATTTTATTTTCTTAAAATAAATCGGTACAAGCGATGTCTAACGAATGTGACAATGTCACAAGTCTTGCCATGAAAATAGATTCCGCGGAAGAAGCAAATATTGATTGCGTAAAATTTTTTTTTCAAGCAATTATGCAGGATGATTTGTCTTTTGGTAAACACCTCGAAGGCTCGTGTTCACATGTAACAGACGACGGCAGAAGAAAGCTATGGAATGAAAGAGAAAGAGTAGTGATGCGAGTGGAAGAGATGGGAGACTTTAATCTAGCTTTCGTTCGCTGTCATCTTTTATATGACGACAAAGCTCAAGAGCGCCTTCAGATTATCCGATGCGATTCGTGGTTTACCCCAATATACAAACAAATTTTATATAAAATATTCATTTCATTCATTCATATCCGTTGTAATATACAAAATATATAATATGAACCTAATTTTACACACGTTAAGTTTATTTTATTGCATATTTTATTAAAAAGAGTGCATAAAAGAATGCTAAGAGAGTTTATTGCGCCGCTTTTTCTCTCTCAGAGCACCATTTGTTTCCGAAGCGGTGGTAGTATTGAAAATGACATCAAAAAGAATTCTAAAGGAATCCATTTTGAGCCTTTTATTACACATAGCAATGAGATAAATTCATGTCAGTGTGTAGAAAAGTGAAAAGTGAACATTTAGTAATAACTTGTATGAATTTCAGCACGTAAAGCACAGAAATAGATCAACTTATTTTCTTCCTTTTCTATCATCAATTGAATCTTATATAATCAAAACTTATCGCATAGTCTGGAAGTACTCATAATAATTTATCTAGCAGTATTGTGCGCTATCTGTTCACGCTTTACTATTGTGTGTCGTTGCAGATCTGAGACCAAAGGGTCGTGGACGGCCCCAACGCATCTTGTTGGGCGTGTGGCCAGACGAACACATTCGCGGAGTGATAAGGGCTGTGGTCTTCCGTGACTCTCACGCCACGCATGCGGCGCACGCTGCTCACCACATCAAGGAGGAAGTGCTGCCCGTGTACCCCCAAATTACGGTCAGTATGGACCCATTACACGTTACCCATTGTTCACGCGTTTGATTGCCATCTAATGACCTTCCAGTTGTGCTAATGCGAAACTGCCTTTGCGAACTTTAATTATTGTAATTGACTGGCGATTTTCATCGCGTTAGATTTAATTAAGATTTCTTGGAATACCGTTCGGCTCTCGACTATTTGCTTTTTGTTCTTTGGATTTATAAGCTATTAAAGTTCAAGTCGATGCTCGTTGTTATGCGAGAGCCGAGCGTACCAATTGTAATTGTTTGTTCGTTTTCAGCATGTGTTTTTGAAATTTTATTGCAATATCCGCTCACTTGTATCAACACGGTATTTAAACAGGATTTGACCTGAGACTTTTTTAATAAAATCCTTTATATATTCGTGTTGATGGAAGCTCGGGTGGGAAAGTTGTGTAATTTTCGATGTATCGATTTCAGGATGGTTTGACGGTGGGACAGAGTCCTTACCCGGTAGGATGCGGCAACGGGCGTGAGGGGGGAGTGTCGCCCAACGCGGCTGCTGCTGCTGCCGTGGCGGCCGTGGCTCATGGGCTGCGGCGCCAGATGTGCACCATGGTGGTGGCTGCCCAGCGGCCCGGGGAGCATCCTCCGCACCTGGGGATGCCGCCTCTGCCCATGCAATCGCCCCGCCTACCCTCGCCGCGCCTGCCGTCGCCGCGCCTGCCCTCTCCCCTCTCTACCGGCATGGAATCTCCGCTGTGCTCGCCCGCACCACCTGGACATGCGCTGGAGCCCCCTAAGTCCGTAGATCCATTCCGCCCCTTCGTCTCTCCCCGCCCGGACCACCGCTACCGCGAGCGCGATGTGGAGATCACTGACATGGGCCCCCCGAAGACCCCGATGTCGCTCGCCAAGAACGGCAAGGATCTGGTAATGCCCGTCAAGCTGGAGCCGGCAGGAGAGCCTCGCGCGGACATCTGAAGCCAGGCCGCGGGCACCATCCCCAGGCTGCCTGCGCTTCCCGCGCCGCCGGTGCCCGCCTTCCCATACTTCTTGCCTAATCCAAACTCGAATGGCTACTTTTGAGCGATTTGTTCGCGATACATAGATTTAAACACGATTTCTTTGTGTCTGTATTAATTTAGTTTTTATTCAAAGTGGACTTGCTGTGCAATAAGTTGCTTGTTGTTTTGTTACAAAGTTTGTATCAAGTATGGTCTTGAGTTGCGATGCGCACAAAGCGCAGTTACTTTTTTTTAATTTAGGTTAAAATGAACGAGTGAAACATGCAGCAACATGCGCTAATAGATGTGTATGGCTCCGCTTTCCACTCGTTCATCAGTCTTACTATTAATGATGTAATTATCTTGCCTTTATTGCCACGTCCACGCAATAATTTGATCTTTTTTTACTCAAAATCTTTATTTTCCCGTTTAGTCACTACTAAACACTCTGTGCAATAGGTTGCTTGTTGTTTTATGACAAATCTTTAGTTACAGTGCTCTAGAAGCGCAATATAGTTTTTGTTAGTTATTAGATTAAAGTAACGGGCGAAGAACGCAGTATAAGGGGTGAGATGAGACGTTTAAGCATCGCTCTCCGCTCGTTCAGCTGTCTTTCTATTAATGATATAATTATCTCTTATGTGTTAGCTTAAGTCCAAATTCAACCCATCAGTAACTAGGGATATCAAATTCTTAAATATTTGGCCCGATCTAAGACTGTTCGGTATACCCATAAAGTATAATTTTAAAATCAACACGCACATTGCCTGTGCATGTGTCAAAATTTCTGTATTAAAAGTAACCAAGTCTTCATAACATTTGGTAGTAATTGCTTGATAATGTATCGTACTACTTGATACGTAGGAATAGGGCCCATTCAGAGCTTAGAGTACTTTCACAATTCCTTAGTTATAGTATCCGTATGATCACACGCCACTCTCCGCAGTAACCAATATTGGGCATAAAATAAATGTAGCGACGGTCCCCCGTTTCAATTGTACTGGCGCGAATCACAGCGCAGTTCAGAGGGGCTTATAAGATTGACGGGGACTACTCTATCACTAATAGTCGTTCTTTCTGTAGTCGTATATTAGCAGTTAGGGCTTAGATCTACTCTCGGCTGGCTCCGGTCTCGAGTCAGTTCTCGGTACCGCTGACACGCGACGCAACAAACCTACATAGCACACATCACAGTAGATTTAGAGATCGCCAAATGTATTATAGATGTATTTTTAGCCAGTAGTGATTGTTCCAAATGTTAGGCTATATAAGACGGGGCGTGTCCGAGCTCCTTACATTAACTCTATATAGCGCAGTAATAACCTAGTACATATGTACCTTCCAACCCGCTATCTGTCTGTGTTATTGTATCGTTACTTCACTTAATTGTAAGCTAATTGTGGATCTATGTAACATCGCTCGATAAATATTAAAAAAATACAAAAAAAGCATAGTAATTGATGTGTCGATATGTTAATGTGTGGAAGACTCGGCATGCCCCAAACCTACGAATAGTATCGCAAGCCAGTGGACACTCAGAATGTAACCCAACACCGAGTAACGTTCGCTAATAATTGCTGTGTCGACTATTTCGTAGTTATATTTATACATTTTGAGACTTAGGTTAGTTGTGTAACCGTACCAGTGTGGAAAGCGACGCTATGTGGGTGACAAGACGCTGGTCTCTGACATGAGTCCACGACGCCTGCGAGAAGATCACAACATACTTTAAGGTGTATTTGTACAAATTTAATTTATTACCACCTTCTCTACGCAGCTTGAGAAATCGTTTCGATTTATATTTTCGGCGGGAAAAATTGTTAATATATTATATGGACTTTCTTGCCGCAAGGGTATACCATAAAAATATATTTTTGGCAAGTTATTAGTTGGCGTATCATAAATTTGTAAATGAACGTTGGGAAGGGCGAAGCGCCGCAGAGGCTGGATCAGCTTCGGCGGGGCTTCGCCCGCGCGAGCCTCGTCGCTGAATGTTTGAAATTATATATAAAAATAAGAATCTAAGTGGCCTTGATATCTCACTATTATTCGGAATTTGATAAACTCTTTCGGTTTAAGTTGGAAAAATTGTATGTATATAAAAAGACCAAATTTAATTATAAAAAATTAACATTCTCGATACGAATCTAGTGTTGAAAGTTTTGGCTATCTTTTTGGAAATCGTTAATGTAGATAAAAAAATGTTATATACGGCCTATACTTTTCAGGTGAAATGCGTAATTTTGGTAAATGTTACTACGCATATTTTCTATTATTATAAGTCTAGGCTAATGTGTTCAAAAACTAAATTTAAATTTTTGAAAAAAAAAGTAGAAAGTGCCTTCCAAATTGTTTGACCACATTTAGTGTTGGGACGGGTGCAGCGATGATCGGCAATACGCGGCCAATGGCAGTGACATGTTCCTGCGCCTCCGCGGCATCACACCTCGTTGCTGTGAACTGCAACATGAATTATAAATCACGTATTTAAAAAATGAAAGTGATCAAGCCATGCTACTGCCATAGACCGCATGAAACGTTACTATAAAATTTAGAATAAAGAAATTCAAAATTATATAAAATTAAATACATATGACTATTATATAATAAAAAAAATATACAAATTTATATATTTGGCCGATGTGGTTATACCCTGACTGGCAAGCGTTAGAGCATTATTCGGAGTCAAAATTAATTATATTTAATTTAAAAAAAAATACAACAATGCAAACATGCAAATGTGCCATTCGTTTGAAGTCGTGTTCTTCGTTGGCGTCACATTCAATGGTTTTGTAGTGTATTAAAGATTATATTATTTATTGTGTCGGATGAATCACATTTCGATTCGCACATTATGTCATTATACGAGTATATAAGGAAAATATTAATTTTCGTGATAGTTAAGCAAATATGTCTAACTGTAGTTGTGTACCCGGTTTCGACGAGCTTCGAACAGATACTGGGCACCCTTATGATATAACTATTAACTATATGTTATATATATCATTTTCTGATAGATGTTTTAACACACACTAGTGTGTTAGTAGCATGACATTGTTCCAATTGAAGTTTCGTTTTATTGTGATACTACTTTAAATAAAAAATTGATGTAAAGAACAAAATTGTATTCCCTTTTATTTGTCTAGGCTTGCGGTTTCTGTACAATGTTATTTATTTTTAGTTAAAAGTATTTTCGTACCGCAACCACGCCGTGGGCTCAAAGTATTCTTGTTTATAGATCTTGTACCTATTAGTGCATCTTTATTAAACTGTCAATGGAAGTATTTAACTATTTAGTTAATAAGTAGCTCTACACTGTCGGCTTCAGACGGTATTAATCTCGATTATTATGATTATTACATCCATCACTAGTTTACGTCAGTATAGTGTCATTTTAAACATTTATTCAGTTTTGTACAGCAGTTATTTTTGTAATTCTTATTCTATATTTTGTGAGATGACAACGTAAACATAGATTCTAACTATCCAAATTAAACGCAGCTTTGTCTGTCGATTTTGGAAAAATAATACAAGATTTACGAATAAAGTCCTGGTCAGTTATCTCAAGTCCATAAGCCTTTAAAAAGCCACAGAATTAGAACATCATCCACAATTTAATACGAATGCAGTCTAGTCCAAAGAAAAAGATTTTGAACGAGACTTTATTATATTATTCGATTTCTTATTTCTGACCTTGAATTGAAGGTTTAACCGTCTGTTATTAGTGTAATTTATTATTGACGTGAGCGTTAAAAAATAAGAATTACAAAAATAAACTCATTTACAAAATGTCATGGTATAGTGTGTTATACTCTTTGCTGTATGGCACGTTATAATCATTGAATTGTTATAATGATTACATTTCGTTTCCCATTTGCTTATGTTCCTCTAATTATGTTATGATTTTATGTAGATACATAAAAACAGCACGTAGATATACATCTACATGTGTTTCGCGAGATCAAAGATGTTTAGTTACTATAAGTAGTAGTTATGCTGATAATATAAATGTACTAGATGTTGTATGTAATCAATGTCCGAATAATATAACAAGTATTTATTCTATAAATTACAATTGTAGTTTATTACAAAATTCAATGGTTTTGACATGTTATCTGATAAGCTTATCTCTACTTTATTCGGGCATCAGAAACGCACGATTTACTCCTAACTTAATGACTCGTTACTCGTTAAACCTTGAGTACAATTTGATGCTAAATGTCAAAATCGTTCTATCTGTACTTGGCAGTATCCAAAATGAAACTCATTCAGTAGCAGGTTATGTAATATGTTATATAATGTAGTGTTGTATAACGTTTCAATAATTTAAGTTCGTTATTGTCGCAGCATACCGTTGTCTGAATAAATATATAAACTAGAACATCGTGAGTTTTTAATTTTTTGACCCTATAGCTTAAGCTTAAGCGGCAACTAATTCTTTCAACTTTTTTTTTACGGTAAAGGAGGACAAACGAGCGTAAAGTTCACCTGGTATTACGTGATCAACGCCGCCCACATTCTCCCGCAACACTAAAGGAAATACAGGAGCGTTGCCGGCTTTTAAGGAAGGTGTATGCATTTTTTTTTAAGTTGTATCCTCCCGGAAACACCGCACAAGGAAACTCATTCCACAGCTTTGTTGTACGTTGAAGAAAGTTCCTTGAAAACGCAACACATCCACATGGTGGGGATGATACCTATCCTAATTGTGGCGTGTCGTGGGAAGGTGGAATTCGGCGGCAGGAATCAGATGAAACAGCTCTTCGGAACATTCCCGTGATAAATGCGATAGAAGACACACAATGAAGCGACGACGCAACGTCAGGTGCTCGAGCCGTTCACAAAGCGCTGGGTGCCCGATAATTCGAGCTGCTCTGCATTGCACGCGGTCAAATGATTCGAGCTTATACTGTTGTGCGCTAGACCAGAGATGGCAGCAATACTCCATGTGTGGCCGGACTGTGGTAGAATGTGGGCAGGGTTGAAGTACTGCCGTGCTCTATTTTCAAAAATCGCAGATTCGTAATCGCTCAGATTGTTCGAAGCCAATTTGGCTTTGCCTTACAGGTGAACTTACGCCACAAATTAAGTTATCATCCCCACCATATTAATGTGGAGCGTTCCTCCACAGTGCGGTTCTCAGTGCTTTTTCCAAGTACAACCAACTGTGGAATGAGCTTCCTCGTGCGGTGTTTTCTAGTGAATGATGAGACAGCATTTTATATCTCAACTAGCGCACTTGCAGTGCCGTACAGAATTTTTGGGTTTTTCAAGAATAAATGGTAATGGTTTTGTAAGGAGGCGAAGTCCGGCAAATAAGATAACAGAGATCATTTCAAAAACGATTTTGGTTCAAACATTCATCACAATCAGATGAAAAAGAGCTTAGTGATTTAGGATATTTCGGTTTCAGTTAGTGTGTTTGCACCAAGAGTTAGAGTTAGTACCAAAAAGTTATCTCCTTTCTTTTACCGTTGATTTCTGAAAATAATTTTGTAGACACACAATGGTAATTTTAGTACCATTTGATACAATAAAACACAATATTTGAAAACAACCGACTTTATTTAAAGAATATTAATTGAAAAGCGGAAATTAAATACAGTAAGTTTTGAACAGGTTATTCGCCCATTAATTTAAAAAAAATAGCTAAATTATACGCTTTAACAACACCGTCAAATATGTTACGTAAGAGAAAGTAAAACAGAATACATAGATTACCAATGTAATTAATGAAAACTAAATTAATTATTAAATTGTTCATAACAATAAGACGATTTTTCTTAATTTTTTTTGCTGTAGGAATAAGCTTCTAATTCATTTAGCACATTTTATTCCAGGTAAGAAGTTGCTTAAGAACTCGAATTCACAATTAATATTGTGTCCTACTTTGAACTTCGAACAATAATATAACAATAAAATAAATAACAAAAAAATTGTATCTATTACAACATGTTGCAAACGAAGTTGTAAAAAAATTATCATTTAACACTGTCGGTTGTAGTAAGATTTTCAAATAATTTATGGTCTCGCCTCTTACCATAGGTAGGATGAATTTTTAGAATTTAAACTTAAATTAATGGAGGACTACTCTCAAAAAAACCGCTTTTTCGTAAGCGGATAAGCGAAGCGGTTACGAGGCAGTGGCAAGTCCACTGGAGAACAAGTGGCGCAGAGCTCGAACGACTAAAATAAAAAGGCCGCGGGACTCGGTCCAATAATATAAGCGGCGCGGATCTCAGTCGAGATATTACTGAGTTATTTATATTCAAAGCAGCTAGTGTAGGTTGTTATTGATTGGTGTTTGTAGTAAGTGATTAATATAATTATAAGAATTGAGACCCAATCCAAAATTAATATTTAACCACGCTAGAGCCATTCACACGCAACAGCATTCGCAGGGAAAAGTATTTGAAAATCTTATTAAACCATTAGTGTACTGAAGCAATGAAACCGACATGATAGTCTGAATGACATATAATTACAATAATATTTGTGATATATGTGGTCAAACCGTAATTACTATAACTATTCGAAGGTTTAAACTGTCATAAATTTTATGAAAGTTAAAATTGCATCATTATTAAATCGCTGTTTGAGCAATATGAATTGATGAAAAAATAATAATTATACAGAAACTAGTTTCATTATCATAATCACCAAAAAACGCAGCCGAACTTAACGTACGTAACTTAAAATAAAACAAATAGTTCACCAAATCAAACGGATGCATAAATATATCAATATATTGAGTGATTCAAGACCAACAAAGACGGGAGTCGAGTGATTGTGGGTATTACACTGGATTATAACGGAGAGTTAATGAGATCAAGTGTCGCAAGTCGCTGCAACATTCGACGTATCTGTGCATCCTCGCCCGCGAACATTATTAAATACTATAATTACATTATACCTATACTTCAGTCTTCGTTTGAAATATTTAGCCGCACGCAACCTTCGGCAATACCTCGACCCTCCAATCAAATGTCTACGCGTACATGTAACTGTCGCGAAACAAGCACTCCGCTCTCAGCAACCGCTCAAACCTTAGAACTAGTACGTAGTCGTACGACTAAAGAATTCATATAATAATACTCCGCCTGGTAATCTCTTCGGTTGACAGCTGGCTCACGTGATTGGTCTAAGAATACGTCATCAGGTCCGATAACTATTTTCGAATGAAACAACGCTATAGACTTGCTATAGGTGTGAGCGAAACGACAATAGCGATGAAATGGCGAGCTGTCAGTATGACATTTATTATATCCTGACGTAGTAGTTGGGCCATCGTGGGAAGAGAATTCCAGGCGGAGCATATTATTATACTATGAAAGAATTATATTAGAAATGTCTGATCGTTGACCATGTGTGTTTGTCTGTTTATAGTGTATAAATGAGTCGGGGCAAAATTTTTCTCTGTCTGCGCTTTTTGAATCAAATTAAGCGGACTATTCAAACGACCGTAGCACAGACAAGCGCGACGGCTCAGTCTCATTTAGTACTCACAGAATCACACTCAACAATGCAAAGGATCACAAGTTTTTCACCTCAAAAATTTTCATTTACCTGCAATCTATATACCGGTACACCGGAAGTATAAGAGCGAGAAGATAAGAGTCCAATTGCCATCCCATACTTTACACGTCCGACTAGTACACATAACTGTCACAAACTTCAGAACGGGCTACTTGTTACACAACTCCTGCACCGTCAATATTACATAATTCGTCTCAAAACTAAGACACATCCCCGTATCAAAAAACTAGAAGGAAACTTATCAACGTTTCTTTATTATTACGAGACGTCTTAATTATAAATACACAGTAATATATTATTATAACAATGGTGTGTTTAACAGCGCGGTATGTTCATGCATTACACTACATTACATAGAGTCGGGCGAAACAGCATTAGACCAATTATTAATTTGACGACATCACACAGAATCAATGTTAATTTGCTGTATAATTAATGCACCAAATTGAAACATTCTTCTAGAACTTTTCAGTTCATCGTAGTTATCACTTTGGACAGCATCATTGGGTCCGATGAGTCGTCTGAGTAAAATACATAAAAGAATGTGATGCCAACGTATGGCCCGACTGAATTCACTAAGTTAAAATTACTTCCTTAATTCTATTTGAGTATGATTATAATCTAATTGTGAGTGAGCCAGTAATATAAGCATTACAGGCCCAATTGTTGTTCCATCTCTTTCGAATGTAAGCATTATTCATACCAATTACCTAATGATATTCGCATATTATGTAGACTACAATGTCTAGTTCCTAACCTACTAAGCATGACTCAGTTAATATTGTATAAAATACTACACCTACATTACAATAATTCAGCGTTTATACATCGCCTAAAAATATTGACATGTGTTGTGGTATTTATTGCTTTTTATTAAATATGTGTTCGCTATCATCTACACAAATGAAAAAAAAGTTGGTAGCGATAAAAGCGTCTACCAAATAATGATATTATACAATGTACAAATTATTAATTCCGCAAGGCACAAATAAAAGTGCCCGGATATATATCAACTCTACACTATAAATAACACAAAATACTTGATTATGTGATATGACAAAAACCTATAAAAGTGAGGCAAGCTTTTTATTTTTTAAATCCTTTGGGATTAAACAGGCTGAAAAATATTTTTATTGAAGCCAAGCTAAATATCGCTTAGAACCGGTGAGTTTTCGTATTTATTTATTTTTGACAACAGGCTTCACTGAGCCTCATTATAAATGAGATAAATAAATAAATATATAATTAAGTTTATGTGAGGCAATAAATAGAATAATGTGCTGTGATCATTTTAATTCATTTTTATTGTCTGCCTTGTCTAAATAGTCGCGATAGCAGCAAACTGTATATTAATAATTATTTTATTACCAAATGAATAAGATATGATATTTGTTATGTCTAACATCCGAAACGACTTTATTAGGTTATCGATATCGAATCATTAGCGATATGTCAAAATAACCGCAAAGAAACATAGCCTACACTTATATAAATTGCATTATGGCAAGTGCAACTAAAGGCATTATGCGTAATACATGTCGATGGAATTACTCTCAAGTGAAGAACACATATTAATTACATATTATTGTCGTGGACATCTAGACATATTATAAAACGTGAGAGTGTCATTCAAGGCATCCCAATCTTTCTACCATTATGTATGTAATGGTGCGTACAGACTGGTGGAACGTAACATGAAATGTATCATGCAATGAAAGAATTCGCAGTACACATCACTCCAATTATGAAAATTTAATATACGTTCACAAAACTCGTCACCTTTTTGCTCTTAATGGTGATTTTCATTATTATAACACTAGAAATCAGGGATTGCTTGTAACTTATTCCAGTAGGCTTCATAAGATACATAATAGCTTTAAGGGTAAATGTATACACTTTTATAATAAGTCCCAGCCACTGTTCAGGCATTATCTATACATAAAGTTAAATGTTTTATTTAAAAATGGCTCTGTCGTAAATCCTACTACTCCACAGCTGAATATCTAAGTGAATGGACAGCCTAGATTATGATTATTTTATAGCAATAGCAATGACAGTACAATATTGTATATTTTATTAAAAAGAGCGCAAACAGCAATGCTAGTTTCATGCGCCGCTTCTTCTCTCTCAAAGCTCGATTTGTTTCCAAAGCGATAGTAGTATCTAGTATATTAGAAATGACATCAAAAATAATTCTAAAGGAATAAATTTTGAGAAAATAAATGCCTTTTATGCCTATGTGTCATGAAACGTTACACACGTAGTAACGATTTCTCATTTGTAACGGTTTTTCTTACGAACACAACGGGGCGACTGAATGGCGGAAACAAACGTACGCGGGAGGTTGTACTGAATGAACATGTGATGAAAGTTAGATTGATTCATTTCACGTTACGTTTCATCAGTCTGTACGCACCTTTAATAGTCACTAGCTAACTAGTCTTTCCCGCTGCCCGCCGATGGATAACATGAGAGAATCTGAATCATATACACCCTTACATTCATATATAAGCTAACTTTATCTACTTATTACAGGTTATGATGTCTAAGCATGGGTTATTATGAAGTTAATTCGGTACAAAGTTCAAACATTATCAACTATTAGATAATAAAAAGTTTAAACCTAGTTACTATAATGACAAATTGCTGGCCACTTCTATTAATCTACATATTATGATTAATATAATTCATTGCTATTAAATATTACAATATAACCTAAGTTTGAGAAAGATCAAACTGAAAAACATTCAAATTAATTTCATTTCACTGTAAATATAAATTGAATAGTTATATTTAACGTGAATATTGAAAAAGAAATACAAATTCAATTTCATTTCAACATTAGTTTCATTACATAATAAAATAAGGAGAAGTATAACGCCTAATTATGACAATAATGAATGTTTCACTTAAAACACAGAAACAACAACAAATAGTACATATTTTTAAAATAAATTCAACACCAAAATAAATATAACACAGTGATGTAAAGTTTCAATACTAATTACTACTGAATAAGTAGATGGGCCCGGCGCACAGCCATGTATTGTGAGACTGGAAGCATATACTTATGCACACTGTAAAAAAAGAAATTGAGAACCTCCTCCTTTTTTGAAGTCGGTTAAAAAACACAAAAATATTAATACATACATAGGTATTATTATGAAATTGTTAACATGTTAAATGCTTATTATAATTTAAGTGTTTTATTTTATCTGATTATAATTTATAGAATAAGACATGACTCGTTGTTGACATTATGATACAAAAGTTGTGTTTTCACTGTTTCTTGTTTCAAAGATACATTTTACTATTGTGTTAACCACAGAAAGGGATTAATAAAAATAATGCATGTACAACTATCAATTACCTCCAAGGTACAGTGTGATATTGAAGCAATAATTATGCTAATATATGTGTTGGCTATTTAAGTTTAGTTAACAAGTAAATTCGAATGTTGTTTGCTTTTCCCGAGCCAATGCGCGTTATATATCATAATTACGTCAAGCAAACACTTGTGTCAACATTTATTTATATGTCAAATGGAGAATAATGTGAACAATTCAATGATACATTGCAGACCGTATTTATATACGTATGTTACATTGTCATTGGAAAAACATATCCAAAAGTTAATGGTTAGACAATTTATATTAACCTAGAATACACTTGTGTTTAGTTTAACAACTAAGATCATAGATAAAAAAAGAAAACATGTTAAGTATATCGAATGTAAATTTCGTTTGTAAGTCATCATTTGTAAAATAATAACAATGAATTAAATTTTATACTACATAAAAAAGCGTATACTTAAACAAGTCATCGTGTATGCATAATATTGTGTAAAAATTTAAATTGATTGTATAATAAATATAACTTGTCCGTATAATGCACTATGAATATGTCATCAATACGGGCTGACAATAATAATTATTCTACATATTTGAATAACGACTTCATTAGCACTACATATAGATAGTAAATGTCAAAATAGTATAAGTCAGATGTCAATAAACAAAAACAATGTCCTAAGCTTATATAAACTAAAATTATCCTAAGTAATAAATTTAATACGTGAAATCCACATAACTACATACTCTTTGGGACGATGAAGCAAATATTATGAGATGACAAACATTTGGCAACATAAGACTCAGTGACACAAATTGACGTACTTATCAACTAAGTATTGTATTATAATGGTGTACAATAGTAGTATATCAAGATATACACAAGTTATTAATAACACTGTAATGTTCAGTAGTTGCTCCTAGCCAAAAACCAAACCATTCACTCCTCTTAAAAGTTCACACTGATTTCACTGTTCCTTATAACTACGATATTAATCCATATCTAACGTTGCATAATATAGACGTTACAAGTCGGTTAATAATAAAATTTTAATAGTTCATCAACTGTCACAAAATGGCAGAGTGGACTGTAAAACACCGAGTTAAATTGTGTTGTATGTTATCTGAACATCACAACCCAAGTACAACGGTGAAATAATTAACAGTGCCACGGCGCATAGAGGTTGGCGTATCGACGCAACAGGCGTCGGTTAAGTCGATGCTATTCCTCGCACTTTCTACAAGCTCCCGGCACGTCGAAGTCTAGTACTAATAGCTTGGTTTCTTCCGTCCCATTCCTGGATCCCACAGCGCATATAAGCTTAGTTGCCGAGGCTCTGATGCGCCAAACCACACCTCCGGACCCTCCCGAGCTGAGTTCCACTAGGTTTCTGATGAATTCTCCCGTTCTTACGTCCCATAGCTTCACAGTGCCGTCATCTGAGGATGTAATCACGAAACGATTGCTAGATTGTAGGCAAGTCACGGCTGATTGGTGCTTGTTTGGACCTGAAATTATAAATTACGAAATCAATTTATTGTTCCGCCGAAGGCACCTCTGTTCTCCCTGACGGAGAAGTTATAAAAATAGAGTTGAGTATCGCAATCCTACAATATTTTAGTACAAAGTTAACTAAAGGGTGAAAAAAAAAAAGGTGATAGCCTATAATTGTGAACTTAAGTTCAGATAGCATGGAAAAAATTCAGCATCTCATTCCAGTATTGGTCGGCACTATAGTGACACACGCGGCGGCAACCTAAAAAGCGGGGCCGTGTTCGACACGAAACTCCGGATCGGGCATTGATTCGCCGACCCCAAAGGACGTGCAACAGTGAAGGTTTACTAAAGTATTACTGAATATTATAATTAATAATAGTAGTACTGAATTTACTAAAGTATAGGTTTGTACACTACACACATAATGTTTATTATACACACCTTTGCAGAAAAAACGAGCACCATACAGTCAAGAGCTTTTCTAGGAACATTATTAATATTTTTAGTAGTAGTCATGTAATTAGAAGTATATTTTTTAACACTTAAAAACTGAAATAGGCTTTTTACTCAATGTAAGAGAGAGCCGTGTTAAAATGGACATTTTTATGATATAAATGCCTTATAACTTAAAAAAAAAGTCAAGTAAAAGTGTTAAAATCGAATTTGGATTTAACTTTTTCCTATCCCTTCGACCATTTATTAAGTGCCAGTAAATTTATTACTAAGAAAGTAGAAAAATCTAAGCGTTTTTTGCAAAGGAGTGTATATTATTAATACAATAACCCACTTATTCATAATGGTCCGCTAACTTAAAACAGGCACTAAGAAGTGTTATTTCTCATTCTGACTTAGGTCAATAGAAAAAGACAGAGTGAGAATTAGCAATGCTTTAAGTTAGCAGACTATTATGACTAAGGGGGTTAATTAATAATATTATTATTTTTATTATTAATTCAAAATAATTCGATGCTCAAATATGAGTATCAATTTATTTTGCTCATAGCATATTCAAGAATATATTTTTGTGGACATCATTTTGATGTAAGTATTTACACACATTCATTTTTCAAGCACCTACCTATATTAGTATAATACCAATGTAGGAAAATTAAATTAAGCTTAGGTTAGTTTATGGTTTCATGATTCAATGAAATCATATTTAAAAAAAAGTAAAAGTAATATGGATTATAATATTATACGTATATACACACAAAAGTGAGATATGACAATAGCGGTATCTAAATGGAAAGGCATGTTTGTAAAAAAGTATTTTATTAAAAAAGATATTATATAAAATCCTAGAAGAAGAAATGGACGAATAGAAGAGAATATGTACATTTCTGTTCTGATTCATTTAGACTAGTGCCTAAGTTAGGTAGTATTAGAGAAAAGAAACCTAATTCTTATCTATATGGCTACTACGTGATTCAGGCTAAAATACTGTAAATATACTTTTACGGTATGTACCATTTACAAACTAGATGAACAGTTCAAATGTCTATTATTGGTATTATTATTATAAAGGGATATGCTAGAAATGTCACAACTTAAAACATACCTAGTACAATTACGAATCACATTAACAATAAATAGAAGCATATCGGAAAAATCTTCAAAATTAAAATCTTTTATAAGCAAATAATATTTATTATTCCTTATAAAAGATTTCCATTTTAGGAAATGTACATTTTATTTAATTTTCATTGTTGTTTACTTTACAGATTCACAAATAGTTTTAGAATATATACAAGAAACATAGTCCAGGCATCTTTTTTTGACAGAATTCAGAAGCTACAGTTTTGTATTGAAATTAACACCAACATCTGTCTGTAGCGGTTTCAACGATTAGAACTTGATAGATACCTTAAATAGATATAATATCATAAAATTAAAACTTTGTAACTTAAGAAAGCGAATGAGAAATATATTGCAACATAGAGCTACGTACATCAGCCCGTAAGAGCATTTACTGTAAATGAAATTATCTGACCGCTGAAAAAAAAATAAAAAAGTTAAAAAACAAGAACAGTTAAATGAATGCCTCGATGGTACAAGCCTATAACTAGTTGAATAATATAAAAAAAATGAAATATATAATCTCCTCATCCAAATAAACCGCATACACCTTTCTAAACAGAGTTAAAGAATACATATAGAAAAAAAAATATTCGGCGTGACGTATGTATGAATTTTATATGATGGGAGCGATATGAACATGCACATGCATTAGTTTTAATTTTGTAAAGATACTTGACGACATAGCATGCGCTATAGTAAATACTTACAACATTATTTAATACAAGTAAACATACGAAATCTTAATGCAACTTGAATATTATCATGCACGCGATCTTCTTAGGTCTGAGACATATATTTTCCAAGGACATTTTGACGTTCACTGAGTGATTTAAAAACCTACCATGAACAAAAATATTTTAATTTAAATGAATAAGCGTTATTTTTCCAAAATCCTAAAAAGTTTTTGTTTAAATTAAATTTTCGTACACTCAACTCTTAACTTCTTGTTAGTAATGGCTAGACGCAAAATATAGTATTTCTTTCTGATGAACTTTTAAATCTTGATATTTACGGGCTATTTCCCGTAACTCTACGAAAATGGGGCTTGAGTTGAAGACCTTTTGAACCTGTAGATTTAAGTCGACCACGCTGATCCCATACGATTTTTTCAACTTTAAAATAGTTTCATACACAACCTTTAAAAATTCTTCGCAGGTGAGTGTAGGTTTCCATACGATGATTTCCTTTACCATATGGGCGTCGAATAGATGTACATATGAATTTAAAGACGAACTTACAGTAATAAATTAGTCAAAATGCGATATTCAATCCGCAATCCACATTCCACTAGAACCTAGAGCATTATCTCATCTCGAGGGCCGACGATGAATCCCATGACTTCCGGTACTGCTGAAGGCCTTGAGTCGCTGGTCTTATTTTAAGTTACCTATTTTCCCCTCTTATATAAAAATACCCGTGAAGGATCAAACCGGCACCTCCCTAATTATAGCCTACCTTTTACGCAAAAGATGCTCTATGCACTATTATAGGTCATTAAACTTATATGACAGGTACCGTTTTAAAATATTCCATCCGGAGAAACATCCATCAATAAAATTTTCTCTTTTCAATAGTTTCTTGAGAAGATTTTCTACCATTTTCTTTACTTCTTCATCTGCCGTGTTTCATGTCTTGAATTCTTCACTTCAAACACTCTTTAAGCGGCTAGAGTTGTTCGCTTGTCTCTTCTTTAATGTTCTTTATTATTCTTGCTGTTATCTAAACTTATTGAAAAAGTATTTATAGTAACACATCAGAATTTCAGGTATCACTTACTATAAGGTGAACTTCTTGCTCGTCTGGTCATTCTTTATTACAAAAATACTCTATTCCTGTCCTATATTTTAGCTCCTCTGGATCGTTTATTTTTTTCCTAATAGCCCACAACAGAAATACATTGGAATGCAGGCAAACAGATGCTATATAGTAAATGCTAATGCATGCTTACAACATTTTTAAATAACAGTCATGGCACTGGACCAGTGTGCCTATACCTAGTATATTCTTCCTTGTCTTAAATAGTAAACAAAAACGACATTGAATGAAATTAACTTTTAATTAATTTGCACTGTAATTACAGATATAGTAAAATATCAGTGTGTCCTGAGTTATGACGTACCACCTATAGCGGATTGCAGAGCGGATTTACAAATCGATACCTGTCTATTTTTTTATTACGTTTTAAAATTGCACTGTCTTCTCTAAGACACAGAAGAGTTTCAATTGCTTTTCGGTTTATAGATTTCTTAGTTCCCATAAAGATAAAAAATCACTTGCATGAGAGATGAGATTAGTTGAATTAAAAAGTTAATAATATCCGGAGAAGAATGGGTGTTTACTAATACAATAACCTTTACCTAAATTACCATCAATTAAATAATTTTTAAAATTACTTATCGTATTATTTTCCACCCAATACGTTCACTCCATAAAAACCATTAAGTTCAGTTGTTCATTCGTTCGATGATCTCCATCTCTATGAATTATATCTGGTTGTCCGTACGCCAAATTTGTTTGCTATTCAAGACAAGTAAGAAAAAATCTACTATATACAACATTTTGTGGTTTTACATGAACTTTGTGATGTGGTCATGTTTTAGGATTTACTGTCTGCATTGTTCGCAAAATGTCTTTGGCAGATATTTCACAGACTCAACACACACGACGTTCACTAACTGTAGGGATGTACACGCAATGGAAGTAGAGACTGCGGTGCATTATTTCGTACTTGAGATATAAAAAATAAAACCAAATAGAGAATTTTGGGTTAATTTTATTCTTTCAGAAAGATTATTAAAAGGCCTGTTTCATATTAAACATTCAGTTCTAAAACTATATCCAAATAAATTTGCACACTTCATCCCACAATTTTCATTTTAAATTTCTGTCATGACACTCTGCGAAGTATGTATCACACAGTGCTGGTATGTTTTCTATTTCTTGAATCACATCGACGTTTAGCACCATAATACACGTCAATCACTAGCAAGTGCAGACGACAGACTGAAGTGAGCGTCGTCTGCATTAGCGCGTCTTAACGCGAACGTTATATGTTTTTGGCGAACTTTTTGTACGGTGCGATGTAGCGCGTAACTATTACATAATTGAATGCCTAATTTGACAGAATTAGTCTCTTGAAACGTTCTATAATTAAATATTTAATATTTACCAGATAAAGTGTGCAGGCAGTGTCCAGTTGTGATGTCCCAAACTTTGACTGTGGAGTCAGCATTTCCGGAGACCAAAATATTGGAATGCAATTCCATACCAGATGTAAGAGACTGATGTCCAGTCAATGTGTGCTTCAGTTGGCCAGATTCTACGTCCCACACCCTGATGGATGTGTCCAAGGAGCCACTCACCACATGGACCCCGTCAAACTGAAATTATCAACAGTATTTTTTTTATGAAAATAAGGGAACGAGACGAGCAGGACGTTCAGCTGATGGTAATTGATGCGCCCTGCCCATTAAAATACAACTGCGCTCGTCACCTTGAGACAAAAGATGTAAAGTGTCATTTGCCCAGTCATTTCTTTAGATTACTCTAGCCTTGCTGATGATCACTCAGCTTTCTCAATGTCTTATTTAAAAATGAAATTAAGTGCCCATTGTACTTAGAACCAATGACTTAATCCATGTAATAAATACACCTTTTAACTCTGACATAATATTTTTAATATACTCAAATATCATAAACCCTCCATGATGCGTTCAAGAACCGCACATTATGACCACCATAAAAATAGACTGCTTTGTTAGAACAAATTTCTTATCTGTAAAAAAGTTATGATTGCTTAATAATAACATCAATTTCTATAATATTATTTCTATCAAATTTCGACCATCTCTGAAAAACAAAGAAATTTGCCTTGACCAATATTCTAAAATCAGTCAAGATGACATTTAGTTCGAAATGAAATATCAATTTGCAAACAATTTTGACAAATATTTTACGTAAGATAAGATATCGAACAATATGATAGTTGTCACCGACTCTTATTTGTCTCAGAATTTAAAAAAAAAAGCTATAACAGCTACCAGAAAACTTTTCATTACCATCATTATCGGTTCAAATTTATGGTGGTCGTAATATACTCCTGAATGCATAATGGAGGCGTATAATATGTGGATAGATAAAGTAGTGTATATAACTGTACATAATTATACAATAAAACACTTGTGTGATGTTATTATGTTATATATATATATCATCATCATCAGCCGGAAGACGTCCACTGCTGGACAAAGGCCTCCCCCAAAAGAAAAAAAGAAATTAAATGATATTTTTTTTATATAGTTTAGGTACTAATTCTTAGTTGCTTTACCTGCAAACTGTAAACTCTATTGGTGTGTCCGGCAAGAGTATGTAGACATTCTCCGGTTTCAGGGTTCCACACTTTGACGAAATAGTCGTACGCACCGGAGACGACGAGTTTACCGTCGAACTGAACGCATCGTACCGCAGCCATGTGACCGACCAACACGCGAAGACAGCGCCCCTCTGGTATCGACCAAACACGCAGAGTCGCATCTCGAGAGCCCGACACAACTCTGAAAAGTACAATACTCAATAACAATGCGTACCGGACGGCTATACACAAGACAATTATATAAAAAACAATACAATTATAAGACAATTTATATCCGTGATAATGTCATATGTATCAAGCCGGTTGTTGAGTTAGTCTTTTCAGACCAGAAAAATGTAAAAATTTGTGTTTAGTTTTCCGAGAGCTTTAATTCATTCCCATTTCCGATTACCGAGTCATAATCCGCATTTCACGCAACATAACTGAATGCAATAAACTTCGTCCGCATTTACCAGCACAACCATATTAGTAGATGTTTCAATGTTGTCACATGCAATATATACAAAGCAATCATATATATCTCATCGTTAAGGCAGAACGCTGCCGTAAGAAACGTTTTCGTTCAGCTATTTTTTACTTTGCAAATCTGACTACCACAAGTCTTTTCAATTTTTGGATTAATATATGACACTCAGAAATTGTGGTTTTCAATTGGTAACTGAATTTTCAAAATCGGTTCAGTAGATCCAATGGTTACCCCCTACAGATAATTTTTACCCCTTTATAATTTTGCATACCAGTAGATGTGTAATTATTACAATAAGTGAGTCAACTCGGTCACTAGACGGAACAAGGATGGGTGCGGAAAAAAGAGCGAAGCACATCACCCGCGCCCGCTTTCTGCGGTACTGGTACTAACCGGTTCACTCGATTGCTTATCGGTATTCGTAGTGGAGTTCTCATGCCACAACATATTATACTAATTACTTGTTATTTTTTTTTCTTTGCGTTTGTAACACAATTGTACTTTGTTACTTAAATAAAAGCACCACCTGTAATGTAAATGCTGTGCGCTAACATTTTAAGTGCATTTTTGGGCTAGTATTAGAGTAGACTTCCAGACAGCGTTATCCAGCCTATCAGGACAGTCAGAATTATTCATTATTATTCTTATCCTCCAATCATCCTCCTTGTGTCGTTTTACTCATTGCTGAGGGTTGTAACCGCTTCGAATTATTTTCCGGACAATGGCTTTCCATTTGTTACGGTCTTCGGCAATGTGTATAAGTTCGTGGACGGTTTTATTGGTGGCGTCGGTCACTTGCCTTGTATTTTTCCTGTTAGCAAAAGTTTTTTTGGGCTGTCGCTTTTCTTTCTGGCGATGTGTGCGATCAAGCGAAAAAGTCAAAAATCCTATGGAGGCAGATGGTCGATAGTCTCGAGACACTTGAGACAAATTGCAGACTTCTAATATTTGAAGATGATCTTTTGTAATTGTCCAGGTTTGGCATCCTTAACTTAACACCGCAAGAATACAAGCATTACATAGCTTTCTCTTTTAGAAAATTTTCATTTCTTTGTTTTCCATCATTCCCTTGAAGGAACAGTACAGATTCCAAGCGTTTTCTGTTCATATATCTATTTCTTTTATTAGCCAAGTCAATGGGCGACGCAATTTAGCCGAGGTATTAAAATCCGCTTACATTTTCTATTTTATTATTGTTTATTTGTATTCCTCCTTGTATGCTGCTTTGTCCTCTTTTTACATTTTAGTTTTTTCCGCTTCTTCCGATAGTTCCTTGCTCTTCTTACTAAGATTTAAGATTCTATTAACATATTTTAAATTTCTTTTTTGATATTAGCAAAAATTACAAAATCGTCAGGGTGTGTAACTTTTTGCCATTGATATTTAAACCGTAGATATCGCAGTTGTTTTCGAAAAAAATCTGCCAAACCTGATGACAACAGTTTTGGTGACAGAGGGTCAAGCTATCTCGTATAAGGAGTATATATCTCTCTATATATTATCTCCTCTTCTCTTTCCAAAAAGGTAAAACATTGCGAATAATCCTGAAGTATTTTTCGGCATAATGGTAAGTGATATTCAATGTTCTACAGAAATATTTATTGTTTATCCTTTATTTATATTTATCAATGTACGTAATTGTTGTATGTACTGACATATAAAAAGTACGCGATAGCGCACAGTGTATGAAAGGTAACGAGACTCATTCCATGAATTTAATTGAAAATAAGTAAAAGACATATAAACATATTTCCTATATATCATAACATGTTACTGATACTGTCTCTGACAAATGTGGTCTAAATTACTGGCAATCTAATTTTCAATATTCATAGCTTGTAGATAAGGTAGCAGGAGTAACTTAAAATAATATTACTTATTCCAGAACATATTTTCTACAACATTTCAAGTAGATTACTTCTTGACGTTATAATTAAGTGCCTACGCGATTTCTAATTATTTAATAGAAAATAATAATCCTACAAATATTACTAACTGATTTTCAACTAATGAATTAATAAAAATATACGCTGTATATAGTGACGATAAAATTCGCGAGCGCACAAGAATAAATCTCAGCTTCATATTCGCATGCACATTGTTAACAGTACAGTTCGCACAGTTCGGAAACGATAATTTTAATATTTTGTCGCTGGAACTTACTTCTATCTCTGCTGGACAACAGGTTCAAGTAAGTTCCAGTTCCTTTCAGACTAAAAATAAATTTAATAAAAACGCTTTTATTTTATTTTTAAGTATCGCTTTTTAGATAAATTTACTTATTTTACCAGGCTTGTCAAATTTTATATTAATAAATCAAATAATTTTATATTCAGTAATATTAATTAATATATCGTCGCTAAAAGCATTACAATAACATGATTATAATATAATATACACACATAGAGATAGATACCAATAACATACAAATTATATAATATTGGAAAATATTAGTGACCCAAGTTTTGGATATGAGGTGTACCTTATGAGGGCAGAACGGATGCACATATTATAATATATAAATAAGGTCAAAATCATAAGACTTCTTTTTGCTTCACCATAGTCGGATGAAAGGTAGCTCAGTTGTGACAGATCACTTTTATATGAATATAGCACCCTCCAGTAGACATTAACTTACATTTTTTTTTATTCATATTGGCATTTTTTTAAATATATCCGCCTTAACTATTTTTAAGCGTTAATAGCACATGTATTAACAGGAGAAATTAATAATGTATCGCCTACCTCCAACTTGCGAGGTACTTGCATAATCGGACATCGGAATACCATAAAAAACCAAAATATAAAGAGGACGAGTGTTTAATATACATTATGAGCGTAAAAGCTTTATGATAAGATACGCGTTACCGGTAAATGTGATGAAAGCGCTTATTATTTATTATATATACGTAATAATGTATTAACCTGTTCTGGTGTAAGTGCATACATCGCACCGTAGAGGTGTGTCCCGCCAACACTTTCAGACAAAGTCCAGACTTAGCGTTCCAAACTCGAAGTGTTCGGTCTGTGGAACCACTTATCACCAAATCTCCGACCATCTGCGATGACCACACGCCACCGCTGTGGCCGACCAATGTGCGGAGACACTGAAATAAATATAAGAACATTAAAGTTGCACCCTTATACCGAAACTTTTATATGAAAGCGATACCACATCTCCTTATATAGGTACTTTTCAATGATTCAAACTTTAAAAATGAAATACATTAAATAATATGTTCAAAGTTAAGTTAATAATTTGGTAGAAATGCATTTTGCACACCGTTTTCAATTAATAAGTATCATTTAAAGGTAAAATAAATAAATAAATTTATTGTTCTCTTGTAAACGTATGTAAAATGATTAGGCTTAAAATTTAGCGAGTTAATTAGTAAATTTACAAAATGAATGATTGTAATTCATTTCGATTGGAGTGAGAGCAGTATTGATTTATTTATTGTTCACCCAACGTAATACTGACCTTATCTCGAATTGTTTATAATGAAGTTATTATTTACAAATGGCTGCAATGGTCTAGTTTCTCACAAACTTTCTCTACTGAACAAACCTTGCCAGTGATAGCGGACCAGACTTTGAGCGTTGTATCATCGCTCCCGCTTAGAATCCTGTTTCCGTAGAATTGCAAGCACGTGATCACGTGGTCGTCATGTCCTCGCATCACGATCGGGTTGCTGACAGGTTTGTGTAGCCAGTTCTCCTGAATCATGGATTGCCGCATGTAGGCAGCCTTCCAAGGGCTCGCACACCGCGGCATCGACCGGGGCACCCTTTTCAACGTCGTCAGTCCGATGCGGCGACACTGCTCTTTCCACAGAAGATTGTCGTCCGCTAGGAATCTAACTCATAAAAATTGCATATTTTATGATTTTTGGCCTCTTCTGGTATTTTATTTATTTATTTCAAGGAATATCAACAGCTATTTACACAAAATAAAAAAAACAATAAAAACTTAGAGCTAATTACAGATATTCACTAATAGACAATTGAAGTAGTAAGAAGCAAAATTATAAAGAGTAAACATGTAATATTATAATCTAATAAAAAGCACACTGAATATTTACAGGTTAGTCATCGGATTCAAAAAATGTTTTCATGATACATTGTTTCATTGCTTTGACAGTTGTATTAAAAATATCCAAATTAATTATTTCACTGCTTAGTTTATTATAGGTGGAGATACCTCGCATGATATAACTATTGCTTTGGTAGTTAGTAGATGATTGGGGTACATTCAATAAACGGCTATAGCGTAGTAAAGTTGACGAAGTTCTCAATGAAATTGTCGAAAGAAGATCTGGACAATCAACCTTATTTTGAGTTATTTTCAAGAAGAAAGCAATGTCAGAGATAATACGTCGTTTCTCAAGCGGTAGTAAATGTTGCTTTTAACAATGTTGCTCGTAGGACTTTGAATTGTATCTGTCGTTAGTACGGTAGCATAGAAAGCGTAAGAACTTATTTTGAATATTTTGAATTCGAGAAATATGTAGAATACAAGGGATTCCAGATTTGAGAGGCATATTCTAAGTGACAACGAACGAAGGTGCAGTACAATATCTTTAGTGTCTTGACTTGATGGAAATCACGCGAGCTTCTTAAAATAAATCCAAAGGCTTTTGATATAGTTAAATTTATATGTTGGGCAAATAATGATTCACATTTCAACTGGTATTTGAAAATTATAGGATGCCGCTTTCGCGTGAATGTCATTACGCTACATTTCGATGGGTTTAGGTCTAGGCTATGATCATCACAATAATTTTACAATCGGTGTAGAATTGCAGATCTTCTTGTAGTGCTATTGCATCATATCGTGACGATACCTTGTTGTAGATTTTCGCATAGATAGGAAAAGCGTGCAGCTTCAAGAAATAAGAATATGTCTCAATAATTAGCTTCTTCTTATAGCAAAAAGTGCGATAAAGTTTGAAAGACAAAGCTTATAGCAAATGAAAATTTAAGCTTGATAAGAGTGATGTTTAGATAGCCGCTGTTCTCGATAGCCGATTGTTCAACTGATTTCATTTCCTCTTTGCTTTATCATTCCTTTAAATATATATTACAAAAATAATGAGTAAATTAATATAAATAATAGCTACTTAAACTTAGAAGTTATATAGTAAATTATTGTTTTATACTCCATTATTTTAAATTGTAGGATATTCATCAATGATCTAATAACTCACCGCCAATATCGACAAGTCTGTGCGGCGCGCAAGAGATCTTTGGGTGCAAGGTAACCGAGGACGGTCAGCGCCAGTTCTTTGGGCAGTAGCGAGATGAAGTCGCGTTGGAAAAGTGGCTCTATTGCCTTCATCATATGGCGCACGTGAATTGCTGCACAGCGGTTGATCAATGCTTCAATCGCTTCAATCTTCTCACCGTTAGACCAACACTGAAATCTGAACAATACATTTCCTAGTTAATTATTTAATTTTTGTGTTAGCTATAAAACAGCCAGTAAATATATATATGACCAGAAATTAACACTTTAATTGTATAATTTTGGAGTAATCTCTGTATTTTTTTAAATAAATTTTTCGATCTTTCTTATATTAAATATTGCTATCCTGTAAAAAACACTATATCTACTATAGTTAGTTCAACTAGTACAAAATATTACCATGTTCAAAAATACGATCAACTTTGTAGATCAGACGTCCCGAATAAAATTATTATATTCCCGAGTAATATTATTATTTGATTCATTAGTGAAGTGGTTTGATATTATAATTAACGTTAAAAAACAACGGAGAAGTAATCGCAGTGTTTTTATACTAGAGATAAAGCAATCTCGCGGTCATCAGTTGTTTTTTCTTGAAAACAAATTGGGCCACGTCATACTATGTACTATCTACTATGGCTATGCATGCTACAGGCCCACAGAAAATCAATGTATTGCGGCTTTTTCTATTATTGAAGTACGGTTATGCTTTTCGGATATTGCACTCTGGTTTAAGCTATAATTATAAATATGCGATGCACTGTTAGAAACATACGATGTCAGGGCCTTTTTTTAAAACATATGGAAATAGTTTATCTGTTTACAAATAAAACAATTAATTTTATAAATTCCGAAAAATATCTCTATGTTATATAACCTTATTATATATAAAATTGGCGGAGTATCACTACACTCGCATCAGTTTCGTCCACCCATGTGTATTATATCCAATCGAAATTCGCCCATTTCGTGCAGACATTCGACGAAAGAATTCGTTTTGTACATTGAAATGTAAAAGTTTCGAGATATTTTAAGGTTGAACTCATCTTGCAATTCACACAAAGCCGATACTCGAAGGTATAGGACCATTAAAAGTTAAGCGAAAATCCTATTGTGCGAAAACGTCGGGGTTAGCGAGACGCTATTGTGTACGTTAACAACCAACTATATCATTGTGCGAGTTTTATATTCAACGAAACTTTCAATAGAGTTGTAATAAATTATCTTGCATTATTGTATGTAATGTTCACATGGAATGGTGCATTTTTTTAAGAGATTTATCACTCGTTCGAAACCAATCCCCTACCAAAAGAATTTTGTAGCTGTTTCAGCCAAAAAATTTACTGTTCTACCAAAATTTTATTAAATCGGAGGATTTAAATATCTCATGTTTTTCTTGACTTTATAATCAAACTTCTGAAAATAATTATGTTTTATTACTCAGTCGGAATTGCAATGTTTATAAATTCTTATCATCTGTATAATATAAACAAAGATTGAACCCAAATAGCAAGACAGATGCCAAACAAAACACGACAAAAAATATAAAACAAATATACAGATATTTAAAAATATATATTACTAAAAGATACATTATTCTTGCTTGCATTGGTGGTAAAACCTCTAAGGTTTTTATTCTTTGTTGTAATAGGCATTTGTTAACACAAGTTATCAGGTAACTTGGAAGTCCGGAACCCTAAGAATTATAACTAAAACAATTATAGGTTAATTACGAAGAGGACTAGCAACGAGAGATATATATGTCGCAGGTATAATGTTAAAACCGTGATATTACAAAATCACTAGTGATATTATAATAAAACTGTCAATCGACTTTATTTATTACAATTTAACGGCCTGGTTTTAGTGATGTTCCAATGTTACGGGTACACTATAGTGATATTGTACGGCAATGATATTTTGACAATTGTACTGGTTGTTAGTTTATGAGGCCGCCTCTGATTGGTCTGTTTCTTGTATTTATTGTATATAGTCATTATCTAGTAGTTATACATTAGTGTAATCAACTAATATCTAAGCGAATCGGCTCTTGTTCACTAGTCGGTCCTTAAAACAAATATAGACTGTGGACCACAACGCACGAGCCGAGCATAGCATGCCGTGCCAGCGGCTGGCGAGTGCTAGAACCGAATCGGTCCTCGTTCACTAAAACTTCTAGTTCCCAAAAACAAATTAAAACTGATAATCACAACGCACGAACCGAACGTATCGTGCCGCGGCAGCGGCCGGCGAGAGCCCGAACCCAATCGGCCTTTTTTCCCTAGTAGGTCCCAAAAACAAATTAACACTGTTAATGACAACGCACGATCCGAGCGCAGCGTGCCGCGGCAGCGGATGCCAGAGCGCAGCATGCCAGAACCGAATTCGCCCTTGTTCTCTACTATTTTAACAATAATTTCAGATTTTTAAATTACATACACGCTATGTTTACTATTATTGCGGGTGAAAACAAATTGACCAATCAGGACTCTCGACGTCTCACACCTAGATTTATTACAATATCACTAGTGTACGCGTGACATAACAATGTCACTCAATGCAGGCCGTTAAATTGTAAGAAATGAAGTCGATTGACAATCTACCTTTTGTAATATATAATAACATAATATACATAAACTCGATATTTTTGTCAAAATAATACTTTATCATAATATTAGTGTGCTTAAACCACAACTAATATACATTGTCCACTATGTACGGAATATTAGTGATTCCTACAGGGTGCAGTATGTAGGTAGATGGTGAAGCCTAACACACCGGAGTATAGGAATGGCACTTTCTCTCAAGCGATACATAAACTTTATACTACACCTACGAGGAAAAAGAAACTATAACATATCATTTGGAAATTGAACGCAGAATTAAATGAAGATTTTAAGATCTGTTATTTGGCGCAAATCAATAATTATCTAAATGTTATGAGTTATCTCAAATCTTAATTCCACTGAGATTTGTTAGTGTACAAGCAGAAGAGTTAGGGGGTTATGCCAAACCCGAGGGAACTTTTCTCGTTTGAGAGTTCGGTAAGGAGGCGTCCTTTACGTGTAAATACAAAACACGTGGTGAATTGGTTTCAGCAGTTTTACGTTACTGACTAACCCGGAAGCTCATCGGGGGCAGATTCATTAGTGGAGGACAGAGGAGCGATTAAAACATAGTATCTAAATATTATGTAAGTTTTATAACAGGTTAGTATCTTTAAAAAACTATGAATTCTCTGTGTTTTTGCACGTGCAGTTGTCACAGTGATACGAAGCCAAATGCCGAGGTATAGTATAAACAATATTTCAAATTATATATGCATAGGCATAGGCATATACAGCAGTAATTCTAATTAGGATATGTTACCTAACAAACGGCCAACGTGTAGCGTATCATTATTTTTACGAATTATTTCGGATCCAAATTGATATGACTTTGTACATAAGTAATTCAACAAAAAAGGCATAAAAATATACGAACATATACGAACCTGAAAATTGCAGGCGTTTAAGTAATAAAAGGGTAGAACTTGAACTTGGATACTATGATGAAACGTGTTGCACTGTTCAATATGAGAAAACTTGTGCATAATCGCTGTACATACATGGTAAGATGATTTATGCACACCTAACGCTTTAGATGACTGTAAACAACGGTCGAATTACGTACACTTCGTTTATTAGCAGTAATAAATAATAATTTCTGGTAACCGGATGATGAAATATGGAGTTGTATACAACTGTACGTACTCGGGCAATCTGTCGTTCTCAGAATTGATATGACAATTTCATCATTTTTATAGAAATCATTTGTAGTACTCGGAATGCTTGGGAAGTTTCGTCATATATATAATAATCATTATTATAATATATATAATAAAATTTGTAACTACTTAAAAATGCAACGCGGTCAGTATCAATGAGCTACCGCTACTAAAAATAATACCAACACTACTAATTTATAAGTATAACGTTTCCAGTCAAAATTGACTTTGAATTTGCCTTCAAAATTTTCTAATTCCTATAACTTCCTGGTTTATTATTAACACTAGATTTAACCCGTCGCTTTGCTTGTAATGATGTCCATAAATAAGTCATCAAATATGATTGAAATGAAAATTGCTTTTTTTCTGACCAGGATCTCATAAACATTTCAGAGATCTAAATTTCAATTAGGTTTAACAAACTAAAAAACAGTTTAATCAACATTTTTACTGTACTGTTCGGGCACTTGATGAATTTGCGAAGCATATCGAAAAAGAAAAACAACTGAAAAAAAAAAGATATCAATAAGCAGAAGAAGACGAATAACTTCAAAAGTTAAAACACATTTATTCACTACTGCTTAGAGGCCAAAGAACGGTAACATATTGGTCTCTTAACAATTTTTATATATTGCCCAACAGGATGGTAGATACAACGAAATTTGCGCTTGTGGTCACCCCGGTATAATGACCTAATAATCGATTTTGTTGCTAATGCCTACCTTTTTACATAGTGGCTGCTCAATTAAAACCTCAAAATCTGGTACATTTTTAAATACTGCTATTTTCTGAATTGTCCACTTTACTAATAATGTGTGTAGAGAATCTGTAGATAATTTAACATATTTCATGCATTTTAACTGCTGACGGTACGGGGGCGATTGATGTATAGAAACAAAAAAATGTCCGTTCATAGTTGAGTGACATATACACGGACAAAGAAATATATAAAGATGATGAGAGAAGAAGACATTCAAATATATCAGCCGCAAATCAGCGGTACACTTATACTGTTGCGTTATAGATTACAGGCTCATGAGACCCTCGAACTTTGGCTCAGCGTGTCGGGTGCAGGTCGAAAAAGACGGGATCGTATTGGGGTATGCTACGAAGTGCTAATAGTTGTGAGAAAGACTTGGAAACCGAAAACACCGGTTAAAGAACATAGAGAATTATATATTCGGGTTTGTCATATCTTTCACTACTATTTTACCTTTTTGATTATTTAAGTTAATTATAAAGGTTTCGTTGAAAACTGGTTTCTACAATTTGCACCAAAAATTCTATTGTATTAAGTGATATAAAAGATAGGCTGGGAGTTTCTTATCAGTCCTACTCTCTATTTCATAACTCCTTTATCTGATGTAGCCTCATAACGTCTACCAAGTGTTGTTGCAAAATGTTATGCTATTGTCATTATGGTAAATAAATATATTTCTAATCAATTCTATCTTTTCCACCTATTTTCGTCGTATAGCTGTTGACAGAGCAAAGTTTAAATTTTTATGTGTGATTTTATCTACGTACCTACCTACCAAGGTGGAACACTTAAAAAACACGCTTAAAATTGATACTTTGTTTCAATTCGAAACGAGACGAGCGTACCTACATCTTGTTTCGACTCTCGCAGAATTAAACGGTTAATAAGGGTTAATAAAATACTCCTTGAACGTTTACACTTGGGACGTAATAAAAGACAGAAACCGGTTTGAACCATTAATAGTCGATAATTTAAAACCGGTTCCAGGTCTTCGCTGTGGGCAGATGATACCGCTTAACATTATACCGTTCCGTCATTTATTAAAACAAATAATGATCGTAAGCGATACGCTCTGACCATTAACACTTGCCGTAATAGAGCGAATAACCTACCATCATGTGGATAGCGAAACTTAAAAAGCGACTTTTAAAAACGCAACATTCTATGCAGCAGTGCGATAGTTCGCCACATTATTATGTGTTAAGGTTCTACCTTCAAATAAATGTTGTTTAGTTTTTCTCTTCTTTCTTCTTCTTCTTAAAACAGGAGATGAATTTTCTCAGAAAAACTCCACAGTAGATTGCACGTTTTTTTTTACCAGATTGTAACAAACTTAAATTGTTTTTGAAGTTGAAAGTTACGTAGACTAGCAACTGTATTTTACTAATGTATACAAGAAAATATTTTCACTCGATTCAGTTATATAATCCGAAATTTAAAAAAAGATGCAAAGCGCTTGAGTAAATTTAAATTACTTTTGGCCTCCTTACCTGTTGGATTGACGAGGTTTAGCTACGCCCATGCTATTACAATCTATTTTGTATGGATGCTCTGAAGTTTCAAAAGCGAAGTAATTTCTTTGGCTGTGGTGTACGAGAACTGCCGCCCTTATGTGAATACAGACGAAAAACAGGAGCCGGGTGTCATTATTATCTTTAGTTTTTGAATATATTGATCGTTACATTAATGTAATAATTGATTATATTACTACTTATCATTGTCTTTTAGAAATAATTATTCAAAGAGAATGTCTTGTCTCATTTCATGCCTCATATCAACATAAGCATGTTATGATACGGTGCTAGTGTTAAATGATTTAAAATGGCTTTTATGAAAATGAATATATTTTCACTGACTTTACTACATACAGACTTTATAACATTATACAAAACATAGACAACTACTATTTGACAAATGTAAGCGCGTCGTACCTATGAATTTTCTGTTGCTATGGCGAGTGATTCGTTGAATATGAAACGTGAATTTTAAACGCGAATATGATTAACATGATCTGATAACATATTCATCGACTACAGCTAGATAAGTAAATCGTGGGTACAGGAAATACAATTCTGAGAAAAAATTCATTCAAAATATTATGCCTTTTGTCCATTTCGCCTTACATCAAGTAGACTTGAATGTTGTATGACTATCCATACAATTTAGGCACAATTAATTATACTTTAAAGAAAATAATAGATCCGCGACAAAGTATTTGTGGATCTAGCATGTATAAGCTTGTAATCAAATCTATTTGGCTGTAGTACTATTTGTATCAGACTGGTATCAATGACCAAAGGTTAAAATGGGTGAAACTAGTGAAAGAAAGTCGATACATTTTAACATGTTATTACAAAAAAAAGAATTATCAAAATCGGTTCACCCAGTTTTGAGGTAACATAAAAAAAATACCGACAAACCTCCTCCTTTTTTGAAGTCGGTCAAAAAGACACGATGACAGCCGCAAAGCCGCAAAGACATTTGTTACGCCTATGTACCAGTAGGGCAGTAAGAGAATGCCTACCACAAACTTGGGGTAAGAGTTCTAAACCCGAAATATTGATGCACCTGTCTGTTTTATTGCCCTGTCACGGACGAAATTGATGCCAGTTTTGAAGGAAAAAAAAAGGACTTGACGAAAGGAGCATGATCGGCATTACTGTAGTTAAGACATAGCTGAACAACTGGGAACTGACCACAAAAAAATTTACTCATTTAAAAAAGGTAGATAGATACACGAACGAAAACTTGATTTTTTGGGTGGCCACACTGAAAGGAACCTAATAGACCACTCACTCATTTACGATTCTTTATTGAGACGTAATTAAACCGAAACGGTAGTCATTGAACATATAGCAAATATAGTAAGTAAATGACCATATTTTAATAAAAATGCCATGAGTTTTCGCACAAAATGCGAAGAGACTTTTTCCCCGATCTAGTATTATAGCGAGTTTCATCTTAAACCTACAAACTTAGATCATTTATACGTGAAGATAGTGTAAGAGCTGTGAAAACGTACCCATATAGGTTAACAAATCGCGAGCGTAAGACGAATCTTGTCACGCACATTAAAGTAATAAACCTGGCCTGTTTTCATCGGTTGTCTATCAGCACGACGCTATATCTAGAGTTATAAATTATGAATGAGTACTTAAAATAATAAATAGGCTTATATCCGTCGTCGTTGTCAGACATAGAATATTACCAGTAAAATGTCCAGTGAAATAGAAAATAAGACAGTGGTAGTAACGATAACCTTATTTTTGGGGTCCAACAGGTCGAAAAAGTTTTTAAGTATTTGAAACTTTCAAGATACCTGCTGTTGTATAAGTTGTGTTATGTGTATCTATGACTAATATTTGACTAAGTAGTATCATTGTTTAACTTTAAATAAATCAACAAGTCGATAAGCGTGCACGTTCGTAAAAAAATAAAGTAAACACATGAAAAAAATTACGAAAGTATTTTTAAATTACTTAATTTAATTTGGCTATGGTGGTTTAAGATATCAGTTCATTTTGGAAACGGGGTTTCTTGGCCGAAATATAGTTCGGAAATCCCCGCCTCATGGTATTTCACACAAAAATACTAGAGGCCTCATAATTATAGATTATACAAATAGCTGACCCGGCAAACGCTGTGTTGCCATATAAATTAATAAAAACAATTGTATTCAAAATTATTTGTGAGATATAAAAAATAGATTACGACCGATTTTCAAACCTACAAATTATACATATATACTTTCATAAAATAGATGAAGCCGCTTCGGAGGAGTATGGCAACTAACATTGTGACACGTGAATTTTATATACAGGGCATCCCACGGTTATGCCACATGGAGGGAACGTACCTCAAATATTGTAGATATAACACTTTACTGAAAGAAAAGTTTATTTTAATTTAAAAATCAATTTAAACAGCAGTAATAATTTTGCGAATAATTGCCTGATTGAATCGGGAATCGAACCCGAGAAAAAATACCCTGTAGCTTTTACACCGATCCAAAGGCTTCATCATATTTATTTTTTGCTACATAACATATTAATATGAAATAGAAAGAATACCAACAACAATATACATCATGAAATTGAACATTTGATGTAATATTTTGTTCAGAAAAAAAGCTTAAAAGCTGACATTGTCGTAAGGATAGACAGCTGACATTATCATGTACGATTCCCGGTTCAATCAGGTAATTTAAAAATATACCTACATCTACAATATTAACAGAATTCCACTCCATGTGGCACAGCCGCGGGACATCCTGCATATAGATTGCTGAATGACTTACCTGGTAAGCCACTTATTAATTTCTGGAGGCCCCTGGCTGGTACCGTTAGATGACCATTCGGTGGAACACGGCAACATACTACCGTCGGAACAGAACTTCTTAGCTGACTGCGGCGGCGGTGGCTCGAGGCGCCTTTTTCTCTACACGAATTATAAGTCAAATGAATTATTTATTATATAGTCTACGACTTAGACTATTTCTACATACAAATAGCAACGGCAAACAAAGCCACGAAAAGTTCTCCCTTCTTTTTCACTCGCCTCATTCTCACACACTCATTTTTTCGTTAAGCCGGTTGTCCACCGCGAAAGGGTGATGAACGGGAAATGGTCAGGCGGAACGGACTCCTTTCATATGAAATAGAGACAGAGAGAGAATGGAACAGTCAATTTGCACAGAAAGCAAGTTCAGTTGGTGTTATAAACTGGTTGTTTGCGGTCGTGTTTTAAAGCTCATTCGCGAAGTTGTCGAGTGACACTGAATCAAGTTAAGACAGATCAACCTATACAGAAAAAGCACAGAAAAATACGGGCAAACATTTTCCTCCGTTCATATAATAATCGCACCATTATCTATTATGATAACTATAAAATAAATACATAAACTTCAAACTATTGTCGCCTATGGAGATCTATGGTCTGTTTTAAGCTAGTTGCCGAGACCTTGACTTAGCCGACTCGTCTCAACCACTTCTTAATCGTTCGGTCCGAGGGGTCTCACCTCTTGCTCTGTAGAAATGCTGATATATAATTTGTTATTGCGAGTCAAACGGGCTCCTTAATGAATCCGCTCCGCTGCCTACAATTGAAGGAGTTCATTCCAACTATTTCGGCTCGCTGAGTGCTTTCCGCTCGACTATTTGTTGATGGAAACAGAAGTATCAGTTCTACTCTTGCGAGCTGAACGGAGTCCTTAATAGGTCCGCTCCGCTCGCGGTGGAAAAGCGGCTTTATATTTTATAATAGCCTCAATATTTATTATTTATGTCTGCCCAAAACTGAGTATATAAGTACTTCACCACCATGCTTTAATAATTCAAGGACTTTTAAATAAATATTATAACCAAACTTTTTACAACAAAAAATTTATAGGTAGAACCCAAATTATGGATGATTTATGTAGTCTTTGGTGTCATTAGTAAATCTTTTAAACTTACCCACATCCTCTCATCTTGCTCGGAATCATCATCGTCGTCATCATCCTAGAAAGAAAACAATGTAAGAATAAACAATCATAGCAAATGGGCTATAATAATTAATGTTTCTTACTACTAAGTTGGCACAAAATGAAATCGCATTCCAAATAAAAGCTACATATTGGTTTGCCTTTTGGCCGCAACTGCATAATATACAATTGTCTTACTATTACTAATATCTTGAAGCATTTTAATTGAGCAAGGCTGCCCATATCAGACATTAAATACTTTAGACTACATAACTTTATAGATGTAACTTCTAGCACATATGTTTCCTACAAAAACATAGGCAATCCTTGATAAACTAATTCAAGGTAGCATGTGAGCGGTGTTATATCACCAAAGATCACTCTTGATGTTGTCATCACACTCAAAAAATAGTTGAATTATTTATTTAGCAGATCATTGTGTCGCAGTATTTTTTATGATTAAATTGTCATGTCATGTAAATTTTATAAATATAATACTAACAGTAAAGGGTGAAAAAAGTAAACCTGTTCTGGGTTTCCAGACAGCTTATCAACTACTCACAAAAACAAATGAAACAGTACATTTCTCAAGATTCTTTGAAACTGTTGAAGTTGAAGCAATATTTATGCAATAATATAGGCAAGAAGGGAAACAGTGTCATGTTTATTTTATATTATAGTTACCTCATGTGAAGAAAGGCATGTACACCATGATTCCGGATTTTCTTCATCTTCAGACTCGTCATCACCATCACAATATTCATAGCCCTGTGAATATGCAAACTATTAAAATGAAAATAAGTAAATAGAATTTTTTTACGCTCTCCAGGTAAAAAATTGTACTAAAACTAAATCTGTTATAATGCATAAAAAGGTATATGGCATGGATGAAGTTATTAATTATTAACACGGCAATATTATGAAGAAATTGTAAGTTACATCAGCCAACTTATTCAATCAATAATGAATTTGTTGCATTGTCAGAATGATCTATATGATAATTGACAATTGTGTGTGTAACATAAGGCAAAAATAAAGAAAATACATGCACACACTTTAACCTAACATATAATATTAATTTTATTGGTTTGTTTTTGTCTTCAATGCATACTTTGACCAGAGATTTGATATTCCAAATATTACACATTAGACACATTACTTTGTCCTCAAAGAAAACAAGTATTACAGTCAATTTACATGATTAATTACATACACCCTGATATAATAACAATGTATGTCAAAATTGATTTAATTGTTTTTTTTTTATATATGTAAGAGGAGGCAAACAGGCAAGAGGCTCAAGGGATGGGATGGAAGTTTAAACATATTTTTATATCTCTGCCCATTAAATAGTAAACATTATTTCTTAAAAATAATCTTCAAATGCATAATATGCATGCATGCAATGCAAATAAGTAGTTTAGGCATTGCAAAAAAATATCATTACACATTTTATATCTAATACTAGCTGGGTGCAAACATTGTATTGCCGATATTAAAATCGCGATACAAAAGTATCTGTTGATTGTAGATGGGAGAAAATTTGAAGTTGTATGTATTTTTTAATGCTGATTCATAATCAAACAAATTAAAATAAAAAGTCAAAAAAATTAGTGTGGACCCGAACACCCTTAACATTTAGGGAGATGAAAAATAGATATTGTCCGATTCTCAGACCTACCCAATATGCACTCAAAATTTCATGAGTATCGGTAAAGCGGTTCGAAGGAGTTTTACTACAAACACCGTGACAAGAGAATTTTATATATTAGATTAAACAAATTTCATTATTTTCAGTGAACACCGGAGGTAACAATGGTGAACCAACCACACTGTCCAATGTGTAGCCTCTAAGAAGAAGAACCATTGATAGTTGTTAAGGCTACTTAATTAATACCAGAATGCAAACTATGCCTTTCTTTGAATATGATATTCCGAGTTTAAATCATTCACATTTAGATTACTCACATTTGATTTAGAACTAGTCTCCCCATCCTTCTGTGTATTACAGAGCCCCAGAAGTTTTTCAGCATTTGATGTGGACGGTACTGTGAATTCTTTGCAACCAGGGCTTGTGCTGGCAATACTAGAGGCATTAGAGTTGCAACGTCCTGATGATCCGCCAATTACATTTGTTTCATCACATGTATCATTTATATTACTATCAAGATCACCCTTATACAATTTGCCTCTAGGAAAATCTTTTTTCTCCTGTATACCACTATTTAATAATTTCTGCATAAAGTCTTCTTTTGGTGCTTTTTCTGTGCTTGCTGTGACTGCAGTTACTTTACAGTGGATCATATTTTTAATTGTTGCATTACTGCTATCACTATCATCTTTACTACAACCGGGCAGGTTAAAGTCATTTGAAATAAGATTTGATAAAGTGGATATAGTTTCAGAACTAGAAGTAAGGCTTGAGCTAGAACTAGAGAGATTTCTGGAAAAGGGAGGTCTCGACTCATTTTCCTCATCAACAATCATACTAGAACAATGGTTTAAAAGTCTATTCTCCTCTTCAAAGTCCTCTCTCTCAATATCATCAATTTTTTGCCTATCATTACAATTATCTTCCTTTTTTACCATATGGGTATTATTTCCAGTCTTATTATTTACTTTTTCTCGATCATATATCATATTGCTTTTAGTACGTGAACATGATGGTTCCATCCTACAATCTTTCCTATAAAATTAACACAAATTAAATATAAAATAAAAACAAATCATTAGTGATAATTTTAACATTAGCTATAACAAAACATTAGCTAGAATAATTTATTAAATTATAAACTTACTGATTCAAATAGCTTTTTTTCTTTTGGTAGTTACTGCATGTGATGATTATCTGTAATAGGTTGGTACATTACATTGTTTACACAAGAAAAAAGAAAATAAGATGAATATTTTGTTGAATTAAATATCTTAATTTCAGAAAGTTTTTAACATTGTTTTTTATAATCTTTTAAAAAATAATTAACAAAGGATTTTAATATATATTTAAATATATACCTTTTGTCAATACAGTAATTAAATAGTAATCATATTGAAAACTCTGCTTCAGTAGACTACACAATTTCATTGTTTACTCAAATTGATGATGATTTATTGGCAACCACTTAATATTAATAAGATAGCATTCAGTGGATGAGGACGCGTAATTACTTCTCAATCAGTGCACCTCAAGGTCACTAAACACTATGTGCATATTATCAACTAAACCACTGTCACCATCAAGGCCATTTTAATCATAATCATTACGTTTTTCGAATTTATTTCAAAAAAATTAACCTACGGGCATACAATATCCCGTTTACGTATCTCGAATAAAATAACCAAGACTTCACAAATACAGGAAGTACGAAACCATGTGTATCGAATTCCAACATAAAAAACAACTTCAAGCAAAAGGACACGTAGCGTGAGAATATTTTTTGCTAAGCACAGGGCTCGTCGCACCCACTGATAAAAAAAATTATGAACAATAATAACTACTGCGAGGCCCTTATAGAGTTTTAATTAGCTCTATGTTTCACGAGTTCACATGGGTGAAAGCATTTAGTTATAAATGACTAAAAATGTTAGCAGATTTTGTATATGGAATTACATTACATTATATGCCATAAAATCCCTTGAAAAACGGCTATATACGTTTAATGTATCCCACGTACGCTAGATAAACTTCCCTTCGACTCACCTGCCTCCGATGATCGATATCTTCACAGATTGAAGTTGGGGTTTCTTTCACAATTTATTGGTATTGATACATTTTTCACGAATTAATATTTACAACTAAAATGTAGTAGACGGCATTTCAGATTTTATTGTACAAAAAACACCCCGTTGTCGTCCTGCTAATGCCCGTGATCACTGATCGACCATTTTTTTTTATTTGTTTTACGGCCCTGGTTTGGGTTCGACTGCTTGACTTTTTTTTTAATTTATTTAGTGGCACGGGATGCAAGTCTATAGGCGGACTAATAGACCTCGCAGGCCGGTTGTCAGATGATAATATACAGAATTCTACCAAATATTACTCATATAGTAACACTAACTCAACATCATTTACTAAATCTAGGATAATTAGATAAATAAATTAAGGTACAGCTCTTAGAATATTGAAACTATAAAATTAGTCTCCGCATGCCCCTTTTAGATAGCATTAGTTTTGACAGGAGAAGTCTGGTGTTGTCATATTATTATTATGACAAAAATTACCCCTCACTGAACTAGGATGTCGCAATCGGTCGTCGTATCGCTACACTGCGGCGTATATTTGAGCGAAGCGAGGTAAACTAAGTCTGTGTACAAAAACAAAACAAAACTGCTACAAACAAAAACAATAAAAAGAATCTCTTCGAATTAGCGCCTTAATTGTTCACATGAGATACTTGTGCTGATTTGCAAATTCAATAACTCTGAACCTGGCAGTCGAATCAATCTCGATTGATAGCAGTGCTAAAATTAAAACTTATTATGATTTGATCAATCGGCTCAATTTTTAAATAAATATAAAATGCGCGTGCTAATTAAGAATCATGTTTGTTTTTAATTACAATAATTGAATCAAGTCAAAATTCAAAATTCTGTCACGACAATAACCTAGAAAATTTAGAAGGATTTCTATGAGTTCAACAATTTTTAAAATCGAGCCTGTAATGGCCGAGAAACAATATTACACAGAAATCAATTGGAGTCACCCGGTGGAAGCTCCGCTCAGCTTTATTTCGCTTAGCTCAATTAAATCGTATGTCACATATACTCAACAGATGATTGGAAATATGAATGAAGTAACTATAATAATGAAATTTGTATCTTATTAAAGGACCATAACATAAGACAATTAATTTCATGAAATCACATAACCTTAAAATATAAATTATACTATGTATTATTTTATTACATAGATACAAAAACAAAATATAATAAAATAAGAGTGGCGCCGGCAGCGGAGTCATGCCCGAGGGCTGAGCTGAACGTAGTGTTTAAATTCTCTTTGGGCTGAGCTATCGGTGGCAGGGCCGCAGACAGAGGTATCTGTATTCGGACTTTGAGCAAACCGCTTAGCTAGAACCTTTTGACTTATTGATCGAGGCTCTTAGCTATTCGACCGCCGTAAAGACTACCCGGGCTATGATCTTCGATTCAAGGTCTCGTCGGTTATCTCGTTAGCCAACTCAAAATACTTGCTGAACTTGTCCTTCTCAGCTTTCATGAGGTAGTCTTCATATGGGATAGTGATTTCGATGAGGACCACATTACCATGCTTATTGAGGCGACAATAATTCTGCCCGTGATAAAGGACCATTCCCAAGAACCAGTGCTGGTACGTTATTGAAGTAAAACTTCTTTAGGCATGACTTGGGTGTAACTTGGTGTAACTCAGATTTTTTTCTGAGGGAAGTAACTGTGGCTAACACACTTTATTATAGTACAATATGTATTTTATCATTTGTATTTACTACACAAACAAATATTTAAATATTTTATTTCATATTTATATACCTATTACAAACTACCTGTGGCTAACACACATTATTTTAGTATATACATAATATGATAAATACAATTATACTAAAATAATGTGTGTTAGCCACAGTAACGCTCAGTTTTAAAGTCAATTGAAACAATTTTTTAAACCGTTATAATGTTATGATTCTAAAAAAATATTTCAATATGCGCAGTAACAGTTTTTAAGTCTCCAAATGTATAATTTGTTTATTTATTACTACTTTTGTAATAAATAATAAATAAGTTTTCAGTCTGACATTTGCGACATTGCTTTTGGTTCGCCCATTATTAGGACAGGCAAAGGGTTTGAGCCCTTACAGACATATTTGTTAATATTCAATAACAACGTCATATTGATTTGTGATTATAATAATATAACCTTTTAATTTCTTATTATCAATTATTTGATTAATGAGTGAAAATTTTAAAATGTGCGAATGGACAATGAACTGAATTATAAATAGACTATAATATAATGAAAATAATAATCAGTCAAATAAAATGGCGGAATCCCAGGATCATTTTACTCTTTCATCAATAAATAAGATTAAAAGAGGAAATCAAGAACCTGATAATGATGTAACCTGTAAAACTCAAGTAAGTATCATTCTTTGTAAAATATATAAAATCTCACTTGATAATATAATATTAATTATATTATATATTATTAAAGGATTTTTTTTATTTTAGGTAGAGAAAATGCCAAGTTTGCACAAAAGATGAGGTTATATCGTCAGCTTTTCCGAGAAAAAAATAGCAAAAAATCTAACACTGCTCCTAGCTCTTCAGTAATACGTGAGTTAGTGGTTAACACGGCTTAAATATTTAATGCAGATTTAATATAATATATTAATGAATCTGCTAATTATTCCTAAAGTTAATTATTACCAAGTTTTACTTCGTTCGCGCGTAAAGATTACACGGCCACACTTTTTTTTTTATAATACGAATTGTTATTATTACTAACCACATTTTTAACCGACTTCAAAAAGGAGGAGGTTCTTATTCGACGATTTTTCTTTATATGTTTGTTACCTCAGAACTTTCGTCTAGGTGAACCAATTTTGATGTTTTTTTTTTATTTGAAAGCTGGTGCCTCTCGTGTGCCTCCTATTTTAATATGGTTTAATGCTGACACAAGCATCCACGAGAAAACCACACCATGAAATAAACTTTTCCAAAATAATACAATATACATCAAAAATGTTAAAAAAAATGCGTTTTTTTCTGCATATTAATAATCTTATCCTAAAATGATTTTAAGAGTTATTCTAAGTAAAATGATATGATAAAATATATGAGACTATAAGATGTGCTAGTGTCGCACTTGTGCGACGTGACGAGACGAGAGGTGAGAGCGGGATTTTTTTTTCACTTACATGAATAAATTTTAACTGCACCTTCAATGAGCCATTTGTTTATATTTTTTGTTATACATTGTATCACATTAAAGTGGACTGAAGATATTCTTGCATGTTTTTATATGATACCTATGGAAACCTGAATTAGATATTTTTGTGGATTATTTTACCACACATTGTGCAACATCCTTACACCATGTTCCTTGTTTTATTATCAATCACAGGAAAACGTACAAATGTCGTTATAATATCCTTACTCCATAAAAATATACCTATATCCAAATTATGTACGATTGCTAAACTTTTTTGGATTATGTTTTTCCTATTCTACGACCCATTATTATTCCTCAACAGCATGGTTTCATTAACAATAAATCTGTAGAGTCCAACTTATTTGTTTTTGTTCATCAGGTTATTACCGTAATTTATTAATGTTTTCAGGTGGACGTTGTGTTTAACAACTTTTCAAAAGCTTTTGATAAAATCTGTCATCTAATCTTACTACGTAGAATTGAAGAACTTGGTATACATGGCGACCTCCTCCGTCAGGTTACTCAATTTCAGTCTAATAGTCAGGGATCGAAGCCAGGCTGTGACAATTGAAGATTACTGCTCTAAGTTAGTGCCTGTTACTTCTGGTGTTCCCAAAAAAAGATTAATAAATTCAAGAATACTTTCAATGAGAATCTTATTGAACAGGTTTTATGGGTGAGAGATTTGGGTGTTCACCTTGATTCCTCGTTAACCTTTACTCAACACTATTTATAATCTATGTGTTTTGTTTGACACTTATTTATCGATTACCGATATTTTATTATTATTAAATTTATTTTTATATATTTCATTTTTATGGTATCTGCATTTTTGTTTAATGAGTTTATTGATCTAAAAATAGTTTATAAGTTTATTAACCTTTAAAATCCTTTTTATTATATTATATTGTACATGATGTGAAAAAAATATTTAAAGCCTAAAAAGTAGGGTTAACTAATTTCTGTAAATATGTATTCTGTTATAATTTTAGATTCAGGACCCACGCATACGACTTAAAAACATTTATTGCAATATCTGAAAAACGAATAACAAAGACTGTCTAAACCGAAACTGCTACACAATAAAAACAAAACTATTAAAAATAATATTAATTATGTAAATGGTTTTTTCCTTTGAGATACATAAAACGTACCCCTAGTTTAAACTAGTTAGGACTTGGCTTAGGTCCATCTTAAAATTAAATCACATTTATGTTAATGCAACGTTTGATATAAGAATATATATATAGATACTATTATATATTTGAATAGTATAGTTAATAATCGATAAAAATTATGGATTGATTACAACCCTAACATTGGTTTACTATAATGGCAGCTCTGCTATTACGTCGCTAGGTTATGTTGGTGTCAAGATTTAGTACAAGTCAAGCGACATTTCTCATCATTTTCTACGGGATCCCGTCTCTTGAACGTAGTGTTTAATTTCTCTTTGGTCATAAACTCGCATTAGTGTCAAACTGTCAACTGTCGACTGTCGAGGTATCTGCGCCCAGCGGCCTGCGCTGGCGCTGCATGCTGTCTGTAGCACAGAACATATATTATTATACTCTTTGCACAGAACACTTGTAATCTGTAGTCTAACAAGTAAGAGCGGAAAGTGCGGGAAACGTTGAATCGATTGGTCGTTTTTTCTTTCGCTGAATTTTCATTTTTGAATTTATTAGTATAGTATATATTTGTGTAAATTATGTTTATATTTGTGTTAATATAATAGGTTTAGGGTTTAGCTAGAGTCCAGGTAAGTTTTTATGTATATCATAATATGAATGAAGGCGGCTAATTTTATTACTGTATCGAGAACTAATGAATCGCAAATGGACACGGATAGTTCTGTTTCCAAGCGTACAAGTCGCAAAAGATCTCATTTACATAAAATTTGCAAAACCTGTAATATGAAAAAGAGGAAGCACGCTCAGGCGGTGGGTGGTAAGACTGGATGTCGTTGTGGAGGCAGTGAAATTAGTGATACTTCAATAGAAATTACTAATAAACCTTTAGAAACATCTAATATCAGTAGTGAAAATAATCCAATAATTCCAACAATACCCTCTATTGGTTCAGATCCCAAAAGTTACAATTCTATTGGTAGGATAAAGTACAACGAAAATGACATAGCTCCATTTATTGTGCACGTACAAAGAGAAACAAATTCACCAAATGACAGTACCACTCTACACCCTGTTTCATTTGGCAGGTTCCGTAAAAAAAGTTGAAATATTATTAATGGTTCATTAAATAAAATAGGTAGGAACAGAATGTCTTTATATTTCTCAAGTTTTACCGATTCTAACACCTTCATTGATAATTCCAACTAAGAAAAGATGAACTTTAAAGCATTTATTCCATCATTCCAAATAATGCGCATTTGGCTTTGTACGAGGAGTGCCCTCGGACTGGTCAATTGAGAATGTTATTGAAATTGTGTCAGTGCCTAGTGGTTGTGGTAAGGTTCTCAAGGATAGACGAATCAATTATAAGACTATAGTGGAGGGTTCCCATGTCTGGAAACCTACTCAAAATGTTGTTCTGACATTCGATGGCCAGGTCCTGTCGGAACGTACATTCGTTTATTTTAATTCCTTACCAGTAGAGCTATACACATACCCAACTATACAATGTTTCAATTGTTGTCGATTTGGACATACGAAATTGCAATGCCGATCAAAATGTAAATGTTACAAATGCGGTTCTGAACACACCAGTGACTCTTGTAATGTAAATGAGGAGAATGTTACTTGTTGCTATTGCTCAGGTAATCATTTTGCTATTAGTAGATCTTGTCCAGAGTATGACCGTAAAAAACAAATTAAAATTTCTAAGGCACAAAAATGCATCTCATATGGGGATGTAGCAAATTCGATTCCTCCTATTAATAAATCCTATGCTTATATAGCAGGAAGATCATCAGTTTTTTATAATACTTCAGCCCATCTATCTACTCGCCCTCATTCATCTCATCAGTCACAGCCATATAGTTTATATAGGAAAACAATCTTTAGAAATCGTCGTACACCCCCTTAATCAAATAATGGTTATGATCAATTTATCACTCCGGCAGCCCAAGATGGCTGTGCATTGGAAAATACTTCTACGTTGACTACATCAGATATCATTCAAATTCTCATTCAGACACTAACCCAGTCTAATATTAAAATCGATATGTTCAACAATCCAGAAACCCTTAAAATTTGCAGTAGATACTTCAAAAAATTCTACAATGGAACTGTAGAAGTGTAGTTTCAATAAACAAGTATAAGGCTTGTTTATTTGCACTCTCTGAGACTTGGCTTAAGCCAGGTTTCCGTTTTAAAATCCACGGATATTCTTGCTTAAGAGATGATAGGTCTGTTGGGTATGGTGGTGCCGCATTACATATCAGAAACACTATCTCTTTCTATCCTCTCTCACTTCCTACCTTTAGTAATTTTTCCGTAGTAGCAGCACAGATTAATAATATTTGTGTAGTTTCTATATATATTCCTTCCGCTACTTCTTCTGCTCCTCACTACTTTAACAGTCTTATCACACGTCTTCCTCGTCCTTTTATAATTTTAGGAGATTTCAACTCCCATAATATTTCTTGGGGATGTTCTATCTCTACATATTGTGGTGAAATGTTGTTAGACATACTTGATTCTCATAATATTTGTATACTTAATTCTGGTACTCCTACCAGACGCACAGGACCAAACGAAAATATTACTGCAATAGATCTTTCTCTTTCTTCGCCAAGTTTAGCTTCACGTATGACATGGCATACGTTATCTAGCTCATATGGAAGTGATTATTTTCCAATTGTTGTTTCATTTCCAACTAATGATTCGCGTTATTTACAAAATTCTTACAGAAAGCCATGTTTGAAATATAAACTCAAAAATGAAAAATTAAGGGATAAATTTATTTGTGCCGTAGACCTTAATATTTGGAATTTACCCAATTTATCGCATGGAGTTAATAATTTTAGCAATTCATTTACAAGTGCACTACTACAAGCTGCAGATGAAACATTCCCTTTGAAAAAGTCACCTAGTCGCCATATCCCTTCTCCACCTTGGTGGGATAAAGAATGTACTGAAATAGTTAAATTAAGAAAAGAGGCTGAGAAACGGTACAACAGGATCCACAAGGATCTGTACTCAGTGCGTTACTTTTTAACCTATATACTCATGACTTGGAATCGTCAGTTCCGAACTCTATTAAGATGCTTCAATATGCTGATGATTTAGTAATATATGCCATGGGTAACACATTTAGTTCATTATGTAGCCGATTATGAAATTCCTTAGATTGTTTAAAACTTTGGATGGATGAAAATGGTCTCAGCATTTCACCTCCTAAAAGTTCGGTAGTCAACCGCGCCAACGTTTACATCCTCCTTTTTCCATATTTTATGATAATCGTCGAATACCAACTAATAACTACCAACTAAAACTGACAGGATTGGCTCATTGTGAATACGTAGTTACTAAATCTGGAAAGCTTCTTAATTTAATGAGATGCCTCTCTGGTGTTTGGTGGGGTGCACATCCGTTTTACAATGCTGCAGTACGAAGTATCCTTGATTACGGAACCTTCTTATTAGAGCCCTGTAATTTATCAGGTCTAAGAAAACTAGATTCTATCCAATCAAAAGCTATGAGAATAATAACTGGAGCCATGAAATCTAGTCCTTTGAATGCATTATAAGTAGAGTGTAACGGACTGTCAATAATTATTTTAATTCTGTTGTTAAAGAAAACAGGCCAGGATGGCATCATATTTATACCGATGCGTCAAAACACAAGTCAGAAGATTTTGTAGGAGTTAATCATGCCCAATATAATATTGTCCAAAAAATAAAATGCCCATCTAACACGTCAGTTTTTACTGCTGAATGTCTTGGCATCGCCAAAGCATTAGAATATGTTTCACTTTGTAAATTTATTAATATTTTAATTTTATGTGATTCCAAGAGTTCTTTACAGGCTCTTTTACGATTTCCCTTGAAATCAAAATCTTTATTCCTATTATATCAGACATTTGAAGTAAACTTTACGAGTGTTCAACAAAAGGTATTTCAGTCACTTTTGTCTGGATTAGGTATGCCACTGTGGCTTAATAGGCAACGAAACAGCCAACACTTGCAAATGAAGCTATGGTATGTGGTGACAAATCCCCCTTTAAAATATATACTCAGGATTTAGCTGTTCTTCCTGGTCTTTATCTCAGGGACTCCTGGGGTAAAGTCTGGGCAGAAAGTGGCCAATTTAAAGGCAAAAATTATTGCGAAATTCAACAAATAATTCCTAACAAGTCATGGTTCTCTGTCATTAAACTTGATAAAATCATTACCACCATATTAATAAGAATGCGCCTTGGACACACCACTTGTCGGGCCCATTTTGCAAGGTTCCATATTATAGATAGTCCACAATGTGAAAGCGGACATGACTTTTGGGATCTGGATCACTTATTCTTTTCCTGTCCTAAATATGACCGAACTTCCTTTTTAGATAGTTTGATATCCATCCGTGTCCCTTTCCCCACTTCTATAAAAACCCTCCTGAGTTCTGTTGATCCCTTATTGTATAGTATACTTTCTAGATATATTTATAGCAATAATATTAAATTGTAAATAATGTAGTACCTAATAGTAGTAGTAATATAGTACCTAATATATTTTATCTGAAAATAATAGTTATCATCTATTTTTTTTTTCAATATATTTATTTACCTTCATTTATCTTAACCATATCAAATATCAAAATTGATGATTCGTTTCCCTACCTTAAAATAAATAAAAACACTTTGAAGAAGAACATACAAGATAACTACCAATGTGAATCGGTAAAAGAAAACTTGAAGATGGCGGATGCATGGAATGTGCGAGCCAAAGTCTCCAAAAAGGAGTGAAATTCAAAAAAAAAAAAAAACAAGTAAGAGCATGTATTTGTTTCGTTTTTGTTTTTTTTTGAGTTTTTTTTTTTTGGCGGGAACGAGTGAACGAAGGAAGGCGCGCTTATACAAAAAAAAATTGTTTAAATTATTGTTCATAGTGCATATATTTTTCATACTTGTAAATTGTTTATCCTGGTTTATAAATATTCGATTTTTGTATATATAAATTGTTAAGTGCGCTTCCCCATCGCCATGGGGAAGCGTACAGGTAAAAGGCCGAAGAACGGCCAGAGCGACGCAGAACCAGCAGACGAACTTCCCCTATCCGAATCCTCGGTATCTGACGCGGAGGTGACTGAACGTCTCATTGTAAGAAGAAAGGATAAAGAGAAGTATACCCCTTATAGAGCGACAAATTATTATAGGTTATACGACGAAAATTCAAATAAGAAGGAATTTATTGTATTTCTCAATCGCAAGCAGGGTGAAGTCAAAATATCAGACAAGGACAGGTTGGGTCTGTCAAATGGAATCAGGAGGCATTGCGTATTGGGTGTGTTGCACCTGAGGTCCGTTAATGCTTTTAAAGTTGGTGTTACCTTTGACCTGCCTAACAATGCGAATGTATTTTTAAAAAATGAAAAGTTACTTAGCGAGTTGGAGATGGTTGCCTCAATTCCGGCTTCTGAAACGGAGGTCACTGGAGTTCTTACTTCTGTTCCCACTGATTACTCCAACAAAAAAATTCATCAATTAATTGCATCGAGTAAAAAAGTTATTGCTGTGAGAAGGTTCATGCGGCGAGTAAAGGACCCACAGGGTGTTGTCTCCTTTGTTCCAACGCAAACTGTTGCAGTCACATTTGCATCAACGTTGTTACCTGAGTATGTAACACTTGATCACTGGAGGCATGAGGTTAATGTATATGTACCCCCTATTAAACAGTGTCTACGCTGTATGAAATTTGGCCATATTGCTAAATTTTGTAGAAACAATGAAGTTTGTTCCATATGTTCTGACAATCACAATTTTAAAATGTGTCCAAAAACTTTAACAAAATGTGCCAACTGTGGTGGAGATCACATAGCTATCTCATCTACCTGTCCTCTGAAAAAACAAAAAATTGAAGAAAACAAAGTGAAGTCCCGTAGTGTTAGATACTCAGATCTCTTCAATGAATCTGCTTTCCCTCAATTAAACTCAAAGTATATTGACACACACCTGAGCAATCTTATAAAATCTGACAAATTTATGAACCTCTTGGTTGAAGCAGTTTTACAAATTTGTACAAATAAAGATAAGTTAACTATAAATTCAAATAGTATTAAGGAAATTCTGAATAACACTTTTAGAAAAAAGACACCTAGTTAATTGTTATTATGGATACATTGAATATAGTGCAGTGGAACGCTCAAAGTATTATTAGTAATAGGCTTATTTTTACAAGGTTTTTATATGAAAATCATATCCATATTGCTATAATTTCGGAAACTTGGTTAAAACCACATCAGTATTTTTTAATAAAAGGCTATAACACAATAAGGAATGATTGTGGTAATAAACACAATGGTGTAGCAATTTTTATTCATAATAATATCACATTTTCTAACATAAATACATATTATGATAGTGCTCTACAAAATGTTTGCATTAAAATTAAAATTAATAACAAAGAACTGAGTATTGTGAGTTTTTACAGTCCTTCCAATTCAAATCCTCCATTTAATAAAAACAATTTAAACAGTTTAATTAAGTCCATTCCAGAGCCAATGATATTTGCAGGTGATTTCAATGCTCATCACATGTTGTGGGGATGTGTTGATACATTGCCTCGAGGTAAAGATGTTTTAGAGCTTATAGATGAGAATGGTCTTGTTATTCTGAATAATGGTCAAGCTACCACAATAGGATCTCCATCTTGGCGTCCTAATGCTCTTGACTTGACTTTGGTAACTCCATCTTTGGCTCTTTTATGTGACTGGTCAGTTATTGACAGTCCTCTGGGCAGTAGTTATCATCTCCCTGTAATAATAAAAATGGCAGTAAGTAGTGATAGTATTAGTTTGCAAAACACATTATGTAATAATCTACATTTGCCCACTCACCCTAATTATAAGCAGGTGAATTGGAATATGTATAGTAACTTAGTTGTTTCTTATTTGGATGATGTTAAATTTGACACTTTATCTTCAATAGATGCTTTTAATTCCTTTTGTAATATTTTACTTTCTGCTGCCAAGCAGTCAATCCCTAGCTGTCTGTTTTCCAAAAGTTCTAATAGTAATAATGCTACTAGTTCTTGTTCACAAAAATCTTTTAAATATCCTTGGTCGCCTTGGTGGAATCAGAGGTGTACAGAAGCAGTTTTAAATGCTAAAAATGGTTACATTAATTTTAAAAACAACTCCACTGATGAAAATTATGTGGAGTTTAAGAGATTGCGGGCTTTAAAAAAACTTATCTTAAAAAGTGAAAGAAGAAATAGCTGGATAGGCTTGTGCAATTCATTTAATCGTTGTACTCCTTTGTCTTCAATTTGGAAATACATGCGCAAATTTAACAAAACTTACATTCCTGACAGTGTGTTGAATGATAGTTGGATTCCAGATTTTCTACAAAAGTATACTTCTGACTTTGTATCAAATGAGTTAACTAACTATGTAAATGTTGTTAATGATAGTAATAAATATTTGATAGAGCCTTTTTCTTTACAAGAACTAAAATCCGCTTTATTTACTAGAAGAGATACATCTTTCGGTCTTGATACCATTCCATATATTTTACTCAAAAAACTTAATTGCCACAGTCTCAACATCTTTTTAAATAATCTTAATCGCCTATGGAAGGAGAATACTATTCCTGCAGAATGGAAAACAGACTGTTTAATCCCAGTTTTAAAGCCAGACAAAAATAAAATGTTACCTGACTCTTACAGACCTATAGCTCTCACGTCTTGTGTTGGGAAGATATTTGAGCAGCTTCTAAAACAACGTCTCGAGTTCTTTATAGAACAAAATTGTCTTTTGCCTAATAATCAGTTTGGTTTTCGCAAAGGTCGGTCTTCTAGGGAGAGTATAGCGCAGTTACAGCTTGATGCGCATCAATGTTTAGCAAGTAATCAGTATCTTTTGTCTGTATTTTTTGACATCTCAGGTGCCTTCAATAGTGTAAATATTGCCGTGCTTTGTGACGAGTTATCAATGTTAGGGATACCAGGTAAAATAATAAATTGGATGCAATCCTTTTTGACTGACAGAAAAGTATATGTAAAATTTAATAAACATTTGTATGGACCACGACTTTCTTCTCTAGGTGTTTGTCAGGGGGGAATATTGTCTCCTTTAATTTTTATTATATACATAAGACGATTGAACCTTATTTTGGGGCCAAATATAGTAAACCTACAGTATGCAGATGACTTAGTCGTCTATGTATCGGGAGTTGATCTGATTAATTTAGCCGCTACTATTAATAAAGCACTTGTAAATTTATATCAATACTTTTCTTATCTTAATTTAAATGTAAATCCAACCAAATCAAAAGTCTTTGTGATTGGTCGTAAACGCATCATATTGCCTCCCATTTTATACAATGGCATTCCACTGCCTATTTCATGTGACATAAAATTTCTAGGTGTAACATTTACTCCAAAACTTTCTTGGAAAAAATATACAGATAGTGTTATAATTAAAGCGAATAAAGCTTATAATGTATTAAAATCTTTGTGTGCAACGTCGTGGGGAGCGGACCCTAAAATATTGTTAATTTTGTATAAATCGCTTATTCGTAGTCATTTTGAATATGGCTTTCATTGTTTCGCCGCAGACAGCAAAATTGTTAATAGTCTGGATAAAATACAAAATAAATGTATGCGTACAATATTGGGTGCACTTAAAACTAGCCCAATAGCTGCTATGCAAATCGAGGCCAACCTTCCTCCTTTGTGTATTAGATTTAGTTATCTTAAAGAAAGATTTATTTTAAAGCTCTATAGCTTGCCGACGAACAATCTTCTTAAGAATCTTATTGCTTATCAATCGTCTTCATTTCCGAGACAGTTGTTTATCTTGCAAGATTTTTCTTCATTTTTTAAATTTCTACAAGATTTAAATATTCATCGGAATAATGATATACTTCCCTGCCATGCAGGTTCTTTTCGATGTAAATATTCTGCAATTAATGTTGTAATAGATCCAAATTTAACTTCAAAAGAGGAGGTTCATGTATTATTGTCAGAATGGTCTAATTGTAAATTTGTTTATACGGATGGCGCAAAAAACAATAATAATGTTTCTTTTGCAATCTACCTTCCTGAAATTAGGAAGGGTATTGGCTTTAAGATTAATAGATATGCCAGTATTTTTACTGCTGAAGCCGTCGCTATTCTTTTTGCTTTAAAGCATATTAAGAAACAAAATCAACTTAATAAGAAGTGGGTAATAGTTAGTGATAGTATGAGTGTGTTAAAAAGTTTGTCAAATAACAAAATGAGTGCTAACATCAATTACATCATTTTTGCTATAAAGGAATTGTGGTTCGAACTATGTTTAATCGATATTAAAGTGGATTTCGTTTGGGTCCCGTCCCATATAGGAGTAGCAGGAAACGAAAGCGCTGATTTTCTAGCTAGAACTATCATTAATATATCCGATCTATCCCTATATCCTGATTGCAAAGATCTAGACATTAACATACCATTTACAGATATAATAAGTAATCTAAAACAGCGTATGACTCTTCTTTGGGGAAGATATTGGTACAATTGTACAGAAGTTGAAAATAAGGCTCATTCGTATACTTTGTTAGATAATCCCGTTAATAGCACACCCTGGTTTTGTAAGTTTAAAAATAACGCTCACAGAAAGTTCTATACTACAATAACACGAATGCGTATTGGTCACTATCGATTGAATTTTCATCTTCATCGCAAAAAAATTGTCTCCTCTCCTTTTTGTGACCATTGTAATAAGCAACAAGATCAGTCTCTGGATCACATCTTTTTTGATTGTTCGTCCTTTGGCATACAGCGCCTTGTGCTGATGGATGAGCTACTGGAAATATATGGTGCACCCAATATAATCCCGCTCTCAGTAATAGATCTATTAAAGGACACATCAACTTATATGTCCTTGTATAAATTTGTATGTAGTACTGTAAATACATTGTAATTTGTAGATACATACGTTGTAAATTTGTTTATAATTATGTAAATACGTTATAACTTGTACATATACAACTAGTAATAGCATAGCGCAATTCGCGAACTAAACAGATAATGTAAATAGGTAGGTATTATTCTAAAAAGTTATGCAAATTACACTGGATTTGACTTTAAGAAAAGGGGAAAATTATTAGAGACTATATTACTGGATTTGGACTTACTAAAAGGAAAATATGGAAAATATTCTTTAGAGAATTATACATTAACGGAAATGGTAAAATAACTGATGACTTTAAGACTGGATTGGATTTGATGAAAGAAACTACTATAAATATTCGCTATCGAATATACATAATTGGAAAAGGAAAATGGAAATAATGTAAGATGAAATGAGAAAACTGGATTGGACTTTTTGTAAAACAAAATAGTGAAAATAATAAATACCAAAGAAATGAAAATACTAACGACAAGGCAGTAAGGCCCCTGGCTATAGCCTGTTCGAAAGAACGAATTAATATAAAAAAAAAAAAATGTATTTGTTTCAGATATAAAAAAAGAAAATAAAACTTGTTTCAATCTTTAGCACCGATCACTACCAATAAAATTAGAATACAAAATACTCTCAGCTTGGTGGTCTACTTTAACACGACATTGGCAAATTTGTGGTACACCTTCCACAGAAGCCACATTAGGAAAAATAGAATAGAAGTACCTAATAGTGATAATGTACATACATTAAAAGTGAGGAATGTACTTCAATAAAAACTGCACTGTAGAGGAATGCCACATATGCAGAAAGCTGTCTGCACCATGGTTGTCATATAATGTGCTTTCTGATACCCTGCCTCTAAGGTCTTAAAGATTTTTCACGTTTTTCTTATATATTATTTTTATGAATGTTATTCTTGTTTGAACTCTAGCTACTATGATTTCAATATATTTTTTTGTCTGGCATTGAATAAATGCCTGGATGGTTTATATTTATATAATATCAGTTCGGATATGTGCTGCTGCAATGAGGTTTTAGGACATTTCTGATTATTTTCCTTCAATAACTGAATAATTTTTTGATTTCAGAATATTTATTATCTCATAAAGAATACAAATTCAATTACTGAGATACTTAACTAACATGATACACATATTGAGCGGCAAATCATAGTGTTTATACTATATATAATTTAAGTCATTATATTTAAAGTTACAATAATTACACAGAGTTACAATAAATACTAATTAGGTAGATACATTAATAACAAAATTGGTGGGTATACATATAAAATAAATGTTTTCAGAAATGAATTTAATACCTACACTATTTTATTATTTGTTATAATGACAGCTATGAGGTTTTTGATATTTGTTTATTAAGGTGTCGTTCATAGTCATAGCCGGAAGCCGTCTAACAAAATAAGTTATGAGAAATCCTTCAAAATGTGGTGTTTTAATGTTTTTTTAAAAACATTTAATGATTGTAATTCTTTAATATCTTTTGGTAGGTTGTTATACAATTTTGCCCCTTCGTACATTTTATTTCTGGTTCCATATTTTGTTCTAGGTTTTATTAAGCAAATATTGAGGGCTTGTCTTGTTAGATATTTTTGAATGTTTATCCGTTTTGTGAATGTAATTTGAAAAAAAATTATTCTTATGAGAATACATGTGTTATATTTATATATTTGATTTAAATTCATTAATTTTGTTTCCCGATATATTTTAACAGTAGGAGTTAGATAGTTGTATCAAAACAAAGTTTTAATAATTTTATTTTGACTTATTTGTAAGCATTTTAAGTTAGTTTTTCCCGCCGTTCCCCAAATTTCTACTAAATATTCTATATGTGGCTTTATTATGGAATTATTATATATATTATATTAAATACCGCACCTTTTTTGGGAGGCTTTGGGCCATTCCATAAAGCGCTTCTGTTAGGGATGTAAGTTTGCTCCGTACACTTTCTATATGCGGCTTCCACTTTAGTTGAGGGTCAAGAATTAATCCCTAGTATTTCTCTTTGTTAATGTTGTTAATAACTTGAATGGGTTGTAATGACCAATTTCTTTATTTTTTGCAGCGAATATAATATAAATTGTTTTGCTTGTATTTATAGTTAATAAATTTGTTTGCAACCATTCATGTAGAAGATCAAGGTCATGTTGTGCTTTTTTTACTATTGTATTTATTGATTGACCCGTGTAGAATAGACTTGTGTCATCAGCGTATAATGTTATATCTCCTTGTAAACCGATTTCATGAATATCATTTATGTAAATTAAAAATAATAACGGTCCAATAATTGAACCTTGTGGAACGCCATAAGTTACTAATTGGGGACTGCTCTGGGTATCTCCTAATTTCTTTATTTGTTATCGATTCGAGAGGTATAACTGAAAGATTACATAGGCCGATCCAGTTATTCCTATGGATTTTAATTTAGTTAAAGTTTTTCAAGGCTAACAGTGTCAAACGCCTTTTTTAAATCGATGAATATACCAAGAATTATATGTTTCTGATCTATGCTGAGTTTCAATGATGTAATTAAATCCATTGCCGCAGTAAGAGTATTTGATTTAGGCCGGAAACCATATTGTTTTTTAAATAAGAAATTTTTTGATGAAAGGCACTCGCTTAAACGATTATGTAAAATTAATTCAAATATTTTTGATAATATGGGTAGTACTGATATTGGTCTGTATTTGTTCGGATTGGATTTACTTCCTGCCTTATGTAATGGACTCACTTTAGCTATTTTTAAAGAATCGGTGAAATGGCCGTCAGTAAAGCACTTATTTATACAATGAGTGAGACTTTCTACTATTACAGATTTTACGCATTTTATGGTTTTAGTTGTAATTTTGTCTGTACCAGAACTTGTGTTTGAGTCCAAATTATTTATTATTTTTTCTACCTCGTTTACAGTGGCAAGTTTCAGTTTACATAGGGCTGAGTCATTTTGTAAAATATTATCAGCTGTTAAAATCTGTTGAGTTGTATGATATTTTTGAGGAATTTGGCCGGCTAGCTCAGCTCCAATATTAGAAAAAAAAATATTAAAATATTCGCAAATATCTTTACTTTCTGTAATAGGGCCAGAAGGAGTATCTAGTTTTGCAGGTGTTATTAGGTGTTTTTTTTATTTTATTATGTGCTAAATGAAAAATTTCCACATCAAAACATATTTACCCTTAATGTCCACTCCCATATTATGGTCATTTTATTATATTTTATTAGCTCGACAGGCTTTATAGTTTCTTGACATTTTTTAATTTACAGTCACGGACGAGAAAAAAAAGACTGCGTGTCACCTTACAAAACAGTGAGAAACAAAGGACTCCGTGTCACTTTACATAGCAGTAAGGCACCAAAACAAGCCGATAAACGTGTAAATACATAGCCCCACGCATCCGCGTATTACACTAATACAAGCCGATCGGCCGCCATTATGAGATTTGCCATCGTCTGTGACAGATCCGTTTGCGTTGCAATAAAATATTTTAAAAGTGCCGTCGGGCGTTGTGCAAAAGTGTAAAAACAGTAATATAAAAGTATTTGTGGATATATGATTATTTAAGGTATACCCCCTACCATACTGGTATAACCGCACACACACTAACATACATACTTATAGTCCTAGAGTCCTTCTTTTTTTATTAATCCGGGCTTACAGTGCAATAAGAATCTTTTGGTATGTGCCCAAATTCAGAACTAACACTGCTATCTTAAACAGTTTCAATTTTTACGTTATACTTTTTGTTGTCATACTGTGGAATATGGATGATTGATTACCTGTTGAAAGAGATAAATATTGAATGTTAATTTATGATAATATTCCATGCATCTTTTCACTCAATTACATTTTTGAAATATCTAAATTACAATGTGAAACATAATTTTATATTATACAGATTTTTTACATTTTATAAAAGTTCTTGTAGATCGTTGTAACATTGATCGATGTTTTAATAATAGTATATTTTTTTAAATAAGTTATTGATAAGTAAACATTATAAGTATATAGGTACCTAAATTATGGGATTTAGATCTAACTATATACGAGCTTATATAGGCGTGTGATGATGAAGCTAAACAAGCTAATATATAGGTATTCCAGTTTTCAGACAAGAAATATTCCTAAAAATATTATCAGTTTGTGTGCCTTCTCGCGTAGTTGGACAAGGTGATAATGACGTCCTGTATCCAACGTTCAAGGTTCCAAAGGTAAATTACGGTTTACGATTTATGACGTATTAAACCAAACCAAATTTCGGTGGAAGTTTGCATGGTAATGTACATCACATATTTTTTTTAGTTTTATCATTCTCGTCTTTTGGAAGTTTCAGGGGGGGACAAATTTACTACTTTGGAAGTGTCTCGCGCAGACTAATGGTACTAGAAAAAAGGGAACCCCCAAAATTTATAATATCTTAATGCGGCTTACAGAATCCACCTACTTACCATACAGTATAGTTCTTATAGTTTCGTAACTATCATTCATTCCATAATTTGGCTCGACATTCTCTATACAGTGCCGAATTTTCAACTGGGTAATGCGTGGAATGCGCGTTTGTTGTCACAAATTAATCAGATCAATATCACTCTATTCAAAGAAATGACACTTCTGAATGAAAAAAGTTATATATATCATTTACCGCGACTTCGAAAAAAAAGGTTGAGCTTTAGAGAGAAGAAATTCAATATTTCTTGCCACTTCTTCTCTAATTTTCTTTGAATCAATATTTACAGCTTCATCGTTTCGCAAATTATATTTATGCAAATACGTGTAGCAAAAATACTCAAACGTCAAATTTATGTTCGGCAAAGCTCCTGTGATTCCGCTGATGTGGCATGACAATGTGGGCGGTTGTGATCACCTAACATGAGGTGACCGTAGGGGTGTTTGTGCTCTCTTCCATAAAAAAAGTTAGGCAGGTCCAATTACGTCCAATCACGAAAGAGGTCACTCGTTGAATCCAACTTGGATGGGCAGCGTTCGGGAAGTTTCGTGAAATCTTCTCGTGCCAAATACCACAGTGTCTGAAGACGAAGGTTTTCAACCAGTGTGTGTTGCCAGTGATGACAAGGAACGCAGACCTGGTCGCTAACTATGGACTTGATGAAAGAGCTCATAGTCGCTCAGAAGGCAATGGAGAGGGCTCTGCTCGATTCCCTGCGAGATTGAATCAAATGAGGAGATCCGTACAAGAATCGAAGTTACCCACACAGCCCAAATGATTGCGAAACTGAAATGGCAGTGGGCAGGGTACATAGTTCGACGGACAGATGGCCGTTGGGGGCAGTAAAGTTCTCGAATGGCTACCGCGTACCGGAAGACGCATTGTTGGTAGGCCTCCCTCAAGATGGATGGATGATCTGATCAAGATCGCCGGAATACGTACGGATGAAGGTATCGCAGGACCGATCATCGTGGAGATATTTGGGGGAGGCTTTTGTCCAGCAGTAAATATCCTCCGGCTGATATGATAATGATCAGATTAAAAATGACAATCTCCTAGGTTTATGCTTAAGTGACAGAAAACCATTTTTTATGAATGAACATGTCTCACAACCTCAAACCATCAATCAGAAATGTATTTATATGACATTTCTCGTAAAAACTAAATTTTTAAGAAATTAAAAACTCTATTGATCTATATTCTGTTCAAGAGTTAATTCTACAAAAAGATGTCAGGAAATATTTTATTATATGGAGTAGGTGGACAAACGATCGAAACCTGATCTCTGCAGCGCACTCTCTTGAAACACGAGTGGAGTCACAGGAGCGTAACCGGCCTTTAATCATGAAAGTGCTTATTTCAAGATTTCGTCAGGGAAACATTGCGTTAGGAAGTTCATACCAGTTGTATACGTGTAAGTTACTTAAAAACCGCACTAGTGAGGTATGCCACACATCTTGTAAGGCATGATACTGACAGGCGTGCATTTATTGTACAGGCAATTAGGCCGTGCCTACCTCGTTATAATAACCTAAATAAACATAGCACTAGTGCTAAAGCTCAGAATACAGAACAAAGCAGAAGCCGTCATCACGCTCAAAGTTGAGGCGGTGTAAACCACCCCAAGACGGCGAGATTCGTTAACTTGTCAATTAGTCAATGGCCGACGCGCGTATTGTTTGCATCTAGTTACCTTAGTCAGTTTTTATGTAATTTTACCCCAAAAGCGGTAATGATATGGTGCCTGGTCACACTACGCGGGTGGGGGGAGGGGAAATGTGATTGAACACTTCTGGTTTATTCTGTATTCTGAGTGTTAGAGTTTTGGTTCCGTTATATAACCAAACTTCTATTCCTAACGATACCAGACACCTACGGTAAGCAATCTTTGCATATTCCAAAGGTCAACTACGACTAGTTAGATCCAGAATGCCTACCTTGCTAGAACACCAATTTATGCTCCTTAGATAGTAGAACCTATTCGGCGACACAATTCAGGTAAAATAAATTTTAGGAACACTAGATGACAATGCGTTTCATTGTTCAACGTAATCCCAAGCGTTTAACCCGTTCACAGAAAAAGGTCAAGCAGCCTTATATAAATGGTTTATGCTGACAGTTCAGTGCACCAGACCTTAGAGAGGAGCGATACTTACTCCAAATTTGGTCGGACCTGAACTTGACAATACACTCTCTAAGAAACTTTAAACACGTCTCTCAAGATTGTAGGTACGGCAATTTAGAAAAACCTATTTATGATTTAAATAACAGATAAGCTTTGAATTGTTTACATGAATTGAAGAGCAAACAGTTGTGATATTCATCATCTTCGTAAAAAAACCATTGTTATCAACAACCACCAATTTTGTTATTTTTACAAAAACAAACTACCACTGCGACAATAGATCAAAGTTTGTAAGTCTTTGCATAACTCTCCTCTTGGCAGGCTTTTTCTTATCCTTTTCTTTATCAGATTCCTTTGCCATATCGTGTGGGGATTTTTCTTTTTTTGTCGGTTTCTTTTCTGTGTCTTGATTTTTTTTAATCTCACAGTCCATATCAAATGGACATTCATCAGCTCCATAGATGGGCATCATAATAACAGGAATGTAATTAGATCCACCAACATTCTGCAAGTAATTAAAAATCATCACAAATTATATGTGTCTATACGAATTAAATTCAATAATCGTAATAAAAATTCAAAAATAATGAAAAAATTAAAGTATTCTTGAGTGTATAAATGGATCACTTGCCTCGGATATACCTATTTAGTGTTTTGTTGTGGGTTTTTTAGGGTCACTCTCAGTGTACAATTATTTGCGGTTGGCATTACACATGAGGACTGTGCTTTGTATAACACAAGGGATTTTTTTATCTTTCACAGTTATTTTGTAAATTATTGTCTATGCACCGAAGACTCTTGAAACATTAAAATGTAGGTAAATGCCAAGAATTGTCAAACTAGTGGCTAGATACTGATATTATAGTCACATGTATTCTTCATGTGACCAATAACCACGCTTAGTAGCTGACTAGCAGCATCTATGTATTATTTTACTGGTTTTGTAATCTAAAGGATTTTGATTCGAAACGGTACTTGCCATCTTTTCTGAATTACACTGTCCACAATAACTTTGAGCGGCTGAAACTGCTCTAGACTTGACTAAATGTTGAACCACTGCTCTCAAACGTTCTTCGTCTAAACAATCCGGCTTACGGTTTTCCCACTGTCCAGCAGAATTCATCTGTACTAATACAGGCGCTGACATGTCTAAAGCATCAAATCCAGGTCTCTGTAAAGGACTTTAAAATTTATTTTGATAATAATAACTGTATTTTTGCAAAAGTCTTTTTTGTATACAACAAATTGTAATACTCACACATTGGCTAATTTTGAGATTAATTGTTTATCAGTCATATTCAGATCATTTATCGAAAATATTTTTAATAAATTTTAAAAACTTGTTTTTCTACTTCTGAATTTATTCTTCTGTCATTGATCGCGAAACAAATTTTGAAAGACAGATGCTATATTTCTTTTTTAATTGATAAGTAAAAAATCGCACAAATGAGTCAAAATAGGATTAGGTATTTTATGCCTTCAGAAAAGAGAATTTAAACACTACGTTTAGTGTGCCTTCAGTGTGCTTCAGCAGAGATGGACTTTCAGCGCTAGTTAATGGATATGCTAATTAATGTGGACTAGTGAGTGGCTTTATTGTATAAGATGTCGGTTAGATGGTTTTCTGCCTCGAACTGGTCTCACCACCCGTGTAGGTATCGAAATCGTAAGTACGTGCGGCGGCCTCTACAGAGTAGGCCAGCCAGTAGGGACTCACGCGCGACAACGAAACGAAAGAATATTGATTTAAAATTACGATAACATACCTATTTGTATTATAGAAAAACCTGAACTATTTTTATAACATGACCTTAAACTAGGTAGGTACAGTTATAGGAAAGAAGTCAACCCGAATGTAGTAAAAAGAGGTAAGTGTCACGCGATAGAAAGAGAGGCAACTAATAGGTGAATAAAAATGTAGGTAGCGCTGTGCGATCTGAATTACATCATATTGACTATTGTATGACCGCAAGAGACCCTATTTCTTTAATTGATTTTGGTATTATTATACATTTATACTTATGTCTCAAAATGACAAACCGACTGCGATGCCGCTCATTATTTTGGATTTTTTTAGAATCCTGAACAGCACCATCAGCCGATAGGTAGACTTCAGCTCATCTCGTCACTTTTACTCATTAAAATTAAACATCTCTATATATTTATACATATTATAAGGACGGCTGATAGCGGAACGGGAAGTGTGCTTAAAGACAAATGTAAGTTAGCACACCTTTCACCTTAGTCGTCCGAATCAAATCTGAACTGAATAAATGTTTTACATTGCTGCTCATTGACCAAGTATATTTTAAGCAACTGGAGTAAATGCCGCAATGTATAGATATAGCAGTCGAAGATTATTATGGTGTAATTTGTGACATTTTTACTTATTTCAAATTTATATTCTAATTGTTTAGAACATAAGACGGGCGTTCATTTAAGTACCTACCTTTGGTAGGTACACTAGTTTCATTTAATCTTTGGAATTAACCGGTTAATAACTGTCTTAAAATCACAAAATAACAGACACAAAGCGAATTCAGCCGTAAGTTTTAATTTTCTATCCCTACTTATTTCGCTCTTCTCTGATTCCGCACATAAATGAAACAACCGTGCAGTAACATAAATATTTTATTTTAGTATTACGTGTTTTCGTTGTCTTCACGGGTTGTCTTCGTTTGACATGCATCTAATTAGATCGATGTTTCGTGCAAAGCGCACGACTTATTCGCTCGATATGTCGCAACTGTTGCACTTGTCGCATGAGAAGTCGCACATGTGAATCGCGCAACGCACGCACTTCTACATCACTCGTATAACTCTTCTTGTACCGCCTTTTGCACGTCTCGGCTAAGAAATTTGGATATTAGGTATATATTTTTATAAACATGGATATAAAATATAATAAACACAAGTCACAATAATTATTTTTAACCTCAAGAATAATACCCAGTTGTACTCTTACGTGATCAGTTATCATATTAACCATAAGTAAACTGTTAATAGACCAGTACAGAAGCTTTTGAAAATGATAAAAAGTGAAAAAATAATAACAGTAACTAGGATGTAACCTTTTGGAAACGGAAGAGAATACAATATAAATGAAAGGAAAAATATATAACAGGTGATCTGAGGTTGTGAAGTGGAAAAGACCCCCCCCTTTTCCTCTTAGGGTATAATACGATTTTTCTCGATTTCCGGCAAAACTACAAGTCCTATGGAAAAAAGTTATATGGCAAAGTTGTAAGTAGCTTTTGGTTTAAAATTTCTTTCACATAACCACAAAAATTGTGAAATATTAAAAAAAATAAGTTTTTGGTTTTTTTATTTTTATCTTTAAATAAAAGTTTTAATGTCCCACATACACTGTAATTTATTTGAATTGAAATTTGTATTTTTTCACCTTATTTTGACTTTAATATCGAATCCCGTCAAAATCAGCCTCAAAAAATTGGTGTACTTTCTGTTTAGTGAAATCTCTACTTTCCAATGGTGTAAAAAATATAAATTACAATGGTAAATGTTCGGAAAATTCAAGCCCATCAAAAGGCACTTCATAAAGAATTCATACCTGTTTTTTCGTAACAGCACAAATAGGATGACAATTAATCAATAATAATGAAAAAAAAGGATAATATAACTAAGATAACTAGACCACACTAAGAAATTCGGCGCACGGCGAGCATTTGCTTCTAAAGTATACTGTAGGAACATCTGATTAACGTGTTCCATTTCTAAATAATAAAATATTCTAACACTTTTTTTTAATCTAATCCTAATTCAAGGTTTACCAGCCAGTATTTATTTATTGTTTCCAAAGAGTTGGCACTTCAATCTTACTGTTTATTGAAACGCCCATCGGTATTTGTTACCTCAGGAATTTTGATGGGCTTAGACGAAGAGTCAATATTCCGATCCAGTTGCAAGGATTCGGGTCACTATAGATCTGAAGTGCAGGTATATTTGTTTTACTTTTATAAAACGCATTTATTTTCTCAAAATTGATTCCTTTATAATTCTTTTTGATGTCATTTATAATATGCTAGATACTACTACCTCTACGGAAGCAAATGGCGCAAAATTTATGACCATTATTAATGCGATTGGAACTAAATATCAGCTTGAAGAAAATAACATAATATCGTAAATTATATCCCCATTTTTGAAGTAAGGAAAAATAGCTTCGTCCACCACAATAGTTAGTAGTCCATAAAGTTAATCTATCTTTTAAATGGAAATATAGATGCTTTTATACTTTTTTTATGAAAGAGAAGGATAAACGAGCGTACACCACCTGATGTTAAGCATTCACCGCCGCCAACATTATCTTTGATACACCAGAAGAATTACAGGACGTTCCAGAAATATACAGCTACATACTTAACAAAGATGCCGTCGACTTGATTCTAACACTTTCGGCATAACACAAAGAGCAACACTATATCGAGATATCTTAGAAAGTACCATTAGACTCACAATTACGCTTCAACTTTCGACTGCTATCTGCTTTCCTGAAAACAGCACAGAACTTTATATTGTGACGTAGTGCTTCATGAAGGGCACAAATAATCTAATGGAAAGTAGTCACCATCAAGTTATTATTTCTAATCATCCTTTTTATTTAGCATTTCAATAAAAAAGTAGACCTACTATAAAAAAAAATGCTACACTCAATTAACATTATTAAATAATAATAATAATAATAAATCTTTATTTGTTGCAAAAAAAATACAATTTTGCTTAAAATTACCCTCGACCCCCAAACTAGGACAGCCCGTGACATGGGGGTAAAATATCATTTTACTTAATTTAATTATTATTTACATATCAATTTACTATCATTGTGTATATATACATATTTGTTTGACTTGTTATTAATTATTATTTGTACGCCACAGCATGCGGGCAATGAATGGAGGACTTTTATTGTGATTTGTAACATCTTATGTATACCCATGACTACAAATAAACGATCTTATCTTATCTTAAAACGAATCGTAGCGATATCCAGTCCTGATTTTCTTGTTATAACACTGACATTTCAGAAACTAGAGTACTACACCTTCACCGGCAAGTTTAGAGAATATCAGTGTCACCTTCACGCTGCCGACTCCGCGCCTTTCACGCGTCTTCACTTTTGAGCACTCGGAAGTCATTGGCGCCATTTTGCACTACTCCACTTGTGCTAATTCTTTGATAACTTACATTCGCTTAGTCTTTTTTATGGAAAATAAGGATAAAAGAGCGTACGTGTCACATGGTGTTAAGTGATAACCGCCACCAACATTCTCTTGCAACAATAAGTCTCATTAATATCCATCGTTTACATATTATCCACATCAACACCCACCCAGTATATACAACCCACTACATCGCGTTATCTCGCAGATTAGATTAGATTGGTGTTTCCTTACACCCTTAGTGGATAGCCAGGTTCAAAGTTCAAGTCTCGCAGCCCGCAGGACACCCTCATGCCTGTACTGCTAACATCTTTGCTGAATCTTATCACGCGCCACACTCAATGGTGAAAAAAAAAATACTCCCAGTTATTGAGATGTCTCGAAAAACCTCACCACCATATTCTTACTTTCGTAACTTCTCAATTTGTTCCAAAACTATGCTAAAGAACTGAATTGAAGTAAGGAGTCTTAGGCATACTCCTGGTTTTCAAAAGGCTCATCAAAATTATGTTTAACTAGCATTAAGCTACTGACCGATATAAATTTAACAGGACGCGGACCAAATTATTTTGATTTGCCATTTAATTTGAATGTACTTTTGGCTGTTCTCATATAATTGTTCAGTATACGGTTCAAAAGTTCATTCAATACTGTCGAATATGCCATGGACCTTTGTTTCAGATATGTTAATGTTATGTCAATGATATTAAAGAATTAAATTTCATTGAGATATGTCTCAAAATTCCGCGAAGTTACAACTACGGGTTTTTGCTTTTTAAGCCTGTTACTTCAAGAGGGGAATATTTACGGAAACGGTAATATAAGCCTTTGAAATTGTTTATAAAGTAAGTCCCATGTCCTGTTTTACTTAAAATATACAGCTTGGCAGTCAAAAACGGTAATTAGTAATATACCTAATAATCTTGGTAGAATAGTCGCCATATACTAAATCACCTTTCTACAGTAATTGTGTTTCGAACGTAATTTAAATTCTGACCTCATACGAGTGCAGTGAGCTTGCGTGGCGACCGAGCGATAGTCAGCCATAAGCGATGTAGTGCTACACCTAGCTGATGACTTCGTTAATTTCTGCCTCCGCCGCTTACTGACCACTCCATGCCAGCGGTGAGTAAACTTCACCCTTAAAAATGGCAAGCTTATTGGCAATATTACATAAAAATAAATAAAAATAAACTGGGTAAAAAAAAAACAACTTCAAAAACTCAAGAGTATAAAATAACTTAATAGAGACTTAATTTAATACACCTCTTATGCAAATCTTAACCTTAAATTTTAATAAAATATTATTATTTTTATGTGCTACCTATGATATGACAGGGTTAAAGTCGGAGCTTGCTCTCTTGGGTTGTTTGGTTCTTGACGAAGCTACCCTGCTCAAAGTCACGCGTGCCGAGTGTAGGTACCTAGTGTGTAGGTACATTTGGCTTGGCACCGACTTCAAAACTATCAATACATACAAATAATAGTATTTTATCAAAATTAAAAAGTCGGTTAAAAGATATCACGTGCCACTGCACAAAAGTACGCGGTAGGTAATCATTTTAGGTCCCCTTTTGTTTCTTACTTTAAATTACGCTGTATAATTGAAATATTTTTTCTATTCTGTTTCTAACTAACTACAGATGGCATAATTATAATTGCATTCTATAATAAACATCGTTGTGGTATCCAGAACGAAATAACGAATCATGCGTATCCTATAACATGGTTCGTCAAGCTCACTAAAATGGAATAGGTTGCGGCGGGGTCGTGTGCCGGGTCGTCCTTCCATGTTTCAACTTGTGAACGGGTGCTGTTTATGGTGCCAGGTCGACCTGTATATTGTACCTATTTGTTGGATGCGATTACTAATTATCACAGTCATCACGACCATCATATTCACGAAGCATCCTTACACAAACGACGAATTCAAGCTCTAAAGATTGATGCATCCAATATAGGATAATTTATATTTATACAGTTTATTCTTTAGTACTTTTTACGACTATTTGATTTTTAAAACGCTTTTAACTTTGAACATGATTAAATTATTGGATGAAGCAACTTTATAATAAATAGTCTATTTGATTTAAAAGATTGGTCGTTGAGTTTCTTGTATATTCTTCTGACGAGCTCTTCTTTTTCTGAACATGAAGTAGATTCAGAAATTAAAATAACTTAAAAATTTATAGTGACGATTCGAAAGCGTTCAGTTTAAGACTAATTGAATAAAGTTTATTTTACTTTGAATTTAAAATTTCCCGCTACGGTATCGCCTTCTTGTGATTTATTATTTATTACTTATCGAGTTACAAGATATAAAAGCGGCAGAAATCGATAATTAGCATTGCTGCCAAAATAGTTTTGTAATATTCATTAAAAAAAAACTTAACCAAGGCGAGGTAAAAAAAAATATTTATTTAATAAAGTCGCCTCAAAATGTATCGTCATCATGATTAAAGCCAAAAAAAAATGCCTGAAACACTAAGGAACCAACCGTTTCATTGCGTTACATCTATAGCGAGGACGGCACACCCGAGGAGGACTGGCCGCTCGATGCGCCCCATAATTTACCACCTGGGGCTTGCTGGTCTCGTCTTTAAGAAGCTCACTAACGTTGAGCCTAATCATTGATTTATCTTTCGTTTCCTGTATAGTAAAAAAAACTTAAAGGAACACCCACTCTATGAAGATTATTTTTTATAGATGAAAAGGACAAACAAGCCTGGTACAGATCATGCCGCCTACACTCTCTTGCAACACCAGAGAAGACACTCGAGTGTCGCCAGCCATTAGTATCTCGAAAACAGCAGTGCAGATAGTTCTATTCAAGAATTCTATATTTACAGTAACCAGATATATAATGCAGCCAACGCAAGATAAACATATACCCACAAACCTGTAAGAAAACTGGCTCAATGGGCTGAATTTCCATGAGACCGAAAATTTTATACAATAAAACATCTTATCAAATATAAACAAATTATAATAACATATCTAAACACTATCACACCCTATTACACCCACACACACACACAAACACACACACACACCTTTGTTTGTAACTTGTAATACTATTATTAATTATTGTAATGTTTGGGACATAAAGTTATTAAAAAGTTACATTTTTTGTTTTATGCCTGTATTCTCCTGATGCGTCCATGGTTTCGAAGGCCGAGGTGAGATTGTCCGCAATTGTGGCGATAGTAGTGGCAGTATTAACGGAACTAGCAGTAGCAGCAGCGGCAGGAGTAACTGCTGTGGCTGGAGTAATTGTAGTGGTCGTTTCGTGAGATATACGCGGTGGTGGGACAGGAACCAGAAACAAGGGCTCGAGTGGTGGCCTACTAGTGAAAGAAGCCTTTGATGGCAGCAACCTGCAATACATATACACATAGCTATTTACTATGTTCATCTAAATCTATTTTGTAGCAACCTATATCTGACAGCACTTCTCAAAGTTCATCGATCAAAATCGATTATTAAGTGACATAACCTTTATAGCACATTACTTGAGCGGCCAGTGCAAGAGACAATGGTGGACAAAAGCGTAAATGTGCGCCGAGGAGATACACATTCGAAAGTCCACCAATGTCTAGTGGTGACTAAGGCCTGTATCTGAACAACTTATTATTTTTTAAAGTGATAACCTTCTAGGATTAATTACATAAATAAATTTTGAAAACAAAATTTATGAACAATGACTCGAACCCACGAGTGACGTGTTCCTGACAAATCTTGTTCAACTCTCAGGTTGTGTTTTCTGATAAAGTAGATCCTGTAGATGAAGCATCGTTCATAAATTACGTTTTCAAATGTTATTTGTGTAAGGCTTGTATTGTACTTTTTTAAAATAATTCGCATCTGATGAGGCCGGTACTTTTTGACAGTCTTCTTTTCGTGAAAATCTGAGGATGCAAAGTCCGGACCATATGGTGGATGCTTCAATGGGTGTAGTTTGACGTTATTAAGATGAAAGACTACACCCTCTTTTTTAAATTAAATTATTCTCAATTTCTTGCTTGAGTCTCTTCAGCTGTAGAGATTTTGCTTTCATTGAGTTTGTCTGGCAACACCATTTATTTTCCGGACTCTCAAATAGAATAAACTGATTTGCTGTCAAATTGTCCTTTATTTACAAAAAAGGAATGCAGCGGCAACAGGGCTACAAGAGCAGGCTGCATCTTTGATTTCAAAATTCCTGGCTTGAAACCTTGAGCCAATTTTGTGCAACTCTTACGGATGCTGTGTTAAGTCCATAAACATGTTTATATAATTTTTTTTTACGTATTTTTGTAATGAAACTTCAAAATGTACCGAATTTCTTCGTAAGGGTCACTTATTTCGGCGGACAGAAAAACAATTGAAAATAAGCGGGAAATATTTCCATTGGGAAGAAATTTAAAGGAAAACAAAAATCAAACAAATTGTACTACAACGCTTAACCTATAAAATACAAAGAAACCCTGCCTTAACTTAATATACCTAGGTTGTTTACCGGGAAGTATAATAATAATAATAATAATAAATCTTTTACTTATGGTAACAAGCACACATAATTTAGATTTTTACGTTGACAGCCGCATTAGTCTCTGGGACTGTGTGGCAGTCATCAGCGCTCAGACTCCAGACAATTTTGATTATGCTTATGCCTACAATAATAAATGTGTGTGTATATTTATGTGGGTTTACTCTCAGTGTATTTAGAAAGTTTGTTTTTACAGTCATTGTATGACAAAGGGTATAAATTAAGGATTTTGTTATAAATTAAGTATCATTCGAATTATTTTCGAACTTACGGCTCATAATCGCGTTGATCGTCTGGACCGATAGAGTGAGCTTCGAGTGTCGGTAGAGCGGTTTCCTGCGAGTGATGAAGACTCCTTATCAAGTTCGCTGTCACATCACCTATCTCCCATCTGTATCAGTTTATCATCAATCAAGTGATTCGGTTGTGCGGCCTTCGAATATATTAATTTCAGACACAAGGTGCCCTTACTGTTATAATAAATCATGCGTGATCTAAAGCAGATGCGTGTTGCTATTCACTTAAAGGCACGTAAGGCCCGTAAATGTAACAGAGAGAGCTATTACACCATTTACCATAGACTTACGATATAGTATTTGATAGAAGTAGTAAACACTCACGCACGATTGGCGTTAGCTTCTTAGAACTTAAAATAAAATTGGCCACGCATTCGTGTACAGGTAATTAGGTGTGCACTATACATATATATATATATATATATATATGTGTGTGTGTGTGTGTGTGTGTGTGTATGTGTGTGTAAAAATCTCCAAAAATATAAATATATACTGATTTACCTGGATGATTTTTTACCATTTTTATTAATATAAGACGAGATTTTAAGAATAATATAAGACTATTGAATTTAGGTTTAATGTCAATTACATAGCTACTACATTCTTAACAATTATTAATTTATTATATTTATTATAATTACAACAGGTATGAGTTTTTAAGTGATATCCCTTCTGGAATTAAACATACAAATTTGATTTTTAAAGGGTCCCAATATGGCATCGTGGCTGCCGTTAAATCCGTACTAAAACAATATTTGAGCTAATAGTTGAGGAGTTAATAGTAACGGCATGTGAATTTCACAAAGATGCATCTTGTGCAAAGGTGTCTACTTCCAAACATTTGATAACGTTAACCATAATAGCTGGATAAAGAAACAAAGAAAAAGTGCCAAAGTTTGAGAATCACTGGTATTTCTATAGTTACTTACAAAACAAGTTACAAGCAAAACGTTCCCTTACAATGCCCCGTGCAAGATTCTGTCAAACCCCAAAATTTTGAGAGGCATTGAAATTGTTCGTATCACTTGACTGTTGGGTGAAGATGTTAAGTCCCATTACATCAGTACTTTCAATAGCATCGGCGAACTTCAAGCAGAAAAACAAATAGTGCTTGGACAATTATATTTAAGTATTATCCTTAACCTAAATGAATAAAGATTTTATTTCATTTGACAATTCCGCTTCGCAGCAGAAAAGGTCACCTCTGTGGTATCCATTTAGCTAGAATTCCGCGCAAAGAAGCTTTCCTAGTGAAAAGAAAATAATCGTGTCGTACATACCGTTCTTATTAACAATAAATAAATATCTTTTGGGGAATATCTTAGATGGGAATGTGAAAATTATCTTTCAACCTATCAAGGAGTGTTGGGGATTTCAAAATAAAGTGAACAATTAGAATCAACTTGATTGATTTTTTATACTTCACTAGAAGGAAATGTGGAGGTAGTTAAGTAATGTGGACATATTGGATGAACAGAATCCACAGCACAAATTTTGGTTTGAGTTGAGAGTCGATGGAGTTGTTAGGAAAGGCTTATGTAGGCGTACATTTCAGGAATCTGTGATATACTGAAATGGGCCACTACAATCGCGCCCAGAAGAAGAGAACTTGTATGAAAGGGTATATGTAGTATCAATTTGAAAGTTAGATTGAGAAACAATAAGATAAGAGAGTTTGATGATGTAGAGAGGGTAGATGGAAGTAAAGAACATTGTCTGCGAAACTTTTGCATAACAAAGGTGGATGGAAATATTGGGAAAGGTCGTAATCTCTGCCTAACCTTTGGGGAGACAGCGTGATTATATGTATATATTTCTCTTAATCCGATCACTATTCTAAATATTGTATTGAACGACGTAAAAATAATCTTACCTGTTAGGTAAAGAATGGGATGGTTTCCAACGTCCGACGTTACTGTCTGTACAAAATAATAATCTCTATATAAAACTGTTGATGGGCAAACACTATATATCCAAATAATAATATTAATTGATATACTTTAGTCACCAAAATTCGTTAATCAGCCCAGGGAAAATCAGTAAGTGACCTTTGTAATATTACAGATGTCCTTGTTCAGAGGGTCAAACTTGTTTTTATATTTTTGTAAGTTACTAAAGCACCAGCATAAAAGAGAAAATAATAACGTTTTTATTTAGTTTCTAGATTTGTGAACAGAGGTTCAATGCTCCGACGGAATATTCTCGAAAAGCCCATTGATTATTCTATTAAATCTAAAGTATATGTAATATATTTGAATACAAATGTTTGATCACTTTTTTCCAAATAAAATACAACTTTCAATAATTCCATTTGATTGTTTATGGCATAATGAATCGTCATCTTTGTATTAGACATGTTGACAGTAGAGATTTATTTATATTAGATATTAGGCTTTCATTGAGTTCGTATGGCACCATCATATCCAGACTTTCTCAAATGGAATAAACTGGTTTGTTGTCAAATTGTATGCTGATAGTCGGCCCTATAACGCAGTAGAGTGGTTCTGCGTTATAAGGGTACTGCAGTATAACATCGTTTTTACAATTCGTAACAAATATTTCCAACTGTTTGCCTAGTTTTACTATTTTATTAAGGTTTTTAATACATAAATTTAATAAAATAATTTTGCCATGCCCGTGTTATAAGGGCGATTGTAATTGCGTAATATGACAACACGGTATAAGGGATATTACTGTATTAATATTTACAAAATAGAAATGTAGCCGCAACCGGGCTACAAGAGTGGGCTGCATCTTTGATATCAAAATTCCTGGCTCAAGCCAAGGTTTCAAAACCTTAAACCTATTTTGTGCTAGTCATGCGTGCATTGTGTTAAGTCCATAAACGATTTTCTGTTTTTAAAAATTGCACTTGTGGATGTAGGAAATTTTGTACATGGTAGAAAAATGAATCATTTATGGTCATAGACGATAATACACCTACCACTTAAGATTCAGTGCAGAAAATAAAAATAAATCAATCTGTAAATGTTTTATGATATAAAATCATACTCACAATGTATGTACGAAACCTTTGTAGAAATACCAGTTTCCTCGGTGATATTAAATGCTGATTTACTATCAACGTATGCTGCCACAATGCCCAAAGTATCAGCTTTCCTGCAAGACACAATGATTAGGCCACAATAATTTTAGGGCAGACCATTGCGTGTTTCCTACTGGCCTCCTAAGTGATTATCTGTTATGAATTAGGACTTAGGTATTCAGCTGTGGAGTCTTAGAAGCTTACTAGAATTAGTTACAAGCAATCCTTTATTGAAAATAACTCTTTAGAGCAAAAAGGAGACGAATTTTGTGGACGTATATTAAATTTTCATAAATGTACAATGGACAGTCATAATATTTATTTCTTTAAATTTTTCCTTGAGTGACTGACTATAACCAAGCTGAAATATAGCACAAACCGCATGATCCCACGGCAAAATACGTCATGATGCTGTGAAAATAACTAAAGCACACTAATCTAGCGTTGGCAACATTCGTGTACTCTTTACTCTTTCTAACGGCGTATGCAGCAGAGCTGTGTCTATCTGCTAGTTGGGCAATATGTGAACTCCACTGCAGCTTTTTATCTACCGTGCTATTCAAGAAGACTGTAGTGTCCGCAAGTTTCAATCTCTGGTCATTTATAAGTACGTTGGTTTGTATCACCGCATGTTTGGTGTAATAAGCCGTAAACACTTTGTTTTTTACTGTTTAATTGAAGATTATTCATCTCAAACCAACGCACTATCTTTGAGAGTGAATTATTTTCCTCGTCATATATATCTGAACGTCGCTTCACTTTAAAAATAAGTGAGGTATCATCAGCAAATAATACAATCTCATGGCCATCATCTACCATAAACGGTATATCGTTAATATTTATAAAAAACAAGTAAGGACCAACAATAGAATCCTGCGGAACAACAGGTTTACCCGAAGACCGTTTGCCGTTTACGTCGACTATCTGAACTCTTTCGCTTAAGTATGATTTAAGCTGATTAAGGGTTGTATTTTTACTAAAGATTCATGGTTGACACAGTCAAATGCTTTGGACAAATCACAAAAAATGCCTAGTGCATCTTGTGACTCTTCTTAGGCGTCTAAGATGTGTTCAATGAGCTTACACACCTGCATTAATTGTTGTCAAGCCCCTAGTGAAACCAAATTGATTATTATTCAAAAATGTACAAAAATGCATTTGTAAAATTGTATTAAAAACAGGCACCACTAAAATGGACTAATAATGGATCAAAAGAGCTGCCGATTTAAACAAAGTTATAGCTGTATTTTATGCGGTCAGGGAACTTATTTCTTTTTATTATAGATAAAGCTATAAGTGACATTAGCAATTAAATTTTATTTATTTATTATTTAGTCTTCTTCTACAATAAAGACTTACCCAATTGCTGACATGATCATTTTGAACTAAATTAAATGAAAATAAAAAATACTATTTTCGATTATTTGACTAAAATTTGACACGACTTAATAAAATATGAGTAGATCACAGATAAGAGTAATAATATTTGAAAAATATACTCAAAGAGAATTTAAACACTACGTTCAAATATACTGACTAATATATTTTTTTACTTGTTATCAAAAGGGTTAAAAGTGATATAAATTTCTATGTTGTTGACATAAGCCGTTTTCAATAACGTATCTCTAGTTACGGATATTGCTATCACCGTTTAATAACAAATTATCATCTATCCATAGTTATGTCTTTGTAGTTGTAGTGCAATGCTTTTTGTCGATAGGTTATTGAAATGTAAGAGTAAAAGGATAGATTTGTCTATCTCTAGTAAGTTAAACTAAGTATAGATAGGTTATTGAAAATGGCCGGAAGATGTTTTATACTGAAAGGTTGGCAAAGCGAAAGAGTCAGCATATGTATAATAAGATTGTGTTAGATCGAGATAGACAGACGGGACCGTTTCCGCACACGCTATCGGCGTGTAAGGGCCCGATGTCTGTTGTTAGCGAAACAATACTCGCTTATTTGGAAAGAAGAAGATTAAGTAGAAGTGGTTGGAAATGGTTAAGTATGCTATAGATAATTTAACTCACCCAAGAAAGAAAATCTAAAAATTACGCATTTCACACGTAAGTACGACTTCACATATTAAGCTGTTAAATGCAATAATTTGGAATTATTCCTTAGTGTTTAAATTCTCTTTGTTATTTCTAAAGTCTTACACATTAATACATAGGAAAAATAATCAAGTTTTATCACAGTAATACTCATATCATATGGATGCATAGAAATTCAAATAAAAATATAAACAAATATTAAAACGAATATTTGCGCTATTTTTAACCTACTTTTTGCTATTAAGGATTGATACTATCGATAAAATTTTATCGATATTTCCTATTACCAAGTATATTATAATTTAAATCATCTTATACAACTTCACTCTTTATATTTTATGGAATAATGTATTTTAGGTGTTTTATTATTATGTTTTCCTTTTTTTTCCGTACTGATCGTATAAATACTTATAATTTCCAACGAGGACTCATGCTTCCGGGTTCCAAACTATGTAAATCTAAATCTATTTGGTACTAGTGAACAAGGGCCGATTTGGTTGTGGCACACGTCGACCGTTACCGCCGTTCCGGATATATGTTAAATCAATAGTGAATAAAATATCTCGTTAAAACATACTAAACAAACGGCACTAAGTAAGCAAACTTGTCATGAAGATATTTATAGTATAATGTCGTTATTTTGATCGGTTCGATTGGCGGTTAAGTTCTACGTCTTGTCCCTATAAGACATAGAACTAAGACCGCCTATGGGCTCAATGTTTGTCTTATTTAAAGGCAAAGGTGTAGAGTAACTAATCTTATAAAAGGTGGCAAATAACTGTTTTATTTGTGATTGCCGAAGGGAGAATGTTTATTTTTTTTTTCAGTATTTTAGCATATCTGCGCGGTTTATTTTAAAATTGTGCGAAAACTACATTATTAAAGCACGAGTAAAGCCCAATTGGGTGCGGACGGTGGTCGGCATTGTGAGTGAAAAGTTTAACCCCCTTATTCATAATGGTCCGCTAACCTTAAACAGCCGCTAAGGAGTGTTTTTTCTCATACTGACTTAGGTCAAAAGAAGAAGATAGAGTGAGAATTAGCAATGCTCTAAGTTAGCAGACTATTATGAATAAGGGGGAAGGTCTCAAAGTATAGAGCGAAGTGCGGAGACAATCGGGGTCGGAAACCAGCGGTTCGTAACACATCCTATTGGTCGTTTTGACGATATTACATTGACGCTCTTCTCACCTTTAGTGCTTGCAACGTAAACGTATTAAACTTTAACCCCCTTATTCATAATAGTCTGCTAACTTAAAGCATTGCTTATTCTCACTCTGTCTTCTTCTATTGACCTAAGTCAGAATGAGATATGACACTCTTTAGCAGCCATTTTAAGTTAGCGGACCATTATGAATAAGGGGGTTGTCTAGATTTTTTTTTTTTTTTTTTTTTTATGGAATAGGAGGACAAACGAGCGTACGGGTCACCTGGTGTTAAGTGATCACCGCCACCCACATTCTCTTGCAACACCAGAGGAATCACAAGAGCGTTGCCGGCCTTTAAGGAAGGTGTACGCGCTTTTTTTGAAGGTACCCATGTCGTATCGTCCCCGAAACACCGCACAAGGAAGCTCATTCCACAGCTTTGTAGTACGAGGGAGAAAGCTTCTTGAAAACCGCACTGTGGAGGACCGCCACACATCCAGATGGTGGGGATGATATCCTAACTTGTGGCGTGTCGTGCGATGGTGAAATTCGGCGGCAGGAATCAGGTTAAACAGCTCTTCGGAACACTCCCCGTGATAAATGCGGTAGAAGACACACAATGAAGCGACGTCTCTACGCAACGCCAAGTAATCCAGCCGTTCACAGAGCACTGAGTCCCCGACAATTCGAGCTGCTCTACGTTGCACGCGGTCAAATGGATCGAGCAGATACTGGGGTGCACCAGACCAGAGATGACAGCAATACTCCATGTGTGGCCGGACCTGCGCTTTGTAGAGCGCTAGAATGTGGGCCGGCTTGAAGTATTGCCGTGCTCTATTGATGACGCCCAGCTTCTTCGAAGCCAATTTGGCTTTGCCCTCCAGATGGCCACGAAATTGGCAATCACTCGAGATTTCGAGACCCAGTATTCCGATACTAGGCGCGGCTTTAAGAGAAGTGTTCTCGAAGAGCGGTGATACGACACATGGGGTTTTTTTAGTGGTAAACGCGCAAACTTGAGTCTTCTGGGGGTTAAATTAGACAAGGTTCAATTTACCCCATTCCGCGACCTTCTCGAGAGAGGACTCGATAGAAGACACAAGTTTCTCCCGGCACTGGTCGACGATTTCCCGAGAGAGACCTGCATGGCCCGTGTATACGGCATCACCAGTGCTGTCATCTGCATAGCAATGCATGTTGGAGGTGTCCAACATATCATTGATATGCAGAAGAAACAGCGTAGGAGATAGCACACAGCCTTGGGGCACTCCAGCATTCACGGGCTTCGGGTTCGAGCAATATCCGTCGACAACGACCTGTATGCTACGCCCAGTGAGGAAGCTGGAGGTCCACTTGCACAAGCTCTCGGGAAGCCCAAATGATGGAAGTTTTGAGAGGAGCGCCTTGTGCCATACACGATCAAAGGCCTTCGCTATGTCCAGGCTAACTGCCAGGCCTTCCCCCTTGCTTTCAATAGCCGCCGCCCATCTATGTGTTAGGTATACCAGAAGATCACCTGCCGACCGTCCATGGCGAAACCCGTACTGTCGGTCGTTGATCAACTGGTGACCCTCTAGGTATACTAAAAGCTGGTGGCTAATTATGCTCTCCATGATTTTGGAGAGCAGGGAGGTGATAGCAATAGGCCTGAGTTCGCCGGATCCGAACTGTCTCCTTTTTTTTGGATCGGATGGACAAGGGCTGACTTCCATGAGTCAGGGACTACGCCTTTGGAATAAGAGTGCCGGAATAAACGCGTTAGCACCGGCGTCAACTCAGGGGCACACGTTCTAAGCACGATTGGAGAAATGCCATCCGGCCCGCTCGACTTCCTGACGTCCAACGAAAACAGAGCTCGCCTAACAGTTTTCTGTCTGAACTGTACTTCAGGCATAGAGCTCTGACACCGCGGGATGGTCGGCGGTGTTTTTCCGTTGTCGTCAAGAGTCGAGTTGGAGGCGAAAAGAGCGCACAGGAGCTCGGCTTTCTCTTTTGCCGTATGGGCCAGGGTGTCATTCCTCATGTGCAACGGCGGCATGGACGGCTGGTTGAAGTTACCAAGAGCAGCTTTCGACAACGACCAGAACTTGCGTGTTCCGGTCGGGTAACTGGAAAGCTGCTCGCCGATTTTGACGACGTGCTTAGACTTCGCACGGGCGATTTGCCGCTTAAAAAATCTGGAGGCACGGTTATATTTCCTCTTAAGAACTTTGCAGTTCGGATCCTTTGTGCCCAGCGCCGCAACCCAAGTTCGATACGCCTGTTTTTTGCAGTCAGATGCTGCTTTAACTGACGCATCGAACCAGGGCTGTGATCTGCCACCGATCGGTACTACAGAGCTTGGTATAAAAATATCCATGCCCTGCAGTATCACATCGCCTACTGCAATGGCGCAGGCACTAGGATCATCCGAAGAGAAACAAACCTTGCCCCAAGGGTAGGATGCAAAAAAGGAACGCATCCTATCCCAATCTGCTGACTTGTAGTGCCAAACGCGGCGGGTCGCTGGTGGTCTGCGACGTTGGCGTCGGATAGGCACTACACTCCTGACCAGGCAATGGTCGGACGTTCCAAGAGGGGCGTCGACAAAGACCTGGTAACCATCGGGATGTGTAGTCAGCACAAGATCTAATAAGGACGGCATGTGGCTATCCACATCCGGGAGCCGCGTTGGCGACTCAACCAATTGGGACAGACCATACGCCAATGCAAAATTATGCACAGATCGCCCTGCGTAGTCTGTGGTACGTGATCCAAGCCATTCGGCATTGTGCCCGTTGAAATCACCCAAGACCACGATTTCAGCGGAGGGGATCTGTGCAAGCACGACGTCAATTGCAGCTTGAACGCAGCCCATGAGATGATCGGTTTCTGCGTTACCACTATGGGACCTGTAGACACACGCATAGATACGGACGCGGTCGTCTAAATCTACGCGGAGCCAGAGAGTAGACAGGTCCCTACCCTCAAAATTGCCGAGACGGCGACAGCAGATATCCTCCCTAACGTACACACATACCCCGGCATGAGGCAAAAAGTTGTGCTCAATTTTGTACCCGGGGTACGTTAAATATGACGTATCGCTAGGTCGAGATATCTGCGTCTCCGTAAGGAAACACAAGGCCGGCTGCGCCGTCTCAAGGTGGTGGTGGACGGCGATTAAATTGGAGTGAATTCCCCTGATATTGCAAAAGTCCACGTTGAGCGTGGAGCGGGGTGCCGTGGTGTTACTGCCTCGTTTGTCCTCGGTCATGCGCGGTTCAGTGCCCACCCCAGAATACGAAGGGCGGCCCGAGCGAGAGTGCTCGGGGAGGGATTCTCCGGCTCTGGTAGAGCTGGTACCCTCCTGGGGTAATATCTTTTTACGGACCGCTCTCATAATTTGTGTGGGGGGGGGGGGAAGGGATGGCCTCCGGTCCTCGACACTAACCTATGCGAAACATAGCGGCACTAGGCCGCTACTTCACGCCGGTATTCTGTGCGAGTGTGGTAATTAACCCGGACGAGTCTGGCCCGATTGTGCTGACGTCATAAGACGGCAGCGTGACTCTCCCACTTCTAAAAAGCCCTTAGTCGCCTCTTACGACACCCATGGGCCTGGGACTCCCCTATTCTTTTTACGCCCCGGAGAAAGTACAGGGCAAAATAGATGGGGCGGTCATTACTTTAGATCAGGTTAGCCACTTGTCCGTGTACCCATTATAAAAAAGCATAACGTGGGAAATCTTCTCATGTCATTATTTATTTGGAATTATTCTATTTTTGAAGTTAGACTTCCTCGGGCGCGTTAGGAAAAAACTATCAGAGTGAATTTTTACTATGCACGCGTACACCAACAGCCAAATTAGACACCCTTACATTAGTTGATCCTCTAGACCATTTGTATACCATACTTCTGCTGAGATAAGCCTTTTGTAACATATATGTCTACTAAGTCACAACCAATGGACAAGAATAAAATAAATTCCAATACGTTAAAGTTGTAAAATAAAAAAAAACATTCATTTCTTGCTCTATAAGTCAATTAAATGGTTATTTAACTATATTAAGTACAACTTCTATATAATTCTTCAAAAATTCAAATACACTTTTTTTTAATATAATTAAATTATTATCCACAATTTTAGTTTGATTAGCATGATACTAATAAAAAGCTTTCATTCGTTAGTAAGTGTATTAATTTCAACAATTATTACTTAGGTAAATGGCTCGCTTTCATTGTGTGCTGTGCCTCACAAAAATTCGATGTGTTTCAAACACCCAATGAAGGATGGTATCATTAAAGCTCTTCAATTATCTCTAGGATACTAGTGTAGCAGCCAGAGATGAGGCAAGCCATTCCGACCAGGATGATTATGACGTCCCGTAATAGTTTGTATTGACAGAAGCCGTACTCGTTTGGGTACCACACACAGGCGTCCATCAACCCAGGGAACACCATAGACAGCAAAGATAGGCAGAATGCGCCAAATAACGCAATAAATGGACCCAACTGCGGCACCATTACAGCAACTGACCCTGAAATCATGCAAGCATATTGATATAGTCACATCTACGCTGCCAAACCACTCGGTGACATATTAGTCCGTCGAATAAATTAAAATAACATTTTAGTGTTCAATTATTGAGATTTAACAATTTGTGGTATGATGATATTAGTATAAATCGATATTGTGATTTGTGTTAGAAATACTTTTAAACAGTATTTTTTAGTTAAGATATTTGTAGCGAGAGATGAGCGGATAATCCAGTTCCAAGTTGAACTAGAAACAGCGTGACTTACATATTTATGGAAGTCATTAGCGGATGAACATGGGCCTAAGTTTATAGGTCGAATTTTTTTCAAGCCCATTTCCGAGAACATTTCTTTTCATGAAGGTAATAATTCTAATGGGCTTCGATTCAATTCATATTATGATCCTAAGTATGTCTCAACTTTATTGTATGACTTAGGTTGTAGCCACAAATGTTACAAGTTCTTTTATCCTTCTAATCATCTCAGATGATGAGATGATTAGATGATCAGGGACTTACGGTGCTCTATGGTCTGGCCTGCAGTAGCCAGTGGAAGATTTTTCCCAGTGTCAGAAATGTGCAGATTTAATTATAATAATAATATTATTGACACACTCTTACACAAATTATCTTGTCCCAAACAAGGCATAGTCTGTACTATGGGTACAAATCAACGATATATTTAATACAATATACTTACTGAAACATACGTAATATAAACATCCATGACTCGGAAACAAACAGTCATATTCGTCATAGAAATGAATGCTCCTATCGGGATTCGAACCCGTGACCTCTAGCTCTGTAGGCAGGGTTACTAACCACTGGGCTATAGGGGTCGTCAATTCACTATGATGCGTTTTCTTTGATACTTAATACGAATACTTTTTAAGCATTTATCATGAATTATAATTGTAGTTCTTACACGGTATAATAACCAACAGAATTCTTAAGATATAGTCCAGAATTATTAGTCTTGATGAGTTTGTCTCCCGAAATTTCTTCTTGACTTTTCGCCAAAGTATAGAATATGCAACGAAGTTTTGTAGAGGAAATGATAGGAATATCGAGAGTGCGAATGTCAATTTGGCTGCTTGAGCTTTTCTGAAATAATATACATTCCATACATATGAAATTATTAACAATACAATAACTTTATAGCCTTCAATAAAAGTAAATTAAATAAAAAACAGATTGCCATTCTACTCATCTGTGGATTGGGGCGTTCTTCCAAAGCAAGTAAGTCTTAAGGACCTATCTCCTATAAATGGTACTTTCTTTTATGAAAATAAGGGACGAGACGAGCAGGACGTTCTGCTGATGGCAATTGATATTTCCTGCCCAATACAATGCAGTGCCGCTCAGGATTCTTTAAATTCCCCAAAAATTCTGAGCGGCACTACAGCTGCGCTCGTCACCTTGACACATAAGATGTTAAGTCTCATTTGCCCAGTAATTTCACTAGCTACGGCGCCCTTCAGACCGAAACACAGTAATACTTACACATTACTGTTTCACGGCAGAAAAAGGCGCCGTTGTGGTATTTCCAGAGCAATGTTACATGAGTGCATGTGATTCGTCTGGTGTTGCAAAAGATTGGGTCACTTACCATTAAATTACTCCATCTCATTCCTTAAAAAATATTATTTGAAAAATAAAAAACAAACTATGCAATTTTATTCATAACTATATACGAGGAAATCTCTTACATATATTATATAGATTAAAGTTATTAAATGTATTTCACGGGGAACTACTAGCTCTAACTTATAATTTATATATCATGGGAAATTGAATTGGGTAAGAATAGAAATAAACCAAATCTTGTAATAAAAAGAAGAGTCTAACTTTTGTTCTTGGGGCAAATTAAGGGTAATTGAAGCCTTAATGTCGTCGCCGTACTTGAGGTATCCAAAGACCCCCATCGCTATATAAAGCAACAATATTATAACCATTCCTCTATTAAACAGCCCACACAGTCCCACGAACCTTTTCGGCTGCTCCATATTATATTCCAAAGCTAATACCTGTCAAGCCGAAAAATATATTAAATACATTGTTTCAGTGGCGTCGGGTAAAACAAGAAATAATCAAACAATATTTACTAACTACACCGACGGCTTCGAGGGCAAATAATGCAATTCCTAAGAATACTGGCACATCTCCCAACGACTTTAGGTTCATCTTCTCATTGTCCAATACCACATCATCTTCAACAAGGTAGAACAACACTAGCAAGAATCCTAGAATAGTGACAGCGTTGGCTAACGTTGATAGTGGTGTCATCAATTTCAGGTCTTTCACTAGACCCAATATCGTGAGTGGTATTAAAAGGTAGCATAAATGGATTCTGAGTGATACCTCTTGATTATAATAGTCGAATACCTGTGATTAAAAAAGAGAAGTTCCATATTATTGTTTCACATCTCGTACCAAATGCAATGGGGAGCAAAAGTTTGTTTTAACAATAACGGCCGTTCCAAATATACTATCTACAGATAGAGATAAATTACTAACTTCTACTGTCAGTAATTAGCTGTCAATAATCTGAAGCTGTCCCAATATAACTGATAAGACATTCTTATCGCCTTATATTGCGCCGCGTGAATTGCAATTTCCATCGAAACTTCTATCGCTGGTAAGCTATACGTCGTCCCATTGATAGACAGCGTGTACGGTTAAGTTTATTGGGACTGAAAAGTCAACGATAGTTACGTATTTTGGGAATATTGGGAACGAATTGTTCCAGTTATACTGCAATAACGTTTAATTACAATCTGTTCAAGATGACAATAATACTTGCTTCGGTGTTGCAAAACTGTGTCAAATAGTACGTGACTAGTTACTTCTAAAAATTTTCATTCATTTCGCTTTCTGCTAACTTCTGGAATATCAGATCCCAGCGCATTCTTGCTCTACTTCTATTATTTATATATCTAGTCTACAAAGCTCTGCCATCCTCTACAGATTGCCCCAGTCTAATTAAGCTCTGCTAATTGTATTTGAACAGATTTTTATTTGTTAAGATCGCATCCCTCACTATAGTTCAAACGAAGTCGGTTGAAGCCGCCATCATAATTATGAATTAAAGAATATTTGACTTCAGAACTATCGGTCATCCTAGCTTGCAAGCGTCAAAATTGTTCACATGGAAGCCACAACAAGCGATGATCCTGTTAATGGAAAGTTTGAAGTTGAATATAGTTATGTAAGCAAAAAATATGTCAGTATTCGCAACAAGTCATTTGTACTGACTAGTAACATAATGTACTTAGTATAACACTATATCTATATATAAAAATGAATTACTGTTAGTTAGTCTCGCTAAAACTCGAGAACGGCTGGACCGATTTGGCTAATTTTGGTCTTGAATTATTTGTGGAAGTCCAGGGAAGGTTTAAAAGGTGATTAAATAGGAAAATGCTGATAAATTAAAGAAAAACCACAATTTTGTTTTTCCTTTGATGTGTCCATACATAATTTCAATGAGAGAATTTAGTGACGCACGGTTTGACAGTTGTGCTGTGAAACAATTTCATTACGACAGCAGGGTGCATATTTTACGAATAAATTTTTGATGTTATGATATATTTTTGTCAAATTCATACAAAAACATTATTTTATTTATTATATACAGAAGAACGTCTGTCGGGTCAGCTAGTATATTATGGTAAATCCAATGGTATTATGGTATCTACATTATTAATTTAAAAGTGTAAAATAAAATATTGTTTATTGATTTTGAAACAATGTAACTAGATATTACAAAGTAAATATTCCTTAAATATTTTGAAGATTTTTTTGTCAGCTTGAATGTCTTAATTTTTAATTTCATCTCAGCATCTCCATAATATCGAAGAGAAAATCAATTAATTTTAAGTTTCCTTAAATTATTAAAATATTTTAATACTAGCTGACCCAGCAAACGTTGTAGTGCCGATATTAAAATCGCGATACAAAAGTAACTGTTGATCGTAGATGGGTGAAAATTTGAAGTTATATGTATTTTATGCTGACTCATAATCAAATTTAAAAAAAATGTCAAAAAAATAACATTTGGCGTGGACCACCCTTAACATTTAGGGGGATTAAAAATTGATGTTGTCCGATTCTTAGACCTACCCAATATGCACTCAAAGTTTAACTACAAACACCGCGACATGAGAATTTTATATATTAGATCTGTGTTTACTATTTCAGTATTATAGTAAAATAATATAATTGGCTTCCTACAACACCTGTTTCACATTTTCAGCGACAAAAACGCAGTAAATGCAGCAAATACCAAGTTGCCACATGATGAGTACAAAGTCTACAAAGTAGTAGAGGGGTGAAGAAGCCCATCGCAGCCACGCTGGTCCATCTTGGAGCGCCATGAACATAGACCTGGGATACGCAATATACCCACGACGATGCCTCTTGCAAAGTGTATATTGTGTAGCAATCTGCCAAAAAATAAATAACATTTAGAGACATTAATCAAATAACGGAAAAAATATAATTATAACATCAATTCTATACGATATGTATTAATAAAACTTAAATTTATTTCATTGACGAAACTACCTAATATTCCAAAACCCTACCAGTGTGCAGTATTAATTTAATTTCAGCAAAATTCATCTTAATTTGTAAAACAATAGCGGAGTGGCGATTGCATCCACATTAGGTTGGCAACCCAGTATTGTTTGGAGTGCCAACTGATTACATAAGAGAGAGGGAAATAGATATAGACGCCACACACTTGACTATTAACAATAAGGGACGCGAGTGGCGGACGCTAACTTTCTACCCGCGAGTGTCCTAGGCTTTATTGCATTATAAAAATTATAACTAACAAGTCACGTAGATAAACTTACTTCTGTTAATATTCACGAGTGCAAACGCAATAAACAAAAGTAAAGATCGAGTAGGTGATTTAATTTACAAGCTCCCCGACACGAAATTGGTGCCCCGACGTGATATGCAGAGTAAAAAACGTAGATGCTGAGGCCGTCTACATCAAAAAAACTACAAGAAGACTGGGGCCGCTGATATCTTTATAACCTGGGTCGCCTGCAGTCTGGTTTTATAGTTTGCAATGTACTCCGTTAAATACTGACTCCGTTATTATACTGAGGATTTTTTTTAGCGAAAATGATATGTTTTAGGGTATGTTCCGATATGCACTACGAGCACTGCACAGTGCTATCACTATAGAAAAATTCGTTCCGTTATGGACTTCCAGTATACTACCGCAGTATCCTAGGGAAATATATAACGTCATAAATCGCCGCCATATTCTACTGTGAACACTGGCGTTTTCGAGGTAAGGTACTCGCAGTACTTTGATCACGTGATCAGTCAATACCACTCGAGGACACCTAACGTTTTATAATCAATACCTACAATTTAGTACGAAAATTATAAAGTTCAGTAATTAGTTAGGTTTAATAAATAAAACAATGGAAGAATTGCAGTCTTAAAAATGTTCAATACGAGCTGAAAGTTACGCAGGAATTTCAGAAGTCACCGTGCAAAGATCGTGAAAAACTACTTACTTTTATTATATTACAAATTCAATTTACAATTAATATTAATTAAAATATTTTAATTTAACAGTACCTACTCCAACAACAGTTTTTTTAATGAATTAGACAACGTTAATACACTCATTTGAATGCTGCGCCAAAAAATGTGGCGTTCCGTTTTATAAAGTAACCAGTATAACTGGCTATAAAGGAACGGCTTCACAGTATACTAAATTGACGTCACACTATACAGTGGTCGCAGTGCATATCGGAACATACCCTTAATTTAGCGTTGTTGATATGTTACACTACACCAGTACTTTTAATTAAACTACTTTCGGTAACATTTCGTCGGTAATGAAATTGATTCAGGGTAACTGTTCATTCAGTTCTGTCAAGCTACTGGACTAACAGGACTTAATATACAAACAAAATAAGTATATTCTCACAAGTAACTGTATGCTGGCGATAGCAAATATGCCAACAATAATTATACCAGCGATACCACCAAACACTCCCATGCGAGAGAAAGCGTTGGGCATTGCTAATACGCCGGCGCCGATACTGCCCTTCAGCAAATGTATCATAGTATCCGAGTAACTGTAAATGAAACATATATAGTATTTAATTAAAATAAAAATATTACCTAGGCCAATAGAAAAGAAAAATAATTTTAAACATATCATGTAGAAAAAAATTGTAGTGGTATTCTACACTGGCCTCCAAAACTAAGTATCACACTTTTGAAATTGCAATTACTTTTTAAGTGCACAAGATATACTTTGGAAATAAAAAGGACTTGTAGAAGGGTTTAATTTTGAATCTATTAAAACTTCAACGTGACCTTCGTAACCTTCTTTAAGAAATGGCTAAAAAAACTTCAATTACAAAAATTGATTATTTTTGAATTACAAATATTCCCATCCAATTTTATATTTGTTTTCAATTTTTTTCTTGATCAATGAGTCTTGTTGCATGATCTAAGTTAGACAACAGTACGTAGACTTTATTTATCATGCCTCTTTCACCTGAAGAATGAGTTACGTCCATGACTGGGACTAGGCATCAGTATGCATGTGTACCTACTGTGAGAATGGTGTGATTTTACGAACGGTCCAGAAGGTGTTACGAAGACACTGGAAATCATCTGAGAAGACCTTTTGATGACCAAGACCCAGGTTTACTAGTGCCCGAGAAGACCGTAATATTGTTTTCACTGTGTTGAGAAATAACCACCTAAAGGCAGTGGAAGTCTACATAAGACTACATATGGAACAGTACAGTGGGAATAGGTTTTGCTGAAGCAAACCTGAAACCCCGAAGACCAGTGAGTGGCCCCAAAATCGAGAGAAAGCATCGAGTACCGAGATTTTGATACGCTCGTGAACTGAACAGTGGGATGAAGAAGAATGGTCAAGAGTTTTGTTCACATATAAGTCTCGATACACTTCTGATGGAAGGCGAAGTGTCTACTTGCGACCTGGTGACCGATACCCTCAACTCTGCTTCTCAGGTGGAGGAAGTGTACATTTACGGGCTAGACATTCATTCTAGGCTATTCATTCTAGGCTTCATGAAGGTCGCGCAGAGTTAGTGGCGATAAAAAATGGCACTCTGACTTGGCGAACATATGCCTGGACGTGCTGCAATTATCTATTCTCTTTTTTTGTAATTTTGTAATGGCAAATTACAGTGCAGACGATGTTTTTACAGGAGGACACACGCATTGGCATCTGAATGGCGAATCTAAGGCCTGTTGTCTCTCGCGCCGTAGCAATTGTCACGGCGCACCTGCAGTTTGCTCATCATTCATCATCAGTCGTCAACGACCTAATCGCATCGCATCAAGTTCTCTGTGTAACGCAACTCATAAGCAATTTTCAATGAGTATGCCGGGCCGTATTTGGCAAATATGGGTAACGAATCGGTGCCGACGCATGATAATGCACTACCACACACGGCTCCGGCTGTGCAAGAATATTTTTAAGAACTTGGTACCAGCGTAATGGCTTGGCCATCAAGAAGTCCTGATCTCAGCCATTGACCACAAAGTATAAACTTGGAATAAGCTAAGAAGACTTGTGCTTGCAGGTTGGCTTAAGAAGCCGCAGTCGACCGCCTACCACCCTTAGGGGCCTATAAAATTTACAAGTGCACTTTAATATGTTGTCGTACTTACCGGATTTCTAGAATTACGAGTTACTTATTATGACATGTGTTGTTCGGGGGAGTTCTTTTTATACGAGTTATACTTATTATTATTTGTTGTTAGTTCTAATGAAGAGTAATCTAGGGCGAATTTCTGATTTGCCAACAATTTTTGTTTCAAAAACTGATCAACATCGCTTGAAATTATTACGCAAAGATAATTTTTGTTTCTACAGTAAGTAATTATGTACTAAATTAAACTCGTAGATAATTAATACACTCACGAAGTAGGTTTGTCAACTTTCCGATGTAAATGAGGGTCAAAGTCCTCCTCGTCGCCAGCGATGGTATCCACAATACCAGCCATAAACTCGTACACGAACATGTTTGTATAATGTCCTCCCTTACCCTAATAAGACATTACTGTTAAAATGATTATAACCGTCATACATTTATATATTTTCTTTAATATTCAACATGAACTTTGTCAGATTAATAAAATTGTAAGTGAAATAAAAGTATTTGTTGCATACATTTAGTGTATGTGACATAAACGTTCTACGTCGATCAGTGTTACATATTTCAGAAGATGTAATAATATTCTGTCATTGTAATTCTGACATAGACATACATAGTTTAGAAATCCTTTTTATACTTATCTGTTGTGGGCTTAGAGCGCTTTCGTTGTTACTATGACCAATTTTGATGGACAAGTGTAAACAGTCAGCCACGTGTGGTTTACCTCCTTAATTCTTTGATTTTGAATTTTATACGACAAGCTAACGCACTCTTTGACAAATATCTAATTGGTCGAGCATTTCGGGCTGTCAGGTCATCTAAACGCTTATAGTATATTGAAATTCTATGGTTTTAATTACCAAAACAATTTCGCACTACGTCCGAACCGAATCCGATCCCTTCTCGTGAAAACACGGTCCGAGGTAGTCGTAGAACAATTTCTATGGTTGTTTACGCACTAGAACCGGCTTCCGTCATCTGATTACTTTCCGTCAATCGTAAGAAATTGGTAGTTTTTCACAGTTACGGATCGTATTCGGATAGGACGTTGTGCGAAATTGTTTTGGTAATTAAAACCATAGAATTATTAAATATACTATAAGCGTTTAGATGACCTGACAGTCCGAAATGCTCGACATATTATATATTTGTCAAAGAGTACGTTAGCTTGTAGTATAAAATTCAAAATCAAATAATTAAGGAGGTAAACCACACGTAGCTGACTGTTTACAATTGTCCATCAAAATTTGTCATAGTAACAATATAACCTTTTCTATCTTACTGTATATCCGTTAAAGATTTCTTTTCTCATAATTATTGTTTTCAATAAAAATACACCATAATGTAAATAAAGTAGAGCTTTGTCCGCCGTTTGATACCGTTTTACAAACCGAACAAAGCCTTATTTGAAAGAAATACTTATCTCGGTTGACTTATTCTGTTGATGTATTACTTTCACTTAATTAATTTATATTAATACAAATTGAAAAAAATGTACGCTCACGCAAATTTGTTTTGGACGTGTTTGCCCACTTACATTATCTTTTGACCTATTGTATGACAGGATTAGGATGTAAGATACCACCGCGCAGTTTGGCTCGACTTTCTCAAAATATCGGGAAAATTAGGCTAAGTTATAGAATCTGGCTTAGGAATGTTGGCACCGGACTACCTAATAAGCAAACCCTATAATAATTATCAAACTTTAGTAGCAATTTTTTTAAATGGCATCTCTTGATCTCTTATGAAGTTAATAAACAATATCGGGATTGTTTAGTTTGACCATTTCGTTTTGATACTTTGATAACTATGTGCGTATCATTGTCTTTTTACCATAAAACTGTTGTATTTATTTTGATTTATATTAAACCTATTTCAGGTATATTTAACTGTATTAATTATGGCAAAAGATCATGTATAAGTAAATATACTGTGACAGCTGTGAAAACGTTGAAATAAATTGAGGTGGACGATTAACCTGTATTTTGTGCAATTCACGCACACTATCACAAAAGACATAGCTTGTCACGCATACTAAAGTAATAAACCTAGCCTTTTTTTCATCGGTTGTCTAGCAGCAAAGGGCTCCATCTAGGCGTATAAAGTAACATCACTTTTCACCAGGCTTGGGCGGAACAGTAATGTGACTCTTGCATATTGTAAAATAATCTTTCAAGATTTAGATTGCAAAACCCATATAGGTCGTAGGTCAATATGCCACCAACACTCTGCTCTAACAAGGCAAAAGGCCAATAGCAAGATGGACATAATATCAAGTTTTTATCAAGTAGTTCCTTAATGAACCATAGAGTAATTCGTTACGTATATGCCTTATGTATCATACATCGAATACGACTCAAAATATTAAATACAATCCTAGTTACAATCATCGAGAACACTTCCCTTGAAGCCTCGCCTAGTATCGGAATATTGGGTCTCGAAATCTCGAGCAATTGCCAATTCCGTGGCCATCTGGAGGGCAAAGCCAAACTGGCTTCAAAGAAACTGGGTGACATAAAAAGAGCACGGCAATACTTCAAGCCGGCCCACATTCTAGCGCTCTACAAAGCGCAGGTCCGGCCTCACATGGAGTATTGCTGTCATCTCTGGTCTGGCGCACCCCAGTATCAGCTCGATTCATTTGACCGCGTGCAACGCAGAGCAGCTCGAATTGTCGGGGACCCAGTACTCTGTGAACGGCTGGATCACTTGGCGTTGCGTAGAGACGTCGCTTCATTATGTGTCTTCTACCGCATTTATCACGGGGAGTGTTCCGAAGAGCTGGAGCTTTCTTCCTCTTACCACGAAGCTGTGGAATGAGCTTCCTTGTGCGGTGTTTCCGGGACGATACGACATGGGTACCTTCAAGAAAAGCGTGTACACCTTCCTTAAAGGCCGGCAACGCTCTTGTGATTCCTCTGGTGTTGCAGGAGAGTGTGGGCGGCGGTGATCACTTAAGACCAGGTGACCCGTACGCTCGTTTGTCCTCCTATTCCATAAAAAAAAAAAAAAAAAGTTTTTATCTATCTCATTTGACACCAAACTTTGACACATTTCTTTACAACATTTACCGGTCAAGAGAGTATTTTGCTATAGATTTATCTAAATTTAAAATGCAGTGAAACAATCTCAAAATTAAGCATTCTTTTTATTGTATACAAAATAATTATATAATCAAAGTGCATTTGAAACAAAAAATAGAGAATGGGTGACGTTAGGCGTTCGTCACTGCAAGGAGGAAAGCGTGTCTTTCGTTCAGAGCCTGGCTCGGAGAGATCTGTCCGATAGTAAGAACTACTTCTTTATATTTATATTCCAAGGCATATATTAAAGGAAAAGAAAATTTTGTTAAAACATTGTATCCCGTAGCCCGAATTATGACATAAAAATATTGTAATTGATAGAGCTTTAGTTCACGATTATAATGGTACCACTATAATTATAAAGTAATGCACCGTTCCTGAGAAAAAAGCATTATAACCTAAACTCAAATTATGACACTTTTAAGGGTTGGGACATTTTTATGGTGAGGAAAATAAGGGAAACGCCTAGAATTCGTTTCCAGATATATAAAATAAGAGTTTCATCATTATAATCATGGACTAAAGCTCTATCAACTACAATATATACAATAAAGCTCGATCCATTTGACCGCGTGCAACGTAGAGCAGCTCGAATTGTCGGGGACTCAGTACTCTGTGAACGGCTGGATCTCTTGGCGTTGCGTAGAGACGTGCTTCATAGTATGTCTTCGACCGCATTTATCACGGGGAGTGTTCCGAAGAGCTGATTAACCTGATTCCTGCCGCCGAATTCCACCTTCGCACGACACGCCACAAGTTAGGATATCATCCCCACCATCTGGATGTGTGGCGATCCCCCACAGTGCGGTTTTCAAGGAGCTTTCTCCCTCGTACTACAAAGCTGTGGAATGAGCTTCCTTGTGCGGTGTTTCCGGGACGATACGACATGGATACCTTCAAAAAAAGCGCGTACACCTTCCTTAAAGGCCGGCAACGCTCTTGTGATTCCTCTGGTGTTGCAAGAGAATGTGGGCGGCGGTGATCACTTAACACCAGGTGACCCGTACGCTCGTTTGTCCTCCTATTCCATAAAAAAAAAAAAATTTATCTCCTCATTCGTGCTACGGGATACTAAGTCCTACCCGACAATTTTGTTAAATATGTTTCATAATCTCTCTTAACATACACACACGTAATCCCCACGGCAGTAGCACTTGAAGAAACGGCAACAAATTAGAATATTTTTATTAGGATAGGCTACGTGAGTTGAACCAAATACTTTGAGCTCTTTTATTCTCTACTTTAGATCGATGTTTTTATGAAGATTATAATATTAGTAAATCCACCCCAACTCTGATAGGCAGATAGGCCGTAGAGGATGGCGACAGCCAACATCACCCTCGATGGTTTTTTTTTACTTGTAACCCTGCAAAGTGCTTCTACTATGCCTTACAAGCAACTTTAGTGTTTTAGGGTTAGGCTAAAATTTCGCAAGAAAAATCTCACATTTATGTTAATGTGTATGTTCCCTGCTAATCTTGTCCCAGCACGTATACCAGAAAGCGTTAAGGATATAATCTTTAGTAAATTACACTTGGTCAAGTATTACGTTTTGAAAAGACTTGGAGGAATATGGACCTTAGTCTTGTCCAGTGTTTTGTTTAGCAATAGCTTCCTTCAATCCCATAAATTCCTGTTTTTCTTATTCTCTATTTTATTTATGTAAATAAGGAAATACGAGCCGGACGTTCAGGTGACGGTAATTAATACATCGTGCCCATTACAATTCAGTGCCGCTCAGGATTCTTGAAAGACCCAAAAATTCTGTGCGACACTACAACTGCGCTCGTCACCTTGAAACATAAGATGTTAAGTCTCATTTGTGTTACCCATAATCTAGCCGGCATCCTATGCAAAAGAGCCTCCCACTGGCCTTTGGCAAGTCTATTATACATCAGCTCTGCCAATTGTCCGATGTTTTCTGAACTTTTAAAGTAGAATTATTTTTCTTATTTTTGAGGTAATCTACTTCTCAAAATCTATTTATTTATTTTGATATATGTTTTATGGTTCGAATGCAAAATATAAGCATATTGTACTTGTCGCTCGCCCAACCTTCGTACACGCTGAACTTCATTGTTAAACAAGCAACAACGTAACGCCTTACTCCGTTCAACAGTCAAGTTTATCTTTTTTTAAGTTGTTGCAATTTAAGTCTTAGAAACGCTCTTTTTTTAAATCAGCACAAGTTTCTCAGTCATAATATAACATTCTATAGGTGAACGACTTTTGATAAACAATGGTTTTTGAATTCATTCACTGCAATATTAAAATTATCAATCTAACGAATATCGATATAGTTTAGAGGATTCTTACATATTTTTTTTTTGCTATTGACAGAACAACGTGTTCGGGGTCAGCTAGCTTATATTATAAAATACAAATGTAAAATATACTAATAGATTGAACATTAATGTTTTAGTGATGAAGGAAACGACTATGAACCAGCTGATCATCGTCAACTGCCTAACCCAACGACGTGAGTTGATAATATTTTCTCCTATGTTTATTTTTAATTAAGTGCATAGTTTGTAAATAATAGATATATGTATGTATATTCTACTTTCACTTTAAAAGCAAATTTTTCTACAAAATAGGTAAATATTGGTAATAATACCAATTTATACATTAATTCTTAAAATTAAAGTTATTATATTTATATTTATATTAATCACTAATGAAATGCTCACAAAATACCTTCATTTATTTACGGTGTGTGTGGATGATGCAACTGCTGTACTCAATAACCTTTGTTTTGTAAGATTTTACATTTACTTTTTTGACTTACTCACGTAAGGCATTGACTATCTGGCGTTTGAGTATTTTAATTATATCTCTTTAGTTAAATTGTAATTTAAATGATTTGTAAAACGATAAAAATATAAATGTTTATTTAAAAGAGTGGCAAGTTTCATGACACTTAGCATTAGCACTTCTCATTAGCTTAACCCTTTACGAAGTGGCGGTAAATTCAATAAGAACAATATTTTTTTGACATTCATAAGTGTCATTTTCGTGATATACACGAATAAAGTGACTTTGATTAGATTTGATTTGATTTCAATTAGTTGTAAGCTATCCGACTTCAGTGTAATAGTACTAGATCATGAATAGAAACTGGTGTATTTTACTAATGGTTGGTCATCACCCATGAATACCTAAATGTCATGTTTTTTTTTTTGAAATAATGGTGAGCATAGCTTGCGTGTGAGGCCACGCGATGGTAGGTGATAAGTTCTGCGCACAACAACACAGTGCTGCTTTTTCTGGCAATCTCAGATTGGGCTAGTTAACTTGAGACATACCTGAATCTGAAATACAAAAAAAGTTGAGCAGACGTGATCACTTAACATCAGGTGACACGTACATACCTTCGTTCTCTCTTCAATAAAAAAACATGTGGATGAATACTCCAAAACGAGATCTCACTAATATAATAATATTGACACAATTTAACACAAACATATTGCCCCAAAGTAGACAACCTGTACTCAGGATGCAAGAAAACATATATTTATTACGATATACTTTATCATTATATATAATAATTCAAGACGTAGTGTAAATGTTTTGCACCTACCGAAATTCGACCTCGGGAGCTGAGTACGTAGCCCTCCAACCAACTAGCTGTAAGGGGTCACCGTCGTTCAAGACGTGGTAATGCCAATGGCAGATATAAATACCTGATTACCTCGCCAGAAATCTGGAGACTTTGTTTCACTTGCTGCGAGTTGGCATCGGTACTGGTATCCTTGCTATGCCGCAAGCCTTCGCCAAGGCAGGTCTCATCACCGGCACCGTGTGCACCATCCTCGTCGGAATGCTCGTAACCCATTGCCTACGCATTCTTGTAAGTTGTATAATTATGGAACACTACAAAAACAGAGTAAGCTATTAATGTCCGACAAATTCGTGCGCGGCCGTGCCACGAGGAGACAGACGGTAGCGGGGACGGGGTACTAATGATGTCAGCGGGTTACGGCTGTCTCACGCATTGCCCTTCACCACAACACCACCCGCTACCCGCTGACATCTCTAGACAGTCGCGCACGAAGTTGTAGGACTATAACGGCAACACAGTCACGCACACTAATAATAAACCTGGCCTATTTTCATCGTTTGTTTAGCTGTATAAAATATCTATGAAAATTTTATTAATTTATGATTTTTTTTTAAGTAGTCTTATTTAGATTATTATTACTATCCCTTGAATAGGAAATATAACAAAATAATAATATAATGATGAAGTTGACATATTATTTGATCGCAATTAACACAATTAAAAAAAGATATTTAAAGCGGTTCTTTCAAGGGTAGGATTACCTTGATCTATTTTTTTGATTTATATTTAGATTATATTCATAGATAGACATATATATAGTTCTAATTTTCTTTTTTGGCTCAGTTAAATTGCATGTCATTTTCGCCTATTACTCAGACATCACTTACCATATGAATGTAATTGTTGATATATTATACTGTGTTTGTTTGGGCGTACCTATACCTTGTCGTATGATTTTTCAATTGAATACTAAAAAACAATTAATATTATAAATACATGCTTCCTTTGACCTAGAATCAAGGGATTTATGTGGATAAAAATAGCTCATAACACAAGAGGTTGTAGTGTAAAACAAAAGGATTTAAACGCCTTTATAATTATTATAGCAAAGTTTGCATTTTACTATTTGAATAAGATGTATAGTTTTATATATAGTCCTAGTTATGAGTATAGTTATAGTGGTTGAAATAGTACAATATAGTTATTGTTATACACTTTGTTTTTGATATTTCAACCGTACTTTTTTCTTGAATTTTTTTGCGCACACTTGCAGACTTGCGTTTATTAGCTTTTTGATTTATAGGCGGCTATTGTCGATTTCTTTCAACATAAAGTCAAATATTATTTAATTTGCTTCATCTTTAACCTTAGAATATAATAGCGTATAGACGACCTGACAATCCCATAATGCGGGACCAATTTTGATTGGGCAATGTGTGCGTTCTTTTTAACGTCAAGCGTGGCTGACTTTTTACGACTTGCCAATCAAAAACGGTTACAGCAATAATAGCTTCACTTTCGTTTTCTATCTTGCTGTATCTCCGCTAGAGGTGTTTGTATATTGTAAGTATTATTTATCAATCTGACATCTTAACATGTTACGTCAACTATGCGCCAAGTTAGTTCTTAAATTCGTTTACTGAGGATATTCACAAAAATAGGACGTTTTCAGAAAACGCCATCTTAAACCCACGATCTACTATTGATAAATTAAAATACCTAAATAATCGTTTCGAATTTATTAAATTATGAAAGCATTACTATAAAGGCATTTTGTTTCATTACATAATGGATCTTGCGTTATGAATTATTATGTTCCAATATACGGCTCTCTTGACAATGAATTTATGAACTTACAAAAATTGTATAGGTGGTGACCCTGTACAACACCTGCAAGTTAAAAAGGGTCCCATTACTAACGTATCCGGAGGCAGTAAAGGTTTCGATTGGTCGCGGTCCCAGCTGGATGCACTGGGTGAGCAATCCCGGTGCAATAGCCGTAGACGTGTTTGTCATCGTCTACCAACTCGGCGTCTGCTGTGTTTATATCGTCTTCATTGGAGACAACCTCAAGAAGGTAAATTAAATTATTTCAGGATGTGTACCAAAAATAGGTTCAGAAGAGGTTTATATTTTGAATAGAATAGAGTAAAAGCTAGCTATAAAAACTTTTGGATGAAGTTTTTAATCAAATGATATTGATGTACGTAAATCTTAAATTGGTATGCAGTGAAACGTATAGACCTAGTGCCATATGGTGTCCACTCTTTAACACGTAATGCTCTCTAGTGGGAAAGCGGCGTCCACCCGTGGACAAGTTATCGATAAAGCGTGGACACCGAACGACGAGATTGTGTTGGTTGAGTGCCGGGTGGCTTTATTTATTAGCGATCTCATTGTTATATCACTTATTAAAAAATATATTATTATTGTTTTTGTGGTTGCAGCTGTGCGACGCGTATGTAAACTACACGGTTGAGATTTATATGCTTATGATTCTGCTACCGCTTATAATGCTCAACATGATACCAAACCTCAAGCTGTTAGCCCCACTCTCTGGAGTCGCCAACATAATGGCTGCGCTAAGCATTATCTTTATAGCTTACTTCCTCCTCAGTGGCAAGAAATCTAACCAACCTCTAGACTACTGGGGTACATTGCCAAACTTCCCATTATTTTTTGGAACTATAGTATTTGCACTTACTTCTGTTGGTGTGGTGAGTAACGCTTTTTATACTACTCATTTAAAGACTAAAAATTAAGTAGTTTGGTCATATGTAGAGAAGACTGATGATGAATATGTACTGCAGTTTTAAGTAAATCGTTTTAGTGCTCTTGAAGAATGGAACTGGTGAATATTTTGCACATAAGCTCAACTAGAAACTAATTAAAACAATTAATTTAAATACATGGTATTGGTATGTTCCAGCATATTTTCTTAACTTTTACAAATGTTTTATATTTAAAACACCAAACAGAAGGCCAGGATTGAAATATTCAGACAAAATTATTACACTGATTAGTCAAAGTAAACAAAGAGTATATTATGAAACGCCTTGCACCACTTACCAGACCAGGCATTTCAGGGGAAATTGGTTAAAACTTTCACGCACCTTCCGTACAAGCAATCCCAGACGTCACTTCCTGGCTAATCGGGTGGTGGTGGCGAGGAATAAACTATTACAAACTTCACCCTACTTTAAAAATAGACTGGACAAAGATTTACTTATTAATGCAAGTGCAGTGATATACATGCATCAGCACGGGGTACTGTTAGTTTATCTAGGCGATCCACAAACAGATCTAGGGCTTCCTAAGGATCAGGATTGATCCGAATTGATGCTAGGGAAGTACCTTAGGATTATTACCAAAGGAGATGCTTAATCTCTACTTATGCGTTTTAATAACATCGCTTCTCATTGTTTTATCTATATTTGTTCTTTCTTCTCAGTGATCTCTGAAGCAGAAAGAAGCGCATATTATAGGAAAGATAATATTTTTCTTTGCAGGTGGTTGCGATATCGACCAATATGAAAACGCCCAAACAGTTTTGGGTTACTTGTGGGGTCCTGGACGTTGGCATGATTATAATCGTACTGTTTTTCTTGAGTGTTGGTATATTGGGATATATGTTTTGTGTGTCTGAGTGCAGTGATGCTATAACACTTGATCTACCTAAGAATAATGGGTAAGTCATAATAGAGAAATGACCAGAAATTGGAATTTGTGGACACTACGGTCTTATCACGTTAGATAAAAAGCTTCAGTGGGGTCCACATATTGCTCATCTAGCAGATAGACTCAGCTCTGCGGCATATGCCGTTAGAAAGATTAGAGAGTACACGAATGTTGCGACCGCTAGATTAGTGTACTTCAGTTATTTTCACTGCATCATGACGTACGGTATTAATTTACTATGGGGTCATGCTGCTGACATTGATATAGTGTTTGCTCTGCAAAAGAGAGCTGTTCCTGCTATATATCAGCTTGGTTATAGACAGTCTCTCAAAGAAAAATTTAAAGAAATAAATATTATGACTGTTCATTGTCAGTATCTACATTTATGAAAATTTAATATACGTTCACAACACAATCGTTACCTCTTTGCTCTTAATAGTGATTGTCATTATTATAACACTAGAAATAAGGGATTGCTTGTAACTAATTCTAGTAGGCTTCATAAGATACATAATAGCTTTAAGGGTAAATGTATACACTTCTATAATAAGGTCCCAGCCGCTGTTCGGGAATTATCTATAAATAAATTTAAATGTTTTATAAAAAAAATGGCTTAATCTGTCGTTAATCCTATTACTCCACTGCTGAATATCTAAATGATCGGACAGCCTGAGACTAGATTATGATTTTACACAATTTTCCACAGTTCCAGGATTTTAGAGTTTCAATTTAAACGATTTGATTGTAATTGCCATGATGACCACCAACGACGAAATTATGTATAAACAAAGACCTTGCGGGAAAGTAATTTCGAAGACCATAAAAAAACATTGAAAAGAAATGCTCAAATAAAATCCATGAGTCACCTCTACTAAAACCGAATAGCTGGTTGGCGTATTTTAGTCCGATATTAAGCAATGCATTAAATGTATAATGTGGCATTTCCCACTTTGTTTTTTATAACTTTGTTCGAATAAGCTTATATATCAACATGTTATTGATAAAACATAATTTATCGAAATTCGATCTTATAATATGGAAATAAATTGTAGAACTAGCAACGATAAGAAATTTCTTGACCTTTCACGAATGATATGTGTATATCCACAATTAAAGAATTTCTAAGAAACGTTCTGCCTCGTGCAGCTACTTTGTTATAACTATAAATCAATATGAATTCAAGATAACAACATCCCCTTATCACAAATGCTGGCAATGCATCATCACAATCTCTTGGAAGCTCGTGAGTTGACTTGTATGTTTACCATCTTCCTTACGAGTTTCTAAATCAATTATTTCTGTGTGCCGTGAAACAAGCGTTATTCTAAACCGAATCAATATCAAAATTTTACCTTTAATCTTCGGCTATTTTACATCGATGATACATTGAGCGTACTAGATGCATTTTTGAAACCATATCTTTATAACAAAATTTGGAATGAACATCATTATTCGGTGTTACCAGTTCAATTCTATATTTACCGTCGAACAGTTTTCTGTTTGCTAATTGAATATGGAATCATTCCAGATTGGCCTCTGCAGCAGTAATTCTATACACTATATCAATCTTCATCAGCTACGCGCTAAACTGTTACGTGCCAGTTGACATTATCTGGAGAAACTACTTGGGGCCAGCCCTGGAGCGTAGATCGGTCACCAAGCTTAGACTATGCGAGTACTTACTACGTATTATTCTGTGTCTCTTTACTTGTAAGTAAATTTAAGTTATTTTATACAGTTGTGTGTATTGAGGTTATGTACTAACCTGCTTGTACCTTATTGAAAAACTAACGCATTTTCAAGTCTTGCATGACGATTTATATTAATAAGTCATAATGACGAAACGGGCGTGAAATTTACGCTCCCTGCCTATTGACAATAAGTTGTAATCCATTTTTTTTGGATAATAACTGGATAATTATGGATTTCCGCAAAATAACGCCTGATTCAATGAATTTTCTAATAATTTCCATTTCTTAATAATTCCATTATGTTTTTTTCAGTTGTGCTGGCTGTTTCTATACCGCGATTAGGACTATTTATCTCGCTATTTGGAGCGCTTTGTCTTTCTGCACTGGGATTCTGTTTTCCAGCGATAATGGAGGCATGTATGGAGTTTGCACGACCGGAACGCTTGGCTCGTAAATTTATCTTCGCAAAGGATATCTTCATATTTATCGTTGGTCTCATCGGGCTCACTACAGGAACCTATAGCGCTATAGAGGGCATTATTAATTCTTTTCGATAATATATACTTGTTTAATTCGTTGCACACACATGCCATGTTTTTCCATTTGTCCTGATTTGTCTCAATCTATCTTGTTTTACATAGTCGTAGTTGTGCTGTAAAGAAAGAATCGTCAGTGTTTGATATAAATATTTGTATTTAAATTATCCAAAAAATACATGGATCTTATATTTAATTGTTGCAAATTTGCTTCCTTTTATCTTGTATTGGGGTAAAAGAGAGGCCGTTTCAATCCTATATTTTTGTTTCTTTATCCTCAGGAAGAAAATCCGGATGTATACTTTAAAATATTTTAATGTCTCGTACACTGTACTTAATGTGTCTTGGTATGTCTAATTTTAAGTATTTTTCTTTCATTAGAGAAGTTGTTTAAAATATTTTTTGAGTAGATTTTCTGCATCCTAGGATTACACGTAGCTTTAGTTTCTAGATAAATGGCGAATAGGAATCATTCTATTTGAAATTGTTATTTTTTTACATTTTTGTATTGATTATTTATAATATTGGATATTATATTTTGTCATATAACACATTGTTTTATTCTGGGCTTATCATTTTGTGGAAGTCATCAAATGGATGCATGCTGTCAAAATCTAGTTTACTAAGGTTTATTAAGGAAATAATATAAGTAGTTTTTAATATAATAAAAGTACTGGTAACACACTCATAGACTACTTCTATACATATACATAATGCTCGTCATATAAAAACAAAGTCGAAATATGGAACATGCCAAAAATTACACCATATTAAGCTTCGTATGATATACCTATACATTGCCCCATTTGCTCCAGTTGTTTGAAATATTCTTGGTCAATATGCAGCAATGCAAACCATTGATTCAGTTTAGGTCCGATTCGGACAGTGACAGTTGACACATAACCTTAGTTGTTAAGGAGAAAAGTGTGCCTTAAATTGCCTTTAAGCAGACCTTAGCCGTTCAATGATGTATCCATGTGTATAGAACGTCATTGAACTACCGACTAAAAATTGATAATTTATAAGTTTTAGAGTTCAGTGCTTTCTTTCTTTGGGAACAAGTGATTGAAGATCTAAAGGCGATACTTATACATGAAATCTTTGATGTTTAGCTGGTGACCTTACGCTTAATGCGACACCACAACAATTAAATTATTTCATTGTGATAAATCGTTTAGGAGACAGATTTTGTAGGCTTTGAAACTGAGCTCGTTTTGAGCATCAATAGGACAATGGTTCGCAAATTTAACCGTGCCAGAAATGTCTGTGCAATTAGGGTAGTCAAAGAAATACGCTAAAATGCCATTTTGCCTCTCAGATTGTGATCCCCAAAAAACGTTGGTTAAATCCGAAAAAGAAACTAAAAATCATGTAAAACTATTCAAATATATCGTCATCATTGTCCTCTTCATTTAGATGTGTGGCGTTCCTCTTCAGTGCGGCTTTAATGGACCTTCCTGACACCTTTAAATATCTTTTGGAATGAGCTTTCCGGGAAGGTGTTTTCAGGACGATACTCCATGGGAACACCTTCCCAAAAGACAGGGTAAACTCCTCATTCCTCTGACGTTGCATCAGAATGTGGGCGGCGGTGATCATTTAAAAACAGGTGACCCGTGCGCTCATCTCTTCTCCTCTTCCATAACAAAAAGTGTGTAATACGACAAGGGAATACAATACCATCTATCCAGATTATACTATATTTAACTATAAGCGTAATTCTAATATAAAGAAATAAAAGATACTATAAACTATATAAGTATAAGAAACTATATAAAATGATATGATAAAACTATATGAAAGTATAATCGATGATAAAGTATTGCTAATAATATATGTTAAATATTAAAATAGATGTACTTAAAAGTTGTTTTAGTATTATCACAGAGTAGGTGAATCAAACGTGGTGTTCCAAAAAAATAGGATTATGTAAGCTAGTGTATTTGGGTCGTTCAAGGCGGGCGGCGTGGAAAGGGAAACGAAGCGACGTGAGGGCGGTTACTGGGCGCTCTAGTGTTGGCTGGAGACTGCTCTACGCTGAACGGATGCGACACTGCGACACTGCAACATTGCGACATCGCGACACGCGTCACCAACGCGATTACGATTGCAAAACAATTATGTTTACAACTGCTTTTAGTTGAACACTGTTACAGTTCACTAAATTAATCCCAATACACTAAGTCATACTGATGACGGACGGGAAAAGTTTTTTAATAAGTTGAGCTAGAGCTAACCAGTTTGTGTTTTGTGCTATCGATTTATTAAGCATATGATGAATTAATTCTGCAGTATTCTTGTAGAAGTCCCCGTGAGGTCATTGCTGGTATTTGGTAAGTGGTGTAACTATTAATAAGACACAGGCAGGTAGGAAATAAAATATTCCATAAATATGCAATAATTTCAAATATCAGTTGTTTCACTTTATACAATCCAGTTGGTGCTAATCTGTTACATTGTATAGTGTATTATTCAACATGTCATGACATGTTATTTTGACTTTAGTAATATCATTGGCAAAAGTCAAAAGTTAGGATGCCGGGAACTTTGGAGTACTTGCGCAGTACAATATATTGAGAATCAGAAAGTAATTCAAATTCGATATTTTTGTTGATATGAAATGAATTATTGAAAGTCAACTACCATTCGGAAATGAATGCCTCAGACCTGAGAAGAACGGTCGCAACAAAAACTACGGGAAACTTATTTCTTTTTAAATTAAATACCGATGCACTTAAATTTATAATTTAGTTAATAAATTTATTTAATAGCCTGACGGCAGTTACTCAATTCCCAATCATTAAGAATGTTATAGTTACACTTGCAACATAAACGTGTTTTAACAATTCTTAATATATGATTTTTGAATATTTTCTGGGATCTTGTTGTGAAAGCATATACATCGCCCCTCGAAATAATTACTAACTCGACTTGCGGAGTAGTATGCTTTAGAGTGTTTATTTGTTCCTGGTGTTAACATTATGGTTATGACAGTTTCTAGAAAATTCACTTATGTGCCGCCACCTATACTTTTTCGTATCACTAAACTTATTAAGAGAACATTCCTAGCCTTTGATAAAGTTGTACAGGAGCACCCATTTTATTCGATCTGAAAATACCGGCTAATGGTATTTTTTACGTGAAATATATTTCTTGAGAACGTCTCAGTGAATGAACGGTATAGTTTTTAGTGTGTGGTTCTTGAATTCATTAGTAGGGGACATTCTCAAGTATCGTGCAGTCATATTTAGGGTTAAGAATGTTTTTTACGACAATTTGACACTTTTATAGTTTCATGAACTCAATAGTTAGATAATAAGAGTAATAAATACTTATTGTATTGTGATTAATAGTAGTCACAGTACAAAGAGTATTTATTACTCTTTAATTGGGTCGAACTTGTTATCAAAGAGGATGTAAATACTACGTAATGAAAGGCGGGAATGCCTAAGTAAAAATTGAAATTTAGTGTAGTATGAAACTTGCAGTGATTTGACATAAGTTTGAAATAGTCTGTACAATTTTATGGAGACGAAGTATAATCCGGCTAGGTTGGAAAGCGAACAGTTGCTTATAGCGTAGAGGATCTCGTGGACTGCACATTTCACTGCTTGTAATCGTTTATATAGATAGTTAGTTTCATTTACCAACGCAATTCGATCACAGCATGCTACACATATGGAAGGGTTAAACAGCACTCTATAAGTCCACTTCAGGGCCGTGGCCCAGGATGTGACAGGAACGTTAAATATCAAAGCATACATTGTAAATAGCTTGAACACACTAGTTTCGGTACCGGCAATGGAGCTTCATTCGTCTTTGCCGGCGCTGTGACAACTGAAAGCCGATGCGAAGTACACGAGCTATTGATACTTTATTTGTAGTTTATTGACTCTGGTAAACATGAGTGATGAGTTATAAGATTAGAGACTGAACACCCAGAAAGTCTTTACCACACTAGTCACTTTAAACCACTCCATACCATTCAATAACATCACATTTTAACCATAGCAATACCAATTACGGTTTTCAAGGAGCTTTTCTTCCTCGTACTACGAAGCTGTGGAATGAGCTTCCCTGTGCGGTGTTTCCGGGACGATACGACATGGGTACCTTCAAGAAAAGCGCGTACACCTTCCTTAAAGGCCGGCAACGCTCTTGTGATTCCTCTGGTGTTGCAAGAGAGTGTGGGCGGCGGTGATCACTTAACACCAGGTGACCCGTACGCTCATTTGTCTTCCTATTCCATAAAAAAAAACAATGAAAGATTCGCTGTTAAATAAAGCCATGACGTTTTTTCATGTTAATTTCAACAAACAACACCGAGGCTATAATCAAAAACGAAAATAATATTAATTGACTGAACATCATTTTTTTTAAGAAAATCAGGGACGAGACGAGCAGGACGTTTAGCTGATGGTAATTGATACGCCCTGCCCATTACAATATATTATTGAAGAACTAGATAGGCACTTCAACTGCGCTCGTCACCTTTAGACATAAGATGTCAAGTCTCATTTGCCCAGTAATTTCACTAGCTACGGCGCCATTCATACTGAAACAGTAATTCACCTCAGAAAAAGGGGACGTTGTGGTACCCATTATCTAGCCGGCATCTAGTGCAAAGTCCCACTGGTCTACATCATAGTTCGAGTCTGTTCATATCCCGGTCAAATTGACCGATTTGTGTAAACATCTACTCATAGCACACGGTCTCGCCACGGGTATGCTCCTGTCGCGTCCAGAGCACGGCCATGATGTGTGGGAATACAGCTTAATTTGTTCCTACACATTAATCTGAATCCTGAGCCTATTTTTATCTATACAGTATACTTAGACTTTACTCAGACTTTACTGACGTAAAATATAGTTGAGTGTGAGAAAACGCGAACTTGAATTTTGCATTGGGCTGTCTTAGCTTTTGCTCAGCTTAATTTCAGCTGTATTTGACAGCTATATGACTATAAAATGGAAATGAAAGAATTATGCTAAGCTAACACTTAGCTAAGTTTTACGGAAGTAGAGTATGAGCTAAGACTAAGTAAGCTCTGTAGCTCTCTCAGCCTAAGGGAACAATAGTTTAAGACGCCCTGCCATTACAATGCAGTGCCGCTCAGGATTCTTAAAAAGCTCAAAAATTCTGAGCGGCACTATAATTGCGCTCGTCACTTTGAAACATATTATGATGTGAAGTCTCATTTGCCTAGTAATTTCGAGACCGAAACACAGTAATGTTTTTACATTACTGATTCACGGCAGAAATAGGCGCCGTCTACGCTTTTTCGCTTTCAATTCACAGATTAATCTGACGATAATAATTGTAAAAAACTACATTAAGTTGGTCACTAATATTATCACGTGAACCCAATAAGAATAATATATTATAACATTAAAAGAATTTAAAACAGTTGAAACTGTCTTATCGCTTGAAGCTCATAGTTCAATAAAGTGATTGACCTTCTTAAATCATGGTTAGTATAACAATTATTTATATTTATGAAGAAAATTTGTTCACAACAGTTGTGCCACCAATGAGTAAGTTAATCGTAGCCCACGTAAAGAACAATGATAGAAACAGACAGTTTATGAATTCCTCGGTTGTATTCTCTTGATGCATTCTTCTATAGTCAGTCTCCTGTACAGGCCCGTACGCTTTCTATTATCTTAATTAAATCCAAATGTATCATTGTGTAACATCTAGGTAACTTAAATATATTTCACTTATGACTATCAGGTTCATTTGTGGAAATAAGGTAATATTTTCAAACTCCGAATCAAATTATAAATAATTTTTAAAACCATTAGATTGAATATTTTATCATTACTCAATTTTTGGCAATAAAATCTGTGCCAGGCTTAGAATATCTCAATATTCTAAGGTGCTAGAAGTCTTGTGTAGTGAGCGAAATACACCATCGGGTGTAATTATAGCCTAAACACATGATCGGACTTGGTACGGCCGAACCATCTGCTTCAGTCGCGGTCTAGTAGCGGACTATATTCGATGGTATGTTTCATTGTCCATCGCACCAAATTATTGTTATGACCATCCGGACCGTACTGAGTATGTACGACTCGGTTACAGATTCTTAAAAGTTATTGTGTGTATATATATGTATGGATATATACATATTTATTTATGTATAATCGCTTACAAGATGCTCAAAGAATACCTTTATTTATTTATGGTGTATGTGGATGATGCAGCTACTGTACTCAATAAATTTTGTATTAATTTACATTTACTTTTTTGACTTACTCGTGTAAGACATTGACTATTTGACGTTTGAGTGTATTTGTTGTATTATTTTACATTTTACATATCATATTGTAATTGAAATGATTTGTAAATCGATGTAAATGTAAATCTTGATATAAAAGAGTGGCAATGAGTTTCTTGCTATTTCTTCTCATTAGCTCAACCCTTTACGAAGTAGCGGTAGATTCAATAGAATTTTTTTTTGGCATTCATTAGTTTCATTTTCGTGACCTACGTGAATAAACTGATTTTGATTTGATTTGATTTGATATGACGTCGGACCAATTGGTGCGAGGCGCCGATTGCCGTACCAAATCTGACCATGTGTTTAGTCTGTTAGGGATACCCTATATTTAAATTAAGCTAAACCTTTACAACCAACGTTTTGTATTCGCTTTCATCATATTAATTTACCACAATCATAAAACATTATATTCATTTCACCAACAATATTGTTTCCTGTTAGTAGTAGGTAATTTAAACATTAGTTTACTAATGTCTGTTCTTTAAAATACCCTAATTTAACGTTAAGCTCATGGGTGCCATAGTCCTGTATTGCTGTGAAATTGGGGCTGTGGGGTAACATAGATATGAGCACACCAATTGTTCGTAATTGATTGTCTTAGTGTTTGTATCGTTCATATGTGTGCTGTAATTGAAGCGGTAGTAATACAGTTGGTGGGTGTGAGTGCAAGATCAAAGATTTCAGGAGTCGACCAGTTGACTGGTGGACAGCGTACAGTGACTAGTCGGCCGCGAAGTTAAAAATACAATGTTGCGTATTATTTTTCATTAAATATTCGTCAAATAAATGAACGTGCGTTTCATCCTTAGATTGCTTTAGTCGTTCCAAAATATAATCGCAGAACATCCAAGAGTTGGCATTATCACCTCATTGGTCTCCTGGTAAGTAGACAATCATACAATTTTTTTCGTCCTACTCATATCCATGCATGGGTAATGTACTGAGAGTTACCGGAAATTATCATTTCTCCACAATTGACCGTATTTCAACAATGAAATGACGATTGAATATACGAGGTAATTTGTAAGGTAGTTACAGACAAGAGGACTTTTCTGTCTACATAATATTGGTATCCCATAATAACTCTTATTGAGAGAATAGACACACGGCGACTATAGGACCTTGAACTAATATAACAACGGAAGAAAAGCGCTCCGCGAACAAAATTACATAGATATTGAGGTTATAGTCGAATACAGTGAGTGATGAACTGTGTTTATATTATACGAAATATATGCTATACTAGCTGACCCGACAGACGTTGTTCTGTATATAATAAATAAAATAATGTTTTTATATGAATTTGTCAACAATATATCAACAATTACTTCGTAAAATATGCACCCTGCTGTCGTAATGAAATTGTTTCACAGCAGAACTGTCAAACCGTGCGTCAATAAGTTCTCTCATAGAAATTATGTATCTATATATATATATACATCAAAGGAAAAACAAATTTGTTGTTTTTATTTAATTTAGCAGCATTTTCCTATTTATTCATTTTCATATTCATATTTATTTAAACCTTCTCTGGACTTCCACAAATAATTCAAGACCAAAATTAGCCAAATCGGTCCAGCCGTTCTCGAGTTTTAGCGAGACTAACGAACAGCAATTCATTTTTATATATATAGATGACTAAGTACGCGCTATCCACTAAGTACGCGACAAGCAGTGAGTGAGATTTAGTTAGAAAGAGATAACATACTTATCAATTGAAACTCAAAATCATAAGAAAATGTTCATAATTGTAACCTACTCTGCGCTATTTTAAATACATTAAATACAGTTGATATTTGATGTGTATTGCGTCTTTCGTTTTGTTCTCATCACTCGGTTTTATATGAAACTAGTGGACCCAACAGACGTTGTCCTGTCGGAAATTTCGGACACACGTCTTAAATATGAAAAATCGGTCCAGCCGTTAGGAGTAGTCCACTAAAATACACCATGGACGGAATTGAGAATCTAAACCAATCTCAAATACACTGGAACACACAAAAATATCATCAAAATCGGTCTAGCCGTTTTGGAGGTAGTTCAATTGTGAATGTAAACCATTCTTGAATCCACCCGAAGACACACATCAATCTCAAATTCACTGGAACACACAAAAATCTCATTAAAATCGGTCCAGCCGGTCAGGAGGTAGTTCAATTGTGAATCTAAACCATTCTCGAATCCACCTGAAGACACACAGAAAGTTTCAATAAAATTGGTCCAGCCGTCTAGGAGGAGTTCAGTGACATACACACGCACACAACAATTATATATATAAAGATATAATTTTTAATTTGTCATCAGTATTAATTAAATATGAAAAATCGGTCCAGCCGTTAGGAGTAGTCCACTAAAATACACCATGGACGGAATTGAGAATCTAAACCAATCTCAAATACACTGGAACACACAAAAATATCATCAAAATCGGTCTAGCCGTTTTGGAGGTAGTTCAATTGTGAATGTAAACCATTCTTGAATCCATCCTCATTTAATTTAGTAATATACGAAATTCATAGCCCATAGCGACCCTCAGGTACTTATTATTGAAATAAAATATACTATATAATGTAGTTATAGATCAATAAATTGATCTAATTTTTATCAATTTAGTGCGGCAATTTTTAAACTTAAAGCGCCATTTGACAACACGAGTAAACCTAAAAGTGACAAAAATCGAAAAACTGGATTTATTTCGCTATATTGTAAAGATCAAATTTTATATAGAGTTTTCATGTTTAGAGCATTTCAAAATTTGTATCAAGCACTTCTTTTAATATTCTTAATTCAATTATAAGTCCACATCATTTCTATTTGCTTTCATTACTACCTGCACACTGCTTTACGTTGTAAATTAAATAAGTTAAAAATAAATTTAAAATTAAGGTAGATATTATCAATTAAAGTCATACCACGCACCTTGTTTTTCAAACGCTCTTTACCTGAGGGAAACTTTAAATTAAACTTTAAATTTGGAAAACGGCTTAAATTACTCAGATACACAAAAAAGGCCCCAAAGATATAGAAACAAATTATAGACCTATCTCTAAATTATGTTTATTTGACAAAATTTTAGAGAGAGTTGTTTATAAGCACTTAAATGATTGTTTAAGACACACTTTTTGCTCAGAGCAGCATTATTTTTCGAAAGGACGATCCACTGTTTCAAAGCTTATTATTTGTAGCGACAATCTGGCTGCCCATATGTGTTAATTATTATTACCTTCTCAAGTTAATGTCATATATACCGACAAGTAAATGTTTCGATAGAATTGACCACGTACTACTATTGCGATTGTTGCAGTCAGTTCAGTAGGTATACGTTAATAACCTGTACAGATGGTTTACATCATACGCATCGTCAACAATGCTGTTACCATCAGGAGTTCCTCCAGGATCACTTCTAAGCCCCCTTTTCTTTAATATATTTAGAAACGATATTTCTTAATGCTTTCTTAATAACAATTATATTATATGCTGACGATATGAAGATAATAACTACTATCAGATCACTTGAATTTGCACAACACCTTCAGGATGATCTCGATAGATTTGAACATTATTGTTTAGAAAATAAATTAGATTTAAACGTCAAACAATGTTATATAACTTCATATACTAGAAAATCTATTCTCATTTCATTCAATTGTAAAGTAAAGAATTCGTTACTAAAAAGGATCTACTCAATTCGGAAAATCATAAATTAAAATAAATATAAAATAGAGAATTGATAAAAATTTACTTACGTACTTAGCCTCTTGATTGGCCCATTGTGCTTGTGACTTACGTCTTCTTACCAACCAGCTTATACCTTTTCGTATTCCTACAGGCATGGCAGCAGGATGTGGTGCTGTAGATCGGAGGGTTAATGCGCGTTGTTTGGCCACACTCCTGTACTCTGTAAACACGTGTACTCGCATCATTCCTTCCTCCATGCATCCTTTGCATACAGGACGGTCTGTCAATGGGAGGCTCACACGCTTTGCATACGATGCGACTAGATAATGGGTACCACAATGGCACCTATTTCTGCTGTAAAGCAGTAATGTGTATGATCGTGTTTCGGTCTGAAGGTCGACGTAGCTAGTGAAATTACTGGGCAAATGAGACAACATCTTATTTTCCAAGGCGACGAGCAATTGTAGTGTCGTTAATTTTTTTTCGGTTTCTCAAGAATCCTGACCGGCACCGTATTGTTGTTATGCAGGGCGTAACAATTACCATCAGCTAAACGTCCTGCTCGTCTCAAAAAAACCTATCATACCAACCTAATAGATGTTTTTTTAAAAGATAGTGACCGATATCAGCACCTACTTACTATATTGAGTATAATATCCGTGTTTAGTCTGATCAGGTTGCGGGTGAACCTCATGACGCCGGATTGCCTGCATTTTTGTTTGCCTGCATCCTTTACTATTTATCCATGCTGCTAAGTTGGCTTCTTCCTAATACTATATAGCCTCGGATATCTTGTATTGTATATGGATGTATCATCTGGAGCATCATTTCCTAGTCAGTTGCTAAGTCATTTGATCCATTATATAGTTACTCGGTTCGTGTTGCAATGGTTTGAAATGCGTTCTGTTATTCTAGTTAATAGTAGAGATTTAGGTGTGGTTTATAGCACTTGAAGTGTAGATATTTTCATTCGAGAAGACTCTGTGTCCAGCACCGCGTGTGATTTTTGATCCGTCTGTGTGTATAACAGAAATTATGGCAAATATGGATGGCAGTGTTGGAAATTAATTTTTCAAACAAATCAGGGATATACTGGAAATATTTCGTAATTAACGCTAAAATTTAACACATAAAAGGCTCCAAGTGCCTTGTGTGCTTGTTGTTTTCTCTGCAAGGTTCATTATAGGAGTCAGTTGTATTTTTGTATTTACTTAAAAAAAAACATTTTTCATTTGTATTTCCACTTGTTTTTGTTTTTAGCATGTATGTCGTTAATATTAATTATATCATTAACAGATACAGTGCAGAGCTGTGCTGATCAGCGTGGATCATGGCTGACTCTCCCGTTGATTCGATCAATCTAAACAATATCCCTGCAACGTCACTATCGGATAATGAACCCGGGTTTGTTAAATTTTTAATAAAGCTACACATAAAGTACACATCTAATTAAAAAAGTTTTCAAAGGATTAAAATCTCAAAACAATATCTTGAACTAACGTAATAATTAGAATAAAGCCGCCTGAAGGCTTTTGGGAAAAGTTTTAAGCGCTGTTTATTGCCTCTATAGGACTTTGGCAAAATCGACTCAGTGTCTTCTCTTTGTGCCATTTTGTATCCATTTATTTATCTTTTAATTCCAATGGCTTGACATACCTTTCTCGGGATAAACATATTCTCTGTTGGTAATGTTTTGGTGGGCAAAAGAGAAGAGATTGCTGCCAAGAATTTTAAAAATAATTAATAATTTATCAAACGTCTGGGATTCAATAATTTCAAAACTGCAGATACCATAAAAGAAGAAGTCACTGTTAGGCAACTTTGCCAAAAAAACACGTCTGCAACAAATACAACTAATGCAATAAATGGCGCTAAGTTTTAATCCTGTGAAAAGTGTTTTATTTAATCTATTTATTTTAGCTGGTATAATAAATATATGTACTTCCGTTTGTACTTATGGAAACTATTAAGCTGTTAAAAAAAAACAAGATCTTTAGGTGAGATCTTTATCTATTAACCACATACCAATCTATCCATCCATTTTCTTATTTATACCATTTATATTCAAAAGAAGTTACGTTGCCAGCAATATTTGATTTATTGTTTTTCAGGCGTCAAGCTTGATAGTGATTCAAACAATTTGTTTTTAATATTACTGTCTGCATTAATTTGATACCAGCGAAGTCAGTCCGGATATAGAGTTTTTATTTATACAAACTTTAATAAATATTTAATTTCATAAATCTTAGAAATTATATCTAGAGAGGCTTCCTAGTAAGTAGTCAATGACACTATTCATTTGTAGGTACTTTTCTTTCATAATAATTTTTTTTTATTTTTCAGCCACCAGTATCACGTTAGCTATGATCCCCATGAACATCGAAGAGTACGTAACCCTACCAAGTAAGTAACCAATACTACTTTAATACTATATACCGAAAATCAATCAATCAATGAGCCTTTTATGTTGAACTGAACTGAATAAAACTTTATTCAAATAGGCTTAAATTAAGCTCTTATAAAGAAGCACAACAAATATTTCTTTTAAATTACTGAATTTACCATATGTTCGGTAAAAAGATGTGCTCGCGAGAAGAACATAAAAGAAAATCCACGGCAACTCTATTCAATCAAGTAGAGTATTTTACAATGGCTATTATACATAATTCATTAGTTTGTAAGGTGCTGCATCCAATGTATGAGTCTTGTTTAAATAATGTAAAATGTTTCATGAAATATAATAAAGAATTAAATGTATTAATATAAATTATCGTATATTGGATGCATCAATCTTTAGAGATTGAACTCATTGTTTGTGTGAGGATGCTTCGTGAATATGATGGTCGTGATTACTGTCACAATTAGTAATTACATCTCACAAACAAAATGATTCATTAACTACAACAGATCGAACTGGCACTACAAGTATTTGCGTCCCTTCTTCTCTCTCGGAGCGCCATTTGTCTCCGAAGCAGTGTTAGAAGTGACATCAAAATGAATCCTAAAGGAATGAATGTTGAGAAAGTAAATGCCTTTTATGCCATTTTTAATTGCTGCCTTAATTATTATATTACTTTTAACAATGTTGTTCAGTTCAGTCTGCGTCTTGGCATACTGTTTTTTTATCTCTAGCAACCCAGTTCAGTTTCTTGCATGTTCTTCTAACGGGCTCAACTTTTAATGAACATATTTGTAGGGACAATTCAAAGGCGCTTAGAAAGCCTAATTGAATAAGGTTTATTTGATTTTGACTTGACTTTTTAAAGCAGTTAATAAGAATTTATTAATCAAAGGAATAAAATCCTATTGTATATTTTAAACGTGATCATTGTGCATATATTTTGACAACATAAGAACGCAGGTACATTTGCTTGAGTACATTCTAACGATGTCGCTCATATAGATGTAATCTAAAGGGTGTTTTTAAGGAATGTTGATTAGATATTTCAGTTATATGGAAACACGAGCTCAATTAGTGCATAATTGTCACTCCGCATATAACATCGCTCGACTAAGAGCCTGTCAAACTTGGAAAATAATTTTACTATTGTAAGTCTTTCACGAAAGTGAAGGAAAAACGAGCGCACGGGTCATCTGATATTAAGTTATCACCTTTGCCCAAACTCTTGCAACACTTGTGTTGGAGGAGGAGAGGTGTACACATCTTTTTCGAAGCTGAGGCACGAAACACCATGCAAGAACTCTCATTCCACAATACGTGGCTGAAAGTTGCCACACATCCAGATGATGAATATCTTGCGGCAGGAATCGTGTCCAACAGGTCTTCGGAATACTTTCCGTGATAAATGCGGACAAAAACACTGAAGCAACGTCTCTACGCAAACCAAATGATCGAGCCATTCATAAAGTACTAGGTCCCCAACAATATCAGCAGCTCTCCGTTACACGTGGTGAAACGGTTCGAGCTGATACTGGGGTACGCCAGACCAGTGCTGCGAAGCATACTGTATATACGGCTAGATGTGCGTCATATATAGAGCTGAAGTAGTAACGGCTTGAAGTATTAAAGACCAGTTTTTGGAAACCAATTTGGCTTTGCCTTCCAGGTGACTTTGGAATAATAACATGCAAATTTTTTGTTATTCAATTACTTGGGCTATGTCTGTGACTTTGGTTATCCTACGGATCACCTCATTTCTGATTCTATCTCGCAGGGGAACTCCGAGCATAGCCCTCTCCATTACCCTCTGAGCGACCATGAGTTTTCTCATCAGGCCCATAGTTAGCGACCACGCCTGTGTACCGTAATTTATCACTGGCAACACACACTGCTTGGAAACCTTGTCTTCAGACACTGTAGTATTTTATATATATTGTAATTTAAATGATTTTTACAAAGGTGATGCTGTAAATGTTGATTAAAGACAGCGGCAATGAGTTCTTGCCACTTCTTCTTCGAAGTTTCAACCCTTTCCGAAGTGGCGATAAACAAAAAGAAAAGAAACATTAGAATATTATGTTTAAGATATCAAACGTATTTCAGCAACATGGAAACACTGGTTCACTTGTTGAAGTGCAGCCTTGGTACAGGGATCCTTGCGATGCCGCAAGCGTTTGCGCGGGCTGGTCTCGTCACAGGGATCATCGCAACAGTTCTTGTCGGGATTCTTGTCACACATTGTCTTAAAATACTCGTAAGTAGATCATTGTATTTATTAAGGTGATTTGCGATTACTTTTTACACGTAAATTTTTCAATCGATGCGAAAGTATGCATAGTTCATAGCAAATTTATGATATATACGCGCCCAGTAACAACTACTATACCAATTTCTTTTTTTAAGACTTTCTGAAACTGTTACGGCCTCACTAATAAATTAGGTATAATGTTATACCTAAGACGAAACCAAGAATCTGCAAAATCTTTACCAATAGATATCTATCTAAAATTATCATTGTATTGACAGTGTTTTTAGCAATATATTTAACATTTTACATATTCTTGGTTAATTCTCAGGTACATTAAAGCAATCTTATTTGTAAGGCCGTGAGTTTCAGAAAGTCTGAAATATAACAAAATGGTATTGTAGTTACTGTCGCTTCTGTTATCTTTAGTAATTTATAAGAAAGTTTTGCAGAAATGGAAAAATACAAATTTGCTTATTTGTTTTGTTGTGGACATTAATTGTTGATACATGTGCATAGCGACAAGTAAATAATTTTGGTTCATGCGTCACATAGATAATGTGAAATAATAATAATGTGTTTACAGCAAGGAGAAAGTCTAGCTATAAGTTTTTAATGTATGTGTTTAGCAACAAATATGTCATGTTTGGTAGAGTTCTAACATTGAGTATGGTATACAGGTTCAATCCCAGTACGGAACGTGTGTTATGAAACAAGTGCCATTGCTGTCGTATCCTGAGTCTGCAAGTACGGCGCTACTCTCTGGGCCGCCTATGTTCCGCTCGTTGGCTCGACCTGCAGCCCTCGCCGTCGATATTTTCCTCGTTGTTTACCAGCTTGGAATCTGCTGTGTTTACATAGTCTTTATAGCAGATAACATTAAAAAGGTAAGGAAACGCCCATTTTGATCAAACACGCACAAAGTGAACTTACAAATCGCGTGTGTCAGACGTAACTTATCACGCATACTAAAGTTATAAACCTAGTCTATTTTCTTCGCTTGACTTGCAGCAAGAGTCTCTATCTAAATGTATAAAATATCTGAGGTTATGTTAGGTTGATTAAGTTAGGTTTGATTAAAAAAAAAACATGTGTGGGTACCGATTTCTGAGTTTATCTGGATTTTTTTTAATAAAATACGGGAAGAGAGGTGCAGGACGTTCAAGAAAAATATTTTTAGGGTTCCATGCCGTGTAAGAAAGGAGAACCCATATTTATGTGTTTATCGATTTGTTAAGTGTTTGTATTTCTTATTTCAACAGTTTTATATCACAAAGACAGTTTTATAAACAAAGAGGAAGTCTAGTTTGAATCCGTTGTAATAATTGTTCTGATGACGTTCGTGTGTGTGGGAAGGATCTATCCATGAGCGGATAGTGGGTACGCCTACAGTCTACATCATAACAACTAGGTAGTGTCTAGGGGTCATAACGCACTCAGACACAGCTTGTCAATTTCAATGAAGGGCACCGCGCTATGGCGACACAGAGACCGACCTATAAAGACCCCTCCTTTATTAACTGTTATTAATTGTAAACAATTTTAATATAAACTCATAGCTCATACCGCATAATAGATACATTATTGAACTGCATGTCACTGCCACATTTATGATGGTGACGGGTTGATCCTGTTACCAGGAAGTCGGCTTCGTGTTTTTTTTAAATTCTTTTATTATATATTTTTAATAAGTTATTTTTTTATATAATACCAAATAAAATGCTCGCGTTATGCCCATATTTATTTATGTGGATCGATGCATCTAGTGTACTCAATAACTCTTGCGTTTTTACTTATTAATTTACACTTTTTTGTCTTATTCGTGTAAGGCATTTAGTATTTCGAGTTTGAGTATTTTTATTGCATCAATTTGCATATGTTGTAATAAAATAAAAATTCATAATAATCTGTTTTGGAAATAGCAACTAGTCGGTACCCACACCTATAAATCTACGTACGTATCTAAGTACCTAAAGCCGTATTACTAAATAAGCAACCTTAGAGTTTCTTGCTCGTTCTTCTCTAAGGAAGTCTGCCTTCCGAATGAGCTGTATAAAAGATTACATAGTTATACTGAAATGTGATTTACCTATGAAATAAATTATATTTATTTGAGTGGTTGATCATGTTATACGTCCACAGATATGCGATCCTTACATGTCATCTACAATGCCTGTGGAGATATACATGGTGATAATTCTGGGTCCATTGGTTGGATTCAATTTGATACCCAGCCTGAAGGTGCTGGCTCCGTTCTCGGCTCTTGCAAACCTGATGACATTTGTGGGACTGGGTATCATCGTATATTTCCTGCTCACCGGTAAGAAGTCTGAAGAGCCACTAGATCTTTGGGGTTCACCGGCAACGTTTCCACTGTTCTTTGGGACCATTCTTTTTGCGCTGACTGCTGTAGGCGTTGTAAGTACCTTTATTATTCATTTCATTATTATTTTAAGCTCTTGAGGCTGTTCACTACACTTAAATAAACACTTAAGATATCTTATCCTCCAGGATATCAGCTCTCAATCAGCTTTCGTTAATTTTGTACTTTCGGATGAGAATAATATGAAAGGAATTATAAGTCAACCTTTATCACTCTGTACCTAGTTTGAGGTTAAATAAAATCAGTGACATAAAATTATTTAAAAACACAATTATAGCAATAAATGTACCACCACTGGTTGTGTGGCGTTCTACCACAGTGTGGTTTCGAACTAACTTTCTTCCACGTTCAATCAAGCTGTGGAATGAGCTTCCTTGTGCGGTGTTTCCAGGACGATATGACATTGGTACCTTCAAAAAAAGCGCATACACTTTATAAGGGCCCGGCAATTCTCTTGTGTATTCCTCAGGTGTTGCAAGATAATGTAGGTGGCGATGATCACTTAACATCAGGTGATGTATGTCAAGTATGTACGTACGCTAGTATGTCCTCTGTTTGATAAAAAAAATCCGAAATCAACACATGACATAATATTTTTTGAGTCGTTATTTTTATATGATATCGTCTTATGATCCACTTTGCTCTACAAATCAATAGAAGAACTTAGTTAGAACCTTAGTTAATAGCAATAACTTTAATATATAAACCGTGCTTCGCAAATTACGTTTAGTATTTTTTTGTAAGTTACTTTTGTCCATGTAAAGATAATGTAAACAGAACTTGATGACTATTAATTAAAATGTTAAGTTATATTGAACTATTTTAATATTTATATATAATAATTTTGTGTGACGTTGTTTTCCGCGCTAATCTACTGAACAGATTTTAATCAAATCTTGCACTGTGTGCAGTTTGATCCATCTTGAGAGATAGGATAGTTTGTATTTCTATTCGTGACCATGTATATATTTATATTTAAAATTTTATTTCTGTATGAATAATCTTATGAGTTAAATTTTTGAATGCACATTTTGACAGTTCTGCTAGTCACCGGTTCTAATGATTTGGTTGAAAATAAGTTAAAGAAATATCGGCTACCAAAGAGGATGTATATATTACGTAATAAGAGGCGGTACTGCCTATTTAAAAATGATAGAAATTTAGTTTACTATGAAACTTGCGGTCATTTAACATAAGTTTGAAATTTACAGAATGGCGATAGCCGACGAAGTATAATCCAGCTAAGTTTATAAGCAAGCAGTTGCTTAAAACATGTGTTTCCGTTTTTTACAAGATTATAGCCGTTTCATGCATGTTTCATACAATAGAGCGAATTGCTTTTTTCTTAGACTTAGCCAGTGATCCTTGTTTTCACAACAAACAGACTTCAAACACCCAAAGCTTTAACCTCAAGGATTTGTAATTATGTGATTTATTGAAGTAGATATTATTTTATCCAGGTTATAGCCATCGAGAACAATATGAAGACACCGAAAGCGTTTGTAAAGCCGTTCGGAGTTCTGAACGTCGGAATGACAATAATAGTGGTCCTGTACGTCGCAGTTGGTTCCATCGGATACCTCTACTGTGTCTCCGATTGTAGCGATTCAATTACACTAGACCTACCACAGGGACCGTAAGTCTCTTGTATTACCAACTTGAAGCTTATAGAACTTAGAGTGAAACTTTCGTTTAAAGAAAATGCTTAGTATACGGCCAGCAACATATTTCTTGACACCTGTTGTTGCGGATGTCCATGGGCGGTTGCCTCATCACTCCCCATCCCGCGAGGCTCTTGCCCGTTTGCCCTCTCTTATATAAAAAAAACTAGTAGTCAAATTTTCTCTTTTGCCAACTTTCTAACCAAGCTTTTCCAAACACTTGCATATTAAGAATAATTAATTACACTGTATTTTATATATAATAAGGGATAATGGGTTAAATGGATCAGTTAATGCAAAGTAATAACCAGTCACCGATGGACATCCGTAATACCAGTGGTCAAAAGATGCGTAACCGGACTTTGACTTCGGGTACCTATTCACATTGGTAGTCCCTAAGTCGTATCCATTCGGGAACTAACCAGGCAATGATTCCGTAAAGTGTAAGTCAATAAGAACTTCTAAATTAATAATGACATTTATTACGTATTAATTGAATATACTAAACGCACAACAGCGAAGAGCAGCTGACTGTCTTTCACCTCAGTGTGTCAGCCTAACCTATATTAGGTTAGGCTGACCCTACGGAAGGCCTAAGAAGGCCTTTTCAGCCTCAGTTTCATGGGTATAATTTGTAAAGAGTAATATAACAACAATATTAACAAAGTATTTTTTTGGAATAAATATACATAAAACGTACCTACAGATACTTCACGTTTATACGTGTATATAACAAATGATGTAGTCTAGCTCGTGAAAAACTGTAAAAGCAATTGCTTAGAATACCTACAAATTACGCCGCGTAGTATCACCACGCGTAGCATTTATTATTGCGTTGCTAAAGATATCAATATTAGGATTTCAAGACTCTTCTAGAAATGTATTAGGCAAATTAATATTTTAAAAAAGGTTTTCGCTTCTTCTCTATATTTGGACCCGAACTATAACATCGCACTCCCTCGGGAACTCTTAAAATTTTCGGGATACCAAAACAATGTCATTTTCATTATCCTTGACAACGTGCGTTTAAAAAAAGTTATGGTCTGAAAGCATAATAAATAAACAAACAAAATCAACTTCAAATTACAATAATAATAGTAAGTATGTCAACTGTCCTGAACCGTCACCTGTTTACTCGATAAGGTGCCATGTTGGTCAACTATTGCTAAAATATTTTAACAGTTTGCGAAGAAATCGAACCCAACAGTACAAAAACCCTCAGTTCAACAAGGTGCACTTATATATTGATATGGAAGAACAATAACTAACTTAAATATCCATAATGTATTGATTATTGAAATCGCGTGGAACAAAATTGAAGAACGATTGCTCGCACCTGGGTGCTCAAAATATGATGTCTAAAATTCTATTTCGACCTTTTTTTGAATAAGCGTGGACTCAGTAACCTTGTATTCAACTAATATTATTATTTTTTCTTATCTACTCGTCAGAATCATTGGTCATATATTAATTATCTCATCGACAATTTCCTCATCTTTATTTTTCTAATAGCTAGATACTTCGGTCAATAAAACATTCTAGGTATATTGAAATCCATACCTTGTTTCAATGAAATGCTCATTGCACTGGTAGTGAGCAAATTCTAAATACAGTACAGACTAACGAGCGTTATTGTAAAGCCACACCAAATTATAAATCCTACGTTTTAAAAAAATACTCCTTTATGCCTTCAAGCGTTACCTTAAAGTAGCCTCCTGTCGGTGAATTCGTCTAAAGTATAATAGCAGAAAAGTAAGTAAGTAAGAATCTAAAATAAGTAATAAATGAGGATATTATATTAACAGATTTGCATCAACCGTTATGGGTATGTTCGCTGTGGCAATATTCATCAGTTATGGACTGCAATGCTACGTTCCTGTGGAAGTTCTGTGGGAAGGGTACTTGCTGCCAAGGCTTGGACAATACAGTCCAGAGAAACAAAAATACTGGCAATATGGTTTGCGGGCTTCTCTCTGTATACTAACCTGTAAGTACCTGTTCATAAATCAAATCAAATCAAAATCACTTTATTCATGTAGGTCACGGAAATGACACATATGAATGTCAAAAAATTTATTTTTCAATTTGGATCTACCGCTACTTCGTAAAGAGTTCAGCTAATGAGAAAAAATAGCAAGAAGCTCATATATCTAATAATCAATCTTTTTTTTTTAGATCTAGCTAGATAGCTAGATCACTTTCTTTTTTTTATGGAATAGGAGGACAAACGAGCGTACGGGTCACCTGTTGTTAAGTGATCACCGCCGCCCACACTCTCTTGCAACTCCAGAGGAATCACAGGGGCGTTGCCGGCTTTTAAGGAAGGTGTACGCGCTTGTTTTGAAGGTATCTATGTCGTATCGTCCCGGAAACACCGCACAAGGAAGTTCATTCTACAGCTTTGTAGTACGTGGAAGAAAGCTCCTTGTAAACCGCACTGTGGAGGACCGCCACACATCCAGATTTCTCAGTGTTTTATTTAAAACACAAATTTGTAATTTGGATAAAACTATTAACCAATATTTTCAATTGCCGTAATAACCACCCAGTAAGAAAACTTCGTAATAACTTAAAACATTTTTTTTTAACTTTCTATCAAATGTACGTTTGCATAGCTCCTATATATCTCATTTGTCGTAATATTCTTTCACTAAACGACTTCTTCAACGAGCTACATCTAGGACCACCAATGTCTAATTTTTTCGATTTGGTTCGATCCCCGATTTGAATATATATTTAGGTTGTCGAGAAAGTTTCGTGGTCCGAATGGAAGCTAATTAAAGTGAATATTTTATTTGAAAATGGTGATATCTTGATACAATTATCCCATTATTTATTTTAACTAAGGAAGCATACGATATTTATTACATAAATCACTTTGCACTAGCAATAGTATTAGACTACTAATACCAAAGCATGCTGGTTGACTTAAAAATACTTCGATTTAATACTTTTAACACCTTAACTTGCCGTGAGATTTCTTAACTCTATCACGATACGACTCGTATCCAGCCGTTCAAAGAACACCGGGTCTTCGACAATTCGAGCAGCTCTGCGTTGCACGCGTTCATTTATGTGGAATACTCCATATGTTGCAATATCGTAAAGTAAGACACATGCGTGTTAAAATGCATGGATTACGAGCGACATATTAAATTTTACGATACGAGAAGTGCAATGAAAATGTACCTACGGATAATAATTCTAATTTCTTCTTAATTTTTACAGTTCTTCTGGCAGTGTCTATTCCTCGCCTGGGTCTCTTCATATCTCTCTTTGGAGCGCTCTGCCTGTCTGCGTTGGGGATCTGTTTTCCCGCTTTAATGGAAGCATGCCTCACGTTCCAGGAAACAAGAGGCCAGTCTCGTGGTCACATATATGTTAAGGATGCCTTTTTATTTATTATCGGTCTGGTAGGACTTGTAGCTGGAACTTATACAGCACTCATAAGTATAGTACGTTCCTTCCAACCATCTTCTCCTTGACGGAACTTAATGTTTGTAGATTATGTTATAGTTTTAGACGGCGCGCGCTTGAAATATTAGAATATTATTGCATCATAAAAATAAATAATGTACCGCCATCCATTCATTATCATTCTGTTAATTAATTTAAGACAACACTGTTTATAAAATAGATATGCTTGTTGATAGTTTTATGTCTTTATTTATTCCTTCCAATGGAAATACTAATGGCACGCCAAAAAGAATGCATATTACGAAATAATTACTCTCTCCGTATGTAGTCGAAATCAGATACAGCGAAATTTTGTAAATGCACAAATATAAAAAAAAGGTAGAGATAAGACATAGTAAATATATTTTATTATATAGTATTCAATTTGGCGATCAGATTAATGATGAATAAATGTTATGTATATGATGTATAATTTTATGTTATGTAGAATAATTCTTATTTATACCTAAATCTTATGTCGAACGTAAAGTGGGTGAGCGAATACATAAATCAGGATCAGTTTTGTTATATTTATGTACACAGATCTATCTGTATATTTGTAAACATGTATTTATCATTCCTATTTTTGCGTCAGTGTATTCCATTTCAATAATAGATAAGAAAATACAGCTTCGCCCCGCAACTGATATATTATATAACTACTTTCTTAGACATTGGATTTCGATCAAATTGAATAGAATGGATCATTCATTCTTGTCACTAAATCTCAGTTCGAAGAGATTTTGAACCATAGACTTAGAATATACTCACGTATAGACTGCCTGATAGCCCGATAATGCTTGACCAATTTTGATTTGTCAATGTATGCGTTAGCTACTAGTTTGATATTGGCCACGCTTGGCACGTCACTATTTCCGACTTGTCGATTAGAATTTCCAGAGTTCCAGTAACAATAGATTCGCTTTCCTTTTCTATCTGTCTGTATCTGCGTTCGAGATATTCTATCGCAAGTATATTGTATTTCTATGTTCTGAACAATGTAAAAACCCATCAATGAATCCAACATGAATGGCGGTACCTTTAGTACAAAATACATGACCATTTACTACTTTAGGACAAAATACTTTAGTAAAACAAAGTTTTATTTTTTCATGGCGGCCATTTTGAAATCCGCCATCTTGTTTTTTTATTTGTGGCCTTAGTGATAAGGCCTATTTCGTCTTTCTTTATGAGAATTTCAGTTGTCTTGCTATTACTATAAGTTAACATATTATAGTCAGACGGAATCAAAAAACAGCAAACTTCCACGCTGATAATACGTCTGATTGTTTCGCGATCTTGTGTTGTCGAATCTATGGACGGTCGATGGATCGCGAATGTTTTGACTTAGGTTCGTGTGCCAGAATATATCTCAAGAATCCGATTAGAAAACATCACGGATTATGTATTAAGATGTCTGGTTGAAAACGGGCCTAAAACCAGTTCTGAATTTCATTTTGATCACATGCCGATTATAGCAGATCTTATGGAGATTTTACATCGCTGGTAGGTAGCCACCTAAGGGATAGCGAGTTAGGACAAGTAAATGGCATAGTATATTATGATTTTTTCATGCTAAAAGCCATTCTGATATTATTACGTGTTAAATGGTTTATTACAGTGTATTTATTGCACAAGCATACTATTTCTTTATTATTTTTGAAAAGTATCAACAAATTAACCTGTGCTCGTACAAATATTAATAGTTACTAAAATTTCACATTAAATTAGTACAAAATTGAGTCCTATTTCCATTAAAATGTGTCTTACGACCGTTCCCAATATTTAGTCTATCTCCGATTGTGGCCTACTTGAGATAAAAATCGTAACTATCGTTGACTTTTCTGACCCAAAAAACTTACCGACGGTAACTCACTTTACCCGTACGCTGTCTGTCAATGGGTGGACGTATAGCTTGCCAGCGATAGAAGTTTGTATGGAAATTGCAATTCACGCGTCCCAATATAAGGCGATAAGAATGACTTATCGGGTACATTGGGACAGCTTGCGATTATTGACAGCTAATTACTGACAGAAGAAGGTAGTAATTTATCTCTATCTGTGGATAGTATATTGGGAACGGCCGTTAGTGATACACATATAGAGTAGAGTAAGCCTAACGTTGTATAAACTATTAATTTTTTTAAAGAAGTTTTAATAATATGTATATTAATAGAAAGCTATTGCTTTCTATCTTTTGTTATATCTTTTATAAAGGGTCTTAAATTATTGTTATACTTTTTGCTTCATATCGAGGCTATTAATCATGTCACCGCGTATGCTATATTTTAATACTTGCGATATTTAGATGAAAATAGACTGTAGACAAATTGAATTTAATAAATTTGAATGTACAATTTAAAATCGGCCTTTTATTGTTACTTTTTGAGAGTATATTAATTTTATTTTTATGACATTAGTTACGACTTGCAAATAAAAGTATATTGTTTAGTTTTTGAGTTTTATTTGTACGTCACTCAGCTACTTATATATTACTTTACTTCTATACACTGCTGGACAAAGGTCTCCCCCAAAGATCGCCATAACGATCGGTCCTGCGCTGCCCACATCCAACCTACTCCGGCGATCTTGACCAGATCGTGGGTTTATCTTTTGGAGTTGTCATTACAAAGTACTTATAATAATAAAGGAGAATGTATGCGTGTACGTATATTCACCTAATACTCGCAGCCCAATTGAAATGAAACCTTGCAGACAATTTAAGATTGACACTCTGATCAACATAGTTACGTTAGTGACCGATAGATGGCGCTGGTTGCAGTTATTGTTATGCCTCGAACATAAGGTCGAATTGATCCGAAATTTTATGTGTTTGCATGTTGCAACATTGTACCACAGTAGTAGAGTATTGTGTGTGAAGCGAAGCGCGACAAGCAACATCTAGTATGTAAATAAAATACATGTTTATATATTGATCAGTTTGTGATAAAATTTTGACAGAGTCTGTAGTAGAGGGTCGCCCCCATCGGGTCCTAGCCCAAAATATAGGCATGAGTGAGTAGGAGGACCAAAGTCACCGTCATAGCCCAAATGATTGCGAAACTAAAGTGGCAGTGGGCACGGCACATAATTCGACAGACAGATGGACGGTGGGGTAGACAAGTCCTCGAATGGCGACCACGTACAGGAAGACGCAGTATTGGTAGACCCCCGTCAAGAGGAACCAACGATCTGGTCAAGATAGCCGGAATACGTTGGGCGAAGGCAGCGCAGGTCGTCGTGGAAATCTTTGGGGGAGGCCTTTGTCCAGCAGTGGACGTCTTCGGCTGATACCGGACGTCGGCCGCCTATACACTTGTATAAGCTAAGTCTATGATAGTATAGGTCTTAAACAGTTACGTGTGGATGACAGATGAACGGAAGAGTTCCATTTTGACTCTTTCCGAAACGTGGCACATGATATTTTACTCATCATCAAGAGGCTTGTCACAAAATCTTATAACAAAAAACCACCTAATATAACTAGGAACGTAAAAATAATTAGGCCTAATTTATTTCCGATTTCTTGGTGCTTCACAAGCAAGTAATTGGTGTCAATAATGTGTCAATTTGACAGCATTTCATTTTAAAATAGCAACGGTTTTAAATTTCACAGGCTATTAATTGCGCGGAACTATGTTTATTGTCTGAAGTAGGAGTCAGCTAAATTACACAATATATTCTCAGTGAAACAAGAGCTAAAATAAATGATTTTCGTTTAAATCGATCAAACAGTTTCGGATTGTACGGATTTAGTAATAAATTCTTAAATTAACATAACAAGCGCAGACTTTAATTTTATTTATATAATATATGGATAAGCGACAGACATTTGGTCTAGTGTTTCATTAGCATGGTGTCCATTCTCGCTAAACTTATGGTTGTAGTTAGTTAGGATATCATTCCCACCATCTGGATAAGTGGCGGTCCTCCACAGTGCGGTTTTCAATGAGCTTTCTTCTACTTATTACAAATCTGTGGAATGAACTTCCTTGTGCGGTGTTTCCGGGACGATACGACATTGGTAACTTCAAAAAAAGCGCGCACACCTTAAAGGCTAGCAACGCTCCTGTGATTCCTCTGGTGTTGCAAGAGAATGTGGGCGGCGGTGATCACTGAACGCCAGGTAGGTACCAAAAAGAAACCACTGGGTATCTACGTCGGTGTCCGATGGCAATTCCTGGCGAGAATTGAAACAATAAACGAACACATACAACAATTAACGTTTATTTGAATCCATAGAACCATATAAATTAACCAAAACAAATTCTACATTAATATGGTTTAGCCTTGTTGCAGTTGTGATTGCCTATTGAGTAAGTGTTGACATAAAGGCGAATTCCAATTATTCCACAGAACAAAACTAATAAATAAATATTTATAAATAAACAACTCGATGTATGTTTCTCTCTCTATTTCATTCCATCGACACATCCATACTACTTTAATAAGGTTACACAATAAGATGTTACACATATTTTATCCTTTATAAAAGTGAAATTTCACAATACTGTCGTATAATGTACCGTTATGTTAATGATTGATATTATATAGAAATTTAATTTTATAATATAATATTATAAACGAGTGAAAACATAGTTATATAGCATGGACGCGGCCGAATTTACATCATTATGTTTACAATTATAATATATGTATGATAGGTTTACAATAATAATATATTTTGATATGAAATAGTGCAATATAAATGTTTGAACCAATCCATGTATACATACATAGTAAGTACCTATACACTGGAAGGGTGTTATACCCCGTGGTGTGCAACAGAACACCACATTTTGTTTGTAAACATTTCTATAGAAAAACATTCAATTGTTCTTGCTCGAATCAAAGTCACAAAATACTTTCAAATGCAACAACTTCTTAGACTTATTTCATAAACATTAATTTATTTCAATTCAATATAAACGTACAATTGACTCATTTATCAACGATTAAAATCTACAAAAATATATAATAATGATAACAATAGCGAGAGTCCTTTATATTATAAATATCGTCACATATATATATATGAGTTAGTCGTATTTCAGTATGTCTGTAAGTAAACGACGCGATACAAGGCCGCGGCGTGGCGCACCCGCTGAATAAACTCAATCAAATTATACATACACATATTATACATACATATATATACCTATAAACTTTCAAAACGTTAACAACTACAGCCATAACAAAAATATACTAATAACAACTACGCTACTGACACTACCTACTACTTATAATTATATACCAACTAGTTCTAAGATTACCTCAAACGAATCTAGTGTTCGCTTACTACGGAAAAGACAGGGCGCGCGCTAAGCGCGAGCCGTCGCGCGACTAATCTCAACAGAGCGTTCTACGAAGCGAGCATGGGAGAGGAGATGAGAAGAAAGGGGGGAGAGTTCACTGGGAGGAAGATAGAGTAACTATAGTCCGTGCGAGATCGATCGCTGCTCCGTGGAAGAAATAAGACTCCACAGACATTGAACTTGACAAGGAAGCTTTTGTATATTTCACGGCCAGGACAAACGACACGGCATCTATTAATAGTAGTAGTCTCATACATGTCTGTAGAAGTAGACCAACGCACATACGGACGGGGTGTGAGTTCGGAGGGATAGTGCGCGGACGCAGCGTTCTCGCCGCGCTTACCTCCCGCGTCGACAACTTCCGTGTCAAGTACCGTAGGACGGCACCGTAGCTGACGACCAGTCGCCGGGGAGACAGCGGGCGACCTCGCACTCGCGACAACATTAGTCATCAACCAACCAGCCCGTGTTGTCGACACAAAAGTTGCCAACAGTTCTGGTGGGGACTCACCATTACGAATATCTATATACAGAGACGCAGCCACTACTTGCGCATGCGTACTCGAGCCACTTGAGCAATCTACCGGCGCGGCACGGCGCGGCACGGCACCGCCGTTCACACGTTCATATAACAAACATTAACAATAAATCGAAAGAAAAGGCTCGCCGCACGCCGACGACGTCACACTCTACACCATCGCAGAAGAACTTTGGATGGATCAATGACGATGCCAGCGCCTGTGGTGCACGTGCACCAGCTACAGGTACCAACACATCCCATGAGAGATAAAACTGAGCGGAACTTTGGTTATTACATAGTATACTAAACGAATTAACTTACGGTAACTGTATAACGATTCTTATCAAATAACATTTAAAATTAAAATAATATTAATTACAAACTGGGTTGTTGCGAGACGGCATCCAGTGGACTGGCGGACCAGGGGACTGCAGGACCAGCGGACCGGGGGTCCAGCAGACGTAGCTTCCGGGCAAGAGACGAGAAGGTCGTGTATGAACTAACGTATTGCATAACAGTAACAATAAATAGCTTTGGACGAAGACAGAAGAACGTACCAATGTCACGGTGCGTCGAAGGTACGCATGTATAACGTAACTCACAATATAATCATAACGATATAAAGCTTTACAATAATTAACAGGTTGCTTGTTTCCGATTTATGTAATTTTTTATATTGAGTGGAGCGTTGCGGCCGGGGTCTTGGCGTGCGGCTACTTCATACACCTGGAACAATCATTTAGAATTTGTTATATTATCAACTGATAGAGAAAAATAGATGCTGGGACCATACTCCATATTCCATCCAAAAACGAGAGTTGTCTAAAAGCATTTACACTATGACCACATATTTTGTGATGTCTCGAACTACGAACCAACGATGTAATTACAGTCATTTTTGACATTACTGTTATAACAACGTTGTTCTAAGAGTCAATGTGGGGTAGTTCAAGTTCAACTTAGCAAATATTAAGCACAATACAGTAATAGGTAGAACAGTACTTTAAGTTTATACACGCACACATACACACGATTTAAACGGCCGCTAAGCAATCTTGGGGAGACAAAACTATTGAGTTGAGTACCTGCATTCGGAGGCTTCTTTGCACAGGATGCTGGCTAGATTATGGGTACCACAATGGCGCCTATTTCTGCCGTGAGCCAGTAATGTGTAAACATTACTGTGTTTCGGTCTGAAGGGCGTAGGGATGTAGTGCTGCTAAGTTTTTTTCGGTTTTTCAAGAATCCTGGGCGGCACTGCATTGTAATGGGCAGGGAGTATCAATTGCCATCAGACCTGCACGTCTCGTCCCTTGTTTTTTTTTTATTGGAATAGGAGGACAAACGAGCGTACGGGTCACGGCTTAACTGTAGCCAGCAATGACGTTCTATACATATAGACAAATTACATCGCATAGAAACAAAGCAAATAGAAATATAGAACATGCCACAAATAACACCATAATAAGCTTGGACTGCTAAACTTATACATTGCCGCAATTACTCCAGTTGTATAAAATATTCTTGGTCAATGAGCAACAATGTAAAAAAATATTCAGTTCAGGTTACGTATGTTGAATTTTGAAGCCAATGACAATGACAGTTGATACACGCCTAAGGAGAAGTGTAAAGAAAAGTGTGCTTACATTATCTTTAAGCACACTTTTGCTGTTCTGCTATCGAATTTTGAATGATATGTCCAAGTGTATAGAACGTCATTGGTAGCCAGCGATGGGAGTCTTGATGAATCAGCCATCTTCGAGGATACTTAGATATATCACCTAGGGCTCACGCTAGATTAATCCCTAGCAAACCAGTAGCTCTGAATAGAATAAATTATATAATTTACATGCACTTTAAAAATAAGAAGTCTTACTGCAGCCATAAGCCATAAAATTTCGACATTAACGCAGTTTATATTACTTAAGCTACTTAATATTGTTTGCTTTAAATCTTATTATATATATTTCTTGTGTGCGTGTGTATGTCACTGAACTCCTCCTAGACGGCTGGACTTATTTTGATGATATTTTTGTGTTTTCCACTGAATTTGAGATTGGTGTGTGTCTTCAGGTGGATTCGAGAATGGTTTAGATTCACAATTAAACTACCTCCTGAACGGTTGGACCGATTTTGATGACTTTTTTGTTTGTTTTTAGTGAATTTGAGATTGGTTTAGATTCTCAATTCCATCTATATTATATAATTCTCCTGCTCATGTGTATGTTAGTGAACTACTCCTAACGACTGGCCCGATTTTTCAAATTTAAGACGTGTGTACAGGACAACGTCTGTCGAGTCCACTAGTAAAACTATAAAGTAGATTTTAAAATTTAAGAAACTGTAGATTAATAATGTAGATATTATGCAACTCTTCAAAACTCATGTCTATAATTAAGAATTTTTATTATATAAAATAATTAAACATGTAGGAAAAAACATTTAAAAATCTAGGAAACTGTAGGTCTATATTTTAAGTGTTTCTTAGCTAGTATAATTATAAATGACTGTTTGTTTTCTGAATAAAATAAATAAGGTTGCAAGATATTTTTGATAAAAGACTCCGGTCTGATAAAACGACTGATTTCACTCAATTTTGTTCCGTGATTCTAAGAATATGTTACATCCCATTACATAAAGTGTTCAAGTTATGGACAACTCTTTATCCCATATGGCTAGAAGGGATTAAGAACTTCACAATTAATGGTAATCCTTCGATATTTAATGCCATTATCTTCAAAAACAACGTCAGTGTTAAGTTTGACCATCATTTCAGGAAAAATTACGAGAAATATTTACAATATAAAAATAAAAGTAACTACAACATATTATAACCTTATTTCGTTTTCAAATACAGCCTCATAAGCAAATATTAAATAAAAATAGTTTAAAAAAGTGAAATGTCCTAAAATTATGAGGACAGTTTGTTCATACTTAATACTTGCATACAGAGTATCACAGACACAAATTTTGTGCGTTTTTCTGAAATGTTCCACGACCCAAACAGAAAGATGGAAGAAACTTACGTGGTGTTTAGCGTTTGTGCGGTTAAGAGCGCGCGTAGCCTACACGTCTGCATACTTAGATAGCTTCTCACGGAGTATATGATTCTCCTTCTTTAGTAACTCCACTTCTTGTCGGAGACCCATATTCTGAAAAATGCAAAGACATGATAATAAAAATTGGTAAAGTTTTCCACACGGGAAGTTTTTTAGAGCGAATAACCGACCTAGCTACATGTTATTACTCAGGACCTTGTTTGTATAACGACATTCCTTTTTTTATGAAAATAAGGGACGAGACGAGCAAGACGTTCAGCTGATGGTAATTGATACGCTCTGCCCATTACAGTGCAGTGCCGCTCAGTATTCTTGTAAAACGCAAATAAAATGAGCAGCTCTACAATTGCGCTTATCACCTTGAGACATAAGATGTTAAGTCTCATTTGACCACTAATTTCACTAGCTACGTCGCCCTTCATTTTTACACATTACTGCTTCACGGCAGAAATGAGCGCCGTTGTGGTACCCATAATCTAGCTGGCATCCTATGCAAAAGGAGCCTCCCTCCCCTTTGAGTTCAATCTCTGAACCCAAATAACTGGCAGTAAACGACGAACAATATAATGTGGTATTAATTAATAGAGAACCGAATTCACCATCTTTCGAATCGAATTGTTTAAATTGCACGATTGGGTTTGAACTATGCGAAGGTCAAGCGAATACGAAGAATAAAAGAGATTGATTGAAAAGCATTGATTTAATGGACGATGAAGTATGATAGGACATAGGATCTACCCAAGTGTTAACTCCCTTATAATGGAGTATTTAATAACATTAGAGGAGGCAAACGGACAAGAAATTTACCTGGTGGAAAGTAAACAAACAAGACGTAAATGGATATCGTGCAGTCATAAGTTGGTGAAATTCACTTGAACATACATTTCCTAATTAAAAAACTGTTATCATTTTATTAGAGTCTGACAGTTCACCAATTGTCAGAAAAGTTTTTATGATTTTAAAAGAATTATTAGCAAAATGGGTAATCATGAATCAATTTTATCGATGGTACCTAAGTCGTATCGTTTATAGAAAAAAACCACGTATACAGGTAAAATTATTACCAGTTTTAAACGTTATGTTTTTTTAAATTTGTTATGTTTTTAAAGTGATAACCCTCACTTCTAAAATTAGAAAAACAAAATTTAATGAACGATGCGGGACTCGAACCCACGACGTCTGGCGTTCCGTGCCTGTGCTCTAACCAACTGAGCTAACCGTTCGGGTGAAGTATCGCCATAAAATCTTGTATGCTTTGTTTAACTCTCAGGTTGTGACTTCATCTACGGCGTGGGAACGAAACCCATATCGTTAATAAAATTTTGTTTTTCAAATTTTATTTGTGTATTTACTGAAGTTATCATTGCTGTTGTTAATGTTTGTTTGCGTTTTGTGTTTCCAAATATTGATTAAAAATAGGCATTAACTGTCTGCGCGTAGAAAATTTTATAGAGTCGCTTTTCTTTTATTCCATCTATTAATTTTATGGACCAACGCGCTTTCAGTTTTGTATTAAACATAGATAGTTACCTCTTTCTCAAGGTAGCCAGCACGTAACGCAATCTGGTTTTCTTTCATGCGGCGTGCGTCTCTTGATCTCTTGGCAGCCATGTTGTTCTTCCGCCGGCGCGCCCAGTACTTGTCATCTTTCAGGTCGTCTGGTACGAACTGCCGATCACGTCCGAATGCGGTTAACACGCCGCGCCTCACAGTTTTACCAACCTTCACCCATTGCACAAAAATACCAGGTATTCTTTTCGAATAAGTTACTCAAGACAACCATTCCCATGCATGGACTGATCTTGCTGAGATAAATAAGAACGTTACCAAAATACAAAAGAGTTGCTATTTTTTTTATGAGAAAGAGATACCCGCTATCCGTGATAGGCTACACGTAGCTTTAGATTTTAACAAGAAAAGAATATCTGCCATATAGGATACATGCTCCTTATTTTTATTTACTACATACACCATCACCAGTGAAAACCCCAGTTAGTTAACATACAATATTGTGCATCTTTATATCTATATGCAAATTGTATGTGGAAAAAAAGTGTTGACATAGGCAGATATTTAAAAATATCGCTTTAAATGATTCTTATTTTAAATACGAAAATGAAAAATATAAATTCAATATAGTATAAGTCTTTGAAGTCTCTACCGTGATTTATGCCTAAGACTTTTGTCCTTCTAACGCATAACTATATCAAAACTTTTCATACATTTTTAAAAACGAGCTGCCAATAGTAGGGGCACGCTATAATATTCGTTTTGATTTATACCCACTGATTAAGTTTGAAAAGAATTAACTTATTAATTAATTATTAACAAAATACTGTTATTTACAGGCAATATATTATTCAATAAAAAATTGAAATAAATGACGACAGTATTGCTCTTAAACGGCCACCATAGCGTTCCACTATTATAAGGTATAAAAAATATTATTTCTGCTTCGTCACCACACCTTACTAATCTTACATTATAAATCTATGTTAGCATTTGACTTAAGCGTTAGAGAAGCGATCACGTGTTGACTGTGTTTGTGTACATGCGTGCGTGTACGTGTTAGTTTTGTGCGTGTGTGTGTATAATGTATTGATGATATTGAGTGCATGAAGCTGTGTGCAAATACAATGAATACGTTACTGTTACGGGCGGTGTCCGTAGAGTAGGAAGAGTCAGCATTGCCCGGGCACTGTCGACTATGTCCAAAACTTCCTGAGTTCGTAAATATCTATTATTATTAGGGTACGGTATTCATTTATAACACGACATTATCTCTTAGTCTATTCAACTTAAGCAATAGATAGACGCATAAATTAATATGTTAAATATACAATTATTTATTTCTATCCTGTTTTATATTGCGTTAAATTAAATAGAACCCATTAAAGCTGTACAAATGTATTCCCGTATAATTATAATAAGTGCCAGGACATCACTGAAGTATATATTAATAATTATATTTTCATATACTACTCAACATAACACATGAAATAAAATTAAACACTTTGTTAAATATAGGATATATATACAAAATATTGTTGTAGCCAATAATAGTTGTAATAATTTAGTTTCAACTGATATACAGGTATCTCTCGATCTAAAAACTTTAGAAGAAGTTTGTTAAAATTGTACTCAAATACGATTTCTGAGCGGCTTGATATATTAAAATATTTTCTTTATATTTTGTATATATATGTTACTAACGTGATATGCATTGATATGTGATGTTTATGTGTATGTGTGTGTAAATATGGATGTTTATGTGTTGAATATGTGTGTGCGTGTGGAAATGACGCCGCTCCCTCAGGCTATCACATGCTGCTAGAAATGATCAGCGATCACTAACATCATTTACCTGTTTCCGCGACTTCTTGATCATCGGCTGCGGTTTAAGTTCTTCATCTGAGAAGGCGCGCGTCCTCGGGTCGAAGTCACGACCGGATGACGCCATTGAAAATGCTGAAATTATTTGTATCGTAAACGATAAATATCACTTCTTGGGCACTTTTCGGTAGGAGAAAATCTTATAGGTTCACGTCATAGCTGGAGCACGCGATAAATAAACAATTTATACAACTAAAAAAAAAATTTACACAGAAACTTTTTGGATGAGTGAAATCTCAAGAGATCGCGTCACCGAAATGATGATAGCAGCATATCTGTAGCTATACAGCTGACATATTGTGTAACATTAGTGCTGTGTATATCTTATAAGTGAAATTGAATGGATATAATATAATATGTATTGGTGAAATAGTGTTTTTGTTTGATTAATTTATTATTGGGAGTAAGTTTTAAAGTTGAATTGAAATTTATAATTTAATTGATTTAAAATAATTTTTTGAAATTTCTAATTTGAGCTAGAAACAAATATGATGCAAAACTGAAAGGGCCGGACCAAATCATTAGATAGTTTGGACAGCTCATTATCAAATTAAAACTATGAATTCAATAATTTTATGCAAAATTGGATTTAAAAATTATTACTGATAGTCAGAAAAATACATCCGTTCGGAAGAGGAATGTTTCAGGATTGAGAAACATTTGAAAAGAACGGCTTGTAGAAAATCACGGTGTGGTTTAAAATTATACCACAGGACCGTTTAGTACAATAATATTGAAATTCAGAACACGTGTTCTGTACATTTACTACGATCCTGTTATAGAAAGGTACGCGTTATGTACCCAAGAGAATAACTTTCAAAGTACAGCCATAATTCTGATTACACTAAGCAACCGCGTCCAATAATAATATTTCCAACATATGGGTGCCGATTTAATCTTTTTTTTTTAAGTATTTCATGAAATTACAAGCTTAAATAAGGAAAGTTATAGTAAACTGCATATCTGCTGTGTAAATAATATTTTTTTACTGACACTGAAGAAATAGTTTTGTTATCTGAGCGTTTTTGTACGCTTTTATCAGTAAAGACCGATTTTATGCGGGGCCTACAATTTCATAAATGTCCATCATTTTGCATTTAATTATTATAATCATGCTTTATGATTGCTATGTCTGCCATGTAACATTTTAATGAGCAATTTGCTAATAATAGCATTACTATCTTAAAACATGATAGCTATATTTTCTCCAATGCTTATGAAGATATACCTAAGTGAACTAGTCTAAAGAAGTATAGGTTAGATACATACTGGAGTCTGCTGGAGAGAGCGGCGGGTTGATGGTGTCCGGGCTCATGCAGTCTGATGGTGATGGTGAGCGCTCCCGCTTGGTGACGGGAGGCTGAAGGCCCAGCGCCAGGCCTGCTCCAGGTCCAAACGCTGAGCCGCCCAGATGTGTACCACCCAGCGCCTCGCCTGGCATGCCATTCTCTGACAGGAACTCGTCTAGGTCCACGTACTGAAACCATCCAAACCTCATCACCTCTCGCGTCCTCACCATCCACTCCGGTGCATCAAAAGTTACACGTTTATAGCATTGTAGCATTCGCGAATACATAGCTCATATAAGACATTCGCATTATAAAACATGCGCAAAATAATATAACTATATCGCCTTATTCTTAGACAATAATAAAAGTCTAAATACATATAACTAAGAAGCAAGGAATGCGGATGGTGGAGGATGGAATCAAGGTACAGGAGGAAGCGGTTGGAGTCGGTCGGCGACCCCATTACCTAGTGCGGTCAGCTGTTGTCGACAAGGAACGCGAACTGACAAATACACAACACAACACGCAGTAGGTAATAAAGTGACGATTACTGACTTCTTGTACCTTGAGATCTGGATCATATGGGAGCGTCTTGTCCCAGAGGTTCGGCCCGAGGAAGGCAGCCTGCGCCTCCCACAGCTCGTTGTCATCTTTCTTGTCTTCTAAGACGTCCTTACTGTTCACCGATTTGCCTGTAACAAGGAGAGCAACAGCTCGGTCATTGTGAGCTCGACCGAACCGACAACTGTCACATCATACGAGGGACACGGGCGCATCACTCGAGAACACGGTCGCATCACTCGAGAACACGGTTGCATCACTCGAGAACACGGTCGCATCACTCGAGAACACGGTTGCATCACTCGAGAACACGATCGCAATACTCGAGGACACGCTCGTATAGCTCGAGGACACAGTCGCATCACACGAGAACTCAGTCGCACAGTTGTCGGTCTCATAAAACAATTTACAAGAATATAAATCAATTTCTCATACAATCATCATTAATGTACCGATTTCGCTGGGCAAATAAATTAATAGAATATTCGCGTCTGCAATGAAACAACAAATACGAAAATACAACATTAACTACACATAAGGATACACTTTACGTATGAACACTTGGACAATTAATATATATTTTAAATAATAATAAAATTATTAAAATAATTGTTAATAACATACGTGACGCAAACCCGATACTTGATATTATCAAACTTTTTACCATCGAAGAAGACATAAGAATTATAATAATAATTGTCTACAAACCGTGATTAATGGTATTTTTAATGACATATTTGTCTTGTAATCTCGAAGGCTTCCAGTAATCTAATAATATTATTCACATTGACTCAATAGGAAGCCTGCGTATTTTTTTTTTACATTTTCTTGTGATTGTGTATAACGTAGTAAAGGGATGTACATGGAATAATGTGATAGGTATCTTTTATCAAAGGACGATTTAGTTTCCAATACCTTCAACCCTAGTAATATCTATAAAATATAGTTGCCATAGAGGGGGAGGGGGGATTTCACTGCAGTCATTTTAAGAACTGATGTAAGAAGAAAATATTAAACTTAGGACGACACTTGTAGTAGCCCTTCGGGAGACAATCCGTATTTAATGCTTGGATCTATAGGTAGACTTTGCTCAGACTTTACTAACATAAAACTTAGCTGAGTTGAAACTTAGCATAATCTTTGATTTCGTTTTTATAGTCATTTGACAGTTGAATTTATGCTGAGTATAAGGTAAGACAGCCCAATACAAAAGTCAAGTTCTCTTATTTATCACAGTCAGCTAACGGCCGTTTTATACTATCTACAGATTACTACCTTCTACTGTCAATAATCTGAAGCTGTCCCAATATACGCGATAAGTCATTCTTATCGCCTTATATTGGGACGCTGATTGGTACGGGGATTGAAATTTCCATACAATCTTCTATCACTGATAAGCTATACGTCACTGACAGGCAGCGTGTACGAATAAGGTGAATTAACGTCGATAAGTTTATTGGGACAGAAAAGTCAACGATAGTTACGATTGTTATCTCAAGTAAGACATAGACTGAATATTGGAAACGGCCGTAAGTCTTACGTAACTAGAATCTGAGCAAAGTCTAATTACTCTATAAATCTCACCCATAGTGTCATTGCGGTTCGAAACGACTTAGAACATATTCACACTATTTTCGACAAATAATACCGCTTACCACCAAGTTCTGCAGACCAGTTATATCTTTGCCTATTTATAAATAGTTACAATGGGTTAAAGCAATGCGATCGATTAGTTGTCAGCTGTTCACAGTCTCGACTCACGAGGCGAGACACGCAACAACGAGGCGTCAATTAAGACTCAATCCCCCCCCCATCCCCCCCCCATTGCAAACTTCCTCATACCTCACACACAATATTAATTGCCATCTGTGAAACTCGAGCGCCTTATTAAATGCAGCCTTTTGCACTAGAGCTGATTAATAGAAGTTTGTAAAATCATTTTTTTTTTCATTATCCAGGATTGCTAAAATATTAAGAATACTTTTGTTTAGAATATTTCAGTGAATTCGTAGCTCTTTTCAGTTCAAGTCAAACATGCAGGGCTGAATTTTAATATCTTTTTAAATTAATTTGGTGAATTAATGGAACTACAGATCATTATGTAATGTGTTGAAATGTAAATCTACATAATCCGGAGATCAACTAAAAGAAAAGCAATATTATCTGATCTGTTTGGGGGGAAGAACGCAATTCTTGAGATATTTCAATATTCCAATACAAATAATCTTATTCAAAATCACTTAATGAACGTCTAAAAGTACTACCCATTCGAAACAGTTTGCCTCAGACCTGAGAAGAACGGGCGCAAGAAACTCAGCGGGATTTCTTTTATAAAAATATGCATTACAATGTAATATAGTCCAATAAATATTTATAATTAAATTGCGTGAGGGTGTTCGCTCCATTCCCATCATTATTACATATAGTATATTTTACTCATTTAATTATTTTTTTAAGTTAGCCTTCTAAGAAATAGAAGAAATTTGATGTTAGGTTTCCACCTTCACACATTATAATATTTTTGATTATCAATCGTGTTTATATTAATTTCAATGTCTGAGGTATAAACTTGTCAATATCATTGAAATCTTTGTGTTTCAACTGTTTTTGAAAAAAGAAAATTGAATTTATAGGGAATTTTATGAAAAGGCATTGAAATTGGAATGGTACATATTGCGACAATCTGAGTTGGTAGATTAATGAATAAATAATAATATTAATGTAACTTTTACGTAAAAACCTTTTTAAATCATTTAAAAAGTATTTTATTTACATAAATAAATAAAAGAAAGTATTAATTGGACTCGACGGACACTGTTATCCTTAAAAATTACGTAACATAAAATATAATTTTTTTCTTCTAGTTAAACTTTTTAACATACATTTAAATAGGTCCTCGGTAACAGAATTCTTCTCAATGTAAAGACTGTTTTCCCCCTAGCAAGATCAGTTTTTCGTCCCGAAGAACATCTAGTAAATTTTCATCTAAATCCTCAGATCCGTGTCCAAAATACATGTAATGCATGTATAGAGATATACATAATATCCACAAGAACTGCTCACTTAAATATATAAGATCTAGTGAACTTAATGAGAACCCAGAGATGTAATAATCCACCGCTGATTGAATAGTGAAATGGAGTATGATGAGGAAATTACGTCTTAATGTAGAAAAAAGTTTACATAACTAGTAGCAAATATACCAATAAGGCTGTAACATCGGCGAATCGATGTTTCCTAGTAAAAAAGTTGAGCGCGCGAGTCTAGGAAGTAAAGGAAATGAGCCGGCGCGGTTGTCAGTTACGTGCTTTAAAAACCAGCTGATTGCTTCATACCCCGACGATACAAACGTTGGAGTATTCACAAACTCACAACAAAACTTGGAAACAGTTATTGTAATGCCTAAGCGTTCTTCTCTCTCGGGCAACAGTAATAATATTAATAATAATATTGATACACTTGTAAACAAACTATCTTGGCCCCAAACTAGGCATAGCCTGTACTATGGGCACAAGAAAACGATATTTTTAATACAATATACTTACTTTAATATACATAAAAACAATAAAACATCCATGACTCGGTAACAAACAACCATATACATCAATTCATCATCAAAATTCCAGGTGTCAAATGACGATAAAAATGAAATCAAAGATTATGCCAAACTTGAACTCAGCTAAGTTAGACGTAAGTAAAGTCTGAGGATCTCAGCCTAAGACGTTTGATTAGTCTCTATCCATGCAGATTCTTAAGAATTTTAGGTATAGAACAAGTAAAATTATCTTTCTTTGTACTGCACCTCAAATAATAGAATAACTTGTTTACTTTCTTATAACTCCTTATTGTTTTGCGAAATTCAATACCTGCATTAAATTTGATTATATCATCAAATTTGGAAGGTTATTGTGATACATTCGGTATGTATACACAGTTATATACAGTGTAATATCAAACAGGTGCAATTGTAATAAGCATATTGAAGGTAAATTCCGTTTTATATCTGTAAAGAAATCGCTAATGCCATTAAGTTCAAATTTTGGTGGCGTTAAGCGGTGAGGTAGGTTTGCGGGTCGGAGAGGTGGAGGAGGGGAGGGGGGGGGTGTGAAAGGGGAACTCTCAGTTTGCTTCCGGGGCCTAGCGCTCTCACTTTCGTCGGAGAAAGTAACCCGCGTACCGCGCGCCTTTGTTCTGACGTCACCGACAAGCCTCAACCATACCGAGCCATAGAGCATGTTAAATTGTTTAATATAATAAAAAAAACACTTCTAGATTTGAGTTTCATTTTGATTTCTTACATTAAATGAAGCACGTTAAAAGGTTAACGCCATACAAATAAAACAAATTAAAGCAGTATTTAGACTTTAAAAAGAATAGAAAATAAAAGAGAAGGATCTATGCTATTTTTCAACATATAAGAATGTAAATTTTTGATGTAACTGTCAAATATTAACTTCATATAAGTGGTAGGCAATAAACATATTTCTTTAGGTATTTGAATGAAGGACCATTGTATCACTTCGGAAGTTGAATATATTGCATTTAAGAGGTTCTAGTTGTCTTCATCTTAAAAAGAACCTCACATTTTCATCAATTAACATAGAATAATGCAAGATCACTTATCGATATCTGTAATAACTATCATCCGATTTCTATATTCAAAGCTTTAACATGATCCCAGAAAATATACAAAGGAAATGTGTTACGGAATTAAAAAAAACTGTTAAAAACGAAAAAAAGGTTATTAAAACACAAATTACTTTCTTAACCACAGATAGACTATGGAGAGATTGCCCTCAGGCTATTTACAAAAAAAAATATTGTACTATATATAAAATATAGTGACCAAATTTTATTACAAAAAAAAAACAAGAATCCCACTGAATATCTCGCGCCCGTTCTTCTCAGATCTGAGGCACATCAGTTGTTGACCTTCAATTAATGATTTTTAAATCCTATTTCGAATAAAAATATCTGAATTTACAATTTGAATTTAAATCGCAATTAGAATTATTAGGATTAGCAACCTGAGATTGATATTTTAATCGGCTTCCTGCTTTAACATTTCTGGTCAAATGATAACCAGTCACAATCCATACTTGTTTACACCTGGATTAGAGTTCTATATTGGGTCAAGATTACACCCAAATGGTACGTTTTTAGGTATATAAAATATAAAATTAAAGGTATTTTTGAAACAGCTGGTTCCTGACACGCTGCTCCATGTATATTTACAAAATTTCATATCTATTCGACGGCACTAACGTAACTATGTTCCTCACAGTTGTCGTCCTTTAAGTATGTGAAAAGTTTCATTCCGATTTGCCTAACTGTACTTGATTTTAAGGGATACATTCTTTTTTATGTGTACAAATTATTTTGAATGAATTTTATTTTATTTATGAACTTTTTATTATTATTAAATTAAATTTAAATAATATAAAATTAAATTATTTAAATAATTCTTTCAAAAGCTTTTCTTGATATTGTTTTCATAATTAGTATATGAAAAATAAGTTATAAGAGGCTTTTAAGCGTCAATTTTAGTTCTGTTCGTTAAGTATTTAGATTATAAGACGGAAAGACTTCGGTTTAGTTAAAACGGCTTTTGACCTTATAAATATATTATTAAATGATATCAACTATTAACCAACATGTGTAGTCGAAGCTATGTCAATATTACAAATATGTAAAATTCTGTTATTGTAATTCTTTGTTTACAAACGTAATAAATTTGTTTTATTTGTTTAAGTTTAGGTGGATTTGGAATTGGTAGCAGTAGGCTAGAAGATACTAGGCTTTCGTACTTGAAGTGTTATCACAATCTGTTCTTCTGTCTGTCATCGGGCTGGCACCAAAAACAACTATAGTAAGAAAACTGAAATTTTGACAGTTGAAAGTAATATGTAATACTAGCTGACCCGGCAAACGTTGTTTTGCCATATAAATTATTTCTACAGTTAGACCGTTTCTTGGACATTGCTTTATTTTTCTAAAATAAACGCTAAGTTACTCCTTATTACATCAGCTACCTGCCAATAAAAGTCGCCGGATTAGCCGGAACAAACAGACAGACAGACAAAAATTGTAAAAAATGTTATTTTGGTGTATGTACCGTATATATATTCATAATATACATTTAGTAAAAAACGGTTATTTCAATATTACAAACAGACACTCCAATTTTATTTAAATGTATAGATAATTCACACAATATTTTTATAATTTATAGCCTATATGTTATTCTGGTGTGTAAGCTATATTATTGCATAAGTTTCATAAAATCCATTCAGTAGTGTTTGCGTTAAAGAAGTTCAAACATAAATCCAGACATACAAACTTTCACATTTATAATATTAATAGGATAATAGGATTACACGTCTTTGTCCATTATAATCTAACAGGATGTATTCTTGTTTTAGGTTTAATAAGCAAATTAAACTTTGTTCAATCTTGATATCACATCACCGATAATCACCATAATCACTTCGTTACACCAATCATACACATACTCTAAGCCTGATAGTCTATTGAAACACGACATTGACTGAATTGTGGTCCCCTCTTCACATAAGCCACAATAGAAAGAATATAATAGAATAGACATATTGACAGAGTGTTTATTAATATATCCGCTATAGCCACATACATGGAACTAAATGCAAGATGGTGAATTTTTAACCACATAAAAATTCTCTTGTTTCTAGAACTTATCATCTTTTACTACGTAGTGACGAGTACCAAAGCGATGCCCCCATTGTCACTTATTCTCATAACAAAAAAAAATGTGGGAGATTTTTTTTTGATGGCCGCTTTATAATGAGTTTCATTGAATCCGAAATCGATGTTCGTCTTGCTCTAGTTATAAAGTTCTGCAATTAGAAATCGCAGAACAAAGTACAATAGATGGGACAAAATTCAAAACGTTGCAGGAACCTTATGGTCTAGAGCACCTAGGTGACAGAAAAAGTTTAAGGATCTATGCCTAGTTTGGGGCAAGATAGTTTGTGTGAAAGTGTGTCAATATTATTTCTTTGTATTTCAAGGATAAACGGGCATTTAGATATAAATTTATGAGTATTTTTCGTTTTATAAGTTACACAATAACCTGTAAACATCGCAAATAAGAGTTTTGTTTATATATTAAATTAATTACTTTGTTTAATTATCAGGTTTAGTCTCTTTCCTTCTCTCTAGTCTCTAGCAGTAGGTAGGTTCCTATGTCATTTAAAGTGATAACTTTTTAATTTTTATTTTAAATCACGTGATAAGCAACGCCTCTTGTAGGGTAGTATAAAATATAATTACTTTGATTTGTATTTTATGTACAATTTAGTTTGTGTTGTGTCACTGAACAATGTCCACTATATTTCGCCTTAACAAAATCGTTTCGTCGTTAACTTTCGGAAGACATGTTTGACGAGCTGCCGAATCGGTGAAAGTGTTGTCCAAATAAGTGATGGGCGTGCAAAGAGGTGAGGAGCGCGGGCGCGGGGGAAGTAATGACGTGAAACTCTCACTTTCTTAAAGCGCGTTAGAAAGTGCTCTTTCAAAGCCTCTCTCTGCCCTGACTACAAAACGACCTCAACATTCGGCAGTGCCGCCAACTACGAAAAACAACCTAATACCAACATACCTTCACTTGTTACTCTAAGAAAAATAAAAGTTATACCTACGCATAACTATTATCAATTACTGTACTCTCCTCAATACAGATATGAAGTACTACTATCAACGCTTTACGTAAAAGTATTGAATTAATATTTAAAAAGAGTGTCGTAAAGAATATTATGAAAAATATTATTGTAGATAACAATTAGAACGATATGTTCCAATAATAATTGGCATACTGAGGTATGAGGAGGTTGGAAAGCAATTGTGCAGTTAATTAACTTCCTGTAAGGGAAATATAGGTGAGGAGTGCGTCGCACGCGACTCTGAAGCGAGGCGGGGTATGAGGTGGGGGGTGCTATACTTTAGCTTCCCCCCCCCCCTCCATTGTTGCAGCGGTGCGGCTAGGAAGCGGGAAGTGAGTGTGGCTGTTGCGTAATGGAGAAAGCAGCGGTTTTCCGGCGACGCGACGCGATCTTTTTCGTAAACGTGTGAATTAAACGAAAGCAAACGAGAAAGTTCACATTCAGCTTCGAGGAATTAGCCGAAATTGCTTTTTTATTGATTTAAATATTTAAAATTCTAAATTGTATTAAAGTCAGAGAATGTTTGGTATAATGCTCGTGTAGATTTTGTTTTCGTAGTAATTTGAATATTCAATAGGATTTTCTTTAAATTTTACAGGTTTTATAATTTGACGACCATATAGCCCAGTTGCTAGTGACCCTGGCTACTGTGCTAGAGATCCCGAATTCGAATCTCAGTAGGTGCAAACATTTATATGATGAATATGGATGATTGTTTCCGAGTCATCGATGTTAATATGTATTTATGTATGGTTTAAATAAGTTGCATTTATGCATGCCTATGCATGCATATGCCTAGTTTGAAGCAAGAGAGTTTATGTAAGAGTGTGTCAATATTATTATTATTTTTACGCGTCGCACCTATATTCCTTTTATTTAAAATCCCAATTATTCCGTATAACAGCTAGCTGTGTAAGTCGCATCAATCGCTCCAGCCGTCAATACCAAAACAGACAGAAACCATACGTAAAAACGAAAATTACGAAAAAAATATAAAAATATTACAAACAGACACTTCCACTTTTGTTTATATGTTAGCGTAGTTGTGTTTACATAATCTCTGAAGGGTACTGTTATACCGGTAACATGCCTCCACTGTTGTTGTTGATAAAAACACCGGAACAACGACACAACGTGACGAACACGTCACTGATAAAACAACACGTAGCGATACTTTCTTTACACTACACACACTCATTATCAATAACGTTTTAATTGTTTACTTTTGTTTTTCTCATTCATCAATAGTTGTGGTAACCATATATATCTATACTAGATGACTCGACAGGCGTTTTTCTGTAGATAATTAAAAAAAATACTGTGCCACAGGAATTTGCCAATAATATTTCAAAACACCAAGAATTATTTCGTAAAAAATGCTCCCTGTTGTTATACTGAAATTGTTTCACAGCGGAACTGTCAAATCGTGCGTCACTAAGTTCTGTCATAGAAAATATTTCCATACAAAACAAATATTGAAAATAAAAATAATTATGGGTACCAAATCGAAATTAAAACTATCCTATCTCTCAAGTTGGACCAAACTGCACTCCATGGAGTAATCCCAATTTAAATCCGTTCATTAGTTTAGGAGTCCATCGCGGACAAACAAGGTGTCACGTACTTTATATACATATAAGATTAAGATAGTGAAAATTGTCTTTGTTTGAGGCTCAATCACGCCTAAACAACTGATCGTATCGACATGAAACTACCACCATTCGATGCAAAATTTATCCTAGATGATTTATGGGTACTTATTTTTAATAAGATGAATAGAATTTAATTTATTTCCTTTTAAAATTCGTTCAGCGAAGCGGGCGAAACATCTAGTATCTCATATATAGGTACGTAATAGAGCGCGATTGAAATTTGCAATTAAAAGTGTTGCAACTAATGAATGCACATCTGGAAACACTATCCAAGCCTTACATTTAAAAGGGTTAATACGCATAATAAAAAGTTACCTTTAGCTCCCCCTTATGTTAACCTATAAAAGATTAGGATGGTAATAAAAAACTACAAACCACAACACCGGTACAGAACCACTTCTAATTAAAAAGTTAGACAAACACGAAGAGGAGATCAAATCATACGTAAAATCTGAATTAACCATAATTGTATTTGCACTATAGTGCACGTGATGTTATAAATACTCATAATAGACATACGAGCGCCTTATAAAACGTGACTATATGATTTGACGTAAAGTACCTCGAGGTACTTACTACCTCGCTCTGTTGAGCACATTTGCTGTTTGTTCTGTCTGTACTTATGTGATACAAACAGTATTATCCATAATAATGTAGCTAACGAACTGTTATTTCCCATTCTGTAGAACGTCAATGCTTGCATTTATTCGTCTGGATTGACTGTGACAGCTGTGAAAACGCCGAAAAATATTGAGGTTGACAGTTTGCGCCTATTATGAGCAGTTCACGCACACTAACACAAAGTGGCATACAAATCGCGAGTGTAAGACGTAGCTTGTCACGCAGACTAAAGTAATAAACCAGGCCTGTTTTCATCGGCTCTATAGCAGCAAGAGGCTTCATCAAGACGCATAAATTATCTACAAAACTGTTTATTATTTAACTACCATTGCTTAAATAATGTTGATACATGTTTCATATTATTTAATATAGTTATCCTTTGATGATAAAACACACTTACAAATTAATCACATTAGTAAGTTCTTAATAAGGCAGATTTCTTCATCAGTATTGCATTTTTCGGGATATGTAAAATATTTGTATTAATTATTTTCAACAAAATATGCCTTGCTTGTCATGTGCCCTTATCATTATCCATTTTGATATTTTTTATGAAAATTAGGGACAGGACGAGCAGGACGTTCAGCTGATGGCAATTGATACGCCCAGCCCATTACAATACAATACCACTCAGGATTCTTGAAAAGCAAAAATTCTGAGCAGCACTACAATTGCGCTCGACACCTTGAGACATAAGATGTTAAATCTCATTTACCCAGTAATTTTACTATAGCCGGCATCCTGTGCAAGAGGGCTGGTGATTTAAGTTAATTTAATTTAATCTATTTAATTGAGGATCCAACCACAGTTGCCCAATTAAAAGAAATCAAAAAACTTATATTAATAATATAAATGTAGAGTCCTTATTCCACCCTTAGCTATATCGTTATTTACAACATAGCATAGGAAGTGATTCGTAAGTAATAAGAACGGCACGCATCGTAATTAGCGAGTCGATAGAGCGAAGCTGTGTAAAAGTAAAAGTGGAAATACTTGCAGATGTTCTATGTTACAAGCTAGAGCGGTACGGGGAGAGGGGGGCGTTACTATACTTTATGCGGAAGTTGCGGAAGTTACTGAACCAGATATAACTTTTACTCTCAATAGCGTTACAGCGTTTTACCAGTGGGAGGCTCCTTTACACAGGATGCCGGCTAGATTATGGGTACCACAACGGCGCCTATTTCTGCCGTGAAGCAGTAATGAGTAAGCATAACTGTGCTTCGGTCTGAAGAACGCAGTGGCTAGTGAAATTACTGGGAACAAATTACAAATGAGACTTAACATCATATATGTCAAGGTGACGAGAGCAATTGTAGTGCCGCTCAGAATTTTTGGGTTTTTCAAGAATCCGGATCGGCACTGCATTGTAATGAGCAAGGCGTATCGATTACCATCAGCTAAACGTCCTGCTCGTCTCGTATAAAGCGTAGAGCTAACACACTGTTGAATACGCAATGTAATAAGTGTGTTTACCTATTTAACAAAATTATTTATTATACTTCCAACTACTTAACTTACATATTACTGCTGCATTGTTAACAGATTATCTTTTTAATAATACATTTTGTTCTGGGTGCTCAGGTTTTAATTATATAATGGTTTGTAAGAGAACAATTGTATGTAGAGTACAATATGAGTACAACCAATTCGTTACTTATTTTTTTATAAAGTGGTAACCCTCACTTCTGAGATTAATTACACAAATTAAATTTGAATGAAAAATATTGAAAGTAAAAATTGTATCATATTTAAATATACCTTGTATTTTAATTTGATACATCGATTTAAATGGATGAAAGATAAACATACAAGACGTGATTTTCATCACACGACTTAAATGACTGTCTTAACGGCAATTAGGCCAGGCTGCGAAGGCTACAGGTGTAAGTCCGAAAGTACTACGCGATAGTTTCTATAATCTGTGGTGAAAAGTTAGTAATAGCACGATATCGTACTTTAACAATAAACTAGAGCGCCCGAATCAACGCACGCATACATACACGCGATTTACACGGCCGCTAAGCAATCTTGGGAAGACAAAAATATTGAGTGCCACACCGTACGCTGCCAAGATTATATTACTAGCGTCGCTCTTCGAGTAAAGTTAGCTACGCCGCACCGTCTGCGTCATCCGTCTTTATGTTAATAAGTTACGGGACGAGCAGGACGTTCAGCTGATGCTAATTGGTACGCCCTGCCCATTACAATGCAGTGCCGCTTAGAATTCTCGAAAAACCCAAAAATTCTGAGATGTTAAGTTTCATTTTCCCAGTAATTTCACGAGCTACGTTGCACTTCAGACCGAAATACAGTAATGTTTACTCATTACTGCTTCACGGCAGAAAAAGGCGCCGTTGTGGTACCCATAATCTAGCCGACATCCTGTGCAAAGGAGCCTCCCACTGGTACTTGTATGTACCAACCCTAGCGCACTAGCGCTGTATTAGTTGTATTGTGATAGTAGTCGATCGATTGAATAATTAATTTATATTATTCAGAGTCAAATTATACCGCGCCTGTTTGGCTCAATATTTTTAAGGAAAATGACGTAGTAACTGCGCCAACTTTGTAGACGGGGTAGCGCTACGTAAAGCAATATTTTATTTTAAATATTATAGGAAGTTCTTGAAATTGCTTTCAGATTTTCGTATTGAAAACTTCTTTAGTTCAGCACTTTTCATGGGATGTGTATAAAATGTTAAACTCGCGTCAGGACACGTGACCTGATCGAAAATTCGTAAGACAGACGTTGAAATAATGAATGAAAGTTGATTTTTCAGAGAGATAATATTTTTAATGTAAACAATTGGAAAAGTTCTGAAGTTTTAAATTATTTATTTAATATAAATTGTCATTTTTGTGTACGATAGCGCAATAAATGTATATTGTATTTAGCCACATAAATACTAGTACTTTTCTACTGATAAATCAAGCAATTCGTGCGAAATTATTCCCTAATCATTTCAAAATATTCAAAAGTGCACAACATTAATGTTTAAGTTTCATTTCTGCTGACACTCCCGGAGTGTATGTAACCCGTATTTTTATTCTCTGCTCACTGGTTGTCAATGCGTTTCTCAAAAATTACTTAGCTGATTTGGATGCGGTTTTCAAGGATTTAGTGTTTATCTCGTTTCAATCACATACAAGAATGCTAAGGTGGGATTTCCACTCGCAGGTAGCGAAGGCTATGAGCGGATTTACTTTCTTTTGCCGTCTTCCGTTATATATAGACCGGTTTTGAATTTCAGGATTAAATGAATTCTTCTTTTCTGAAAATTGTGTATGTTAACTTTGATTAGTAGAGTAGAACGCAAGGGGTAAAAACGTAACAAAAAACAAACAAATTCACATAAGCATGTATATGTAGCAAGCTAGGATGTATTTGAGTTGGTACTATAGCAACTTATAACTTAATTGAGATCAATTTGTGTACAAAGTAAGCAATAGTTACTCATTTTATGTGTGTGCGTGACAAGCTACGTCTTACACTCGCGTCAGTTACACTTTGGGTTAGTGTGTGTGCATTGCTCAAAATAGAGGTTAACTGTCAACTTCAATAACTTTTTTTCGACGTTTCGACAACTGTCACAGTCTATCTAGAAGTATAAATGATCTGAGGCGATTTGCTTAAAAATGCACATTGGCAAAGAAACCATCCTAAGCGATGGCAAAGGTGTTGCAGGGTAGAGTAAATGGTCATATAGCCCCCTGTTAGGTGTGAGAAGAAGCTTCAAAGATTTCTCTTTCGGCGGGGTATGAGATTTATGTCGAGTGGTATCAGTGGCTCAAAACAAGTGATTTATTCATTTATCTATACCAATTGTTAAACAAAATTTATAAGTCTGTTCTCAGCTCCAATATGTAGAGGGTATTTACGACCATTTATAAAATATCTGAACAAATACGTATATTGTCAAGGATATCACAGAACGCCTTATTCAACCTACATATACAATTATTTCCATTCTTTATTCATGTCAATCTAGAGTGCAATTCGTATTTAACGACTATCCAGTAGAACTTAGAAGTTACACAATATTGAAGCACAATATAGTACGGTCTCTGAGGACTTGATAATATTACTCCAAGAAGATTCTATCTGAAATAGATACCAGATAAGAGGATTAAGAAGGACAATCACTGATCCTGATGAAGGGCTCATGAGTAAGATAAAACGTCTTGCTACTTCCTGATCAAGAACATTGTGCCCAACAATCAAAGCAGCATCTAGTAACATTAACATTTAACCCCTTATTCATAATAGTATGCTAACTTAAAGCATTGCTAATTCTCACTCTGTCTTCTTCTATTGACCTGAGTCAGAATGAGAAAAATCACTCCTAAGCGGCTGTTTAAAGTTAGCGGACCATTATGAATAAGGGGGTTATAATATAAACTGAATGTGTGACTGATAACTTAATTGAGTTTAATTTTTTTATACAAAGTAAGAGCCAATTCACTCAATTTTTTTTAAACCATCATATAGAGTGTAAATTGTTGATTTAAAATAATGGCAGAAAACTGGATTTTATATTTAAGTTTTACTTACTTTTGAGTCAATTTTGTATCTAAACGGAAAATCCTATTTAATATTATAAATGTCAAAGTTTGTATGTCTGGATATATGTTTGAATTTCTTTAACGCAAAAACTTCTGAATGGATTTTGATGAAACTTTACAATAATATAGCTTACACACCAGAATAACACATAGGCTATTATTTATAAAACTATCGCGTGAATTATACTTTATATGGCAAAACAACGTTTGCCGGGTCAGCTAGTATTTCATACTTTGAATACCGTACACGAACGGAATATTGTATCAAAGATTTCACTCTGGGAACATTGTCCCTGGTCTAGGGGGAATATTGTGTTTCGGTCTGAAGGGCGCCGTAGTTAGTGAAATTACTGGGCAAATAAGACTTAACATCTTATGTCTCAAGGTGACGAGCGCAGTTGTAGTGCTGCTCAGAATTTTTGTTTTACAAGAATCCTGAGCGACACTGCATTGTAATTGGTAGGGCGTACTTATTACCATCAGCTGAACGTCCTGCTCGTCTTGTCCGTTATTTTCCATAAATAAATATGACATTCACAAATAAACTAGTATTGGTGATATTAATAACAGAATTCTCAAAATCGGTTCAGTAGATCCAGATATTATTATCCCTACGAACTGACAAACTGTCAAACTTCACCTCTTTATAATATTACTATAGATTAAATTATAGAACTCATACTAGTGCCAAATCCCCACAGATAAGACGAAATAGAGGATATCAACTAGAATCATTATAGTTTAACTAGAGACAATTATAGATTGTCCATCGTATAAATTTATAATTGCTTAGAATCCCTTATTTTTTAAGACTGCAATATCTGCATTAATGCAATTTACGAAATTATTATGAACAGAGAATAACCCTTCAAATTCAAGGAGAAACCCTCATAATAGTATCTAAATTAAAATCATACTCAAAACAAGTTGGTCCAGACCCATAACAAAGAAATTAGATTCATTTGACGACCCATATATAGCCGAATAGTTAGTGACCCTGACTATTAAGCTAGAGGTCCCGGGTTCGAATCCCGGTAGGCGTATTCAAATATATGATGAATATGGATGTTTGTTTTCGAGTCATAGATGTTTATATGTATTTATGTATGTTTAAGTAAGTATATAGTATGAAATATATCGTTGTCTTACACCCATAGCATAGGCTATGTCTAGTTTGGGGCATGATAATTTGTGTATAAGTGTTTTAATATTATATTATTATTATTTTCATAAGTAGGTATGTAAATTTTAACTATGGCGTTACCGTTGATAGTACTATGTTCAAAATTGAGGGTTCTAGCTTTCATGACGAAGATTTATATTATGCATACGTACAAAAACCATTCGGCATTGAGAGAAACCTTGTTTGACATTAACATAAATTCTGTTGATCAAACAGCCGTAGTTCGCGGTGTCCACGTGGTTACGTATTCGTCCCCCCTCCCCCGCTGTCGTATGCCCCCCACCCTCTATCCTCTCCGCGTGTGACGTAGGAAGCGACTCTAGCGCTCGGAAGTCAAACGGCGACCTTATAATATTAACTGTTATTCTACTCGCTATCGTTGTTTACTAATTTTCTGTGTCGCTATGACCCGACCCCTTATCGTTGTACCATTCGTAGTGACATTGTATATTTATTTGATGAGATATGACTACGTACGTGAGTCCGACCGCATATATGTACAAGGAACAATCGTGGAGTAGTACGGTAGGCCCCCGAGATCTCAGCTTGGATATCATTATCTTTGTCTGGTTTGAAAAGTAAAAGTAGCTGCGCATGCGGAAGAAAGCACGTGCTTGGGCGTGAGGGGGCCGCGGGACGAGGTGGGGGGGCGGAGTGGAGCGAGTCGACGGACGGGCATACGGGAGAAAGTCGCGAAAAGGTCGCAACTTTTTCCCAAATATTCAAAGTGAAAGTAAGCGACCATTCGAATTGATCGAGCTATGAACACAACGCGAAACTTTATACTAAATGGACACATAAGCACCAACTACAAAGGCACAGTAGCCAATTTTGTAGAAACTGTGATAATGATAATGTTAACACCAGGATTAAAAAAAAACAGAAGCCTACTACTGGGTTAAGCAAAGTCCTACACAAACGTGTTAAAAATTCAAAAGAATTGTTAAAAACCGTTTATGTGGTAAATAGCAAAAATGACTTTCCTATAAATGACATCACACTTGGGAATTACGACCAGGCTATTTAAATTATTATTTATTTAAGTGTTACGAATTATTTATATTACATTCAAACAAATTTTATTAAAAAAGATGAATCCCACTGAGTTCTTTTACCCTTTCTTACAAACAAAATAATCAAATTCACCCACAAATAATGAAAATTATTGAAAGAAGGTAATTTTTCTTAAGAAAGTAATTACTACAAATGCAACAGATTATACCAATATTTATTAATAACACGGAAATTAGGAGAATCACTTTACCATATTAAACACAAAACTCAAATAAATAATACGTAAATTGATAAACAGATGCTTTAAGAGTATTACAAAATTTTAAGAGTAATTGTTTTTAATCATTCAATTAAGTTGCATTTTTTTGTTTATAATATTAATAGAAATTTCCGAATACGTTACTTTAATATGGAAATATAGCACATGGCCTACATTTATACCACCGATAAAATAATGCGAATAAACAATCGGCATATTAATTTACTATTAAAAAACTAACACAACAATATACATTTAATCAATTTTTTAATCATTTAACTTTAATTAAAATTATGTCTTGCATTTTGAGACTAGGATTCTACGCAAATATTATATTATATATTGCTTAGATGTTTTTATTTTGTTTAATGTTTTTGCAAGTGATTTATGTGATCATTTTAAGAAGTCACTGTGTGCTATAAGGTTTCTCTATCCGCTTGGAAAATAATCGTGTTTGTATGGAGCACGAGAAATGGCACGTGCCTTTTATGAACTTACTGGCAGACCAAGTGCAGCACGGTTTAATCCCCATCTTAATTGGCTCATAGCAACCTTCACAATTATTTATTTTTGTGATAGTTTGACACTATGGTATAGTTAATTAAAATTCCGATCACATCAATTGAACTTGTACGTAATTCGTACAGGTGCAGACGGTTGGTTTCTGTTGGCACTGTATGGACTGACCGTTGACGAAGACGTGCTGTCTCCAGATGTGGTACTGGCTCCAGCGGTCGTCGTCCTGGAGGTGCGCGTGCTGGATGGACGTGAGCGAGGGCAGCGGCGTGTGCTGCACGGGCTGGGGCGGTGGCGGAGGCCCGAGCGGCGTCACGGGGTGCTGCAGCTGGTGCTGGTATTCCATGGCGGGCGAGGGTCAGGGTCAGTGCGCTGACATCGCGGTGCGCGGGCTTGCGCATGCGCGGTACGCGGACGTGCGGGCGCGTCGAACTGCGACGCGCAAGTTCCCGCCGCTACGCGACCAACGCTCCGCCGGCCCTCCCACCATCGAGCCTTCCCCCGCTCCGATAACACCGCCTTACGCCGGCTGCGCACAAGCCTCCACCAGTTCAACACACACTACACCATATCATACCATACTGTGCTCAACCGAATCCGCAATCCTGCATTTTCATTTTTACATCTCTTAAAGTAAATCCTTTTGTCAAATTCAGGTCTCGTTATTGTTTCTATTAAAAAATTTAAACCTTTCAAAGATTTAAGTAAAATGTTTTTTAAAGGATGAAGACACATGCTAATATAATTAGTTATTTCAAGGCCTTTGATATAAATTGTAGTAATTATTATTAACTATAACTTCAGCGGAGTTTATACTAATTACGCTCTATAGTTCTCAGCTAAAGGCAATGTAACCAACATTCTTCAAAATTACCACACCATCTCATATTTAATCTGACAATTTATGTTTATATTTTTGTGTCATTAATTACCTATAATAATAGATTGTTTGACAAGGTAGCAAGCCACTATTTTTAAGGCACTAGATATTTTTTGAACGCTACACTGAGGGATGCAAAGTACGTAACTCGAGTTTAAAAGTCTTGAAACTATACTTTCTATCGCCTCTGAGAAGATTATTAAGTGCAACTTATGAAGTAGAATTATGTTTATTTATTTTTATACAATTAGGAACAATGTTTCCCATTGTTTCCCAGCAACAATTAGAGAGTAATGTTTATATTTGAGCAATTATATCTATAAAGTGCAAGGTACAATTTTATTACTAACTTCCGACACAGACTACACAAGTAGGTGTAATAATTATTTGTAGATTCATATATTTATTTGCATTTTCTAAAGAATGAAATTGTCGTATGCTATCTTGTATTCGTTAAGATATGTATATTGTAACCACTCGTTCATACTACTTGAGGAAGAAACTCATTTTTTGTAAGCCAAGTCTAATGATAAACGACGTCGGAACCCAAGGTGCGCTTTTGTAAGCTTTTTGGCATGTTTTTTTTAATTTGGCTCTCGCTCCGTTTAATTATCATTCAGCTTGTTGCTTATTTATTCAATAATTGACCTCTTTGGTAATTTAAACTATTTTATTCCGTATTTACGTTGAAGAAAACAAATTATATGAGTAAAACCTAGTTTTTTAGGAATGGTTATAGTAATATTTATGCAAACTTTATAATATTGAAATCAAGAAACTTCAATTAAGAATGATAAAAAATCACTTGTAAATTTTTTAAAGTTCAAATATTAACTTTGCTGTCGCCCGTTTATTGGGAAATATTAAGCAGAATGAGATTAAGTTACAAAGAGAAAGAACCACACGCGTTGAATTCTTTATTTATGAAAGTCTTTTAACGAAAATTATCGATGATATTAATATTTTGTGAAAACATGGTCATATTCTGGAAATATTTTTCAACTCATCTGTACCTTATGGGCACGTAAGAAGAAGGTCGGGGAAAGAACTGAGCCCTGAGGGATGCCTGACCTGATGGATCGTGCCATTGAGAGCGTGCCCTCGATGCGATAACGAAATGTGCAATTTATCTAGAATGATCTGCACGTCTATCTGATACACCAAATTCGTAAAGCTTAAATATTAAGCCGCAGTGCCAGATCTTATGGAAAACCTTCGCAACGTTGAAGACCACTGCCGTGTTGGAGCAATAACCGTGGATCGGTCGCAAGCATGAGTGAAGCGGGAGAGAATCCGAACAGTTTTTCATTAATAAGCTTGTTGACATCGATAAAGGTTATGTCGCGCAAGTTTATGTTTTTTTTCTATCGTAAATTTTATCAAGGAAATTAAGTAAACCTTACGTTTAAGATGTTTAACGGTCTCTTTTCTATTATCTGGTTTTACGAAATCTGATAAGAAAAGCCGCTCTGCCATTGTTAAGGGAATACACTGTTTGATAGAAGAATATAGAATACTAGTAGTTGCCCGTTCCATTCGCAACTAAAGGTTTTATCTCAATAAAATGTTTAAGGGATACCAGAGAGAGTTGTTATACTGAAACATGCAGGGCAAACCTGTCAGTCATTAAGTTGGCATAGCGACATCCCATTCTACACGGACCCACGCCAAGAAAGGGAAGATATTAGTAGGAAAATTGACACTAAAAGCAAAATAGAATGGGAGTCAGGATTTTACGAACTATATTACTGATTGCCTCACAAAGAAAAAAAACAAAGCGGTCCCAATGATCACCGCGGAGTTGTAAGAGAGCTTAGTAGTGGTGAGGTGTAATGTCTTTTGTGATTAATTTTATTTATTGTGTTGTGTCAAAAGCTTTTCTTCTGAGACTGTCATGTACTTACGAAGGTCCCTGATCATTAAGAAGACGAAGATTTTTGATACCAGCACAGGTGCTCTTGCTAAATGCGTAGATTTTTACCAAAAAAATAAATAAATGGCGAAACAAATATTTTTTCACTATTTCTCATCATATTGTTGCTGACTAAATGGTTCGATATATCATTGTTACTACATTTCATTAAAATATTACAAGATGCTTGGTAAAGTGCATTATACTAAATCTGTACTAGATAATATTTGCATAAGAATGATTCATCGATACTTCTATAATTTAAAAAATGCTATATGGCAAGACCACTAATTTGAACAGTTGCGGCACATTTCAAACCGGCAGAAATACAGTTGGCCGAAAGAGTCACCGGTGTGGTTCATCTAGCCAGCATTATATGCAAGGAAGCCCTCCACTGGCAACCGGCAGTACCAAGTAGTGGAGTAATAGAAATCGCAATGCGGTCAAGTCACGCCCATGCCGTTTAAATATATTTTGAATGTTGGTTGGTAGTGTGAATAGGTCTCATTTATTTAAATTAGGTTGTCATTCTTTTGGTTACATTATACAGCTTATAACATCCATTTATTCCATAAAAATACTATGTCATTTGTCTGTCTATATACTATTATATTTTTTATAATTATTTATTACGAATTCGTGTGACCAATATAATATATTCAACGTATGCCCTTTGATAATGAACCTAAGCGACTTTTTTAATCCTATTGAGATTTTTTTTAATATTAGAGGTTGCAAACCTGGATATAAGTAATACCAGAGTTCAAGAAAAGCATTGCCTGCATTAAATGAGACTTAACATCTTATGTCTCAAGAAGACGAAAGCAATTATAGTAACACTTAGAAATTTTGGAGTTATCAAGAACCCTGAGCGAAACTACATTGTAGGCCGGGCGTACCAACTACCATCAGCTGAACGTCCAACTCGTCTCGCCCCTATTGTCATAAAAGGAAACACCGAATAATCACTCCAATCAAATAATAATAGATATGAAAGTTTTCGCGTTTATCACAGCATCTTTTATTGCATCACCTTCTCAGTAAATCTCGGCATGTTCTTACAGTAGGCAGTCAATCGAAACTGTGTAAGGTTTTAGAACAGGTGTTACATGGAACAATGATGTTTTGATGCAAGACCAGCACCTGATGGCTGTGACTCATAAGCACTTTATCTACAGACATTGTTCTTTGTACAATCGCGATATAGGACTCGAAAAATATTCTTTTACACATATAGACTCACCTGAATTGTTAGTCTTTTATATCTAGTTATATTGGTATCGTAATAAAGTAAGTAAGTAGAGATATGTTATATTATATATTTAACTAGCTGACCCGGCAAACGTTGTTTTGCCATATAAATTATTTTTAGAGTTAAACCGTTTCTTGGACATAGCAACATTACTTTATTTTTGTAAAATAAAATATTTTTTCTAAAATACGTAACCTAAGTTACTTCTTATTACATCAGCTACCTGCCAATAAAAACCCCGTCAAAATCTTTGGAGCCATTTCAGAGATTAGCCGGAACAAACAGACAGATAGACAGACAAAAATTGGATAACATGTTATTGTGGTGCATGTACCGTATACATATTCATATACATGTAGTAAAAAACGATAATTTCAATATTACAAATTGACACTCCAATTTTATTTATATATGATCTATCGCAATCATATGAATAGGATGGCGTGATTTAAACAATAAGAATAAATAAGTCAGCTGGTGTTCTAGAACATTCGCCTAAGTGTAAATAAATGTCCCAAACAGAACGCTTTCGGGTCACGTGAAGCTATTCATATACCTACTTAATTTTAGCGTCGTTGTTTCAAACATTTCTGAAGGGTGACCAAAGCGAACTCTAACAGAAAGTCACTGCCATTCGCTTTTACATCTATCTGTTTGTCAACATCACATAAACCCGATTCTTTCAGATGAAATTTTGATAAAGCGTTTACCGCTATCATAACAAATATGGCTGCCATGTTTTTTTTCCACAAACGAATTTAAAGAGGACATATTAATGTTATATATTGTATAAAACATATACTACGTAAAGTTTGAAATTGATAATGATAATTTATTGGGAATCTTCTTACATTATTGAATACTCTAAATACTTTACTTAAAAATTCTAATATATTACTTAAAAATAATAAGTAATCAATGAAAACCTAATTCAAAGTACTTATTTAAAAAATTGTTTAGAAAAAGCAAACCGACGCCATTGTTTTAAGCGCTTGATTGAAGAGCAAGAACTATGACGTCATAGTTCATAACGTAACAAAAACTATCTTTTAAGTCTCTACATTTTTTTAAAATAAATAATTTTCCAGGAATTAGTGGACAAAATTTTGATATAACTGTTAAATCGCAGTATTTATAAATGATCGACTATTACCTCAAACATAATGCCCTCTCCCGTTTCCCCTTTACCCCCTCACGCACGTCCGGTTGCGTCATTATAGTTGTCAGTTTCATTACCGTAAGGTATATGTCATGATATTGTCGTACTAACACTGCTTCGTTTTTTAAGTTTTCATTGTTGTTGTTTCTCTTGTTCTGTGTCTCTATAATAAATACTCTTTTTACTCAACTTAGACGCTTTAATTGATTATTTATTATTTTAAATATAATATATATCAACAATACAGAGAAATTACTCGTAGTTTATTTATTAATAATAATATTAGGAAATTATTTAGTGATGCTTGTTTTGCACACCGTAGTAAAGCGACGATGTGACGTCATCGACGTCCGGTTTAGAGATATTAAGTACAATTATAACAGTCGATTTACGGCCGTTTTCAATAACCTATCTATCCTTAGTTTAATTTACTAGAGGTTGGCAAATCTATCCTTTTACGCTCACTAACATTTCAAAAAACTATCGACATACACCATTGGACTATAACCACAGTAGACAAATGTATATTAATTATATTAACTATATTACACATAGCTATAGGATAGGATAGGATAGATAAGATCTTGTCATTAAACGATGACAGCAATGTATCCGTAACTAGAGATACGTTATTGAAATCGGCCGTTACTAAAAAACAGCTATGTTTCGCTTGCAATTCTGCCCATCATTACTTGAACATTTCGTGTAATTAATTATGTAGATCATATAGGTATATATTATATTGTTTAACTTAATTTAAAGATTTTTTTAAGTACCTAAAGACTGCTTAATCAGTTACTATTACTGAACACATTTAAAAACAAAAAACTGTGTGTGTGTGTACTTTAGTACGCACGCGAGAAGTTATTTTTCTTTGGCGTAATAAAACAATAATCCTTCTAAAAATATATTGGTTGTGCTATTTTAACATTGTAGAAAAAAAAAATTGTAATAAATGACGTGTAATTGAATATCATTAAATTATTTTTATACAATAAGAGAGAAATTATTATTTTTATTTTAAAACTTGTGTATAAATTGAAATAATATAAAATACTGATAATCTATTTAATTTTCGTTCATTGGTTGTGGTTCAGTAGGCATATGATTTACAAGAGCCTTGGTAGCCGAAGTATGATACAAATGTCTAGTTAACGAGCTAACGTCAAGGAGTCGAATTTGCGTGACGGTGTGCGTGCTAAAAGATTAAGTATAACTTTAAATAAAACAACGTTTAATAACATACATAATAAGATCACGCCTCTTTCCCGTAGGGGTAGGCAGAGACCACTTCTTTCCACTTGCTACGATCCTTACATACCTCTTTCGCTTCGTGCACTTTCATTATTCGTTTCATACATGCTCTCCGGTTTAGGGTACTCATGACCTGGCCTTTTTTCAAGACGTCCCTGATTTGATCTTGAAACGTCCGCCTAGGTCTACCCTTTCCATCACTTTCATTCACACTGGCCTTACACATTCTTCGTCAATCGTTCTTCATTCATTCTCTCGACATGTCCAAACCATCTCACCATACCTTTCTCAATTTTTGTCACAACATCTTCTTAACGTTTAAAAATAATCCCACGAAAATAGCAAGTCATTGACAAATTCAATTCATAAATCGCTAGACTAACTTGATTCGCTTTCTCAGCTCCATTTCTGGCCTTGCGCTACTCCGCCCCCGTCACCAGTAAAATTCCTACATTTATACATTTTCATTAAAACGGACCGTAATATTTTATGTTGTTAGCGAGTATTATGTACAAAGTTTTAAGAAGAATTTTGTTTTATATTTATGAGTTTTTGAGCGTAATCCCTACTAACAATATTACAAATGTGAATGTTAGTTCATTTGTTACGCTTTCACGCATAAACCACTGGACCGATTTTGATGAAATTTACTACAGAGATATACTAGAGCTTGGCTAAACTTTTTATTGCGAAAAAAAAATGGAGTGGTGGAAGTTTGAATGGAAGTTCATTATCGAAGATGAAACCATGAAACTTTGTATTCAGGCATTTGATAAGAAGTAATTTATAAGTATTTGTTCGAGCATTTTCGAAACTTTAGCCTACATGGGGATAAAATAGGAGATTAAAGTTCGCAGGGAAATACTATTAAAGAGGGACAAGGGATATCCGTTGTATCATAGAAGATAGCTGCCAGCAGCTGAAGAGCATGTTGCAATGCATCCCATAAAAAAAACTGCCCAAAGTAACTATTTCACGCGGACAAAGTCGCGGGTAAAAGCTAGTATGTAATAATTCTGTTTTTATCAACTACAAGATTTGCTTGTTTGCGATATTTTACTTATATCAGAGTGAATTATTTTGCGGCATAAAAAATAGATGACGACCGACTCTCAGACCTACCAAATATATCGTACATAAAAATTATCGTACTACAATAATTCTTATATTCGTATGCCATTCTGCAACTCTATTGCGGATCTGTGGATGGAACACAATAATATAAAAATTGCGATACAAAAATAATTGTACATTGTAGAAGGGCGAAAATTTGAAGTTGCATGTATTTTTCAATGCTGAATCATAATAAAAGAAAAATAAAAAAAATGTGTCAACAAAATCAAAAAAATATATTTAGAGGTGAATGACTTCGAAATCGGTTCAGCCGTTTCGGAGAAGTTTGGTAACAAACACCAGGACACGAGGATTTTATATATAAGATATTATTTCATTACATTATAAATACGAAACAAAAGAAATTTCATTATTTCGCAATTTTTACCTCGCCTTGACGAAAGTTTCACTTCTGCGGTCTTAAGTATCCACCGTTTTTTTTTAGGAATTTTAACATGTGTAAACCTTTTTGGATGACTCAACAAAAACAAAATTAAGAAATCTAAATACAATTTAGAATAATAATGTAGTAATCAGTGATACCTAAATCAATCTCTATGTAACCCCGGCGTCTGGCGATGACCACTTATGTAATACGTTTGTTTATAAACATTACATAGCACATGTCTACCGCATTAAAAGACCTACTTACGAGCCTTAGTATAGTCTTAAAACTAATTATAAACATAACTTGATATTATTGTTTTATATAATAACAATGTCTCTCCCTATTTCTGTTTGTCTGTATAAACTCAAAAATGAAGTCAACGTTTAGAGCTGAGAGCATTAATTTCTCTTTTCGTTTCTATATTAATAAAATGATAGAGTTTTTCATGAGCGTAACACGGAAAATATAACAGCGAAAGTAACACCGAAAATATATAAGAAAAACAGCGAGATAGATTTCAATTTAATCTTCTAACTTTTATGCCTTAGACACTTGCCCCCTTATTCATAATTGCTCGCTAACTTTAAATACTCGCTTAGGAGTGTTTTTCCTCATTCTGACTTAGGTTAATAGACGAAGACAGAGTGAGAATTAGCAATGCTTTAAGTTAGCATACTATTATGAATAAGGGGGTTGGCCTTTATCTAAAATATATATATATTATATGAAAATAATAGTGTGTCACTTTGTGACATCATGTTTCACTTTGCAGCTAAAACTGCACGTCGCAGATGCACAGTGTTTGTATGTCATGTCATGTATAAGTAGAAGGCTCCAGTAGACACATGTCTACTGTGCTATGGTGGTTGCAGATTTATACCTATAAGGGTGATGAATTTATACCTATAAGTCTATGAAGAAGATGCGGGGGTTGAGACATGTGATTTCTTAAAACGTGTAATTATCATTAATCTAAAATTATTTGACTTGTTCTAGAATAATCTAGAATGATCTAAAGAGAAAATTTTCAAATGTAAGCCTTTATTCTAAAAAAAAGATTTTTTTTTTAAATTTTGGATATAAATATTTATATGAAAAAATTTTGAAGTAAGTTGTGATATATTATTAACATTAACAAATAACTTTACAATAAAAAATGACCCAGCGAAGCGGGTATTCACATCTAATATACATATGTGAAGTTCTTATAGTTTTAAGAAAAATTTTTTATAAGCACTGCATGCACGCGCGTATCAACTTGTGTGATGACTAAAACAAACTCACATTATATCTCTAATCTTTTTAATGAATTATAATAATGGTTGAATTACGACCCATGGCTACATTCTTGTTCTGTATTATAATATTTGTTAGTATTAAACCATGAATTGAAGCGCCTAAAGTAAATTGATCGCAAAACCCGATACTGAAGTCATTCTTTTCCGCTTTATTTATGATAACTATTATCAAAAATTAATATTTCATTCATGACTTGCAAAGGTGGGAGGGGAAGTTGGAAGCATAACATTGTATCAAAACAATGATAACCTTACCGCTGATATAAAATAATTCGACGTATATTTTACTAACTCATACTCGACTTCGTCTGCGTACACACACAACTGAGCACTTAGTGCTTATACAAATGATTTAAGTTTTCTTTAGTGTTAATTATTCCGCCAATATTTGATTTTAATCAATTCCACACGTGTTTCGCCTCTACACGAGGCATCCTCGGGACGTGTTGTCTCGCCAAAATCTGGCACGAGCCTCTCGTGGATTATGGATTTCCGTAAAGTAACGCCTACTTCAATAAATTAGCTTAGTGCTTATAAAAACCGTTGTTTCTTATAACTTAATTACATTTTAATGAAGATTAGGGCCAAGTGTCGAAGGAATAAAACTTAGAACACTTAATTGTAATCTATCCAGTAGGTTTTCCTCGATACGCGCCTAACTAAAATACTTTTTCTTTTTCATCATTTAAAAAATCATTTTATTATACGCATATTAATAGGAGTACGGGGCAGTGTCGCAAAATTTATACATAACAAATTAATTAAAACACTTTTTCATTATCCGTTTATTTTAAATCGTAATTACAGTTATATCAACAGATATTTAAATGCCACCTTTTAATTATTTTCCTGTTCCTTTTTTTGTACGTCAATTACTATTAACACCGGTTGTTGATAAATGCCTATTTTTTTCAGCATAAGTTTCCCCCAAGCTTTTCCACATTGTATATAGCTATTCTCAATCAGGACCAAACAAGGCAAACTCTTAGCCATCAATTTCTATGGGTTGCCTTTTTTCTTCTGATGTTGTCTAGGGTACCATTCTGTAATATATTTAGCTTACTTGTCTTTCTGGTTTCCTATCATCTAACCTGCCTATCTCAATTTCAGGTTTGTAATGTAGTTTTACAACAGTTGCTTTTGTTAGATGATTGATCCTATGAAGACTTTGTATTCTGGTCTTTATTTTTTTATTTTAAGCATACTGCTCTCTATGGTATGGACAAGTTTCTAATGCCACTAAGTTATTGATTAAAATGTGCTGGTAGTTATTACAAATTATCATTCAGCGATGACATAGAACCATACATGTCCATGTATGGTAATTAATGAATTTAGAGGTAATACTAGCTGAAACCTATTTCTATGTTCTGAGTTCTATTTCTGTCGCGCTTACACGAGTGGGAAGAAAATAAGTATTATAATAATACAATAACTGCAGCCTTAAATAATTTATATGTCTAGGTAGAGCCTCTTGATGAAAACAGGCCAGGTTTATTACTTTAGTGTCCGTGACAAGCTATGTCTTACACTAGCGATACGTATGTCACTTTGTGTTAGTACAAAATAGAGGTAAACTGTCAATCTCATTTTTATCGACACTTTAACAGTTGTGACAGTCTATATAGACATATAAATCATCTTAGACCGTAGCATTGACTAAATTCCTCGACCACTTCCAAAACTTAATAGTCCAGGATCCACGGTCTATTTTGCACTTGATAACTATCAAGCCAATTTTCCGTGAGTAGCTTCATTTTGATGAGACGCCCAACAATTTCCTCTTAACACGACGAAAACTCTGGATTGTTGCAGGTAATAGCAGGGATAAAATATGTTGTTTTGATGATTTTCCAAAATTTATTAGTAACTTGGGGTTTTTTGGTTAAATCTGATGACAATAATCTAAATAACTCGAAAAAATATTTATCGAGTTAAATAAAAGCCTCTTGAATTATTTTTTTTCAATACTGAAAAGACTCTTTTTTCCTCTACGAAAGAAAGCAGGATTAGTAATCATTTCCTGTGTAAATATGGCGAGTGAACTTTAAAATTGACCTCCAAGCTTGGCCTTAAATTTCATTTATGTTTCAGTACCTTACTTTACTCGTGCTTAAATTAAATATTATTTGAATTTGATCATTAAAAAACTTAAAATTACCCAACATTATTATTGGTATATCAGAATCTGTACAAGCTACGCACGATTTTAATTTCATGAATTTCAAATATGTGTTCAATTGGAGCACCGCGATAACGTACCACGTAATTTTAGGACATTATGACGGTTAAATTATATAAATATTAACTAAGTATTGAGCTGGTTAGTAATCATTTTTAGTGACTTCGTTATCGATACATATTGGAACTCTTTGATCAAACCATACATTTTGTAAGATAAATATTTTTTCAAATAATTTTGATAAATATCATTAAATTTAACAAAAAACAAACTTAGTAATATTTTTAACATAACATCAACATATTTTATCATTGCTACCTTACCAACCACAATAGAGAGTTTTAGACAGGAAATTGTTGGTAGTCTCATCAAAATAAAGCTACTCACAGAAAATTTGCTTGATAGTAATGAAAAATGGACCCTGGATCCTGGACTACAACCAATCGTAATGAAATATTGGAAACTGAATTAGAAGTAAATAGTATTTTCTTTGCAATAAATAGCGCTAAATTTCATAATGACATCTATGACAAATACTAATACTATATTGACTCGTTTCATCGGCATTCCTCCTGAAAATGAAATTTGGAAAGGTCTTAAAACGACAAGTTAGGTAAAGTAATAATAAAAATTTAACTGTTACGCAAAATCTAATATAAAAACAAAATTACAATTACACCTGTCTTAATCCTTAATAAATAGTAGTTAAAAAAACACGCTTTTTATAGAGAACCGAATTAAAAACTAGAATAATTTTTCTGAATAAAAAAATTTCTTTGGTATTCGAAAATTTCCTAATACTAGATAAATCGGTTAAAAAATTTATTTTCTATTCCTGCCTTATCGACTATAGATGAAAATTATATAGATTAACAATAATCTTATTTGGCAAATTGAAAAATGGAATAATTTAATCAAATTAATTTATTGTCACCGGTCCTCGATAAATCTACGAGGTTTGAATGAAATCTGGCCGTTTAAAGTGGGTCCAAATCGCGTCCAAATGAGTCGGTTACAAACAAACATACATACAGGTGAAGCTAATAAAAAGCGTGTAAAAAAGTGTTCTATTTAGAAGAAAATATTCTGTTTCGGACTGTTTAGATTTTCCCCAGTTGTTGTTTGTTGTCACATTTGCATACTTGATGCTACGTTGTTGTTTTGGACCATTACGATTGAGTATTTTTTATACGCGCTTTATACTAGCGTGACCTCTATCTCTCTATGAAATGTGTAACGGAATCTTCGGTCACGATTTTTTCACACTTATCAAGGACCAATGACTATACATTAACTTAGACAGTCTGTCCCACTTTTATTAGCTTGGTATGTGTGTAACGGATGTCACGGAAATGTCACGTTGTGTTTTATTTCATACTAGCCCTCCCGTCAGACGCTCTTCTGTGTGATATGATCAAAACGTCATTGGATATGTTGTATATAATATATAATTTCCGGACGACCGAGCCTTGCTCGGATTTTTAAGAATGTACAAAACTTGAACAAAAAAAAAACTAATAGGACATCTGGATTCGAACCGGGGTCTTCTGCTTTCCGGATCACCCAATGTCCCATCTGAGCTATAATAGTCTTGTATATAGTGGCGAAATTTACCTTTGTATTCTAATGTTATTGTAGCTGTTTCTCATTCAAACATGGATAAAACCATTTTTTTTAAATTGAAACCTAGCTAGATCGATTTATCACCCCCGAAATCCCCTGCATACTTAATTTTATGAAAATCGATGGAGCCGTTTCCGAGATTCAGATTATATATATATATATATATATATATATACAAGAATTGCTCGTTTAAAGATATAATATATACATATTATGTATTCCGAGTCATGGATGTTTATATGTATTTACGTATTGTTAATTTGTTGTATAAATTTTTGTATATATTAACGATATTTGTAATGATATATAACAAAATAATGTATGGTGGAATGTGTATATCATACAGTTCTACAGAAAAGTCCGCGATGACACATTATGTCTATGTCTTAAGGATAACATACTATATCCAAATTAAAACTGTAAAAAAATTCAATTATAAAGCGGTAATGTAGAAGCTGTTTACACAAATACGATATTAATCCCTATTATTTTATTACCACATCTTATAAAATTACTCAGATATACATTTATGTTTCACTTTTATCTCATTAACTTGTGCGTGTATTAATCTATATATAATATATATGATGAAAATGGTCTTTGTTTGAGGCTCAATCACGCCTAAACTACTGATCGTATCGACATGAAACTACCACCATTCGATGCGAAATTTTTGGTTGAAAAAATTATTGAAGTAGGCGTTTCTTTGCGGAAATCCATAATTATCCAAATGTTTTGAGTTTTCTTTAGTGTTAATTCCGCCAATAGTTATATTTTAAACAATTCAAATATTTCTCAAACGAAAACTCAAAACATACTTACTTTTACTTACTTACTTCATACTTATTTTTATTATTATTTAATTTATTCCCTTTTAAAATTCGCCCAGCGAAGCGGGCGGGAACGGCTAGTTTTCTATAGAGTCATAATCATAGAAATCTTAATAATAAGGCAATATTAAGATTTCTATGGTCATAATCATATTCACTATCATATTTTTTATTCCACTTGTATTTGTAGTCACATTTAGCTGGCTAAATAGTTTCCTATTTAACGAAATGCTCTCTGCTCTTCAAAATTCATTTTTTTTTATGAAAATAAGGGACGAGACGAGCAGGACGTTCAGGTGATTGATTGATACGACCTAAGCATAACAATGCAGTGTCGCTCATTCTTCAAAATCCCAAAAATTCTGAGCGGCACTACAATTGCGCTCGTCACCTTGAGACATAAGATGTTAAGTCTCATTTGCTCAGTAATTCACTGGCTACGGCGCCCTTCAGACTGAAACACAGTAATTTTTATACATTACTGCTTAACGGTAGAAATTAATACCAAAAATACAAAATTATTTAGGAAAGTATATATGCAGTGTATTATTTTGCACTGTGAGACAGACTCGCACTCGACTGTTAAAGCTATAAAATGTATACTCATAGAGTAGGAATGGATACTTACATGTATAACTAAGACCTCGATTCAAAGAGAGACCTTTCAGACAAATTCATGATTAGAATATCATTATTTAAACCAATCCAAACAATGCAATTGAAGGTATAACTTAAATGTAACCATGCCGCCTGTATTGCATGCAAAAGCTACCTAGGTCAATGACTTCTGTTGTTTATGCAATGGACGTCTATTACGTGATATTATATGTAGAGATAGGAATTTATTTACTAACGTGATAGACAAGATTTCTGGCTTAGAAACATTTGCACAGCAAACAACAAATCAGACTCAAAAATACTTTTTTCCACGTGAGATAAGTAGGACATTGCCAACCGCGATTGTCACTATTCCGCGGGTGAGAATGAACTACTTTTCTCCCTAGTTGCGTATTATACTACTTGAAATGACTGAGATTCACTTATTATATCAATGACGTTCTATGTTAGAACGACATTGACTTATATTGTCAATCTATTATATAAAATTCTCATGTCGCGGTGTTTGTAGTTAAACTCCTTCGAAACAGCTTGACAGATTCTCATGAAATTTTGAGTGCATATTGAGTAGGTCTGAGAATCGGACAACATCTATTTTTCATCCCCCTAAATGTTAAATGGTCAATCACGCCAATTTTTTTTTTAATTTTATTGACTTTTTCTTTAATTTGTTTGATTATGAGTCAGTATTAAAAAATACATACAACTTCAAATTTTCACCCATCTACGATCTACGGTTACTTTTGTATCGCGATTTTAATATCGGCAATACAACGTTTGCTGGGTCAGCTAGTTGATTTATAATAATATATTGATTTATTGTGGCCATAAAATAGTAAATGACCCCTGGTGTTGCGAATATCCATGAGCAGTTGGCTCACCATAACGTTTTCTCACTGTTACATCACTAGTTCATTTCACCCCCTTTTAAATAAAAAAAATAGTAAAAGAAACCAAAATGCAATCAATTCTCACATCTGGTCATTCATAGCTTAGACGAGTAGATTATTAATGATATCGAACCCATGAAAGTCCGAAAAACGAAAGAGACATATAAATATATATATATATATATATAAATACTAGTAGTCGCCTAGATGTCGAAATTCCACCATATTTTATTTACTTTTTAAGATTGAATTTAATTAGGGTTTGTTTATCAAAGACTACCTTGATCACAGCTCTTTGTGCCCGTTCTAGTTCCAGAAATCTGGTCTTTGCGGCACCTCCCCATATTGAAATGCAATATATCACTATCAGCGGATGATCTTATCATTTTAAATATGTATATTAATTTTCGTATACGCGAGGTGAGTTTTATCAGGTGAAATTTCCAATTTAATTGGTTATCAATATAGACTCCAAGATATTTGATATTATTAGACCTAGATAAAGTTGGGCAATCACATGAAGAAGGTGAGAAACGATTTGTGCAGGAGTGAGCCTTAAACGGGAAGATTTGGAGAAGAGGAACTGGAGATGGTTAACCTGGAGCTGTTATCGAAAAGGTTAAGTAAGTTGTCTTTGTAAGGTTAAGGGTAAGGAGATTATTATTTCTATAACGCATGTGTGTCTATGACAGCTGTGAAAACGTCGAAAAAAAAAGACTTTAGAACTAACCTCTATTTTGAGCAATTCACGCACACTAACATAAAGTGTGATACAAAACGCGAGTGTAAGATGTAGCTTGTTACGCCCACTAAACTAATATTCCTGGCCTGTTTTTAAAGGTTGTCTTACAGCAAGAGACTCTATCAAGACGTATAAATTATCCTAGGTGTTTATGTATGTTGAGTGGTATTCAACCAGTGTTTATTTTATATAATTTAATGTAATGTGATATATAAGGCATTTTAATAAGAAAAATAGTAAATACTTCTTTTCTATATAAACTTTAACATTTCACGTTCATCAGTTCGTGCAAAACAAAAAAGGCGTACAAAGTTTCGGTTTGCGTATTAATTCAAATTCTAATTATAATATTTTTATTCAAAATAGGATTCAAAATCACTTATTGAACGTCAAAAACTCCCACCCATTCAAAAGTGACTGACTGAGACCTGAGAAGAATAGGCGCAAGAAACTCAGCGGATTTTTTTTATATAAAAATATGGATTACAATGTGATATCGTACAATAAACATTTATAATAAAGAAGGGGTGTTCGCTTTATTCCCAGTCCGTGGTATCATTAAGAAAATTGATTATGCTATAGTAACTTTTCCCGCACAATCGTATTTTTAACAATTCTTTTAAATTCGTAACACATTTGTTTTGTACATTGTCTGGGATCATATTGTAGAAGCATATACATCGCCCAACAAAAGACTTACTAACTCGACCCAATCGAGTAGTAGGCGTAACAAGTTTATGTTTGTTCCATTTTGATTTTTTTTAAACTGGTAATGCCATTTTGTAGTTAAAAAGTGGTAGAAAGGAACGCAAAAACGTTCTAGGGAAGAACATGCATAGTCACTGAGTAATCGTTTTCTAAAAATACTAATACAATGCAAAAACATGCAAGGTCCTAGTCGTACACGGAAGAAAAATGTTTTGTCCATGAAAACATGCCTACATTTTCAGTCTAGGCCAATAAGAGAAATAAGGGCTGAAAAAGAACACCCAAGACTGTTATTTCACAGAGAACACTACAATAGTACGTGGACATCGGCTGTGGTAACTGAACCAAAAAAAGACTGGATTGATCACAGCAGCGAAAATCTGGCCAATACCTCAGAGTTTGTTCTTCCAGAGAAATCATATGCAGAGAGTCTTCCTGTGTTGAAGCCAAAATTTGTGGACATCCAGTCCTTGTCAAAATTTTATGGTACAAAAGCCAAAAACTACTACTCACAAATTAAATTTACGAATAATTCAAAACAAGTGCTCATTATATTGTGTGTATCAATACATAACTGATTGTTAAGTACCTACCTAATAAAACAGCTTTTCTTATCTTACCTTGTCTCATTTCTCATCTTATCTTATAGTCAAGTAATGTTTAGCAAAAAGTATACTCCAAAATCTAACATAAAATAATAAGTTAAGTTTCACTTCTTGTATCTTATTTTTTTGACAAGGTGGACATTGCATAGACTTTGTGTGTATTGGTTGGACATAGCATGTTTTTTGGTTGTATATTCTGAGTTAGTTTAGTTTTTTGCATGTTTCATTAAAAATATATTCATGTAAAGGTTTTTTTTTGGTAGTGAATGAATACTAATAAGTTAATTGAAAAACAAAGACATTTGTGTAATAAATCACAGATATAATGTATCTTTTAAAGAGGTTTGAAATATTTTATTGACATTATCTCAGTTCAATGGCCGACGGATACCGACATAGCATGTTCTTCCCTTGGACCCTTCATATAGATACCTACAAAGGTTAAATAATTTCGAGTCAACAAAGGTTGTCGATAGTTCTCACTTTTGTGAATGTATTAAAGTGCGTGTGCAAAACAGTCAGCGCTCGCCGATCGTGTATTTCAGAATTGTGGAGGGGAGTGACATCGGTGGAGGGGCGGAGGTCCGGGATGACTCGCGCACCCGGCTGTAGCCTCATGGCACAAAAAATAATCTACTTTTCCTTTCCAAAAATGCCGACCACTTTCACTTTAGCCATCGCTTGTGGTAAGCATCGCAGCGCTTAATGGTAATAACTGTTGCAACCTGTTTGCTCTTAATTAAACAAGACATAATCAGTGCTAAAGAAAGATTGGTTTTTGGTTTTGTATTGTTTTGTAATGTCCTATATTTATTTTCATAATTTTCAAGTTCCATATGAGCTCATAATTTTTGGTCTTTGTATTGGACTTCTTTCTCCACTTCTTTTTCTCAAGTTCTAACCGAGACTTAAATACCAAAAATGTGTTGCCAGCATAAATAATTCTGGCATTATTTACATGCTGTCATCACTTCTTAACTAAGCATATTACTTTGATTGTCTAAGCCAAATTTTGTTTCGAACAAAAAAAACTCAATTTATTTTTTAAAAACCCTATTCAGTTCAGAAACCTATCAAAACATGAAACATTTACATACAAATCATCAATCACTTCAATATACAATACGATCTACTAATTGAGTTAGTGTTTGATCTCGTTTTCATGTAATCCATCCGGAACTCATGAAATGACATTTATTAACATGAACGAGAGATGTGAAGTATAAGAACCGTAAGATCGATCCTGAATTATTATTATTATATATATTAAAGAGATTATCTGGAACAGAAAATTTTCTAGTATATTTGCGTAGAAACTTTCCAGAAACAGTGTGTATTAACGCGTGAAAATTGTTATTCGAACTATCAATGTGACATTGTCTTCATGCATTATGCTGCCGTATTCCGCTTTGATAGCCAAATAATACATTACCTGAAGAGTATCACGTGTGCGAGATATTTGAATTTCAATCTATAGTTGACTTACATAAGCCTTATAATAAAGCGGTTTTAATCCATTTGAGGAGCTATTCACAAACAACATTCGAATTCGAACATTTTTTGCTATAAATACAATATCTCTTCGAATAAATTCAATTGAAGCTGTTTATTATCTCAAAATAAAAGCTCACTACTAAATGTATTGTGATCGTTTATATGATAATACGACAATCTACTTTGGGTTCGCTGATTTATTTATACTTAGAGTAATGAATAAGACGTACGGTTACATTCGGCTCGAGACGACGTGAAACTAACAAACTTAATTTGACTTAGAAGGCTTTTACATTGTGCTAAAATGCTTGAACGAATAAAAACGTAGCAATTCTTTGCTATAGGTCTGTTTGTCTGTACTCATTCTTGTTAGGTTAGATTGGATGAAAAAGTTATGGTCTTGGTGGTGCAACAGATCCTTAGGGAAGTAGGAGGAGTTCTCCTTCATGTGTTCTCATGTTTTTTTTTTAAATAGTCGTATCTTCTTTACGAAATCGCTGAACTTCGATGACTCAACATGGAAAGATCTGTTTGTTCCCTATAACTGTAGGTAAAATGACACACAACAATGGTAATAGACCAAAAACCATAAAAACGGATAAGTCTTCCTTCTCTCTTTCTTACATTGCTGTGTCAATCTGTCTTGGGATAATAAAAGCAGCTCGTCCAATTATCCCCGGAGATCTAGAGGATATAAGAGTTAAAATATCCGATCATTGATCTCGCCGATCTCTCTGGTACAGATTATGAATACTATAAGGAAAAACATAAACTTGTTACCCACTTAAGTCGAGTTAGGAATTCTTCTGTAGGGCGATATAAATGTTAGAACAGGCGCCCACTACTACTGTATCTAATAATGGGACATATCTCGCTTAGTTGTAGTAACTTTAGCAATATCTTGCCACAATACTGTTGATACCATAGAATTTGAATATACAGAATAGCGTATAGAGAACGTACAGAAAACGTACGTGAATTTTTAGGGTTCGGTAGCCAAATGGCACAAAACGGAACCGTTTTGGATTCGTCATGTCTGTCTGTCCGTCCGTATGTCACAGACACTTTTTTCTGAAACTATAAGAACTATACTGTTGAAACTTGGTAAGTAGATGTATTCTGTGAACCGCATTAAGATTTTCACACAAAAATAGAAAAAAACAATAAATGTTGAGGGTTCCCCAACTTAGAACTGAAATTCAAAAATTGTGTCGCCTATTATTCGCGAAGATGTTCTACTTGTAGATTTTTTCTTACTTTGATGTAGGTACTTTAAAACCATGTGGACTAGTAATGCGGAGGAGCTAACTTACCGGTTTGTGCATTACCTACATATAGCTTAGCATTATAATTTAACATAATAGGTGTTCAGTAATTAGTGTAAATATTTTCCCGGTTTTCACGAATATTTAATATAATGACGATTATTGGAATAATTAATTTTATAAATAAACATAAGACTATATATGTATAGCGCCATCTAGCGGAAGTTTAAGAAAATATTTCAACATGTTCAAGCTGTATTACGAGTTACGACCAAGAAAAATGCCCGGCTTCCTTCTATGATTTAATAGGTAATTAATATTAGAATTAATCGCTTCGTACCTACACCTTGCTTTTATACAACGCAATATAAATAATGCATGTTGTTTTATTCTGTAGAGTAAATAGTTAGTAAAAATCTAATTAAAAAAATACGTAAAAGTAAGCTTACCTAAATCTAAAATCTTTTATTTAATCTACTGTCATTAGCATTATTGTGGGGCACTTTTTGATAGGGAAAAATATTACGGGTTCGTGTCACCGACATGCTGATGACTGGCGCACGCGATAAATAAATAATTAAAAACATAAATATACTATATAGTTAGACACTTTTTGGATTGGTTGAATCTCGTGAGTCCGCGTCACTGAAATGTTTATAGCAGTAGGTACCTATATCTGTCGCTATACAGCCGAGGTATTGTACAACATTAGTGCTGTGTACCTATATATTATTAATGTCTTATAAGTGAAATTGAATGGGCTAAGTGAAAAGCTCAAGGTATAATTATCTACTGTGCATTGCTGAAATAGTGAAAAAATCACTTTATTCGTGTAGGTCACAGAAATATCACTTACTTTTTTTTATTGAATCTACTGCTACTTCGTAAATGGTTGAGCTAATGAGAAGAAATGGCAAGAAACTTATTGCCACTCTTTTATATCAAGATTTACATACTTTATTGTTACAACAACTTTATGTTTACAACACTATACTCAAATGTCAAATAGTCTATTCTAGTTAGATTAATACATTACTGAAAATAACTTTAAAAATAAATTTAAATTAATAATTTAAATTGTTTTTCAACATCATTAGATGCATTTAAAGTTCTAATTTTTCAATTCTATCGGCAGAATATACAACAGCCAATTTTTTATTTTATCTATGGTATTACATTTATCAGTTTATTTATATGAATGTCACAAATGCGTTTTCTATTCTAAGTATTTAGATTTCGAATCGATTTGAAGATTAAGATTGACATATTGATGGATTGAGAGACGATCCGAAATAATTTAACTTTAGACAATTAGAAGAGTTTACAACTGAACTATTTTGATTGCCATCTTTAGAAATAGCAATAATTGTTCTTTATTTATTTTATATATATAGATCTGTAATATTAGTAATATGAGCATGTAATATACCGCCGAATCTTGATAATAGCTTAGTTTTAAGAAGTAGCTAGCCACCGCGTAGATTTACTTTACTTTTTGTTTGTAAGCCAATTGTAATATAAAATCAACACATTACGGGGAGCTTTTTTTATGAAAATAAAGGACGAGACGAGCAAATCGTAAAGCAGCTGATGGTAATTGATACGTCCTGCCCATTACAATGCAGTGCCGCTCAGGATTCCTGAAAAACCCAAAAATTCTGAGCGGCATTACATTTGCGCTAGTCACCTAGAGACAGAAGATGTTAAGACTCATTTGCCCAGTAATTTAGTGAAATTACTGGGCAAATGGTCTGACCGAAAGACAGTAATGTTTACATATTACTGCTTCACGACAGAAATAGACGCCGTTGTGGTATCCAAAATCTAGCCGGCATCCTGTGCAAAGGAGCCTCCCATTGGTAATTTGAGCTTGCCACAATACGTTAGGAAGAAACGCATTCATTTCGACTCATTTGTTTCTGAGATTAGGTATGTCACGAAAAACAAACAAAAATACTGGGTATTTAGGTACTTAAAAACTATTGTGTGTTAATTTTTTATTTATATATTTTTATGTAGTAATGGGTAGTGTATGATTTTAATATAGGTAATTAAATTGATTTATTATTAAATGTAGCACGTGTCTTATTAATATAATAAATAATACCCACATATCGTTATTAAAATAACACAATAATTATAAAGTTTTGAACTTTATAATAATTATCTATTGTCTTACGTCTCTTATACGTATAAATACCTATTAATTCTATCTAGTAAGTATTTGATCAAAAATATTTAAACCTTAATTTTTTCGCCTTTTATGTTTCAGTAATTCCATACCCACGTGTAACTTAGGTACCTATACAAAAAAAAAATAACAAGATTCATAGTGTTGTTAGCGAGTTTCCGACCACGACAAATGTAAAATAATATTACTTTAAGCCCAGTCCGGGAGAAATAAATCAAAATTGAATTTCTATGATTTCCAAAATGTGCCATTATCATAATACAGCCATATTTCATTACAGCAATCATATGTTTGTACTATACATTAATTTTCAGTAGAACACAAACAGAAATACAGACAAAACTGTTGATTTTGTGTCTCAGTGAGTAAATAATTCACAAAAAACTGCGTATACAGACAGAGCTTATAGTTGTATATGTGTAGGTATTATTATGAACACAAATTTCGGGATGTTAACTACGATTCGTAGTAGTACCAAGCGTAGAAAGAAAACAGAAATACCTAAAATCGTGGTAATTAAATGGTATTATTGGTGCAACAGTAGTCATGTTTTTCAATGTTTGTTTTGCGATGGTAGAATCAAAAATATCTTTTAAGAAATCAATTAAAAAATAAATGGCATTATCAGAGTAAAATTGACGATATGAACATGATTCCGTGGTAATTGGTTACTCTAGAACTTCTAGAAGTCTCTTATATTCCTATGCAACCTGATGTATGTAAATGATGATATTGTTGTGATGATGAGGTGAAGGTGTAAGGGTCTCGGGGCGTACCTGAGTAACGAAAGTTGTGTCGTATGTAGGAGGTCGGCGTTGGCGGAGTTAGGAAACAGCGATCAGGCTGGAGTGATGTGGGCAGGTCCATGGAATCGATGCCCATGTCTATGTAGCCGTGGCGGTCAAGACGGTGCATCGCGACCGCCCAGCATCGCTGTCGTACACCCTCTGCTTGAACGAGCTCAATGTTTACGAAGTGATCGGAGTTGGCAGCAGCTTAAGATTCACGGGCACACGACCGATCCCGAGGCGATGCGAAGCGGGATTGAGAGCGACCACCGTAACGCTAGAGTCTATTAGCACGTGTTTACTAACGTGCCTCTCCACCCGCGCTTACCTCTCCGCGCTCCACTAGCATGCCGGCTTGCAACGTGCCTTAGCAACCCACGTGATCACTTCACTTAAACCTCCACCGAAGAAACCACACTAACCCCCAATGCATACAGCTAGTTGGCAGATTAATGCAGTGAAATATAGCATTATCTTGGCCAGCGTCAATCTCTTATGCAATTAAGTAGTAAATTTTGACAGATCACTCACTGCACTGTTGTGCACACCGTACATTAAGCTAAGATCTATACAGCGTACTGAGACTTTGCTCAGACTTTACTAACGTAAAACTAAGCTGAGTTCAAGTATAGCATAATCTTTATTTTCGTGTTTTTAGTCATTTGACAGCTGAAGTAATACCGACCTTAAGCTAAGACAGCCCAATGCAAAAGTCTAGTTTGCGTATTATCACACTCAGCTAAGTTTTACGTAATTAAAGTCTGAGCAAAGTTTACCTAGAATAATATCGGCGTACGGCCGTTTTCAACAACCTATCTATCCTTAGATAGACAAATCCAACCTTTTACGCTTACATTTCAATAACCTCGATATATAGCAGTGGACTATAACAGCTAATATCAAACTATATTGGACATAACTATGGATAGATAAGATCTTGTCATTAAACGGTGATAGCAATGACAGTCCGATAATAAATGACCAATTTTGACGTGTCAGTGTGTGCGTAAGCTTAGTCTACTAAGGAGCTAATTATGCGCGTTTCAGCCTATTTACGACTTTTCAGTCAAAATCGGTTATAGTAGCAATATAACCACTTTCCGTCTCTATCTTGCCGTATCTCCGTTCGAGATATTCTTCTCTCTACCGCTCCCTATGTTATACTATAAGTAAGTAAGCAAGTATAGATATAAGTATCCTTCTAGGTACTTATACGAGATTTACTTCTAAATAATTGAGCGAGTAAGAAAATTAAAATTCACTTAAGCAAATATTGTAACCAGTACTTAATTCTAGTTGATATTACAATCAATATGGACAAAAGTAACCTAGTTTACCTCTTAAAAAGTATTTTATTTATATTTAAACTGTAACAAATCTGAGATCGCAAAAATTTCTTAGACTTAAGTCTTACTTACACATAAGGTAATATGGAAAGTATTTAATTATTATTTTATTAGTATTAATTTATTTTTAAAGTAAATTTAGTGCTTCTTTTTCCCGAAGCGTAATTTAATTTCGAAGCGGTGATTTAACTTAAGTGTCACGTTGAGATTTTGCAATTGATTGATTAAAAAATGCTCACGAACAATAATTTATTTAGTTTAAGTTATACATGACATGTTAACGTGCAGTGCAGTGCAATGTCTAGTTTGAGGAAAAATATAATAGGTATTATAAACATCTATTAAGTCAAGTCATATTAATTGCACAAGTTGATTTTATTTGTGTTTTTCGCTAAACGATGAGCGCTTTTGTTAATTGATTCAAATTATTTGAATTTTGTGTGTGGATCCACATGAGTTGTTGAACATGTCGCCAACGGTCGATGTGGGATACGATTCTAGGCTGGGGACTAACTCATCGGTCTTGAGGAATCGAGTGCGGTTACCTCTTTTACACAAGATCGCCATAGTTTTAATTCAGAGTTAGAAACACTTTATTTTATTACAATTACAATACAATTTTCTTTATAAAAATAACAAAAGTATGTCATGATAGTATTGGTAAACAGTTAATAATTTTTTAAACAATTTTTATCTAGAGTGAAAGATTAGCATGGCTCCAACTGTAAAAGTTAGGGGTACGTTGGAGTCTTTTTTTCGCAATGTCTATTAAAGATAGAAATGTAAGGAAAGAATGAAAATGCTTATATTCGGTACACATATAATTATCTTTTGTAAAAATAGAATCTATATTTTTTATTGCTTGTAACTAATTCTAGTAGGCTTCATAAGATAATAGCTTTAAGGGTAAATGTATACACTTCTACAATAAAGTCCCAGCCAGTGTTCAGGCATTATCTATAAATAAATTTAAATATTTTATAAAAAAATGGCTCTGTCGTAAATCCTATTACTCCACTGCTGAATATCTAAATGATGGGACAGCCTGGGACTAGATTGTGATTATTTTATAGCGAAAGAAATGACTGTACAATATTGTATATTTTTATTGAAAAGAGCGCAAAAAAACGAATGCGGGGAGAGTTTCTTGCGCCGCTTCTTCTCTCTCAGAGCGCCATTTGTTTCCGAAGCGGTAGTAGTATCTAGTTGTATAAGAAATGACATCAAAAAGAATTCTAAAGGAATCAATTTCGAGAAAATAAATGCCTTTTATGCCTTTTATATATAAACCTTTAAGAAATTGTTTCAATAATGCGCTATTATGGCGATTTATCGGAATAGCGGCCTAAAGGCCTTTGAATACCGATGTATAACCGTTTTTGCCTAAATTAATATAACTATTACTTTATAGAGTATGATGGTGTTGTACTTTTTATTTTTTCAATCATATAATATTGTAATTGAAAGATCATAAGTCGACCAAGGAATTTTCAGTTTGAAGGTTTAATATTACTTCAAGTAAAATAATAAGAAAGAAAAACACATCGGGGGGTTGCCTGATTTTTTTTTCAGTCACCAATTCATTATTATTTTAACTTTTAAGAACGACTTGCACGCCTTGTCGCCCGCCGTTGTTGTATGAGCAAGATCACTGGCATGTATTAACGCCTCAATGATGAATTTGTTCCATCCATGAATATACCAGTGGGAGGCTCCTTTGCACGGGATGCCGGCTAGATTATGGATACCACACCGGCACCTATTTTTGCCGTCTAGCAGTAATGTGTAAGCATTACTGTGATTCGGTCTGAAGGGCGCCGTAGCTAGTGAAATTACTAGGCAAAGGAGACGTCTTGACATCTTATGTACGAAGGTGACAAGCGCAGTTGTAGTGCCTCGAGCAGCACTGCATTTTTATGGGCAGGACGTATCAATTACCATCAGCTGAAAGTCCTGCTCGTCTCGTACCTAATTTTCATTAAAAAAAATCTGAGTTATCCTCAAGTTTATCATCAGTTTGAATGATCCTAAGATCACCAACGTCATCATATTCATTATAAATAAAACACGGCATGGTGCGACCTGCAGTCGTCTTAGATGCAAGCGGTTTTCTATGACGAAATAGGAGACTATAGTGTAATTACTAATGTATTCAGTTCTGCAGCATACGCGATTAAAAAGATAAAACAATAATATGACATAATGACAACTCCTAGTAATTACTTTACTTACTATTATGGGGAATTACTGCTTTACTACTGCAAAAAAATGTGTGTGTATTGTGTACACAAGAAATTATTCTTCTTTGGCGTAATAAAACAAAATCCATAAAACTAATGGGAGGCTCCTTTCCACAGGATGCCTACTTGATTATGGGTAGTACAACGGCGCCTATTTCTGCCGTGTAGCAGTAATGTGTAAGCATTACTGTGTTTCCATCTCAAGCGCACCGTAGCTAGTGAAATTACTGGGCAAATGAGACTTAACATCTTATGTCTCAAGGTGACGAGCGCAGTTGCAGTGCCGCTTAGAATTTTTGGGGTTTTTCAAGAATCCTATGCGGCACTGCATTATACTGGGCAGGGCGAATCAATTACCACTGAATGTCCTGCTCGTCTCGTCCCTTATTTTCTTACAAATAAATTCTTATAAAAATTTATTCCTCGTGCTTTTTTACGTTTCTAGAAAAAACAATTTTGTAATAACGAAGGTATCAAATACAACCAATGAAAATATCATTAAGTTTTGATCCTACTTACTAAGCTAGAGGTCCCGGGCTCGAATCCCGGTAGGTGCAAGCACTTATATGACGAATATGGATGTTTTTTCCGAGTCATAGATGTTTATACGTATTTATGTATGTTTAAGTAAGAATATTGTATTAAATATATCGTTGTGTTGCAATCCATAACACAGGCTATATATGCCTAATTTGGGACAAGATAATTTGTGTAAAAAAGTGTTTCAATATTATTGTTATTATTATTATTTTGATACAGTTGGAGAGAAATTATAGTATATATTTCAAAACTTGCATATAAATTGAAATTTATTTAATTCTCATTGGATAACGTTCAGGCATAACGTGACTAAAGGCCCTAAAGCGCCAAATGAAATGTAAATTCAAATTTAAAATCATTTTCTTCACGTAGGTCACGGATATGACACTTATGAACGTCAAAAAAAATTTTTTTTTTATTGAAGTTACCGCTACTTCGTAAAGGGTCGAGCTAATGAGAAGAAGCAGCAAGAAACTCATTGCCACTCTTTTAAATCAAAATTTACAAGTAACTTCAAGAACCCCAGTGAGTTTCTTGCGTCCTTTCTTCTCGGGTCTGAGGCATACTATTTCAATTAGATGGTACGTTTTGACTTTCAATAACTGATTTTAAATCTTATTTTGAATAAATGTTGCACCTTTATGTATAACTTCTTATTTATTTCAGTCCTTATCACCTTCGTAGAAATACGAAATCGACAAGCGACTCAAATATATTTAATGTAGAAAGCGTATTAAAACTCATCTTAATTCACACAAGATTCAGTCTCAACTGAATCCTGTGATTTAAGGGAATAGTTAAATTCTAAAGAATTCAAGATAAATTGTAAGTGAAATGGAATACAAAAGAACCCTATATAAAATACTAGCTGACCCGGCAAACGTTGTTTTGCCATATAAAGTTTAATTCACGCGATAGCTTTATAAGTAATAAAATATTGCCTATATTATAGCCTGTACATCATTTTGTTCTATTGTCAATAGTTTTTGCAGCGCACGCAAAAATAGGTTTTCGATTTTACACCTTGTGTTACAAAATAGCAATTTTATTACGGATCCCTAATTTTGAAAAAAAGAACATAGCCTATAGCCTTCCTCGATAAATGGACTACCCAACACTGAAAGAATCATTCAAATCGGACCAGTAGTACCAGAGATTAGCGCGTTCAAACCAACAAACAAACACTGCAGCTTTATAATATTAGTATAGATAATATGATTTAATTTAATTTACAATCATAGAAACATTTGCAATTAAATTTATTTATTTAAAACAACTCTAATCACGATTCGTCGGTGTTGGTACCGGATATTTTAGGACCATTCGGAGGTCCTGCATTAGAAGACTACCTTTGTAAGTAAAGCCGTTTTTATTAAATAAAGATAATAAATAATATGTCACAAAAGGTCATTTTCAGCCCGAAGACGTCCACTGCTGGACAAAGGCCTCCCCCAAAGATCGCCATGACGATCGGTCCTCCGCTGCCCTCATTCAACCTTTTCCGACGATCTTGACCAGATCGTCGGTACATCTTATAGGGACCTACCAAAATTACGTCTTCCGGCACGTGGTCCCGAAAGTTAGTTAAAAAAAAAGCATTATCCATTCCCATATTTATTATTTTTCAAAAATCTATTACTGAGGGTGTGTTCCCAAATGTTTGGAAACAGGCATTAATTACCCCTATCTTTAATAACAGTGATACTAAACTAGTTACAAACTATCGAGGTATTTCTAAATTATCCTCACCAGCCAAAATACTGGAAAAAATGTTGATTTTAATATTAATCGCTTTCATGCATCACATTTTTTTTTCAAATTACATTATATTTTTAGAGTGTTCAAGTGTGTTAGAAATTTGCTGTGTCCTACAGAATCTACTACCTTTTATGCCTTTTAACGAATCCCTCAAGATAGATATAGACGCTATGGGCGTGGCTTAACCGCCTGGAAGTTTTCAATTTTCATCCCAATACCAGGTGACAGAACAAATTCTCAAAACCTAAAAATATAATAAATAATATTTTCCTGCAGAGTTTTTATACATACATATACAGCTTAGTTACAGTCCTTATTATCTTCAAATATTTGACTTCTTAGGAGTATAATGTTAATAATTTGATTTTGCAAAAGATTTATTAAAAAAAAATAAAACGAATTCTATATAGCATTGATACAATTAATCTGACGAGAAAGTAAACAGTAGGGTACATAGCCTTCCATAGTCTGGAAGTAAGTTAATATAACATTTTAGTTAAATAGTAATGTAATAATTTATAAAAACTCCACATAAATTATTGGAGATTTTCAATAACGATCAGAGGTTCAACAACTTGTATAATTAGTTATCAAAATATGTTCATTAATGAGTTTTCATAAGGCTTTATCAATTTGCTTACATAAGGCTTCAGGGAGGTGTACTGTATAATAATAGGGGTATTATAATAGGGATTTTAGTATGACATTGGCAAAATGGCATACAAGCTATTTTACATTGGAATTAAACCTCTTCACCAAGGTAGAGAATTCTTGTTTTGTATTCGTTAGTTGTGGAATGGAATCACCAGGGGAATCACAGGAGCGTTGGGAGCCTTTAAGGAAGGTGTACGCACTTTTTTTGAAGATACCCATGTCGTATCGACCCTAGATTGTTGACCATCGTATTTGATGAACCTAGGTCCCTATAGTTCTACCGTAAGGCGTAAAGGTTTAATAGGTCTCGATCATTAGTAGTAAAGAAATCGCGGGTAAAACTCTATACATTTCAGTATATATACCTATAACATAACCTAACAAACAAATGTTCGAATATTTTTAGTACAAAACGATAATTTCATATATTTACCCTTCATATTTAATTCTAATATATAAAATTCTCGTGTCATGGTGTTAAACATTGAACTCCTCCGAAACGGCTTGACCGATTCTCATGAAATATTGAGTTCATATTGGGTAGGTCTGAGAATCGGACAACATCTATTTTTCATCCCCCTAACTGGTCACGAAATTTTTTTTAAATGTTTTTTACATTTTTTTTTAATTTGTTTGATTATGAGTCAGCATTAAAAAATACATACAACTTCAAATTTTCACCCATCTACGATAAACAGTTACTTTTGTATCGCGATTTTAATATCGGCAATACAACGTTTGCTGGGACAGCTAGTAGTTCTATATTTATTTAAAAAATATATAAGTAATGCATTTTTTCTGTAAATGGAAAGTCTGAAAATGCAATTGCTACAAAGGGGCTACAGCTACAGCTACGAGCGAATTATGAAGATTCTGTATACTACGAAAACACATGCCGTAGCCATTGGAGCTCACATAATATTAGAGTTTATGATATGGTATGGGGAGCTCTTCTTCAAAGTCAAATAAGGTTTATTCAATTATTTTTTAACTAAGCGCTTTTGAATCGTCACTATAGATATTTTTTTTTATAGAAAAGGAGGACAAACGAGCTTACGGGTCACCTGGTGTTAAGTAATCACCGCCGCCCACATTCTCTTGCAACACCAGAGGAATCACAAGAGCGTTGCCGGCCATTAAGTAAGGTGTACGCGCTTTTTTTGAAGGTACCCGTGTCGTATCGTCCCGGAAATACCGCACAACGAAGCTCATTCCACAGCTTTGTAGTACGAGGGAGAAAGCTCCTTGAAAACCGCACTGTGGAGGACCGCCACACATCCAGATGGTGGGAATGATATCCTAACTGATCCTGATATATATATTTATTATAAATTACTGAATCTACCATATGTTCGGAAAAAGTAGAGCTTGTGAGAAGATCAGACAAGAAACTCAACGGCCACTCTTTTCAATCAGTAGAGTATTTTCAATGTACAATGGCTGTAATATACAAAACAAATTATTTTGAAAGGTGCTGCATCAAATATATGAGATATGTTACTTACAAGTGTTTTAAATATCAAATATTTCATTAAAGTAATAAAGAATAAACTGTACAAACATAAAATATCTTATATTGGATGTATCAAGCCTTCCTGCAATCAGTCTCCTTGATTATTATATTATATAGATTCTATATTGTCTTTGGTTAATTAGTTCTGCTGCCTTATTTCAATAGAAAAATACGGATTGCACTCCGGGAGTGCCGGCAGAAGAGAAAACTTCAACATTTACGTTGTGTATTTTTGCAGCAATTTCGTACGAAGTTTATTTATCAGTATAAAAGTAATAGCATTTATTTGGTTAAATATAATATTCATAAATTGCGCTATCGTACACAAAAATTACAGTTTTTATATATATATAAATAAAAATGAATTGCTGTTTGTTAGTCTCGCTAAAACTCGACAACGGCTGGACCGATTTGGCCAATTTAGGTATTGAATTATTTGTTGAAGTCCAGGGAAGGTTTAAAAGGTGAATAAATAGGAAAATGCTGCTAAATTAAATAAAAACAACGAATTTTTTTTCCTTTGATGTGTCCATACATCATTTCTATGAGAGAATTTATTGACGCACGGTTTGACAGTTCTGCTGTGAAACAATTTCATTACGACAGCAGGGTGCATATTTTACAAAGTAATTTTTGATGTTATGATATATTATTGACAAATTCATATAAAAACATTATTTTATTTATTATATACAGAACAACGTCTGTCAGGTCAGCTAGTATTAAATAAAATTGATATTTAAATAATAACTGATATCACCATGGCAACCACTGTTTGTCGGGAGCCGATGAAGTGTCTCGTAACGGTGTCGCGAGTCCATAGATCTTATCTCATCTAAAAATATGCGTAACGTATATAAAGTTTTCACTTCAACAAGCATACACTGAACTGTCAACCTCGTTCATTAGTTCATAAATTATTGCTGTTTTTGAAAAAAAAAATACACTTAAAAGTATGTTGGGTTAGTTTTTTTATGGATAAGAAGGACAAACGAACATATGTACCAATGGGAGGCTCCTATGAGCAGGATGCCGGCTAGATTATGGGTAGCACAACGGCGCCTATTTCTGCCGTGCCGTAATGTGTAAACATTACTGTGTTTCGGTCTAAAGGGCGCCGTAGCTAGTGAAATTAATGGGCAAATTAGACTTAACATCTTATGTCTCAAGGTGACGAGCGCAATTGTAGTGCCGCTCAGAAATTTTGGGTATTTCAAGAATCCTGAGCGGGTCTGCATTGTAATAGACAGGGCGTATCAATTACCAACAACTGAACGTCCTGCTCGTCTCGTCCGTTATTATGATAAAAAACGCACGGATCGCATGGTGGTATCTGATCACTGCGTCCAATACTCTTTTGTTACACCGGAGGAATCACAAAAGCATTGCAATTCTTATAAGCCGTCGGATGAACTTGCATATGCATTCGAAGACTGAAATTCATTGGTACGGCTGGCGGAATCGAACAGGGATCACGGTGACAAGGCTCTACTATCATATGGAGGTTTGTTTCCGAGTCATGGATGTTTATTTATTTAATTATATTGTATTAAATATTTGCCATGACACACACCACACACAAACATACACAAACACACAGACATCCTGTTCGTATAATACTTTTATATCCTTAATTTGTGATCCCTAGTTTTTGAAACTGTTAATATTAATAGTATGGAAGACCGTGCCCTTCTGGCATAGGTGTTCCTTACTTAATAGAAGCTCACATCCACTATTAATATTTGTACCATTTTTGTTACTGCAATAAATATTTTTTCATTTTCATATCGTTGTCTTGCACCCATAGTACATACAGGCTATGCCTAGTTTGCGTTAAGATAATTTGTGTAGGAATGTGTCAATATTATCATATTAATACATAAAATATTACATAATCAAATACAATTTGTACTCGTTGTAGTTACGTCACTGAAGTCTTTTATAAGCTCTCGTAACATTTAGACTTTGTTTTATAACAATTGCTTAACAAACGAAAAGGTTATGTTGAATAATTTAAATAATATGCCGAAATTTGGTTGCGAAATATCGTGTAAAATCATTGAAATTTTTGGGTAAGTTCTGAATGAAATAATACTCCTTTATGTTAGAAGTTTATGAATAAGGTAATTAAACAATCGGGTTATTTATTAACAATTACAAAGTCCGAAGTGCTTTGAAAAACACATTTTGGACTGCTATTCATGATATGAGTTGCGCAAGTTTCACTGTTTGTCGGGATTCCACAACTTTTCTTGTCATATATTATGAAACATTCTAAATTAACAATTAATTATACGAATAGGGCTCAATATATTTTACGAAGAAAGACATCCGCCTAGTCCAAGTCTAGGGAATTAAAAAAGTGTGTGTAGTATATACTTATGTATATACGTTTTTTTATTTTTAACTATTATTTGTTTTAATATATTCTTAATTCCATGATAACTATAAGTAACTGTAATTTTTAACTAAATTATTCATATGTACACTTTAAAATTTCCTATTATTAGATAAATCGGTTAGAGATAATGGAATTTAAATTAAAAATCAATTCCTTCCTTAGCGACGATGGATGAAGAGTATATAAATAAAAAAAAATCTTATTTTGCAAATTGAATAATGGAATATTTTTTTTGAAAATCATAAAATGGGTCTTTTTTATCACATTAATTTACTGTCGTCGGTCCTCGATAAATCTACGAAGTTTGAACAAAATCTGGGCGTTTAGAGTGAGACAAAATCGCGCCCAAATGAGTCGGCTACAAACAAATATACATAGAGGTGAAGCTTATAAAAAGCATTTAAAAAAATAATAGTTAAAAAAAAACTAAAAAGCACGCTTTATATAAATTTCAACTAAAAAATAGAAAATAAATTTAAATTGAAAATATAATAAATAGAAGAATTATTATTTTAATAATATCTTAAAAAGCACCCTACGCTTTTTTTACAATAAAATATATTTTTTTTACACTATTTTCAATTTAAATTTATTTTCTATTTTTTAGTTGAATTTTATATAAAGCGTGCTGTTTAGTTTATTATGTATTATTAGCCCATGCACGATAAGTGGGACTATCTGTCATTCATAGCTAACAAACGTTCTTCACGATATTTCAGTGTCACACAAGAACGTGAAATAGAGTTTCGAGCAGAATTTATTCAGAGTCCATACTTTTTTACCGTTCCCGTTTTTAGGGATCTATATTGTTTAAGGTGCGCGGTACCTTTAGTAGGCTTATTATATTAATTTTTTTTTAAAATAGCTATGGAGCTATTTTAAAAAAAAATTTAATATATGACAACAAAATACACCAAAATCTGGTAGTTTACCTTATTATATTCACTGAGCATAGATACTAAAAAGTAAAAAAAAAACTAGTTTTAAAATACCGAATTCAAAAACTGAAAAGAATAAAATAATAAAGATTTTATTAAATACAACTCTTATGCAAATCTTAAATATTTATAAAATACTATTATTTGTATGTGCTACCTATTGATAGGTTTGAAGCCGGTGAAGCCAAATGTAATATAATATCAGGTACCCACACGCGCCACTTATTTTTCAACTTATACGATATATTGAAATTTAATTATTTCTCTTCCATTGATTATCATTCAGTAGACATAATATTATGTAAAAAATTTATTGAATTAAGCGTTATTTTGCGGAAATCCAGAATTATACAAATGATTTAAGTTTTCTTTAGTGTTAATTCCGCCAATATTTGTCTTTAAAACAATTCGACACGTGTTTCGCCTCTACACGAGGCATCCTCAGGACGTGTTGTCTCGGCAAGATCTCAGTCTCGTGCCAGATTGTGCGAATTGTTTTAAAGACAAATATTGGCGGAATTAACACTAAAGAAAACTTAAATCATTTGTATAATATTATGTTACAAGAGGCTATGGTAATTGAAGTATGAAATGGTGTAGTTGACCTGATAACGTCAGGATGTCGAATAAGTGATTTAGAATTAGTTGAGTGAATGAATTAATTAGATGTCACTCAAAGAAAATTTTTAAGAATTAAATATTATGACTGTTCATTGTCATTTATGAAAATTTAATATACGTTCACAAAAATATTAAGTATTTACTTTTATAATAATGTCCCAGCCACTGTTCAGGCATTATCTATAAATAAATTTAAATGTTTGATTAAAAAATGGCTCTATCGTAAATCCTACTTTTCTACACTTGAATATCTAAGGGATCGGACAGCCTGTGACTACATTATGATTAATTTATAGCAATAACAATGACAGTACAATATTGTATATTCTATTAAACCGACGCGTTCCGGGCACTCTAAGCCCTGATTAAAAGATCACAAAAAGAGAATGCTGGGAGAGTTTCTTGAGACACTTCTTCTCTCTCAGAGCGATTTTTTTCCGAAGTGGTAGAAGCATTAGAAATGACATTAAAAAGAAATGTAATGAAATCAATTTGAGAAAATAAATGCCTTATATACCTTTTAGCGTGACGGTGTCCGCGAACATCGTAAAAATTTATTCTGAAAAATTTTCCCTAACGCGCTACAGGATAACTTCAAAATTACAAAGTCTAGCCGCGTCTAATGTATTCGTAGTTGTAAAATCCCCACAGCGTAGTGCTTTTAATAGAAAGCACAATCCGATGTAAGCTTTAACCGAGAGCAATTTCAGATCAATACCTCATATAGCCTCCATATAGCCTCTGTGATTCAGTACTCTGTGATATTTGTGACAGCTGTGACAGTTTTGCTAAGAGCAACTTGACTACATTCTGCCGCCGAATTTAAACACTGACACACCACGCTATATATATATATAGATTGTATCTAAATATCATTCTCAACAGATGCTTTTCTTAGTCACAACCCAGTACGGTTTCCAAGGCACTTTTTCTACGTTCCACTGAACTGTGGAATTAAGTTTCGTGCGTGGTATTAAGAGTATTCATTAGGCTAAACAAAATGCAATTATTATTTCGTAAAAAAAATAACAAATACAATTGATATATGACAAAGAATAGCTTCAGTCCTCGAAAACGCATCTAATAAAAAAATTAAATTGTGGAGTTATGGAGTAACAGAGTTTAGTTCACCATAAAAACTTATCGTCTACTTGAAGTCTCTCTCCCAATGCAAACGACAATTATGAAAAAGCAAATGTTAAGAAGTCAACATAGTTTATGAAGTACAACCATTGTGTATGAAATACGGAGCCTTTGGTAATACAATTATTAAAAATAATGCAAAAAAAAATTATACTTAAGATAAGAATATAGTTCTCTAATTAAATGTCTCCTTTCTTACTTGCATTTTTATCTATAAAATATACATAAAGCTTTGGGAGAAAGCGTTTTTTTGGAGAAATAACTTCTTCTGGGAGGTTAAACCGCTTTGTAACGTAACGCGTTACGGCGCCAGTCTTTCTCGCTTCCCTTTCTCTCACGCATACGGCAGCGGTAAGCAGTCTCCTTCTCTCTCACTCTAACCAATTGTCTATTAATACGGCTTTACTCACGTCTTTGTCGGTGTCGGTACCGACTAGTTTCGGACCATTCGGAGGTCCCACCTCTTATAAGAGGTGAGACGTTATCGCGAACCCACCACACTCACCCTGATGAAGGACCTCCGAATGGTCCGAAACTAGTCGGTACCGACACCGACAAAAACGTGAGTAAAGCCGTATTAATAGATAATTGAGTAATGACTCACAAAAGTTTTAATAATTTAACTTTTTTTTTTTATGGAATAGGAGGACAAACGAGCGTACGGGTCACCTGTTGTTAAGTGATCACCGCCGCCCACAATCTCTTGCAACACCAGAGGAATCACAGGAGCGAATCACAGAATCAGAATCACTAATCAATTGTTATATTTATGGGAGGATTTAATAATTATACTAACTATGTACGTAAACAAAATTCCCGTGTACATTTCCAAGGATTGTACTAAGAATAAAATATACTTTATAATCAATAAAATATTTTATTAATAAACTAGTTGACCCGACAGACGTTGTAGACAATTTTCAACTTTTTTGAAAAGGCTTATTAATATATAATAATAATAATAATTGATAATTCAACCTATCGATAGGTACACGTGTGACTATGTGCATACTATAGGTATATATATACAAATACTAGCTGACCCAGCAAACGTTGTATTGCCAATCAAAGTAATAAAAGAATTCAATAATTAAAATTTTGGGATACATTAAATAGATGACGACCGATTCTCAGACCTAGCAAATATATCGCACTTGAATTTTATTATATTCGGTCACCATCTTGCAACTGCGTATCTGTGGATGGAATAGAATAATATTAAAATCGCGATACAAACATAGGTGTTGATCGTAGACGGGTGAATATGTGAAGTGTTGAATAAAATATTGTCAAAAAAATATTTAGGGGTGGCACCCTTATCATTTAGGGGTATGAAAAATAAATGTTGGCCGATTCTCAGACCTACCCGATATACACACAAATTTTCAAACAAATTGGTTAAGCTTCGGAGGAGCTTGGTAACAAACACCGGTATATACAAATTATATATATAAGAAGTAAATTAAATAAACGTAAACAAATTTGGAGGTTAGAATATTTCTTAATCAACGTGCCAGTAAATAAATTTTACAGATAATCGTGTTAAATACTCACTTGAATACCGCACTATAATATGCAATATATATTTGCAACTTTATAGCTTTTTCGCTTTCAACCGGATCAAATACAAAACATTTCCAAGAACAACAACATTTTATAAATAAATAAAATTATTAAATAAATATTTTTAAGTGTACTGTTTTTTATTTTATTAATTGTGAATCTGATCGATTCTCGAATTCATTTGAATACACAAAATAATCATCAAATTCGGTACAGTTGTTTAGGTTGAGTTCACTAACATACTCGTGGCAGAAGCATTATATATATCAAGACTGAATTAAGAATCTCAGCCATTCTCGAATTCACTTAAATAAACAAATAATTCACCAAATTCGGTCCAGCTGTTTAGGTTGAGTTCACTAACATACACGTAGCAGAAGCACTATATATTGAGATTTGGATTGAGAATCTAAGCCATTTTCGAATTTACTGGAACACACAAAAATTCATCAAAATCGCTACAGCCGTTTAGGAAGTAGTTCCATTGTAAATCTAAACTATTCTCGCATCCACCTTAAGACTCCCAGAAACCTTCATTCAAATCGGTCCAGCTGATTAGGAGGAGTTCAGTGACAAACACATGCACAGAAGAAATATATATATAAAAGATATCCTTTCCACAAGGAAAGGATATTAATATCATATTAATATACATAAAATTCTCTTTTTCTTCTGGCGTTTTAGTGGACTTTCAATACGGTTACTATAATATGTAAGATTATTCACATTATTACCTACTACTACTTATATTTTTTTTTTATAAAATTCAGATGTATAGATGAAAGATGTAAAAGTTTGCGTCACGTAATATTATTTCTACATAAAAATAAACATGTATTTTCAAGGTATTAACAATCCTCAAAATATATACTAACCGTATTTCTTGTTGAAACTTGCCCCGTGACTCAGGAAATCTGAAAACAACATAGAACTCTTGATAACCTCTTTATATCTTATATTTCAAGCTATACGAATTATTTATTTATACTAAATCAAAGCCAATAATGCAAATAATTTAAGTATTGATACATTAATAGATCGCACCAGCAATTAACTAACAATCATGCTATTATAATACAATAAGTAGATAACGCAAAAATTTAATTTCACAAATTATAGTTCATTATATTTTGCATAAAAACTTTCGATTCTCCCCTATCGTTATACCCTTTAGTTGGTATAATTAATCAATATGGCATTATTATGATTTGTCCTCTGTACCTCTTCTATTTAAAAAAAATAACATGCATATATATTTTTACATTTTATTTATAAATTGTGGACGTTTCTATGAATAAATACAACAGCGCCATCTACAAGCATTAGCAAACATTGTCGCTGCATCTAAATAAATCCAGCTCTATATTTTTAAAGTTCTCCGTATTACCACTAGACGGCGCTAGCAAGGTAGAGAAAAGCTGGCTGCGAGAATATTTTTATAATACACGTGGGCTCTACACTCACCGTTCCGGCTCATCGTCTTGTTCCGTACCTACTATTTCTAACACAATGATAGCCTAATTAAATTTAAATAAAAAACTAAATAACTTCTACTTTCATGTAACAGTAAAATATCGCACACAACTTAAATTATAACTTTAAATCAAAGTTTGGTCACATGTGCTCACTGCCAACTATTTAAGTGGTAGCACGATTGGCGCATTATTTTTAGTCGGTATAGCAGTGCGGTCTCTGATTGGTTGGATGCAAGGACGAAAGTAGCATGACCGTGTGACGTGCACGTGACATTGGTGCTTTTCGCCACGGCTGCCGAAAGATGGCGCTGCTGACATTATTGTTTACTACATTATATTTACTACCAAGTGTGACATAATTTCATATAATCGGTAATCGTACAGCGACCACAACTAGCAATTAGTAGTACGTCAATTGTGTGCGTTTTTTCATTCTGTAAATATTATATTGTAATGAATGATTTTATGATATCGTTTGACGTTTCTGCTTTAACAAAATTTTAAACAAGCCTAGAACCGGTCATAAGATAATCATTATGTTCGAAGGCTCAAAAAACCTGTTGTTTAGTCTAAAATGTTCCTATTCATAGTACTTAAGAGTTAAGACATTAAAAGCAATTTTACACTTCATTATTATGAATTGATTATTTTAAAATCTGTTTATCAATGAATTAATTGCGATGACCTTCGTACTCGTAGTTTGTAGGCATGGAAGTTGTTAAATATTTGTTCAATTGACGTCTGAATTGATATTGTTATAATATCTGTATTATATTTAATTTATAACAACCGAAGTATTTTTATAATTAAATACATATTGTTAAAAGATTTGTCGATAAAACTCGCAATCATAGAACGATTTTTTAAAAAATCCGTCTGACAGTTCACTGCAGGCAGGCAATTACTCTTTGGCGTGTTTCGTTTGTGATTTCTACTTCATCGGCATTTAAATGGTTGTCCAGCGTCGGGCAATTTTTACAATTTCACAATTTTGAGTCAATCACTATTTTTTTTATTTGTATCTCCGTACATATGCAGGTTTTATGCCAGTAGTAAGTGCGTAGGTTCTCGTAGCAGTAGAACTTCCGTATTACAGAGGAGAGTCTTCAAATGTAATTCGTCAACTAGTTTGTCTTATTTCTGTCTTCATAACTGTGTAGAAAGAGACAAAACACACTTGATCACGGAACTCCTTTTTTTATGCAAATAAGGAACGAGACGAGCAGGACGTTCAGCTGATGGTAATTAATACGTCAAAAACCTAAAATTCTGAGCGGCACTACAATTGCGCTCGTCACCTTGAGACATAAGATGTTAAGTCTCATTTGCCCAGTAATTTAAGTAGCTACGGCGCCCTTCAGACCGATAAAAAATAATGTTTACACATTACTGATCCACGGCACTTAAAGGCGCCGTCGCAGTACCCGTAAAATGCCGGCATCCTGTGCAAAGGAGCCTTCCACTGGTGAATGATAAATGGTGACGTTACTTTAGTTTTGCTACACTTACTCCTATGCAAAATATTGTTTTGCGAGACAAAGACAGAAGGCCCGTACTCCAAATGTCTTATAATGAACGCAATGAAAAGTTACTTCAAGTTTAAAATTACTTCTTCTCCCTGTCATGTCATTCTGTAGAGACACAGGTAAGATAGAGACAAAAATGTATGTACATTTGGAATAACTTTACTTCGCGTTTAATACTAACACAGCAAAAGAATAAATGTACTACTCCCTGTAACTCTTTATTTCTTTGTTTGATTTCATTGTACATTATTATACTATTATACTATTTTTATATTAGTTTATAATATAATATTTTAAAAGGCGAAATAGAAGAAGATAGATGGCCGGTGGGGCAGAAAATACGCAGTGTTGGTAGGCCCGCCCACGAGATGGACCAACGATCTGCATGAGGGCAGCGCAGGACTGATCGTCATGGAAATCTTTGGGGGAGGCCTTTGTCCAGCTCTGGACGTCTTCTAGTTGTTGATGATGAAGATAATTAAAAAAAAAGTCTAACACCTAATTGTGATGTAAAAAAAACGTAAAAGAACGCTAGTGATTATAAAAATATCGATTATAAAATATGTGAACAAGCATTATCACCGTATAGATACGTGTACCACGTTGAGCTACGAAATTCTTTAGGTGATTGTGTCAGTAGTTCGAAGTCATTATCTTTTGTGCTTATCTAAATAAGTGAAGGCCATAATATTGTTTTAAGATAATGTTATATTTTATAAAGTTTCAAATCACGTCTATAAAGTGACAGACGTCGATCTTTTAACCCAGAGAACGTTTCCGATACCGCAGTAATGTCGCATTTATCACGGATAGTATTTTACCTGATTCCTGCCGCCACCAATTACCATATCATCCCCACCATCTGGATGTGTGGCGTTCCTCCACAGTGCGGTTTTCAAGGAACTTTCTTCCACGCACAACAAAGCTGTGGAATGAGCTTTCTTGTGCGGTGTTTCCGGGACGATACGACATGGGTACCTTAAAAAAAACGTGTACACCTTCCGTACAGGCCAGCAACGCTCCTGTGATTCCTTTGAGAATTTGGGTGGCGGTGATATCTTAAGAAAAGCTACAAGTACGCTTGCTTGTACTCCTTTTCCATAAAAAATGTAGGAACACAGACCTACATAAAACTGCAGTTACTAGCCGGTAGCGATTATGTAAGATTGTCGTTGTTGTAATTATTACCTAACAAATTACCATACTATTACTCGTACATTGTGGATTAACAAGTGTTAAGAACCGGTTCCATACGATCGTAAAAGTTTCCGATATTTTCGATAAAAGAAAGACTTTTAATAACTTCCACGGCAGTCATTCGATGGCGATGGAATCCATCATCAGATTTTTTGTTTATATTTTTACTGACAAAATTTCAGTTGTTTATTAACAATTACGACTTCTGACGGAGAAATAGACGGATAGTGGAGTATTTAAAAAATACGACTTCACACTATACTTGAGTGAGGTTGCTGTATTATTTGTCGGATAATAATGTTGCTGTGCCCCACAAAAAAATTGTAACAATTATTTCTCAAACTTGCCATAATATGAAGCATAAATTCAAAAAACTTTTTCTGCGCACTTCTTCTCGATTCATCGTATTGTGATGACAGTGCGCATATTATATTATCACTTAAAGTTTTCACGGACAAGGTTCTGTTCTGTTCATCGTGCTAAAGCTCACCAGTAGATAATTGTAGATCGTCAAGTTTATCATATTGTAACCTACCGCTACCATAATATGCCACAATATGGTGGCGGTAGGGTAGGTATAGATTATAGAACCCAATGTGAAAGTCAGGTAACTGACAGCTTGTTATTAGCTGTCCACTTATCAATCTCAGTAAATTGTAGTAGACTCCTACTAAGCTTCTAGTTTCAATTTAATTGCTTTTTGGGAATGGCAGGATAAAGTGCAGCAATTCTTAAAGAAAACTGCACCTGCACAGTTGCGCGAAATCTGTCAATAAGATCAAATTTTGACAAATGGGTATTCCGCCAATCACTTTTACTACAGATATTTTGCAGGTGTTGCAAAAAATGAATAGCTATTCCACTACTAACATGACACTGCTGCTGCACGTATACCGCAGAATAACTGCATTCCGATCAATTATTTTAAAGTATGAATAGTGCGTAGTAGACAGCAGTATTTCATCAGATTATTTGCAGGTCTATTAAAGTAGATCGTTAGAAATTTTTAATGCAATTTGCAGTTACAATTATAATATGTTGTTTTATTTGAGGGCGATTGCAGGATATGGGCAGTTGTAGTGCAGTAATTACTAACAGAATAATTTGAATTGACGCTGCACAGCCACTGCACTTCTCAAATAATGAGTTGCGTTATTTATCAGAATTGTTGCACTGGTGTAAACTGTAAGATGTATCTAATTAATCAATCAAAAAAATCAAACTTCTCGCTTGTTATAATAAAAAGAGACGCCGAATTAAGTCGAGAATAGATATAATAGAATTTATTGAAGTAGGCGTTACTTTGCGGAAATCCATAGGTTTTAATTTAGGTTTTCTTTCAAAGACTGAGTGTTGGAGTCTCGTGCCAGATTTTGGCGAGACAACACGTCCTGAGGATGCCTCGTGTAGAGGCGAAACACGTGTCGAATTGCTTAAAAACAAATATTGGCGGAATTAACACTAAAGAAAACATAAATCATTTGTATAATAGATATGATATTTAAGAAAAAATGGCACATGAAGAATTTTGTATTATAATAGATATATTATTTTGGTTGGCTGATGTTGACAGTACTTTAAACTGCACTGCACTGCGATGTGGGTACATTGAACCACTTTCATCCGCGTATCCCCTTTGTTTAAAGTACGAGCGTAAACTAGGCTAAAATGTACATTTAGCTCTTCAATAAATTGTTATTACATACCATATATAATTAAAAAGCATCTTAAATCTGTAAAAATGTTGATTGTCCTAATTTTTCAGGCACACAGTGATGTAGTCAAATTCAAATTCAAATATTTTTATTCAAAATAGGATGTGAAATCACTTATTGAAAGTCAAAAAAAACTCCTTTGCTCAGGATGCCGGCTAGATTATGGGTACCACAACGGCGCCTATTTCTGCCGTGACGCAGTAATGTAATGAGTAGGGCCCTAAGCATTACTGTGTTTCGGTCTAAAGGGCGCCGTAACTAGTGAAATTACTGGGAAAATGAGACTTAACAACTTATGTTTCAAGGTGGCGAGCGCAGTTATAGTGCCGCTCAGATCTTTTGGGTCTTTCAAGAATCCTGAGCGGCACTGCATTGTAATGGGCAGGGCGTATCAATTACCATCAGCTGAACCTCTGGCTCGTCTCGTCCCTTATTTTCATAAAAAACAAATTAAAAAAAAACTTATTAGTTTTGTAATATCAACACACATAAAATTTTGAAAATCATTTACCTAATAAACGTATTTATATCAAAATGTTTAACAAAATGCAAATAAAATTATATTGTATCACCCATTGCTAATTCACGATACTCAAACACAGGCTAGGCCGTATAGGAGCCAAATTACCACTGAGGATTTCAAGAAAGTTTTTTCTTCTCATTCTGATGGTATAGAATGAAATTTGTTAAGAGGTGTTTTCAATACATAAAACATGAGCGGCCTTATAAATAAACTTGCTATAAAGTTATATCTGATGATAAACAAAGAAAATGCAAAATGTTTACAATATCGTTGACAACACTGTCAATACAATGATAATTCTGAAGTTTTCGGAATGACAAGCTGCCTTGCAAATTAACGCGGGAAACGTTATACGTCCGAGCAAACCATTCGTAAGCAAAATGTCTATCTGTAAACATTTTACATATTCTTGGTTTATGCTTAGTTATAACTTTATGTCAATTTTATTTGCAAGGCCCGAGAAGTTTAAAAAACGATCTTGGCCATACGGGCTCGGTTAAGAAAAAGGCATAAAAGGGCATTAAAGGCATTTATTTTCTTAAAATTGATTCCTTTAGAATTACTTTGATGTCATTTCTAACACTACCACTTCGGAAACAAATGGCGCTCTGAGAGAGAACAAAAGGCGCAAGAAACTCTCCCCGCATTTTTTTTGCGCTCTTTTTAATAAAATATACAACGTATATTAATAGCCTTCATTTATTATGATAAGATATAGAAATATTATGATCATAAGTACTATCTGCAGGCAAAAACGTGTTTATTCTGTCCGACTTTGTAATACATAATTGCGCAGTAGAAGTATTAACTGTTATCAAAGCTATTTTAAATAACTCATCTGTAGGTGTGGAGAAAATGCGAACATACATAGTATTGTCTTCTATTACATGCTGACATGCTGTTGCTATGCGCAAGTTTGGAAATATTTTATTCTTACAATTCTCGAAAAATCATTTCAATTTGACGACTTGGCTGAAAGTGTGTCATTTATTACGTACAAAATCCACTTCAAACGTCCACTTTACTTGTGCTTTTTATTTGGATATTAAACATTTTGAAGGACTGTGATGCTGGCCAGTTTAAATTTACATTAAGATTTGTTTAGTCTTAATATTTTTTTGATGAGCTGTCAAACGTCAAAGACGTCATAGGCTGTAACTATAAGTGCTAGGTTACGATATAATTAAGACAATATGCATGCATAAACAACATCCAACGAGGAATATAAAATTATATTAAATACTAGCTGACCAAGCAAACGTTGTATTGCTATATAAAGTATTTTAAAACAAATTTTGGGGTATAAAAAATAGATGCAACCGACTCTCAGACCTACTCGATATGCACTCATAATTTCATACAAATTAGTTCAGCCGTTTCGGAGGAGTTTGGTAACAAACGAGATTTTTATATATTAGACATATGTATGTATGTTTGCATCTACCAGTATTCGAACCCGGGCCATTTAGCTCTGAGGCCAGGGTCACTACAGGAACGTCAAATATTTTAATTCAGTGTTTTTTTTTAAATATCATATCGAATAATAACAAAATGGAATCATGTTAATGTTTGTCGTGAGTTACCCTTATATGTACCTACTGTCATGAAGAATTTTATAGAACCCCGCAAGTAAAGCCATACTCGGTTGTATATAACATACAAGCCACTTTAACTATTGACGCAAGTCGCATTGGAGAAGTTCTGTAGGGAAGCGAGCATTTCCAATTTACTTTTTTGAACTTATACTTCGTGAAGAGTTGACGCGCTATTTCTAACAAGCAATATAATATGCAAGTTTTCTTTTCGATTTACGACACAAAATAATATATTAAAACTAGCTGACCCAGCAAACGTTGTATTGCCGATATTAAAATCGCGATACAAAAGTAACTGTTGATCGTAGATGGGTGAAAATTTAAAGTTGTATGTATTTAAATTATATAAAAAAAAGTCAAATAAATTAAAAAAAAAAAAACGCGTGGACCACTCTTAACATTTAGGGGGATGAAAAATAGATGTCCGATTCTCAGACCCACCCAATATGCACTCAAAATTTCATGAGAATCTGTCAAGCCGTTTCGAAGGAGTTTAACTTCAAACACCGCGACATGAGCTTTTTATATATTAGAAGATAATCTCTATTTCAAAATTGAATCACTAGTAACCAACACCCCAACCCATTGGTTAAAATTAATTTTGCATTAAAATAGAATTTATTCGTTGATGTATCATTTAGTCATTCTTTCTCACAAAACTTTTCATTTCTTTTCAATTTCGCAACACGTCATGTGTTTTTTTTTGTATGGAATAAGAGGACAAACGAGCGTACGGGTCACCTGTTGTTAAGTGATCACCGCCGCCCACAATCTCTTGCACCACCAGAGGAATCACTTTAAGGAAGGTGTACGCGCTTTTTTTGAAGGTGGGCCATGTCGTGTCGTCCCGGAAACACCGCACAAGGAAGCTCATACCGCAGTTATGTTTTCCATATTTTCTGGGATTCTAGTGTAAAGGCATATACATCATCCAACGAAAGACGGTTAATATATGTATTTTTCTGGTATTAACGTTATGAATGTTATAGCTTCTTATAGAAATTTAATTAATGCGCCGATATACATGATACAAATATGCGGGCAGAAAAGATACACAAAAATTAATTTAAAACGCGTTCCTACTTTGTTTTTTTGTTTGCGTATTGAATGTTACCAGTTAGGTTCTTTGTACAGGATTCCGGCTAGATTATGGGTACCACAACGGTGCCTACATCTGCCTTGAAGTAGTAATGTGTAAGAATTATTGTATTTCGGTCTGAAGGGCGCCGTAGCTAGTGAAATTACTGTGCATACGATACTTACGTCTAAAGGGAGCGTAATTGAAGTGCCGCTCAGAATTTTTGGGTTTTTCAAGAATCCTGAGCGGCATTACATTGCAATGGGCGTATCAATTATCATAAGCTGAACGTCCTGCTCGTCACGTCCCTTATTATCATAAAAAAAATAATATTTTGCCCGTTATTGAGCTTGTTACTACTAGTTAGTTACAATTCACATACAAACTTTGACTTACTTCACCTGTCTGTATTTTTGTTTGTAACCATTGATTTATTCGCGTGCGATTTTGACCAACTTCGAAGGGCCACAATTCATTCACACTTAGTAGATTTATCGAGAACCGACGACAATACATTAATTTGATAAAATTATTCCATTTTTCAATCTGCAAGATAAGATTTTTGTTAATTAATATAATCTTCATCTATCGTCTATAAGGCAGGAATTGATGTTAATTTTAAAATAAATTTTCTATTTTTTTACCTCGGCGTTCTATAAAAGCGTGTTTGTCAACAAGTCTTGGGTGCGTACAAAGTTCACACACACACACTTCTTTATTTATTGTTGAGATTTGCACGATGCAGAATGCCAAATTACGATTTTTGTGGAAATAAGGGAGGCTTATTTCTGAAGCTGATGTTGATATAATAAAACTAGCTGACCCAGAAAATTTATGTTGCCATGTAAAATAATTATGAAAATTCAATAATTAAAACTCTTGGGGTATTAAAAATAGATGAAATCGATTCTCGGACCTACCAATTATATTGAACTAAAGTTATTGTATTTGATTGCCATCTTGCAACCCTAAAGCGGTTTTGTGGATGGAACAGTATAATATAAAAATCGCCCTAGAAAAATAGTTGTAGATCGTTGAAGAGCGAAATGTATTTTTCAATGCTGAATCATAATTAAGTAAAAACTGTCAAAAACATAAAACAATATATTTAGGGATGGGACCGCCCTTATCATTTATATATATATGAAATGGTATGAAAAATAGATGACGACCTATACTCAGACCTACCCGATATACACACAAATTTTCAAACAAATTGGCTTAGCCGTTTCGGAGGAGTTTGATAGCAACCGGGACACGAGAATTTTATATATAAGACTAGCTGACCCGACAGACGCTGTTCTGTATATAATAAATAAAATAATGTTTTTATATGAATTTGTCAATAATATATCATAACATCAAAAATTACTTCGTAAAATATGCACCCTGCTGTCGTAATGAAATTGTTTCACAGCAGAACTGTCAAACCGTGCGTCAATAAATTCTCTCATAGAAATTATGTATGGACACATCAAAGGAAAAACAAATTTGTTGTTTTTATTTAATTTTACTATTTATTCACCTTTTAAACCTTCCCTGGACTTCCACAAATAATTAAAGACCAAAATTAGCCAAATCGGTCCAGCCGTTCTCGAATTTTAGCGAGACTAATGAACAGCAATTCATTTTTATATGTATAGATAGATAAACATTCATAGATATAACTAACACTAGTTATTTAATTTAAACAAACAAAATCAACAATGGACAGATACTGAAGCTATTTAGAATGCGTAGATGGGACCGTTTCAGAATATAGATACAATGTTAAAAGACAAAATGAGACACTAGTGTGTGTATCTCCATTCCGTACTCAACTATTTATATAACAGAAGCATGGATCATGTCATCGCTTGTAGATAAATAAAAAAAACATGAACAGAATACGAAACGACATGTGAATGCATTTGAAATTGCTATTTGAAGATCTATAATATTAGCGTGAAGCGAAAACTACTTGCGAGACTTGCAATAACAACTACATTTCAGAAGTGTAGAAAACTTGGAAATTGTTAATCAGAAAGTGATTTTTTTTAAGGAATAGGAGGACAAACGAGCGTACGGGGCACCTGTTGTTAAGTGATCACCGCCGCCCACAATCTCTTGCAACACCAGAGGAATCACAGTAGCGTTGCCGGCCTTTAAGGAAGGTGTACGCGCTTTTTTTAAAGGTACCCATGTCGTATCGGCCCTGAAACACCGCACAAGGAAGCTCATTCCACAGCTTCGTAGTACGTGGAAAAAAGCTCCTTGAAAACCGCACTGTGGAGGACCGCCACACATCCAGATGGTGAGGATGATATCCTAACTTGTGGCGTGTCATGCGAAGGTTGAATTCGATTTCAGACGATTTATAATCCTTTATAACTGTACTTGCGTTTTTACTCATACCCATCCTGTTTTGAAGTGAAACCTTCTTTGGCCGCGTTGAACACTTTTTGTAGGGGAAAATCGATCGCGTCACCGACATGCTCATGACTGGCACACGAGATAAATAAAAAAATTAAATTTAAATATATATAAGTAAGACACTTTTTGGATGGGTCTCGTGAGTTCGCGTCACCGAAATGCTTACAGCAGTATATCTGTAGCTATACAGCTGTTGTTTTCTGCAACATTGGTGCTGTGTATATCTTTTATGTAAAATTGTGGACTTAGTGAAAAGTTCAATGTGTATGTATATACTGTGCATTGAAACAGTGTTTTTGTTTGATTAATTATTGAGAATAAGTTTTAAATATAAAATAAAATTAATAATTTAATTTTGTTTAAAAATTATAAGATTTCATATTTTAATACTTAAAGTTCTAAATTTTACTTCTATCGGCACTCCCTATAATATATACAGAAGTCCAAACAAAAGATAAAACTCGAATATTCCTCATTTGCTTATATTCTATAGTTATAATAACTCTGTAAACATCTATTAATGCAAAACAAACCTTACTCCATTAAAGTAAGGTCCAATCGACAAAGCTATCTAAAAAGTCAACCAGCCGTGTTCAAAACGTGTTATATAATTAGATACGTGTCATTGTTTTCGCGCAATTCATTACAAATTAATACAAAAATATTATACAATAATTTCTTGAATAAATATTCATATGTAATTGCAATCTAATATATAAAATTCTCGTGTCATGATGTTAAACATTGAACTCCTCCGAAACGGCTTGACCGATTCTCATGAAATTTTGAGTGCATATTGGGTAAGTCTGAGAATCGGACAACATCTATTTTTCATCCTCCTAAATGTTAAGGGTGGTCCACACGATTTTTTTTTCATTTTTTGACATTTTGTTTTAAATTTGTTTGATTATGAGTCAGCATTAAAAAATACATACAACTTCAAATTTTCACCCATCTACGATCAACAATTACTTTTGTATAGCGATTTTAATATTGGCAATACAACGTTTGCTGGTTCAGCTAGTATATTCATAAAAAAAAGTGTGTGTGTGTGTACTTATGTACATACACACGGTATGTAGGTAGGTCAAAGTTTCATGGTGTCATCTTCGAGAATGACGATGTCCTTCTTCAAGCTCTAGTGTAAATCATCTGTACTAAATTTCATTAAAATCGGTTCAGTGTTTTAGGCGTGAAATCGTAAGAAAAAAACTTACATTCACATTTCTAATACGAGTATTAGTTGGCATGAATACTTAATGATCTGTCGTCAACGTGAAACGTTCAATGGAAATATTATTTAAGAAAGGAGTTGATGTAATATACAGACTTAAATGTGAAGTACGCTGTAAAGCTGCTTAAATATTTCTCTATATAATTTTACAGAGATGTCAAAGGAATATAAAGCATCAAGGAACTTGTCGACGTATCATTCGTTCACTTGAATGCAGGGCGACAACACAAACACATCTGTACGTTCACTTCAAAGCACTTAGCCTTTGCTAGAAGCCATCAACAGTGAAGTGATCCTGTACGTGATCCGATTTATAACATTATTCACTTAACTTGCGGAATTTAAAAGAGAGCTCATGAAAGCTACCATAGTTAAAGGATACACTGTGCTTTTGCAAAAGAAATGACACTCGCAACTTCAATTTTAAATCGCTAAGTATTTTGTTTTTTTTTTATGACAACAAGGGACGAGGCGAGCAGGACGTGCAGCTGATGGTTATTATTACGCCTTGCTCATTACAATGCAGTGCCGCTCAGGATTCTTGAAAAACCCCAAAAAAATCAGTTTTTTTTGGGGTAAAAACATAACAATTGCGATTAACAACACATTTACCTAGTAATTTCACTAGTTACCTAAAGCATCCTTCACAATGCTTCAGATGCCATCTTAGAAAAACAAGATTCGAATTTAAAAAGCACTGTCGCTGACCAATAATTATCGCTTCAACTGAAAAACAAACTCGTTGAAGCAATATTTAAATCAGTTGTTTATCAGAAAATTAAAGAGAAAATAACTTGTTTTATCAAATTTTTAGAGTTGTTTTCATGCCACATCACAGAAGATAATTAATATCGTTGAACGCTCTCGAGTCAAACAGGATGAACCAAATAGTAACCAACGTCGTCGTACAGTTCTGTAACTAAGCAGCACAAACCATCATTTGGTTATACAGTGCGATCGGTTGGTTACATTATCTTGGTTACAAAGCTCATAACAACCATTGATAGTTAGAAAATCACTCGATTTATAAAACGACATAAATAGACTTTCGTGTTTAAATTACATCATAGACAATTAATTATTTTTTCACATAAAAAGAGGACAAACGAGCGTAGGAATCAAAGGAGCATGGTCGGCGTTTAAGGAAGCTGTACGCGCTTTCTTTGAAAGTACCCATGTCGTATCGTCTCGGAAACACCACACAAAGAAGCTCATCCCACAGCTTTGTGGGAATTGGAAGAAAGTTCCGTAAAAATGGCAAAGTGGAGGAATGCCACAAATCCAGATGGTGGGAATGATATATATTTTGGGATGACAAATGTAGGGAAAAGAGTAATAGATGTTTCATTTTATTTTCTTATTTTTTTTTATTAATAATAATAACCTAGGTATATGAGTGCTAATCTATTCATAATATGTATGCTAATCTAATGATATGTATGTTCAATATATTTCTCTCACTGTTGTCGAGTCTATAATAGCTTGTTGGTGTCCGTATGAGAAATAAATGCCTAACAATAATTTGATATAAATTGTGCTCGAAATGATCCTATATTAGTATCAAAAATTTTATTACTCATCGTAGCGTGACCTTTCATTTTTGATCCTTTTGTTTTTCTATTTCGAGAAGTCTCGTTTACTTCCACTTGATATTTTAAGTCCGGTAGCGCATTCTCCAACTGTCAATTCAACGGGTTATTTTAGTTGGTCAGGCTTACAATAACAATTCATTAGTTCCGTATTTTAGTGCCAATGCATATGTGTTAATCGAGAAAGACATAAATAGTAAAAAGGGAGATAAAATAATAAAAATAATTTTGAAAACCTCTATCCAATTATTTTATATAAGAGGGATTAAGCGGACAAGAATATCAAGCGATATATAGCGGAGAAGCAGATGGTTCTTGCAAACACTTCTCATTAAAGTTAAGCCCTTTAATATATAGTGGTAAATGGTATAATGTTAAATTGTTTAAATTCATTATACACACACCGTGTGATTTTTTTTTGTCCTAAATGAAAATTAGAAATATTTAATATGATTTTATACAACATTTCATATTTCACTAGGCTGTTAACATTTAATATTAAGATCCAAGCTCAGAAAAGGGTTTTTATTGCTTCAGCCAACATCCGACCGGCAGGCAGAATGTTAAATTGAAATGAAAGTGTTCACACACGCCTTTTTCATAGTATGATAATAATGCCAGGATAGTTGTAATTAAAGAACACGTCAATTCGCGTCGCTTATCAATCGAAATGGTTTTATGTGTGACGTAGTTCTGAGTTAATAAATATATATATAAAATAAACATAAAAAATTACGCACGGTAAAACAAATTCTTCCGTTTATTGAAGTTGATGGAAATGTGAATGAGTGCGTGAATTCGTAAGATCTCCATAATTTTAAGAGACAGCGACGAGCGTCACAAGCTAAGCGTTCCATTATCTTATCACCTATCACAAACAATCTATCAGAAAATCTGACGTTCTAGGCAGCGATAACATTGCCTTAAATACACAGTTAATTCAGGAAGTATAGATATGAAATTTAGGTGAGAGTCAGTGACGCGTTCACATGTTTAAAATATCATTTTTTGTGGGCTTAAGAGCCTTAGCTCTTCTTCCCTCAAGTATGTGCGAGGGGAACGATGGCTGGTCCAACTCAACGGCCGCGCTTTTCAATCAAATAGAGTATTTTACAATGGCTGCAAAATACGAGACGTGTTTAAATAATATAAACTATTTCATAAATAGTAATAAATAATTAAATGTAGAAATATAAATAATTTTATTTTGGATGCATCAACCTTTAGAGCTTGTTTATGCAAGGATGCTCCTGAATGCATCATAGAGGCTTATGACGTGTGGATAGATAAAGTAGTGCATGTACCGTACATAATTAGACATTAAAACACTCGTGTGATGTTATTATGAACTATGCTCGTATTTAATACGCTTCATTATACACAACGTCATACCCTGGTATACAAGTAAGAAACAAATTTAAAGCAGGGTTTGAAAATTCTAACCATTTCTGAAGACGCTAAAATATACTTGCCAATTACAGCTTATCCCATCATCCATTAATGCTGCTGCCATGAAGACAAATATGATTTTAAGGGACCCAGACTAACACAATAGAGTGGTATGTAAGGAACAGCTTTGTTACCTAGTAACTAACGGCCGAACCCAATATACTATCTACATATAGATAAATTACTACTTTCTACTGTCAGTAATTAGCTGTCAGTAATCTGAAGATGTCTCAATATACCCGATAAGTCATTATTATCGCCTTATATTGGATCACGTGAATTGCAATTTCCATACAAACTTCTACCGCTGGTAAGCGAAATCTCGTCCCATTGACAGACAGCGTGTACGGATAAGGTGAGTTACCGTCGATAAGTTTATCGGGACAGAAAAGTCAACGATAGTTACGATTTTTATCTCAAGTAAGAGATAGACCGAATATTGGGAACGGCAGTTATATTTATATATAGTTAAGTCATCTAATGGCTACGAATAGCGATATACAGCTAATTACTGACAGTAGAAGGTAGTAATCCATATCTATCTGTAGATAATATATTCGGAATGGCCGTAAGTGTCATATATCGATCGACAAGGTGTTAATATATCAGTGACATGAAACTTTCTACACTTATTACCTTGTCATCCAGGACACTGGTTGTTACCGTGTCTCGGTATCGTATGACATAACCACACACCATGTCATTCATGATATTACTTGACACTATATTTACACTTCTAAACGTTATTAAGTGTAAGACGAGCGGTGACCCGACAACTCGGTGTCTCCGTCTTATTTCATAAATGACTGGATTTATTAATTTTTTTTTAATTTCATCACAAAAAGGGCTGCAGAAGAGAGCTATTTGTGCTATTTACTAGGTATATATATATATATATATATAACTAGGTTCTAAAGAATGTGTTTTAAATTTGAAGTACCGATTACTTTAACTTTGAAACGTAGAATGACATCCACTTTTTGACAGGAAGTTAGTTTTATGTTTGACATTTGCAAAATGAGATGCTATAAGCTCAAACAAAATTGAGAAATATTAAAAACTTACTTCCAAAGTAGTGAGTCTTTAACGCAAACTGTAAGAAATTAACGTGGGATATTTTGGAGAAATGATCTATTTGCCTTCAGTTCAGTTTGTGCGTCAATTTTGGAAGCGAGTTCGTGAAAATGGATCGTTATTAGACAAAGCAACCGTGTACGTTTTCAACCAGTGCGCTCAACCGAAACCTTAATGCTGTGGCTCAGAATGTGCAAAAACATCCACCTACATCCATTTCGGTAAAATTCTCCATCTTCAGCCAAATATCCTCCACATTCTTTAATTCTTGGATCAATTGAACTTTGTAAGCCTTCATACGTTTAGTTCCTGAGAACGATGACGAGTTTTCTGGAAACTCTGCTAATCATAATGCTATCATCAGGAGTAAAAACAATAACTTGTTTAGTATTATTTTTACAAAGTTTTACTTTGCAACCCATCATTTTAGTTACAATTATTAGCAAATTTTAATAGAACATATGGCATATCAACGTCATACACTGTTCGAGACTCGAATACGCCCACTTGGGCGTATTATTAGTTGGCGCACTTTGCGACTACGCCTGCGGTATTTAGTTGGAGCGCAGCGAAGACTAATCCTTAATCTAAGTCTTCAAGATTGAATTATAAAAAAAAATATAACTACAGATTGTAACAATGTGTCTGAAATCCACGTAATGAACTAAATTCAAATAATGTTTCTGTAATCTTATCAGTCACAGTAACGCCAAAGATTTAACTTTGCCAAAATACTCTTGAAGTTTTATTGCTGTGGTTTACGTATGAATCATCACAATGCAGTATTAGACAAAGAGATAGACATTCTTAATTCAACATCAAATAAGATACAATTTTGAACTAAGTACTACATACTATAATATGTGTATGTTGTGTTATGCCTAAAAGGACCCTTCAGCAGTATTTATTACAATTTCAGAAGGGGCCTCAGCCTGAATGACAAAATTGTGCTTAAAATTAAAATTTAATATAAGACTATCACTATTAGAGAAAAAATATATAAATGATGTGGTGTCGTGGGACACCAGGTAGGAACGAAGTTCCTTTGGCTAATGTAGAATCGACACAAATTGCAAAAAAAATCGTTCTAATATTGCTATAATCGTTATCATATATTAATATAATAATATTGATAATATATACACTACTCGCTTGTGTATGCGACTGTCGCGCCTGCGCACGTCTCATTTAACGGTTTAATTTCACGCACTTTTTTCCACGGATTTTTTCTTACGGTTTTACTATCACATTTTTTTTTAGTTCGGTCGCGCAGCAAAATCCCTATCCCCTCCAAGCCTGCCGTAAGGAACTTCGTTCCACTAAAACTACTTATTAACAATAACTTACACTTAAATAACCATTTAATAATAATAAAATGTGTTTGATTGTAACTGACTTATTTGGGTGCCATTTCGACTCACTTTAAACAGCCAGATTTCGTTCAAACTTCGTAGATTTATCGAGGACCGATGACAATACATTAATTTGATAAAATTATTCCATTTTTCAATTTGCAAAATAAAATAATTTGTGTTAAAAATTTTTTCTATCGTCAATAAAGAATGAATATTCATTTTAAATTACAAACAAAGCGTGTTTTTAAATTTTTTAAACTATTTTTATTTATTCAATAATTTCACTTTTTAGACTGATATTGTAAAATTTTTGTATATGTGTTTGGCATGGGAATGAGATGAAATACGATCGACTTGTGACAAGTCCTGTCCAAATACGATGAAGTACTTACTAGTTGTCCTGTTGGTCAAAATTACAGACTACAGAATAGTAGGTATAATAATTTTTATTTTTGTATATATTAATTTTTATTTTTATTGAACGCTATCTCCAAAAACTTTGACGTGCATAGTCTTTGAAGAGTCGTGTTAATTTAAAAATATTTATGTGAGACTTAATGTGAAAAATCAGCAATAATTACAATCGAATTAAACATTTAAAAGTATTTTATTTAATTATTAATAAAAATTTATGAACTGTTTTTGATGATTGTTGTTGTGTGTGTCGTATAGCGGAAATATATTATTATTGAAAATTTTATAAGCTTTTCTTTGTTTCCAAGAAATGAACTTTCATGATACGAGTAACTGCTACAATGGTGTATTCCTGTAGCGGATCTATTATTTACAGTAATTGCGGTTTGCCGGTTGTGAGTGTTTACTTATATAGTAGTAGCTGATGCCCGCGACTTCGTATGCGTACATAAAGGGTTTTAAAGTGAAACTTTTATTACATCGTCCCAAACTTTTTCGTCTGTGTGTTGCATGTCGCGTGACGGTCGGGCCGCGCCTATAGTTCGCAGCAGCTGACCGTGTAGTGTTATAGACTATTACTCATTTGTGCTAGTGCCTCACGCTATTTTGTTTATTTTTGTCAGTGTTTAATGTAAATATTATTCCAAAAAATTTTCGTTAAATGTCTATAATGTGAGAAAAGTTCCACTTTTACCGTGGTTTAATATAACCACACAATCCTTTTTTAGAAATAATAAGTAAGTTTGGTATTGAAAATTATCGCATGTAAAATTCCAGTATCGGTTTCCGTTTTCGCTCCCGTTCCCAATTTTCCATATTCTTTTATTTATCTTATTTCGTGGAAGATTGCTTTGGCAAACTAAACCTACTATCGGAATAGTTATAGGTCATCGACGTGAATTTAAGTTTTTCACAAATCCCGCGGGAACCATGGTTTTTTCCGGGATAAAATGTAGCCTATGTCCTGTCTCAAGCTCTAGTCTATCGCTGTGCCATATTCATCAAAATCAGTTTAGTAGCTCCGGCGAAAAAGCGTAACAAACATACCTACTTACATTCAGGTCATATTAATATCACTGCAAAACCGTTTTCTAATGTTATTATTATTACAATTAACGATAAAAAGATGTTAATAATTAGTGTAATACAATAAATATTGTACATTTAGTTAATTAAGTTACCTGCAGTGAGTGTATGAAAAAGATGGTACATCTAGTTAATTAAGTTACCTGCAGTGAGTGTATGAAAAAGATGAAATAAACTATTATGATTATAACATATTTATAATATTATTATATTATATTCGGGATTTCTTTAGTTACATGTAATGTATTTGTATAGACATATCAAAATGTGGTATTAGTTTCCTTCTGTGGTGTTTCCAGGACCTTACGACTTGGGTACCTTAAAAAAAGCACGTAAACCTTTCTTGAAGGCCGGCAACACTCCTGTGATTCCTCTGGTATTGCAGCAGATTGTGGTCGGCAGTGATCACTTCACATAACGTGTATGTGAATATTTAAATAAAAATTTATGACATCCTGCTGGAAAGAAAATGAAGCTGTATTATCTCTATTACTACAGTTATTAAATAATAGTAATAATTATAATTGACGACCCCTATAGCCAAGTGGTTAGTGACCATGCCTACTGAGCTCGAGGCCCCGGGTTCGAATCCCAGTGCAAACACTTATATGATGAATATGAATGTTTGTTTCCGAGTCATGGATGTTCATTAGTATTTATGTATGTTTAAGTAAGTATTTTTTATTAAATATATCGTTGTCTTGCACTCATAGTACTATGGCACATAGGCTATATCTAGTTTGGGGCAAGATAATTTGTGTAAAAGTGTGTCAATATTATTTTATTATAATCAAGTAATATCTGCAAGTTTCAATATATTGTTGGCCTCTATACGAGGTATTATTTATGTAAAGAAACACAAACCTCCACTGTAATTTAATGTAAGTAACCGATTACTGCGCTATCTTTTACCTTATCTGTTCATTGAAATGATTATTGATATCGAAACGGGAGCTCCACCGAAGAGTATAAAATAATGCTTCGTCATTCCTGACTTTTAAATTCTTGGAGGAGACTTCTCAACATTTCGTCTATAATAGTGTTTATACCAACTCCATACACGTAACTCATCTTATAAAGTGATAATCCGCTTTTAAAACAATTTGTAATACTGTTTTTTTATGAAAATACGGGATGAGACGAGCCGGACGCCCAACTGATGGTAATTGATATGTCAGGATTCTAAGGATTCTTGAAAGACCCAAAAACCCGGAGAGGCACTACAACTGCGCTCGTCACCTTGACACGTCTAATTTGCCCAATAATTTCACTAGCTACGGCGCCCTTCATACCGAAATACAGTAATGCTTACACATTACTGCTTCATGGCAGAATTAGGCGCCGTTGTGGTAGCCATAATCTAGCCAGCATCCTGTACAAAGGAGCCACCTAGCTAAGATAGCTAAGTTCACATCATATTCGGTAAACAAAGGAGACCAAGTTTCTTCCAGGATTTTATACACGGAATTAGAAAGTCAAAACCCGTTTACACGTTAACTGTATTCACACTTTCTAAGTATGAATATAACCGCTTTGAAATTAAATTAAATTTGTGCCCAAGAAACGAAATGAAGTAGACTTAAAGACCTAACACTCTGCGCTTTTAATTTTAGACCATTTTGAAGCGAAACGTTTGAAACGAAAAGTACAATAAAACTTATGCAACATACATTTCAAATTGCTATAATAACCACAATTATTTTAAAATAATAATTTGTTTTGTTTTTAAAGTGATAACCCTCACTTCTGGGATTAATTACACAAATAAAACTGAAAACAAAATTTTATGAACGATGCGGGACTCGAACCCGCGAACTCTCGCGTTCCATGCGAGCGTCGTCGTTCGTTCGAGTTTTTTGCTTAACTCTCACGTTGTGGCTTCGTCTACAGGATCAACTTTACAGTTTATAACCTGCTCAACCTCAATATTTGCATATTAGGAAATTAGCTTGAGATATCGGTCTAGTATTCTCAAGTATTTTCCAACTCTCGCCTGAAATTGCAACCAAGTAAAAACTATATATTGTATATTTTTTTGAATACTTTTTGTGTGTTCTATAATTAAAAACGAATGCAAAAACTACTTAGAATTTTGAAGTGATCACTTCTTTTGGGAGGTTTAGCCTCCCGCTTCGTAACGTAATGCGTTACGGCGCCAGTTTTGTCTGGCTTCTCTTTCTCTCACGCATACGGAAGCGAGAGGCAGGCTCAGCCTCTCTCACTCTTACCAATTTTTACTTTTATAAGATTAGAGATTGATACTAATAATGTGCAAACATAAAATTCTTATGAACATATTCAAGAATTGTAACTAGGAATAAAATATATTTTATAATCAATAAAAGATTTTAATAAACCTTTCCTTACATTATCATATTAATATACATACAATCTGAATAATAACCTAAGCTTTTCAAGTTAAAGAGGGCGTTTAGTAAATTTTTACCTGTTTGTCCGTATGTAAGAACGCCCAGGACTCAAAAACTACTGAATAGATCTAATTTTAGTTTTGCATGAATATTAACAGGTAGGAACAAAATATATGCTAAATTGGGGGCTATATATTATCACGCTAGATAAAAGCAAAGCATTCATGGTTATTGTTGAGTGCTTAGCGATCCTACCTACTGAGCTGGAGGTCCCGGGTTCAAATCCCGGTAGGTGCAAGCATTTATATGATGAATATGGATGTTTGTTTCCGAGTCATGGATGGTTATACATTTTAATGTATGTTTAAGTAAGTGTATTGTATTAGAATATATCGTTGTCTTGCAACCCATAACATAGGCTATGTATGCCTAATTTGGGGCAAGATAATTTGTGTAAAAAGTGTGTCAATATTATTATTATTATTCATGCTACTTTATTGCGACCACGAAGACGACATCGCGGGCAGCAGCTAGTGTTGCATAAATTACAAAAGAGTTACAAGATATACTTGACCTTCTCAAAAATCTTTATATGACCTTCATAAATAAGACAATGAATCTAAAACACAAGCAGATAGGAATTTGTTTTCATATTTAAACACCAACTTCAATGTTGGGTTTTGTTTGAATAATAAAATCTTGATAACTCATGAGTTAGACTTACATTAAATTCATTTGAATAAATTACTTAACGATCTGATGGTATGATATTTATAATATATCTCTCATCATTCTACTTGATAATATACTTTTTATAATAATAATATTGACACACTTTTAACACAAATTATCTTGCCCCAAATTAGGCATACATAGCCTATGTTATGGGTTGCAAGACAACGATATATTCTAATACAATATACTTACTTAAACATACATGAAAACGTATAAACATCCATGACTCGGAAATAAACATCCATATTCATCATATAAATGCTTGCACCTACCGGGATTCGAACCCGGGACCTCTAGCTTAGTAGGTAGGATCGCTACCCACTCGGCTATACAGGTTGTCGTTTTATGCTTCTATCATTACATTTTTACAATTTCCAAGTTCATTTAATCGGTTAATCGAACAAGCAAGCACTACGAATGTACCAACGGAAGTAGATAGGTAAGTTATAATTGTATATTAAACAAAGTAGTTTAATACTTTTGTACAGTGTTGTCATTTTTCTCTTACGGCCGTTCCCAATATTCACTCTATCTCTTACTTGAGATAAAAATCGTATTTATCGTTGACTTTTCGGTCCCAAAAACTTATCAATGGTAACTCACCTTATACGTACACGCTGTCTGTCAATGGGACGACCTATAGCTTACCAGCGATAGAAGTTTGTATGGAAATTGCAATTCAAGCGTCCCAATATAAGGCGATTAGAATGACATATTGGGTATATTGGGACAGCTTTAGATTGTTGACAGTAGAAGCTAATAATTAATCTCTATCTGTAATTGCGTATTTCTGAATAATTTTATAATATGTAGTAATAAAATATAATGATTAATTAATTAAAATTGCAATTTTTTTTAAGTATTAACATGGATATATTATGTTATCCTTAAGAGATAGTCATATGCCATCGCGGACTTTTCTATAGACCTATATAAGATACACAATGCCACTATATAATATTTTATTATTTATCTAAGTTTAGACAGAGATTTCGTTGAAACCTCCCAGACGCCTTATTTTTTTCCGACACCTCCAACAAATATCGTTAATATATACAAATATGTAAACAAAAACAAAAACCTTGCTCTGTTCTTGTTCTCCGTTATTGAAGTATCAAATTAATAAAAAAAACGGGTTGCACTCGGGAGTGCTGGCACAAGTTAAAGCTTGAACATTAATGTTGTGTATTTTTGAAAATTTTGGAATGATTATGTAATAATTTCGCACGAATTTGTCAGTATAAAAGTACTACCATTTATGTAGTTAAATACAATATTCATTTATTGCGCTATCGTACACAAAAATGACAATTTATATCACATAAAAATTACACACTTCAGAACTATTATGATTATTTTACATTAAAAAGTATATCTCTCAGAAAAATCAACTTTCACCCAAAATTTCAGCGAATGTCTTACGAATTTTCGATCAGGTCACGTGGCCTGACGCGATTTTAACATTTTATACCCAAACCAAGAAAAGTGCTCATCGCCGCTAAAGAAGTTTTCACTTCAACAAAAGAGATCATCCGCATTTTCCAGTGCAACCGTGATGTATTCCAATGCAGCCACATACATATACATATATACAAAACAATAATCTCATAGTGAAGGCAGCGGTCGTATGAACAGTTTTCGTTCAAACGTTTTTTTATTAAAATAAGGGACGAGGCGAGCAGTACGTTCAACTGATGTTAATTGATACGCCATCTCATTACAATGCAGTGCCGCTGAGGATTCTAGAAATACCCAAAAATTCTGAGCGGCACTACAACTGCGCTCATCACCTTGAGACATAAGATGTTAAGTCTCATTAGCCCAGTAATTTAACTAGCTAAGACGCCCTTCACACCGAAACACAGTAATGCTTACACATTACTGCTTCACAGCAGAAATAGGCGCCCTTATCTAGCCGGCATCCTGTGCAGTGGCGCAAAAAAAACACAAATAATTTGGCTTTCTATTGTTAATAGAATTATTTAAAGGTTCAGTGGATCAAGAGATTACACCCGACAATCTCACAAACTCACACACTTTACCTCTTTATAATATTAACATAGATAACTGCGCGATAACTTGCTATCAAAGTAAGACTCGTCCACTTATTTATTTATTTAGCAATTGAACATTATGTTATTCATTTCTTATTTATTTGTTTTCAAATTGCAGGTTTGGCACCAAGTTGTCGAGCGCATCTGAACTGCACTCCAGAACCTGCATTGCTAATGTGGGAGAAAAAACCACTGGACTAAAGTGGAACTGGGCTGGGCACACAGACCGATAGGCACAGGTTGTCACGGTTGGGTGCCCCAGGGCGGGCCAAGACGTCAAAGAATGGATTTGGATGCCTATAATAATAAATTGGAGCAGAGTGGTCTTTGTCCAGCAGTGGGATCCGATAGGCTAATAAAAAAAAGAAAAATTGTGCGTGTGCTTATGTATTCACGAAAGAAGTTAGACTTTTTTGGCGTAACAAAGCAAATATCCTTTTAATTATTTATTCCCCCTGCTATTCTACGTTTGTAGAAAGAACAATATTGTTAAAATCTTGCAAAGATGGTTTTAGAAAATTTATTGAATTAGGCGTTACTTTGCGGAAATCCATAATTATACAAATGATTTAAGTTTTCTTTAGTGTTAATTCCGCCAATATTTGTTTTTAAAACAATTCGATACGTGTTTCGCCTCTACACGAGGCATCCTCAGGACTTGTTGTCTCGCAAAATCTGGCACGAGAACAGGGTTTTGACAATTAATTATTAAATAATGAATACGGCTGTACGGGCTCGAACCGTTTGCCTGTCCTAATAATTGACGAAGAAACAAAAAAAAAATAACGAATGTCGCAAACGTCAGAGAATTTTAGGAACCAACTTCACCCTGCTACTTATGTGCTACAGTGATGCGTGCGCATCGTAAAATTTCACTCACATCATTTTTTCATAGCGTGCCTTAAGAAGTACTACCTGCCTACTTCGAAAATCGTCATAAATAATTGATGGTTCAGAAGTATTGCTCGATTAAGAAACACAGAAATGAGCCAACACAAATGGTCGTCGCAAGTTGGAGCTCGATTGTTCTGCAATTCGTAATAAAGTCATACAGGTAATTTGTATTGATTGTCATTGAGTGCCATACTGATTGCGGTGTTGACTCTCGCTTCAGTGGTCAGTCAGCCGTATTTACCTCATTCATCATCGTTGAATGGACTTTACATTGGCTTCTCTACATTGTAAATGGTTTAGATAGAATTAACCAAGTGCCTGAGCAATAAATACTAAATCAAGTTTAAACACGGAAATGTCAAGTGGTAATTTGGATTCTAGAAATCTTTAAAGCGATTTATACATGCATTCTTATGTCAAAGTGGAGTGAATTACTGCTGTGAAAACCATGTCGCTTTAAGGAGTCATGACAGTGCCAAGAACGTGTCAGGAATAACAATATTATTTATATTATCTACATAATCTTGGAAGATGCCTTTGTATTGATATGACAACTTAGCCGAAATTGTGTGTTTATTACGCGGGCGGAATCACGAGCTCCTCCAAATTCATAATATTGCTAAAATGATAAAAAAATCTTTTCAATTGTCCTATTCGATGCAGTAAATGCATTATGTATCAAACGGGTTAATGTGTTATTCTCCTACTTTTTTTTTTATGGAATAGGAGGACAAACGAGCGTACGGGTCACCTGTTGTTAAGTGATCACCGCCGCCCACACTCTCTTGCAACACCAGAGGAATCACAAGAGCGTTGCCGGCCTTTAAGGAAGGTGTACGCGCTTTTTTGAAGGTACCCATGTCGTATCGTCCCGGAATATGTGGAAGAAAGCTCCTTGTAAACCGCACTGTGGAGGACCGCCACACATCCAGATGGTGAGGATGATATCCTAACTTGTGGCGTGTCGTGCGAAGGTGGAATTCGGCGGCAGGAATTAGGTAAAACAGCTCTTCGGAACACTCCTCGTGATAAATGCGGTAGAAGACACACAATGAAGCGACGTCTCTACGCAACGCCAAGTGATCCAGCCGTTCACAGAGTACTGGGTCCCCGACAATTCAAGCTGCTCTGCGTTTACGCGGTCAAATGGATCGAGCTGATACTGGGGTGCGCCAGACCAGAGATGACAGCAATACTCCATGTGTGGCCGGACCTGCGCTTTGAGCGCTAGAATGTGGGCCGGCTTGAAGTAAATTTTAACTAAAACAAATAAAGTAATTATACCAATAATAATAATAGCCTTTGCTGTCCTAGGAATAGTTTACATTGTCCATTATTATCTTGGACAGCCACTAAATTATTTAAAAATAAAACCAGTACCTACACGCCATCGCATCGTAAACATACATCATGGGAATATTAAACTGTCTCATGTTTTACTTACAATATCATAGTATGGTATGGGCTATGCATTTTCTTGTTGTGAGAAGCACAGGCTTCTCACAAAGCATAAAGCCTTGACAGAGATCTTTACCGGTGAGCGAAACTAATATGCATGGTGAGCTATGCATTTTCGCGCCTTGCATCTTTTGCAAGAAATTTTTTTAGTAGTGTTCAAAGTAAAACCAAACCGTGTCATTGTTATTATAATAGAGCTTACCTTTATATATAACTAGCTGACCCAGCAAACGTCGTATTGCCATATAACATATAAAAAAAAAATTTAACATTTTGATGCAACCGATTCTCAGACTTACCAAATATATCGTACTACACTTATTGTATTCGATTGCCATCTCGCATCCCTATATCGGTTTGGTGGATGGAATAGAATAATACATAAATCGTGATACAAAAATAGTTGTAGATCGTAGAATGACGAAAATTTAAATTTGTATGTATTTGTATAATAATAATAAAATAAAAATAAAAACATTGTCAAAAATTTTTGGGGTGGACTGCCCTCTACATTATTGGGATGAAAAATAGATAGTAGCCGATGCTCAGACCTACTGAATATGCATATGGTGACTAACATTGTGACACGAGAATTTAATATATACGATTATATATCACATTTATTCGCAAGTTGTATTTATATTATTGAACAATTTTATTTTCATTATTTCCAAGTAAATCTTTTAATGTTTTTTTTTTATGAAAATAAAGGACGAGACAATTAAGACCTTCAGCTGATGGTAACTAATACGCCTTGCCCATTACAATGCAGTGCCGCTCAGGATTCTTAAAAAACCCAAAATTCTGAGCGGCACTACAATTGAATCACCATGAGACATAAGAAATAGATGCCGTTGTGGTACCCCTAATTTAGCCGGTATCCTGTGCAAATGAGCCTCCCACTGGTAAAACAAGTAATGGACTTGCCTCTAGAATCTTCTAATGAAACTAGTTTCGCTTATATATACTCACAATTTTTATATTTTTCTTGTGCTGAGCTATTTTAAAATTTGTCAGTGAAACTTCATAACAGACGTATAGATACTGATGCAGGGATACAGTCCGCTTTTTATTAGCTACAGAATTCGTTAATTACTTTTTCCTATAGCATCTCTTTAGCTTAGTATACCAGGGCTGAAGCCTTTGAAAATGTTAAAAAGACTCGTTTTTAATATCAGAGGAATCACAAGAGCGTTGCCGACCTTAAATAAACGTACTTATGAATTCGAAAACTGACACGCTCAAATTAATTGCCGGGCTATACGCACGTTAAGTTAAATATTATGGTTTGCTGTTTATTTTTAATATAAAAACGAGTATTTCTCTAAAGGACAATGGGGGATTTTGTATGGACCCCATCACCACCCTCCAACAGTCATGTATGCATCTCATTAAAATACCAGTTGTAGTTACAAAACCAATGGGGTTTATTTATAATTAAAAATAAGAATTTTTGGAAAAAAATAAATTCATATCCTTTTTAAACAAACGCTTTTTTTGCGTAAGAAATATGCTTTTTGGACAATAGTATTTTGAATTAAGTTACTTAATTAATATTTAAGTTTATTTTAATTAAGTTTATTTTGAAATAAAATCATATCCTTCGTAAAAATAAGCATATTTTAACCCCTTCCCCACCTTTGCCTCCCCGAGGACCGACGGGTTACATCTACGCATCTCCGGATGTTACTTAAAATATCTAAGTTTTTAACATTATTTTTTCCGTATTCTAAGTAAGTTACTTAATTAATATTTAAGTTTATTTTAATTAAGTTTATTTTGAAATAAAATCATATCCTTCGTAAAAATAAGCATATTTTAACCCCTTCCCCACCTTTGCCTCCCCGAGGACCGACGGGTTACATCTACGCATCTCCGGATGTTACTTAAAATATCTAAGTTTTTAACATTATTTTTTCCGTATTCTATTCCTCTTTAACGTACACTAAGTAATTGTATATGTAAAAAAAATCTAATAAGAACATATCTTAAAATTTTATTTACATAAAAATGTATAAGTATATTATAAATCCGAAACCCCATATAATAATAGAAATGTGGCCCCATAGTAAAAAATATAGAATCTACTAGAAGATTCTGATGATACTTGATTCAAATCTATTGGTGGGTTGGGACATTATTACCCATTGTCCTTTTACTGACAAATAACGATCTTTGAATAACGTAATTATCTTGGGAAAATTGTCCAGCTCTGAAGTGTATTTCAAACTGAATCCATGAATAATGAAAACGTGACGTGGACGTAATAAGCTTTTTTCTTCTTTCATTTTGTAATTTACTAAATACGAACCACAAAACCATTTTTTTCTACTGATCGTTTGGAAAGAATTATTACAGTCAAGTTAAGATAAAAACCGCATACTTCAAATTTATCGATGTGATTTGACAATGACATCGCGCATGCGCGCTAGGCAACGCCCAGCATTTTTAACTTTTTCCGAACTTAAAAAAGTATGTTTATATTTATCTCATAGTCGAAGAAAAAGTATTGAATGCCACTGCACGTATTTGACTGATCGGGTAATGTAGATTAAAAAAAATTGTTATAAGTATTCTTATTCACGGATTCCAAGAAATTGTCAGAAGTATTATTCGCCTAATCTGCGTTCGAGTGGAAGAGTAGGTTCGAACCCCACACACTTGATAAAGGTTTTTTATTTTATGAAAATGTAAAGCATAATATATAAATTTGTTTTTTTTTCTATTCTGCTCGTGGTTCCATAAAACCACACAATTGCTTTTTATTTTATGTATATAATAAATATAATAAAGTTAATTCAAAGAAAAGCCATTTAAAAATAAGTAGAATTTCAATTATTGCCGAAAATACGCATACGATATCATTCAGTGTTCAAATGATAATTAACACCTTACAATGTAATCGTGAATGTAGTGGGTGTGCACTTGAGCATCATCATGTTGGGTTACTTCCACCTACTATACAATCAGTCGCGCAGGTTATCACGTCCTTATCAGAAATTGTAATCGTTCATTTGATACACTCATGTTAAGTGGACGAATAAAAATGTTTCACACGCTTCATGGACCGTGAATTATTTTATAAAATAAGTGTCATGATAAACCCTATTTTACCAATTGCGTTTTATAATCTGACTTTTAAATTCTTTATCATTTTTAAATGATGAATGTTTGTTTTATACGATGAAAATATGAACTTGCAGAATAAAGAAATTCGATGTTTTTGCGAAATAATATATTGTTATATTTAAGTAGTATCCCTCACATCTGGTTTGAAATATCCTGCGAATTGAACAACACATGTCAAGATTTACGATTCATGCGTCACTCGGACGCTTGGCTCAGTTGGTAAGAGCGATGGGACGGAATACGAGAGGCACGGGTTCAAGTCCCATATCGTCCATAAATTTAGGTACAAATTTAATTTTGCAAGTTGTATATTCATTTAAATATTTGCATTTGATCTTCAACATAAACAGTTACATTTTCATTTTGTACATTTTCTATCTGTTGCTCCTTTGGAACAATACACATAAGTGTTCCGAAGTTTGTAGATTACTGAGATAGTGAGACTTACGAGTAAAATCTTATGCGACGGAATGACGACCTTAATTACGATGCCGCAGAATTTTGATTTAAGTTAACAATCAAGTTCAAGTCGAAAAACACTTAAGTTAAAGGATCTATTCTGCCCACTGCATGCACTAGAGCGCCTTCTCTTAGCTCTTTACACCTAAGGAAGGCAACTAGCTAGGGAGTCTGAGCCTTACTTTGCCAAAGTGTAATTTACACCCTCAAGAACTATTTACTTTAAACAGGCGTGGGATTCTCACAGTGTTCAGGCAGGGTACCTAAAGTTAAGTAAAGGCACTTTAAGGCATCTATAGACCGTCCTTTGACTGCTCAGAGTTTACTTACGTAAAACTTAGCTGAGTAAGCCAAACATACTCTTTATAGTCTTAAATTAAATTATACTGGCATTAAGCTAAGACAGTCCAATGCAAAACTCAAGTTCACACTTAATCACACTCAGCAAAGTCTTAGTACGCCTTACAGATCTTAGCCAAGGACACGCCAACTTGAGATAATTGTCTCCCATTCCAGTAGTATGTGTTTGGCGTCTTCAGTGGTTCCAAAACAGAATCTGCCAGGTTTGATTCACTGTGACTCATTCTGGTTTATACTGAGCGATACTGGATTGTAATGATCAGAGCGTATTATCTACTATCAGCCGGGCTAGGATGCGCAACGCGAGATATGTCGCGACGCGAGAGACAAAAGTTCTCAACATCGTTTAATTTCTCGTTTACCCTAACAAGCAAACTACGATTGACAGAATACTCTTCGAAGACTTCGCCTTGTCGCGTAGACAAACCGATGTTGCCATTTAACAAGAATGAATGGAGAATAAATGGTATTCTTACATTGCAACACCGATTTCGTTCATTCTCTTCTTTAAGTCTTTAACTATTATAATGAAATTTGTTACTAAATTTTACTTACTCTGACCGCAGAGTACTTTTACTTCAGGGCCGACAGCTGTCAATTCACAAATCAGGTGAATGTATTGCAGATCACGTCACGTTTTCTCACAAGTGAGACTACAAGACCTACGCTAGTTTTATTGAGTGAGCGAGATGAGAACGACTTAGGGGGTAAGTTGAAAGTAGATTGTGTACTTTTAAGAGCAGCAATCTTTAACAATTGATAGATTTAATATTTGATTAGAGAATGTGATTTATTAGAATGCAATTTAGACTTTCCATCTCACCAGTATCATACTTCTCCATTGGCGTACAATAAACTACTAGACTCGCAATCGACTATTAAATAGTCGTCAAAAATGTCCGAGACTCGTTGAATATACGTATAAATTATTTTATAAGAATAACATTAAAACATTCATTCAACTGAACACCTTATTTCGTGGCAGTAATGTTTAAAGTTTATTGTACACGGTCATTAGCGATTAGCTCTGACGCGAACACGACGCAAGAACATTTTGTTTTTATGATTAAAAACGTCAAGTCAGTTACACAATTTTGTTAATTTAAAGGGGCACTTACGTAAAATACGACTACATCCTTTTTAAGTTTAGATATGCTGTTATTTGGACAGTTTTTTATTGAACATTTTCTCATTGCGTGGCGTTGTATTCAAAGCGCGGTCGAAACACAACTGAACGAAAACTCTGCCTTAAAGCAGCGTAGGCACACTTTTGCATTGATGTAGACATTGTTTTGAGCGTGATGGTGTGTAGTTGTAATTTATTGTACGTCAATTTACTTCCTGATTGATTTCCACAGTAATATAGAGTCGTTGATCTGTGTTGGACCGCATACAAACTATATAATCCAAAAGAGCCACACTTCATAATCTCGGGTGAATTTACAATGCATTCCAGATATATCTCGAAATAAACACACCGACATAATGCGGGCTTATCGGCGATCATAATTATTATAATACTAGTTGTTTAAAATGTTTGGGCGGACGTCCAAAATAATATAGAACAGAAAGAATAGAAAATGGCGGAATAAGCCTTCAAATTACTAAAATAATATTTATGAAACACATTGTTTAGAATCAAAAGCAGACGGTGGTGCAAAATCAGATGTTGAACCGTTGACTCTTACCACGAAGTCCCCGGTTTGATTCTTGCCCGCCACGAATTTCATGCTTTTTGTTCACCCAAAAAGTGTTTAAAGCTCCTAAATAAGTTGTCACTTCTATAAAAATTTACTCTATATATAATTTAGACATGAATATTATTTTTTACGTCTTTTAGCGCATCTATCTCTAGAACTTCCGACAAAATACAATTCTTAACATCCTTGCTTTGGTTGCGTGGCATTTTTTTTAAAGTTGACATTGAGGTTCTCAAAGTACTTTCTACCACGTACACCTACTTAGAAAAGAATTTCTATTCATGGGGCTTACAGATCGATATGAAACGAGTAATGATCTTGCTGTTTATCTAATTTCACATGGCAGGGGCGACAGTTACCATCTCCAACTACTAACAATCATCATCATCTCCAAGCTCGTTTGCCCTAATGTTACATTATGAATATTCAAATTCAAATATTTTTATTCAAAATAGGATATAAAATCACTTATTGTCCATTAAAAGAACTACCACCCATACGAAATAGTATGCCTCAGACGTGAGAAGAACAGACGCAAATAAACTGAGCGAGCTTCTTTTTTCCTTAAATATATGGCTACAATATATTATCGGTCAATTAATATTTATAATGAAATAGCCTGAGTGTGGTCGCTCCATTCCCAGTCTGTGGTATCATTAAGAAAGTCATGTATGTTATAGTAACATTTACCACACAAACATTTATTCAATTCTTTTGAATTTCGTAATACATTTGTTCTGAACATTTTCTCGAATCAAGTGAAAGCATATACATCAGCATATATATCATGAATAATACAGTCGCGAAGGTGTGGAATGTACATAATGGTTATTGGCTCATAAACCAACGAAAAGTTATTGAAGCAACCATTTAATAAGTAACCTTAATGGCGCCCAAGGCGAATAAAAAGTAAAATATAAAATAGTATTTAAGTCGTTGTAATTAAGTTATCCGATTACAGGCAGCTATCAAAACATTATAAATTATTGTTTAAAATAATATTAATACACTTTATTTCACTAAAAAACAGAGGTTCACAACACTTAAATATATAGGTACTACATCTTAAAAATTAACATATCTTAAATAAAATGCAGTGTTGAATTGAAACTCTGATACCCATGATAAGATCTAACTTGTGTTATGGGTACCAGTGTTCGCATAAATCAATTTATAGTGGTTTAAGATAATAATAACTTTAAAAACAAAGGAGCACAATTACAATAATTCCTAATATATGTAGAATATTCCTATGTTGTAAACAGTATGTACTCATAAGTATTGTTTTAGTTTTATAAGTTACATATATTGAGGAGATCTTCAGTTTCTGTGTATATTTTTGATAGGAGCCATTTATTAACAACGGATTTACAGGAAAATCTTGGAAGAGGATATATGTGACATTGTTGATTTATTTTATTATAGAGATGACTTGCGATTACTTGGTGATATCGACTGGCTAGAGAAGTTCTAAAATTTGGAACTGGACAAACTCTTTGCGATTTTCTTCTTTAACTTTTATTTTTATCGTATGAGAGTATGGTGTGTTTTTTTATTATGGAATGAAGTATAAAGAGCTATCGAACGGTCAGAACTCCAGATTCTTTGTAAAGCAAGCGCGTAGAGTATCTAAAAAGTTTACACGTCATTACCTACTACATTGATAACAGTTCTTTGTGCCCGATCTAGTTCCAGAAATCTGGTCAATACCAAGTGTACCTATTAAAATATATAATAATTAAGTCTTAAATGCACAAATTCCAATTATAATGAACCAAAAGCCAGTGATTGTAAAACAGATAATAACTAGTGTTACTAGTTTTAATTGGTTCATTGTTCGCGACGTAAATTAGGACAGAGAAGCTTTATCTACACAGAGCCCTTTGCAGTATAGGTCAAGTAAGGAATGTACATTATTGATTTATTAGAGGAGCATTTTATTATTATGTAGCCTAGACACGTCCCATTTTAGTATAAGCTTAAGGCTCACATGATTAAAACAAGTTTGTCTTCTAAATGGTAAGACTATCAAAAAAGGCCGACGATACACAATATCTAGTTATTTCGCCCGTTTTCTAGTGCTGGCATTGGGTAATTTCATCGGCAACATGAAAAAAAACTTTGAACTTTAAAGAAACTTCTTTGAGTACTGAGTACTTTATTTTGAATGAAACTGAAATGTCACGCATCTAATACGTAACGCTCGGTGAGTATCAACTCATGTCGTATAAAGCAGCGCGGTCAGTCTAAGCAAATTTACCTGAGTCAACTATACACCATTACAATTATTATTAAATAAACTTTATAAGTGCATGTAGAGCTGTCAGTAAATATAAGGAAATACTGGCTGGTAGGTAACAAGTACGGAACAAGTTAATCAAGACTTACGGAATGCTTAAAGTTTAAATGCTCAAACGTATTCTACAGTTGCACGTTGGTGCGCAGATATTAAACGTGGATCAAAGTTATTGAGTACAGTAGTTGAATCGTACACTCTAAATAGATAAAAGTTTAAAAACTTAATTAAAGATTTATAATTTTAGGTTTTTAAAATTCTTGATGACAAGTTTGATAAATTTGTTGCAAAGAGTCTTCGAGCAATGACAGTAACCGAACAAATAGTTAAAAAAGATGAAAAAAATATTTTAGCTAATCGTCGGCTCTTAGTACGTTTTAAAGCCAAAGAAATAAAGATTTCGACTGGTAGTGTAAATAGCATTTTACACGAAAGCTAACACATGAAAAAACTTACCTCGCATAGAACAAAACTTAGTTTTATTGCAAATTATTAAAGATTTCGCTTTGAAAACAATTTCACTTTTGTCTTAAACAAACACCGTTTTTAATGTAAACAAAAAAAAACTACGGGCTTATGAAGCCAATTTTTTTTTTTTTTTATGGAATAGGAGGACATACGAGCGTACGGGTCACCTGTTGTTAAGTGATCACCGCCGCCCACAATCTCTTGCAACACCAGAGGAATCACAGCAGCGTTGCCGGCCTTTAAGGAAGGTGTACGCGCTTGTTTTGAAGGTACCCATGTCGTATCGTCCCGGAAACACCGCACAAGGAAGCTCATTCCACAGCTTTGTAGTACGTGGAAGAAAGCTCCTTGAAAACCGCACTGGCGAGGACCGCCTCACATCCAGATGGTGAGGATGATATCCTAAATTGTGGCAATTTTAATTTTCATAGTACTAAAGTTTACAGTAATAAAATCCCAAATTTAGTAAGAAAGCATATACTAACAAAATATAGATTTAACGGGAGCTGGAAAATCATTACAACATATTGTATATAAAAGCATGGAATATTTACAGATTCTATTGTTTTCATAACAAAAAATTCCATTTGAGTTGTCAACAATCGGTTAGTGATTATGACCAAGACTTTATTATCCCTTTATAGTACTTACATGTGTAAATTCCTTTTGAAATAGCTTTGCATAAAGGCCCCGGTTGCTACCGTGCCAAGCAATTATTTGTGTAGTCACCGATCGATAATTTTACTTCAACCACTGAACTATTCGCAAATTGAACGGGAATCATACTGACACTGAGCAGTGCTTGTGGTCTCAGATCAGTCTTGTCATATAGAATTTTAAAAACCCTAAAATTATAAATCTTAAGCAATTAAAATATTTATCTATTTAGATTATATATTATTATGGTACAACTACTCTACTTCAATAACGTTTCTGAGATATTTTATGATTTATTTAGTTTTTATTTCCCATAGCTCAATATTTTATAACATTCTGAAGCGACGAATATTGATTTGTAACAGTGAAAATGAGCGTCTTGCAACTTCTTTTCATTAAAACTCACATTTTCCGAAGATACTATAACTATATATAACTAACCGCTAATTGCAGAAAGCATCTTTCAAGTTAATGTTTCGTTAAATATAATACCGACACTTTCTTTTCATTTTGACCGTCTAACGGCCGTTCCCAATATTCAGTCTATCTCTTACTTGAGATAAAAATCGTAACTATCTTTAACTTTTCTGTCCCAATAAACTTATCGACGGTAGCTCACCTTATCCGTGCACGCTGTCTGTCAATGGGACGTCGTATAGCTCACCAGCGATATAAAGTTTGTATGGAAATTGCAATTCACGCGTCCCAATATAAGGCGATAAGAATGACTTATCGGATATATTGGGACAGCTTCAGATTATTGACAGCTAAAAACTGACAGTAGAAGGTAGTAATTTATCTCTATCTGTGGATAGTATATTAGGAACGGCCGTAAGATGACGATGAAACATTAACTTTAAAGATGCTTTCTGCAACTAGCGGTATACAACTATAATTAATGTTTCAAAATTTGTGTCATTGTTTGGCCTACTATTGAATAATCTTTTACTGTTTTGAAAAATCAAAATGTAGTTCGTGCGTTGCAACAAATTTGCATAAATATAGAAACTGCACTTCATTGCATCTATGTTTATCATTATTACTACGGCACTGGGTCATTATGGGTTATTCTGGGGTTACTATGTGACATGTGTTTAAGTTAAATATCAAAATAATAACGTGGAAATTTCGAATGTATTCGTAAACAATTTTTGGTAGGAATGATATTGGAAATTTTCCAGTTATTGTCAAATTTTGAAGTATTAACTAATATTGATGCATTTTTAATACATTTGTCGGTACCATCGACAAAATTGATTAATAAACTACTTTGCTGATAGTTCTTTTAAAATCATCACGACAGTAAGGGACATATATATAAATGACATATCATTAGGTTTATATTTGCACAAAAAGGATTTTATGACAATTGGTGGACTGTCACTGTCTAATAAAATAATAACAGTTCCTTATGAAATGTATGTTCAAGCAAATTTCGACCTATTTCTTTATCATGGTTGTAGGAAAAGTTGGGTCATGATTCAATTTGTTCGATTGTATATTTTATAGAAGACATCATAGCGAGGGTCATTAATTTAAGTGTTCTGTTTAAAAGTACATATTTAAAAATAATATTTAATAATTATTTAACTAACATTCCTTTAAGTTATACGCATTTTAAAAATATACCTTGGACTTTCCCGCAAGAGACTGCACCTGGCACGTACTACCTAAGCTTGGCTGGAAGTCAATGTTTAGGACTGAGCTGAAGACTGTTTGACCCAGATTATAAATAATGGTCATTTAATGAATATGTAGATCCTGATCAAAGCGACACACCGACATCGAGTCGCTTCAGAAATCTCTAGAAACAATGAACTCTCTACAAACAATGACAAAATTTTCAATGGAAACAGTGCGTTACTCTATAGATTAGAAGCTTAACGTCGTAGATTAAAGGGTGACATTAATGACAAAGGTAGTATTTTAAATAGAATTATTTTTCATATTTTTGATTTTAAAATTATCAGAGTGAATTATTATGTAGCGCGCGCACACCGTCACGCAAATTAGACGTACCCTGATGTTAGCTGGTCAAGTAGACCATTTGTATCATACTTCAGCTACCAACCTCTTGTAACTCATATGTCTACAGAACCATAACCAATGAACGAGTATTAAATTATGTTGACGCTACCTCGAATTATTTTTTCTATATGAAAATTATTGCTCAACGTGCCTGAGAATTTCACATAAAAATTACAATTAGTGGAAACAATAACGTTTTGTGTCAAAAATATTCCTAAGACAATAATAATAATAAAAAGTATTGAACTCGAATTGTGTGTCATACAACAATACGAAATAAAACTCACATGTATGAGCAGTCTTATAGCAAAGTTCTTTTAAATTGTGTTAGCACGCGATTTGTTCATTTAACCTTTAGTCATGAGCAGGGCAACAAAATTGTTATTTGAAGACAAAAACGTGCGGTTCTATTACTTAATATTACATATCTAGTAATAAAAAGTTTTAAGACTATATTTTTTTAATAATAACAAAATTCCTTACTTCATTCATTAAAATTAATAACATTATTTTTTCATGATAGTCAACTTAAAACGTTAAAAATTTAAAACGCCTCGTCGATTACGATATCGACCACTGAAGTAATAGAGTACATATACACTAATAATATAATACATATATATACTTTTTTATCTATATATATAGAGATAAAAAAGCATAGAATGGCGACCACATACCGGAAGACGCAGTGTTGGTAGGCCCCCCACAAGATGGACCGACGATCTGGTCAAGATCGCCGGAATACGTTGGATGAGGGCAGCGCAGGACCGATCGTCGTGGAAATCTTTGGGGGAGGCCTTTGTCCAGCAGTGGACGTCTTCCGGCTGATGATGATGTTGCCACTAATATAATTACTTAATATCAAGTAATTAACGCATTCCTGTTAGAATTCAACTTAAACAGATGGCGGCGGCCCTAATCGGTGACGGTACTCATAATAAACATCTATTTAATATAGGCACAACTGACAGCATGGTGGCAGATAAAACGGCCGCGGATATACTATTCTCATACAGGTCTGAGGGTATTTCGAAGGGGTGGTAGTTTTTGATGTTCTATAGGTAAGTGATTTAAAATCATATTTTTGAGATAATATTTGTTTTTGAATTTAGTATCTATTTGAAACAGCATTAAAATAACTTTTAATAAACTTGCTCCATTTCTTATACCTTACTAGATGTTACCCGCGACATAGTCCGCATTTACCAGTGTAAGTGTAATTTGGTTGGTATTTCAATTCTGCCAACATGCAAATATACAAAACAATAATAATATACCTCTCATAGTTAAGGCACAGTTCGTAAGAGACGTTTTGTTTGACCGTTTTTTCTCTGACTTACTTTGCAAATAAGACAACAGCGAAAGTCTTTTCATCTTTCGGTTGAATATGATAGCAATATAGCTTATGATACTCACAAACAATGTGGCATTCTATTTATGGTATTGGTAACAGAATATTTACGATCAGTTCTGTACATCCAGAGATTACTTCCAACAACTTTAAAAACGCATCTCATAATTTATTATTTACTAGTTGACCCGACAGACGTTGTTCTGTATATAATAAATAAAATAATGTTTTTTATTAATTTGTCAATAATATAATATCATAACATCAAGAATTATTTCGTAAAATATTGTTATGAAATTGTTTTACAGCAGAACTGTCAAACCGTGCGTCAATAAATTCTCTCATAGAAAATATGTCCATGCAAAACAAATATCGGACGACGGGGGACACATCAAAGGAATAACAAAATTGTTGTTTTTATTTAATTCCGAACACTTTCATATTTATTCACCTTTTAAACCTTCCCTGGGCTTAAACAAATAATTCAAGACCAAAATTAGCCAAATCGCCGTTCTCGAGTTTTAGCGAGACTAACGAACTGCAATTCATTTTTATATATATAGATATAGTATAGGTGTGTCTGTATTTTTTAATATCCTGTAATTTGGATACAAGGCCAAATTAATGTGAGTAAACTGAACATTTTGAAGCGAAGAATCCATTACATAAGGACGAAGCTGAAATAAAGCGTTTAAAAATGTATTGTTACAAGAAAAAATTCAAAGCTAGTTATTATATAGCGTACTGATATCAAACAAAAGGTTTATATAATGAAAAAAATATTCAACATTATATTTCAGTAAGACAAAGGCTTCCATACACTTCCGTAGCTGGCTACGCTCACTGGAAGGAGTATTGTATCAAATACCGCAATTGTTTCATTCTCGTGTAAGCCATAAGGGGTGGTATTCAGTCGTTTATCTACATTCTACACCCCTGCTTTAAATCCTCCATTAATGATTCAAAAATAGTTTACTTAATGCCAACATTAAAACACCCAATGTCCTAATAACATACAAACTTCTATCGCTGGTAAGCTATACGTCCTCCCATTGACAGACAGCGTGTAGCGGATAAGGTGAGTTATCGTCGATAAGTTTATTGGGACAGAAAAGTCAACGAGAGTTACGATTTTTATCTCAAGTAAGAGATAGACTGAATATTGGGAACGGCAGGAAATTATATAAGTATGAAGATCTCCCTTCGGCTATCACAATCAAATGTTTAGATAGTTTATATAATATTAATTTAATATCCATAATATTATTCATTTGAAAGTAAAATTTAACTCGTGAAAGTACCTAATTTCACCAGTAAGTACCAGGTGAAATATCTTTTACAATTGATTACGTTTTATTTGAGTTATATAAATACAAACAAAAAAGTCAAATTTTGACAATTTACGTCGGTTAAACGTGGGTTAAATATACAAATATAATTTATGTACCAAAATTTATGCATGATACGGAACTAGTACCCACGCATCTCAGGATGCGCCCCAGTACTCTTTACAAGTTTAGACAGAGCCTACCTTTGCTATGTTTGTTCAACTCTCGAGGTTTGGCTACACATATTTTTTATGAAAATAATGGACGAGACGAGCGTGACGTTCGAAGGCGATACCACCTGCCTGTTACAACGCAGTGCCGCTCAGGATTATTGAAATACTCAAAAATTCTGAGCGGCACTACATCTGCGCTCGTCACTTTGAGACATAAGTTGTCAAGTCTCATTTGCCAAGTAATTCCACAATCTACGGCGCCCTTCAGATGGAAACACATTAATGCTTACACATTACTGGTTCACGGCAGAAACAGGCACCGATGTGGTGCCCATAATCTAGCTGGCATCCGGTGCAAAGGATCCTCTCACTGGTAGACATCTACTTTGCTTTTAAAATAGGCGTAGTAGGAACAAGAACATATAATAGTTTAAGCGAGATATAAAACAGTTATTTTTGCACACAGTAAGTTCGCACAAACGCCGTAAAGTTACAGAGTTATTGGTTTATCGAAGGCAAGTTTATGAGAGTTGGATCAATATTCAATACCTTGCAGTAATACTGAAGGTCAGGCAAGCCTATGTGTTGATACTATGAGCTTACTTGATTTTTTTTACACTGACACTTACTTATTAATAAACGTAATGTGAAGTTTAAAATTACTTCTCCCTGTCATATATAATTCTGTAGTGACAACAAACAATAACTTTACTTCGCGTTTGGTTACTAAAGCCAAGTCACAAGCAACAAAAACCTTAAAACTTTTAATTTATGTAGCACATACAAATAAAACTATTTTATTAATATTGAAGGTATAGGTTTGCATAAGATGTATATTAAATTAAATTTTTATTAAAATTTAATATATAAAATTCTCATGTCGCGGTGTTTGCAGTTAAACTCCTTCGAAACGGCTTGACCGATTCTCATGAAAATTGCATATTGGGTAGGTCTGAGAATCGGACAACATCTATTTTTCATCCCCCTAAATGTTAAGGGTGGTCCACGCCATTTTTTTTTTTAATTTATTGACATTTTTTTTAATTTGTTTGATTATGAGTCAACATTAAAAAATACATACAACTTCAAATTTTCACCCATCTACGATCAACAGTTACTTTTGTATCGCGATTTTAATATCGGCAATACAACGTTTGCTGGGTCAGCTAGTATTTTATACATTTTTAGTATTTGAAGACGGTTTTTTTAATAAAAATATTTGAATATAAAACTTAAATTTGTCAGGAAGTACATTTATTGTGAAAATATAATAATAGTGGACTACCAGTGGCAATGTTTCAGTAATCTGTCAATATATTCGACATTTAACAATCACACTACAGAATATTCCACTTCTGTGTCGAACGCGCCGTGAGTCCACTTAATCAACTTTATAACGACAGTTTACTACCTAAAATTGCGTATAATGTTTACGGATTTTCAATTTCATTAATTGAGTTATTTGCGACTGGCATGTTATTGACGAATGTAATAAATTAAATGCTTGTTGGTTTTTCCGAGTGGCTTGTGTATTAATACTTATTATCGATCATCAGTATCAATCAACAATTATTAATACTTTCGTGTCTTTATATTTCACAGTTATATTGTATCTTATAAAAATTACCTTTTAATATCTACAGTCTAAGGCAAACTACACTTCTTACCTATTAGTATTTCTATATCTTTATGTATATAATTGTTCTGTACGTGTGTTGACAGTGAACTTCTTCTCACGGATAGACCGATTTGAATGAAATTTTCTCTGTGTGTTCAAGTGGATTCGAGGATTGTTTAGATTCACTATTGAACTACCTCCTAAATGGCTGGACCGGTATTGAGGTTTTTTTTAGAGTGTTCCAGTGAATTTGAGATTGGTTTAGATTCTCAATACAGTCTATAAGATTACATTTCGATTATTACTAGTGAATGTAGTAATTTTTTAGAACTAAAACATACTTCAAAGTTACTAATTAGTAATAGAATAGTTACTAAAACATCATAGATAATACAAAAAAGAATTTTTAAAGCGACTGCTACAGATAATTTTTACGGCTGACCGCATTTTGACGGCGTGTCGTATTTTATACAGATAAAGTTTTAAAATTAAAAAAAAAAATTTCATAGTCTGTTAAATTACCTTTCTTGTGGTATATCGTGTAGCTTGTTTTACTCTGTGTTTATTTAACGAAAAAAATATCTCTGCGCGCCCCCCGCGAGCAGGCATAATATGTCTGCTTGGCACCTGAGCGGCATTTAACCGTAGTTAATAAAAACTGAACCGTAATTGTATCTCCATCTTGCAACACCAGAAGTAAAAGATAAAAGTTGTCCGGGGCTCATTGCAATCTCGTGTTATATTGAATCATTTAACGTTATCCCTAATTTGTAAAAATAAATCAAACTGACACAGAAACCTTGTAGTATTTTAGAATCGTGTGCGCCATCCAATATGTGAATTTCTGATATTTCCGCAGTAACAACTGTATGATGTTAAGGTATTGTGTAGGTTGGTAGGCTTACCCTACTCTAGAGGGAAATTGTGTATTATTTTAAAAGGACAACATTTATATGGTTTCAGTTGTTAGTCGTGTCATTTTTGTGGTTTATTTTTATTAAATTAAATTTTAAGTGTGTGTTGTATCATTGCATATTATAAAACAAAGTCCTCCACCGGCGTCTGTCTGTCTGTTCGTAATGAACTCGCATTCGCGACCGTCTGATATACCGAGTGTCTACCGAACTCGAGCCAAGAAGGTATAACTTTTCGTTCTTTTTTTTTTGTTTTTTTATATTTTCTTTTTTGTTTGTATGAAGATAGAATACTGTATGATAACATCACCATACTATGAATGAACATACAATCAGATGGTGTGGATTATATACGCGTTTGCGGCGTGTCGTGCGAAAGTAAAATTCAAGGAATCAGCTTTCTGAACACTTCCATTGATAAATGCGGTAGAAGACACACAATGAAGCGAAGTCTCGATGATAAGACGCAATGCTCAATATTCACAGAGCACTACACTAATTAAACATTAGTTAGAGAGAGAGAGAACATTAAATGAACCTTCACAGTCTGATAATCGGGTTCTCCGTATATTAACAGTCGAGAACATCAGTCCTGCACAATCTGATAATCGGACTGCAAACGTAAGCTCTGTTCCCCATCAAAAATACTGCACAAAAATAAAACTCATATAATACAAATATAAACAGAAAACACAACAAATATACTAAAGTATATTTTTTATTATGCTCAAAGCACGCGTCAGAAATAACTAGTTTACGCTGACGCGGAGATTGTTGGAACCAATGTTGGTGCCAACGCGACACATCACATGATCAAATATTAGACAGGTCACGAGAAACTAACTCCCACTGATGAAACAACACCGCTATTCGGGAAAGGGGCGAAATTGATTTAAATTGATATTAAAAACATTGTTTTGTGTGATAGTTCTATATAGTTTTAAATCAAGTTTAATAATCACAATAAGATCACGTTTCATGATAATTTTTAGAGCAATTCGGTCTGCGTCGTTCAAGTCTAAGATATTAAAATATAAGTTATTCTCTCTTAATCCGGTTCGAGTATTTTTCGTAACGGTTTGCTACAAGGGTGTAGCTTTTATTCAGGCTTTTGTTATTTGTTTACTTACAGCTACAATAGACAAAAACAAACCTTAGCTGACCCCTTTTATAACAGGTTCGATTATATCGAAATGAGCTCAACTTACCTATACATAAAAGCCTGTTATTAGTGAAATAATAGGCCGGGTTGACACACAAAGACAGAATATCAGATTTACCTATATAGTAGTTAAGATATGTATTTAATTGAATAGAAAATCATTTGCATAATCAAAACCTTAAAACAATCCACGTGCACATTTCAAGTTATTAATTGATATAAAAGCAATATGACGATCTATGGCGGCGCCTATTTCTACCGTGAAGCAGTAATGTGTTAGCATTACTGTATTTCGGTCTGAAGGTAGCTAGTCAAATTACTGGGCAAAAGGGGCTTAACATCTTCTGTCTCAAGGTGACGAGCGCAGTTGTAGTGCTACTCAGAATTTTTGGGGCTTTTCAAGAATCCTGAGCGCACTGCATTGTAGTGGGCAGGGCGTGTCAATTACCATGCCCTTATTTTCATTAAAAAAAAATACTAACAAGTAAACCCCACGCTCTACCATTCATGACTAATACAACAACAGTCTTCCAAATGTCTATTATTATATTATGCCAGATTTTTTCCAATACGTCGCCAAAAACAAAATAAACTTGTAACAAAACTATTACAGTTGAAAGGAAAGCTTTCTAGTGAAATATAATATCAACTGCTTGTCTAATGTTCTTACTTCACTATGGAATGCGTGTTTAAGAAAATTTCCACAGGAATCTTATATGAGGATAGGAATAAATTCATTCTAAACATGTTTTCTCTTTACAAGTTATAAAGTTATTCTAGTTGTAAAAGATGGGGTTATATTGGTGTAATCTACCTTTGGTATTATTATAATATTAAGCTAACTTTAATATTCAAAGCATTGGAAGTTAATATAATTTGATGTCTACCCTCTATTTGTCTTTTACATCGCTAACGGTGGAAAATTCATTGAGATCTCATTACTTATCTTTGTCCTCAGTCTTATGTCCGGTACGTGAGCAAGTAAGTGATCTTAAAACAGTTTTAAGGCTAAGGATAACGCCAATGACCTTGACTGAAGGTCATTGGCGTTTGGGCGGAGCTAGTTCTATCTCGACACCAATCCCATAGACAGCCGTTTTTAATGAATAAATATATAATAATATGTTTTATTAATTTTTTAAACGTTCACATTTTTTAGAAATAAAATTGCTATTTTCTCTTGTTAGAGCGATAAAAATATCACCAGTTGTATAAAAGCAGTGGCAAATTTAATGTTGAAGACAGCTTCATTTCAATAATTTTGATTACATGGTATTTTATGTTTTACAAAATTTTTAAACGTTCAAATCGGAGATTACATATCAGTCCCTAATAATATATATTTTTGAAGTTATACTTCTGTAGGCGCGTTATGAAAAAATGATGAGAGTGAATTTTTAAGAAGCGAGCGCAACACTGTAACCCAAAAGTAACAGGGTGAAGTATGTTTTTATGATATATGTTTTTATAATATTAGTAGGTAAAGTTTCTGACGTTTGCGACATTCATTAATATTTTTTTTTATCTTCGTCCATTATTAGGATAGGCAAAGGGTTCAAGCCCGTAAAAGCCCCTTGGTGTCAAAGCCATAGTTGCAAGATTATCACAAACGTAGAATAGCACGAGGAATAAATAATTTTAAGGATTTTTGCTTTGTTAGGCCAAAACAGTATAAATTATTGCGTGCACATGTAAGTACACACACTTGTTTTAATGTCCCACCTAACTCATTGCAGAGCATTAGGTCCTCAAAGATGAGCATTTTACGATTGATTATTGTAAAACTGAATGAAGTCAGATCTGACGTTCTGTAGCGCGCGATACACGCGTCATGTTCGCTTCACGCACGCACCGAATGCGGGCTCAATAAAATGAATGTTCAACGTGAACCCGCTCTCGGATCTGTGTCAGTTATTCGCATTCTCTATTTTTGTGAACTATTCGTGTTCAATATTTATTTGTGCGTGCTATCTTTATCTCAGTGGAATTGTTTGTAGATATAAATGTAAACTGAAACGATAAATTCTAAATTGGCCGCCGTTTTTTTACGACTTTATCAGACTGCGATAGCGTTTAAGCCTTACTTATGTGATTATTGGCCGCATGTACGCATCGAGGCGTTATTTATATGTCACTCGGTTCAGAGAGCGTGCTGGAGGGTAGGGCGATTGTGTTGGATTTAATGATGTCACAAAGGTCGGTAGGTAGAAAACCTTAGATTTATATATCTAGATAGACTGTGACAGCTGTGCAAACGTAGAGAAAATTGAGGTTGACAGTTAACCTCTATTCTGAGCAACTAACACAAAGTGACATACAAATAGCGTGTCTAAGACGTAGCTTGTCACGCACACTAATGTAATAAAACTGGCCTGTTTTCATCGTTTGTCTAGCAGCAAGAGTCTCTATCTATACATGAAAACAAATAATCCAAAACCTTCTTAAGGTGTTCCCGAGGATAATTTACTACATTTGGTATTTTTACTATTTTTTATTATATCGAGCTGGTGACCGGTCACCAGCTCGATATAAGCTCGCTCTTCGCTCCACCTAAACACACACACACATATATATATATATATATATTCTAAATAAAAATTAAGAAATTTTTAGTAAATCAACCATTAAAAGAATTCTTTTATGGTTTTTTCTGTTCTTGTAATGTAATAATATCACTGCTGAACTGTCAAATTGTGCTTCGTAAATTTATCTTATAAGAGAGAAAAATACTTAATATTTTTTAATTTCAAATTTTATTTCTGTATGACCTTAAGGTCACGAATAGAAATAAAAACTATCCTTTCTCTCAGCCTCGATCAAACTTCAGACAGTGCAAAATTTTATTAAAATTGGCTTAGTAGTTTATCGCGGACAAACAACGTGACATACATACAGAGTATTTTACAATGGCGGTAATATACATAACAAATTAATTTATAAGGTGTTGCATCCAATATATGAATCGTGTTTAAATAACTTAACTTACAAAGAATAAACTGAATATAAACTATCGTATATTGGATGCATCAACCTCTAGAGTTTGTATTCATTGTTTGTGTAAGGATGCTTCGTGAACATTATGGTCGTGATTACTGTCATAATTAGTAATCGCATCCAGCAAACACGATGATTTATTAATTATAACAGATAAACCTGGCGTTGAATCAGAAATAAATATAAGTAAAATAAAATACTCGACATAATTTATTTAAAAAGCTTTACTCACGGCTTATATGTGTAGGCACCGACTGGTTTTGGACCATTCCGTGAGTAAAGTCGTATAATAATTTATGTTAACAATGTGTCACGAAAGTTTTAATAATTTAATCCCAGACATACTTTAGAGATTCCCTGCGAGATCAGAAAGGAGGAGATCCGTAGGAGAACCATAGTCACCGACATAGCCCAAATGATTGCGAAACCAAAGTGGCAGTGGGCAGGGCACATAGTTCGACGGACAGATGGCCGGGCAGTAAAGTCCTCGAATGGCAACTACGTACCGGAAGACGCAGTGATGGTAGGCCCCCCCAGTAGATGGACTCACGATCTGGTCAAGATCACCGGAATACGTTGGATGAGGGCAGCGCAGGAACGATCGTCGTGGGGATCTTTGGGGGAGGCCTTTGTCCAGCAGTATACGTCATCCGGCTGATGAAATAAATTAAAAAATGTTATTTCACTGTATTATTTCTCATCAAAGAGCCGTATAATATTATATTTCAATCAAATCTAAAGTACAGGAAATGAGGGACATAAAATTATAAGAAACGTGAATTAAAAAAAGGCATTAATTAAGACGTGGTTCTGTTTATAGTTTGGGAATATTTAGAGAGGCGTAAAACAATGCAAGTGCCTATTAATTAGAGTTGATTCAAAACAAAATAGTACGTAAATAGATACAATAGTTACCATGACCTCATAAGATTCCCTAGTTCTACGATCTCGCTCGCATTTCACTAAATACCACGAGATACCAAAGCAAGAAACATTCAAAGTATTCACCACACACTGTTCGACGGTATTGAATAACGATATTAATAGAATTCTCGACTATTATTATAATACTTTCTTCCCTTGAGCTATCTGAAATTGTTTTTTTATAACTTGAAATTTTGGAATATTCATCGCGTTTTTAAGTTTCTTTAGCCACATTGGACACTTTTTAAAAACTCTTATGAGTCTCATGACTGGCGCACGGCATAGTTAAATTATTAAAATATAAATATAAATATAAATAGACACTTTTTGGAAGGCTCGGAATCTCGTGAGTTCGCGTCACCGAAATGCTTGTATCTGTAGATATACAGCTGACGTATTGTGCAACATTAGCGCTGTGTATATCTTGAATGGATTTACTGAAAAGGTCACTGAGCATTATTGAATTAGTGTTTTTTTTTATTTATTAATATATTATTGTAAATAAATTTAAAAAAAATTAATTGAATAAATTAATTGAATAATTTGTTTTTATAGTAAAATCTAAATTACTTTAATACTCTTAATTACTTTACTAACCTATTTATATAGATTTAATGGAACTTATTATTGTAGAATATGTGTATAAAAGAGGTTGATGTTATGCGTAGCAATTTAATTCAAAATATGAAGCAATAAAATTATTCAATTCTGATGAATACGCGGAAGTGCCGTCAAAGTCATTGTGGCCTCGTTGGTTCACTGATTGAGAGAAACGATATGGTCTACAGTTATACATCACGAATCATTTTAATGCGATAACATATCACTTGGTCTATTACCCTCCAATAACTCTAATGTGGGTCAGACCGCCTCTATTTTATCATACTCCTCTATATTATGGTAATTAATATGCAAATGGTTATTTTCCGCAACATACAATTTACTTAGATTTTTAGAATTGCACATGGTTAAAGCCTGCTTGAAAAATTGTTTTCTAAGGCGTGGTAGAATTTCCCAGAATACACAATTAACGTTATCAGACGACACAAAACCCTACAGGTAATATAATGAACTGGGAATTCGGAGGAACGTTAAGCTATAAATCTCTGATATGTTCACTAGGTACTGTTCGATTTCAGACATAGTTTGCGATTTACTCAAATGTTCGAAGTTAAATTGAACTTCGGTCGGCGACGAATTATTAGTAACTTGGGTGCCACTTAACGACTCAATTGAGTGGTAAAATATTTTTTTCAAGTGTAAACTTTTTCAAGCACCTTGGACACTTGTAATGGGGAAAAATTAAATGAACTCGGGAACTTTCATCGATGAAAAGTATTGTAATTATTAAATTAGTAGGATAGAAGATATTACGTTATGGTTGAGTGTGTTGTATCTTTATATATGATATATGATATGTAAGTTAATCAGTCTCAGAATTCAAACACCGCATTAAGTTAATACCAATTTAAAGTCCCTCATTAGTCGATATGTCCCGTCGCATAAACTTAGCTGACACGAAAGAATCATATTTAAATGTTATTATTAAGACAAATAATCCAATAATCCAAGTCAACAGAGTTTAACATTTTATACCCAACCCAAGAAAACTGCTCAATGCCGTTAAAGAAGTTTTCACTTCAAAAATATTTCTATTTCGTATTATTAACCTCTCCTTGTTTAAAGTTTAAGTCTTAACTCTTTATGTAGTAAGAAGTACACAAGAAAAGACATAAAATGTTGTCTTATTTACTAGACTTAGTGACGTAACAAGCAAATAAATTACTTTGACGGCATCATTCATAGACAACAGAAAATAAGATCAGATACGTCACAAAGCAACCTAAGGCGTATTGAAATACGATAAAATACCATTGACATTGTTCTATACGCGTCCTTAAACAAAGAATAAATCAAATCAAATCAAAATCACTTTTTATAATTACCGCCACTTCAGAAAAGGTTGAGTTTTAATGCGATAACGTGGTAAAAAACTCAAGGCCACTCTTTTAAATCGAAATTTACAGCTTCATTTACAAATCATTTAAATTACAATATATTATGTAAAGTGATTCAACAATTTCTCAATGCCTTACACGAGTAATTCAAATCGACGGATTATTGTAATTACATTTCATGTGAGATCTTTATGTGACGTTCTTCCGAAGCGGTAGTAGTGATATTGACATAAAATAGAATTCTAACAAGATCTTTGCAAATACGCCTGTTGTCCTATATACATTCTTGAGACCGGAACAGAACACATCAGTGCCCTAGTCGTACGCTATTCTACTGCGGAAATAGTTGCGGTGACTGTACTGATTATGCTGTCTGTACTGCTCGGACCAACATTGCTTGTATACAGACAGACAGTCTTATCTACTATAAAATGCTGAAATATAAAATATAATGTATTACATGACATTGACAATACATTATGCACACACACGTAATGTGTTCATCATATGTTATGTATAACGTCGCTTGCTTCTTATAGGCTTTATATGAAGTTTCAGCCTATTTTTGCAGAGTAAATTTTTTGAAGAACACTCGCGATATTTCGGTAGAATCAACATAATGTCATCTTAAATGACTATAAAGAGTGTTACAATATCTTTATATATATAATTCTTGTGTGCGTGTGTATGTCACTGAACTCCTCCTAGACGGCTGGACCGATTTGGATGAAATTTTTTGTGTGAGTTCAAGGGGATTCGAGGATGGTTTAGATTCACAATTGAACTACCTCCTAAACGGCTGGACTGATTTTGATGATATTTTTGTGTGTTCCAGTGAATTTGAGATTGGTTTAGATTCTCAATTCCGTCCATATAATATAATTCTCCTGCTCATGTGTATGTTAGTGAACTCCTAACGGCTGGACCGATTTTTCAAATTTAAGACGTGTGTACAGGACAACGTCTGTTGGGTCCACTAGTGTATATATAAAAATGAATTGCTGTTCGTTAGTCTCGCTAAAACTCGAGAACGGCAGGACCAATTTGGCTAATTTTGGTCTTGAAATATTTGTGGAAGTCCAGGGAAGGTTTAAAAGGTGAATAAATAGGAAAATGCTGCTAAATTAAATAAAAACAACAAAATTTGTTTTTCCTTTGATGTGTCCATACATAATTTCTTTGAGAGAATTTATTGACGCACGGTTTGACAGTTCTGTTGTGAAACAATTTCATTACGACAGCAGGGTGCATAACAAACAAATTCATATAAAAACATTATTTTATTTATTATATACAGAACAACGTCTGTCGGGTCAGCTAGTAATTAATGAATATACAATTCATGCTATAAGGGAATCATAATATAATAACATATATTTCTAGTAATAATACAATGTCTCATATTAATAGTAATAATCATTTATACGTTAAGGTTGGATAATAATAGTAAGGAATATTATACTTATGCAATATCCCATATACCAACACAGTGCGGTTTTCAATGAGCTTTCTTCCACGTACTACGAAGCTGTGAAACGAACTTCCATGTGCGGTGTTTCCGGGACGATACGACACGCGTACCTTCAAAAAAAGCGCGTACACCTTCCTTAAAGGCCGGCAACGCTCCTGTGATTCCTCTGGTGTTGCAAGAGAATGTGGGCGGCGGTGATCACTTAACACCAGGTGACCCGTACGCTCGTTTGTCTTTCTTTTTCCATAAAAAACAATATTTACATCACCTTAAGGAAAGTGATGCAGCAAAAAATACTCTAAGGTAGTTGAGTAAGCTAAATTACATACGACATACGGCGTAAATAAATAAATAATATCCGGACGACCGAGCCTTGCTCGGATTTTTAAGAATGTACAAAACTTGAACAAAAAAAGAGTTATTATAGTCTTGTATATAGTAACAAAATTTAACTTTGTATTCTAATGTTACTGTAGCAGTTTCTCATTAAAACACAGATAAAACTACATTGTTTTTAAATTGAAACCTAGCTAGATCGATTTATCGCCCCCGAAATCCCCTGTATACTATAATTTATGAAATCTCGTTGGAGCCGATTCCGAGATTCAGATTATATATATATATATATACAAGAATTGCTCGTTAAAGATATAAGATATGGTAACAAACGGGAAACAATTTTTAAGAATATATATAACCCAAGGACAAGCTAACGTTATTATCCGGAAGGAAAGATCCCGCCCCACGCATTAGCATAAATGACTATAATGAAAAATTCCAACTAAAAAAATATGTATTATATGTTTAATGTATACGAAGTAACCCTACTAAGGTTCTTCATAAATTTTTTTTTTGTTTAATTAAGATGACGTCATGCTCGGTGTTGCAATTTGGCTCATAAGCTCATAAGCTCATAAGCTCGGAGTAATCTCCGACACCCCGTGGTAGATGCGGTTGAAGATACAGAATGACGCCCATAACTCTAAACAACATTAAAGTGTTAAAATAATCGCAACTGACTTGATTTTTGATGAAAATTCTCGAGAAGGTTTAGGAAAGTATTTGATTTTTTGGAGTGTAGTGCGCTGCTGGATAGGAATCAGGTAAAACTGTCAATCGATCTTTCATATCTTTATTTGCATAAATACGAGGGGGCAAACAGGCAAGAATGTGGAAACGTGATGGAATGGTGGGGTAGCCATGGAAATGCACAAAAGCAGGACACAAGAGACGCTTTGCCGGCCTTTAAGGTGGGAGTATGTTCTTGAAGGTTCCTTAGTCGTATCGGTTCGGGAAAACAGCAGCCGGTAATTGATTTCACAAAGTAGTTGTAGCAGGCAAAAAATTTCTTAAAAAACGCGTGGATGTGGAATCCCAGACGTCAATGTGATGCGTATATGCTCTTTAACGAATGCACACAATAGCTTGAAATATTCGTGAGTGTATAGTAAAAGATTTATTTATTATATATCGATATTAAGACATGTTTTAAATTGTGAGAGTCCAGTGCTTGAAATAGGTAATGAATACCTGTGCTACAAGTCACCGGGCCACCAAAGCGCATGGTCATAATAATGAGAAGGATATACAAAAATAAACAAAACTTTATTAAATAAAAAAGTACTTAATTGGCGTGCATGAAAGTGTGTGGAAGGTGGTTATTTGTGGGTGTGTGTTTAGTGTTTATGTGTTTATCTTATAATATTAAGTAAGTTTTCAGTTACAGTGTAGTCCAAGTGAAATATTAAAAAGTAAACATTGTATTACGTATTATTCATTAGTATTGAGTAAACAACATGTTTTAATCTGAAAGTATTGAATAAACGTTGAATGGAAGCGCGCCATTCACTCGTTCGCATCTCTATTTATAACTAGTAATAAACACTTGTCTCCCGTAATCCGCATCGACTTATCCATTCAACTGATCAACAATCTATCGCGACACGTAATCTAACATATTTAAATATTCATTCATATTAACATAATTGTTATATTGACGCCTGTCTCTTAGATTAAGCTCTGACTTACACCCTTGGATGCATCCGCCCCTATAAAACATTTCATGCATTTTAATTAAAGTTATACATTTTGGACGCATTAGGGGAAAATTATCAAAGTTGATTTTAACGATGCGCGCGAACCGACACCCAAATACGACACCATGGCGTTAGTAGCCTAAACCATTCATATCATACTTCAGCTACCATAATACTGTTGTAACTCATATGTTTACTAAACCACAACCAATGGACAAGAATTAATTTCGGTGTATTCTATGCTCTGAGTTTCCCTGCGAGATCGAATCAGAAATGAGGAGATCCGTTGGAGAACCAAAGTCACCAACATAGCGTAAATAATTGCGAAGACGCGGTGTTGGTAAGCCCCCACAAGATGGACCGACGATCTGGTCAATTAATTTATTACATGTAATATATACGAAGGCTGCGGGTGATAAAACTGCACCTCAGTAATAATTAGGTAATTATAATTATATTGCTTTCGACCAAGTTTATTATTGAATATGGAATCCCACTAATTTCTTCCCTTTCTTGGCGTGCGTCCGTGCAGAATGGGATGTCGCTATGCCAACTTAATGGCTGACAGGCAGTATTGAGATAAAACCTTTAGTTGCAAATGCAACGGGCAACTACTACAGCCCAGACTTTTCTTGTAATTCCAGAAAATACAAAAAAAAATTAAAAAATGCACTCTTTTAAAAAATAAAACTATAATTAACAGTAATTGGTTCTTACGATTAGAATTAACTGTTTTGTATAACGATAAGTATGGGCCTTATAAGAAAGATCGTGGTCGCTTATAAGGCAATGAAGAGGGCAATGCAAGGATCGAATCAGAAGTGTAGAGATTCGTAGGAGAACATATATAACTCGAAGAACAGAACACATAGCCCGAAGGATAGACGGCCGTTTGGTAACAGTAAAGTCTCCGAATGGCGACCAAGTACTGGAAGTAACAGTTTTGGTAGGTTCCCCAAAAGTCACAAGTCACGGTTAAGGAATAGGATGAGGGCAGCGCAGCACCGATCTTAGTAGAGATCTTGACGTCTTTGAGCTGAAGTAAAAAGAGAAAAAGACATATAGTGAATGAAGTGAAACCTACTGTCACACACATCATATATATCATCGGGGCGAGGATAATACTATGAAATACATCTCTTAAATTCTTTATCCACATAAGTAATAGCTTTATAAAAACTTAATGCTAATGTAAATAAATTACACATAAAAATACCAACACATCATAATATAATAGACGATTAGCTAGAAGAGATCACCAAGACGTCAGCATAGATCGGTTACAGAAATGCCAAAAGCAAGAAATAGATCAAAATAATAATCTCAAATATAAATTCAATATAGGAAAGGGCTGACTAATAAATTGTTCAGCGCGCCAAAATGTTTTAATTCAATAAGAAGATTCATTTATTCATGTTTGTATGGACATATCCGCAGCGATTTGGTTGAAGTGTGCGTTCGTAATTTCGCTATACCTGAGTAAACGCAGTATCGATCGGCCGAGCTCGACTCGGCGCGGCGCCCAAAGTCCACGACGAGCAAGCACGTCTTGGAATCGAGCCAAAAATTCACCCCAATTGTTATCACAGAGATGTATTACCAATACTTTAATCCGATCTTCTTATTTATCGGGCGATTCATGCTTAATGCAATGCCGTGCATCCGCGCCGTCACAAGAACTCGCGTAACGCGGTGTTTGATTCAAAATATAAATGAATTAACACGTGTTGAGATGTAAACAATGAATTTAAAATACGGAGAGTTAGTTCTATACGTAGCCACTAAGATTTTAATTAAAGAAATACATTGCATTCTATCACTGTAGATTTTTAAACTATCTATCGCTGGGAATTGGAGGAGCACCAGTTGTTTGATTTTTAGGGTGTTGGCGACAGAGTACTTACTTACATCCGCAATAATTGATTACAATTACTTTTAGTATTAAGATTCATCGTATTTGCAAGTGTTGTATAAAAGGATATATAACTGCAAGTGAATTTATTTTATTAACTGCTATTTCATTCATAATACTATTAACACTTATTTATACTACACTAACTTCCGGCCCCGAATGCATAGAATCAATGGGACCTTGTTCACGAAATTGTAAATGAATAAAGTGATATGAATTTGGTTTGATTTGAAGCGCGTACCATTTGAATAAACTTAATTGATTGTATACGTGAAACAAACCTACCCTGGGGAGCTCGAAAAAATATCCATTGCTCAGACACGGTACTAAAGCTTATTATATTTTAAATGTCTGTTATAAGTATTAAATTTTTATTTGCTGGTGGTATATCTATTACTTATGTTTGTGTTCAAATTACATTACTCTATTGCACGTCTCATTGAGGTAGTACTCCACTCTCGACATGTCAAAAAAGCAGTTTTTTCAAAACTGTTTTCTTAAACGGAGAGGTGATAAAACCGCAAGAATCTGCTATATTTCTCAGCATGGGGGCTCCATATTGAAGGATTGGCTAAAAGACATTGGTTTGTTGGATACGCGGTTTAAAATATTAGACTTAACTGACGTAGATACGGCGCGACATGTTTACTTTTGTTTTTTTCATTTAATTTAACGAAAGCTAAATTTAAAGAGATAAACATTTTGACTGTTGCCTCTCAATATATTCATGATTACATTATGTATACATAAGTGAATTTGCTAGAAACTGTAAAATCCATAATGTTAATACCAGGAACACACATAAACTTATAATGCCTACTACTCGGCAAAGTCAAGTTACTAAGTCTTTTCTGGGGAGTTGTATATTATGTTTATACATAAAAACAAATGTATAACTAAATTCAATAGTATTAATAAACGTTTGTGTGGTAAAGGTTGCTATAACATAAATTACCACTTCAGGGTATAAGTCGCGGACGAATGCGTTTGGAGTTCAAATGACGCGAATTTTGATCACATTTTGTGTAAGGGGGAACGAACTAAGTGAATTTTTGTATGTAAGTATCCTTCTTATTTAAGCTAAGGAACTTCGTATTTGAAATTGTATAAGTCTATTAAATTATTAGGTATTATGCAAGAAAGACAGGCATGAGTTCAAGGTGAATGCCCTTTGTGACACAATAGTTATTTTACAAGTTGCTTGCACCTCGGTCGCACAGAAAATTGTTCTGGCCACTGTCAATATTACTTTAAACGCGCTCGTAAAGCCAATTACGCATGTTAAATGATCATAAAGTTCACAAATCTTTATTACTTCTACTCTTTAATACATGGCACGTTGCTATTTTACATAAAAGCTAACAGAACCAATCGTTATATAGTGTAAACAGCTTATTTGTAAGGTATTTCAAATATTTTTGAAATATTTTTTGTCACTCTCCAATTAATATTGTATCCCTTGCATCGTGGATGGCAGCGCTGGGTTTGGATCTGGGTGGCAACGTCTGCTGTGCAAATTAGACGACACTGGACAAAAATGTACACTTTTAATTCGTTTAATTGGTAATTGATCCGCCTTGCCCATTACAATGCAGTGCCGCTCAGGATTATTAAAAAACGCAAAATTCTGAGCGGCACTACAACTGCGCTCGTCACCTTGAGACATAAGTTCCTCATTTGCCCAGTAATTTCACCAGCTGCGGCGCCCTTAAAACCAAAACAAAGTAATGTTTATTTTTATATTTATTTTAATTATTTATTAACTTATGACTAGTTTGACCTTTCTCAAAACTTCCATCCATATTTACGCTATACAGCATGACTGATGAGACATTATCAATATTAGAGGTCGCGATATTTTATAATTGGCAATAAAAATCAATAAAAATCCACTACTTAATAAATTATTATAGTCACCGTGCGGATACACCGTTTACTCAGTGATCACGGGGCGCGGATGTTGGAAGGGGGAAGGGTGACACAGACCTTTCGGCGGCTGCGCTTAATTAGCGAAAGAGACGCGCAATATCCACACTTCGCATGCTAAAAGAGAAGTTTGTTCAAAAAATAAGAGTTTATTTTTGTTACATAATTAGAGCAAGAATAAAGTACCAAGTACGCTCATCAAATATTATGATATGATTAAAGTTTTTTAAGCATCTCTTCTGCTAAAATACAAGAAAAAGTGTGCGTGTACTTATATATGCACGCAAGAAGTTATACTCCTTTGACCTAACAAAGCAAATAAACCTTAAAATTATTTATTCCCCGTGCTATTCTACGTTTGTAGAAAGATCCATTTTGTAAGAATCTTGCAACGATGGCTTTGACAATTAATTATTAAACAACGAATACGGCTATACGGGCTTGAACCCTTTGCCTGTCCTAATAATGGACGAAGAAACCAAAAAAAAAATAACGAATGTCGCAAACGTCGGAATATTTTCGGAACCAACTTCACCCTGCTACTTTTGTGTTGCAGTGATGCGCGCGTTTCTTAAAATTTCACTCTTATCATTTTTTCATAACGCGTCTAAAAAAGTATAACTTCAATAATATAACGTATTCAATTAGGCATTTGAAAGAACATTTAAATATCGGTAAACAAGTCCTTGAATCGACGTGTTGAAATCATGAATAGTATAAAAAGTGTTGACAGACTACGTTACACAAAGTAAAACCTGGAAAAACTGTTTATTTAATATTCATATTCACACTAGCTTGCCCGGCAAACGTTGTTTTGCGATATAAATTATTTTTAGAGTTAGACCGTATCTTGGACATGCAACATTACTTTATTTTTCTAAAATAAAAGATTTTATCTAAAATGAACGTAGCTTAACTTAGTCCTTGAGATTAGCCGGAACAAACAGACTGACGGACAGACAAAAAATGTTATTTTGGTGTATGTACCGTATATATATTCATATACATGTAATAAAAACGGTTATTTCAATATTACAAACAGACACTCCAATTTTATTTATATGTATGTTTAGATTAAAATGATTCACAAGTAAATATTAGCACAGTTAACTAGTTTGTTATTAATTTTAATTGCATACTTGTTGTAACACATTGTTTGTTACACCTGGGTCATGCACCAGATATAATCTTATGGAGTTTGTTTGATTTTAGGTGAGACAGAATATATTGAAGTTTAATTACAAGTTGCATGACAATGTTTCGAGCGTAGAGAGGGGATCGAAAAGGGTTAGGTGTCGCCTAGGATAGCGAGATAAGACACGTTTCGTGATTCTACCTCAAACTACAGATAAATGATACATCCCCAATAGATTATCATGTCAAAATATTTATTATTTATAAATCAAGGATTAAAAGATCTTTTGCTATCTAAATATCAAACAAAACCTCCTTAAAGATACCTCCTTATATTCGCTTCAATAATAGGATGTAATCTAGAAAAGTGATAATAACAAAATATGGCTCTACACTTAGATAGTATATAGGTCGAGATAGTCTCTTGCTGTTAGACAACCGATAAAACCAGCCAGTTTTAATACTATAGTGTATACAAGCTACGTCTTACACTCGCGATTTATATCACACTTTGTGTTAGTGTGCGTGAATTGCTCACAATATAGGTTGACTCTAAACTCAAAACGTTTTCACATTCGTCATAGTCTATACTCTATCTAGACGTAAAAATGAACTATTGGTGTTGCAGCTACATATCTATTATGCACATCCAAACTTCAATACAACCCACTCCACGACAAAGTAATAAATGACATTTTAATGTTGAGTGACTCTGTGGATTATGGCACCTGGTGGAGTGTGAGCACTTAGTTTGAGTAATTTTCGCTGCATCACACAACTTTTGCTTCGACAACCTTTTAACTTGGAGAATCTACAACAGTCACTTTCTTATAAATTTTCGTTTTCATGTTGTCAAATACTGTGAAAAAGCATATCGAAATTTATAATTCGTACGGTTCGTGGTTTAACTAATATGAAGGCTGTCGTTGACTTGTACAATGCGACTAGTAAGAAGTCAATTAGAAGGCAATGCAAGTCATCTGGTCTCCTTATGAAACTACGAGTATATATTGTCTTATGTTGAAGAGGTTATATATTTTGTTGCTCTCTGAGTGAATTGAGATAATAGGTGTCAGTAGTAATTTTAAATTGTTGTAAATAATTTATTTTTTAAATATAGTTGTAGTAATATATAAAAAGTATTAGGTATAAGATAGATAAGAGTACACTGTGGCATTAGGACTCCCCTGTAAGCATAGTGTACATTGTGGTATAATAAATAAATAAAAATATTGGTATATTGGTGTATAATATACAAAAAAAATATATATATTCTTTGACAGTCTGTAGTAATCATATAGGCATTTCAAAATTTAAAGAAATCTAATGATTTGATACGAGTAAGCCACCTTATGACAGAGTGAAGGTGCCAGGGACGTAAAAATCTAAAGGCGTTCAAGTGAATGAATCAAGAATATAATAAGAATGTATCAAGAATATATTCATCTATGAAGACATATATTTTGAAAGGAAGGTTTAAAAACACAAAATAATACACACACACAACTTTTTTTACTATTTGAACCAATGGGCGTCTGCTCAGCTTTATGTTGTGAAACTAGCCACAACGCTGGTATTCTGCGAGAGTTTCAAAAGTAAAAGTTAGCACTGCTAAGTTATAGTATCCCATATGAAGCAGAGGTTGAAACTTATGTTGATATCTTGCCTGACTCAAAGAACGGAAAATGTTGCAAGCAGCAATACTTCATGAAAGCCTGTTTTTATGGAAAAGGAGGACATACGAGCGTATGGGTCTCCTGGTGTTAAGTGATCACCGGCGCCGACATTCTCTTGCAACACCAGAGGAATCACCAGAAGCGTTGCCGGCCTTTATGGAAGGTGTGCGCCCTTTTTGAAAATACCTATGCCCTTTTCCCAGCTCTAGTATATCTCTGTACTAAATTTCATCAAAATCGGTTTAGTGGTTTAGGCGTAAAAACGTAACAAACAAACTTATATTCACATTTATAATATTAATATGGTATACGTCAGCATACAAGAAATTGCTACAATATTACGGCTAAAGACAGCTTTGAAGCCAACGTAATAACGCTCATAAAATATGATTGATTACTCTTATTTTGTATTTTTAATCCAATTTACTACTAAAGCATGTGTTTCAGTTAAAATATATTTTATTTTCGAATTATGTTCATCTTGATAACCTGAAGACTATCGGTTATCTGATAATAATTAGTAAACCATCCCATATATATGGTAATTAGTTCATCATAGGAATAACATGCGTCTCATTTAGTGTGAGCATGAAAAAGCAAAAGGAGATATCAAATATTCAGACCAGGTCCTACAATACCTGTGTTTCGTGATGAAAAATCAGTCGCCAGCATCAGTAAAAAAAGTCTGATTGCAACTAAAATTTATAAAGATACAAATATCACCAGTATTATACAACTTTTTGTGTGTAGGTAGTTTATTTATCTTGTCAGAAACAGGTCGTAAGTCGTCGTCCACATATTTTATTCCTTCTCCCAAAAATTATGCCATAATTTTGATAGGCCAGATTATGCCAAATAATATCACCTAAGAAGGGGGACAATAATTTACCATATCATGATATTACTAAACGGTGAAGTATTTTTTAGAATAAAATAAAAATAGTTTGAAAAAACTAAAAACACAGTTTGGTTGAAAATGTAATGGTTGCAATTTAAAATTAACATCAATTCCTGCCTTATGATGATAGATGAACAAATTATATAAATTAACAAAAATTTTATTTTGCAAATTGAAAAATAAAATAACTTTAACAAATTAATGTATTGTCATCGGTCCTCGATAAATCTACGAAGTTTGAAGGAAATCTCGCCGTTCAAAGTGCGTCAAAAGGGCGCCCAAATGAATGAGTCGGTTACAAACAAACATTAATACAGGTGAAGTTAATAAAAAGCATGAAAAATACACTTATACTTAAACGACTTAGCAAAGTAAAAAACAAAGAAAATAATGCATAATATCTGAAGTTCCAATTTGCTAGTCTTCTCTCAAAGTCTCTAAGTCTAAGTCGCCTAAGTTTTCTTACTTAGTTCATTCAAACAAGAAATTTTATTACCAACAAACAATAAGTGTTAAGTCTTTTGTGTCCTGTTCCAGTTCAGTTTGTATAGGAAGCCTTTTCGTGTTTATGTGTAAATGTTTCATTTAAATGCTTCTGCGAAAAATATTCAGCGAGTTCTTTGTAAAACTTCATCCTTAAAGTTATAAAGCAGTGGTGTATGTAATAGTATCTACAATTATAAATATTTAAGTGTGGATGTTTGATGCTCAAAAATAAAAATAATATAATATATACTACGCGGCCACGTTCTGTTTGGACCTCGCTGGAATGTGAAGTCCCTCCCTTTTCTCTTTCACCCCCTCGCGCTCGTCATGTTACGTCAGTACGGCTTGCAGTTTCAATACTGTAACATCTGATATTTTCGTGCTATCGCTGCTTTGTTTTTGAAGATTTTATAGTACCGTTCTGAATTTCGTTGTCATTCGTTCTGTAGTTTCTGTTGTTCTGTGTCACTACAATAGTTCTGTCAGAAAAATATATACTTACTTACTTTTTGTACTAAACCCATATTATTTCATTAATAAATTTTTCAGAATTATAATAATGATCAGCATCACAACACCTATACATCAATTTATAATACAGATAAATTAAATCGTGATTTATTTATTAATAATAATATTGTAGTGATGTTTGTTTTGCACACCGTATCAAAGCGACGATGTGACGTCATCGACGTGAGGTCCAGAGCTAATGTAACCGTTTAGTACTATTCTAGGTTAGTTCTATTACCAAAATCGAAATGCGAAGTTTCGATTGACGGATCGTACATTATCCTATTGCGGAAGTGTTTCGGATCCGAAGACCGATACGAAGTTCGCGATTAGGCATTTTGTCTTTTCGTTTACCTTATTCCAAAATTTTCTTGACTTTTCCTTTTTATCCAAAAAGAGCTTGAGATTACTGTACAATTAATTTCAACTTCACTTTTTATGCTTATGTCTGTTCTAATCCGTCCGCACTATTCGGATCCCAAGTACTTTGGTAATAGGGTTTAATTTGAAGTTCGTTGTTCTTTCGTTTCGGACGAAACTTCGGCTTTCGATTTTTGTAATAGACCTCCAGATTCCATTCGTGTAAACGCACTGTAGATTTGGAATATATATTTGTTTGGCTCAACCCTTGCAACTGAATTTTGTATCTGTTATTGCCATTCGATTGCGCTGATATTGCATAGTGATTCAGTAACGATGATATTCCTAAAAGACACCCACGTGGCAAGCAACCTGGACCAATAGGAATTTCACTGTTTATCAACATATTAATATACTTAAAAAAATATTGCGCTGTCTTACACAAAAATAATGAAATTTTATTGAATCAGGCATTAATTAGCGTAAATCCATAATTATACAATAATTATTGTAATTTTTATTGAATGTAAGTTCCGGTAAGTTTTGTCTTCCACCAATTTGACATATGTTTTACCTCTATACGAGGCATCCTCAGGAGATGTTGACGTATTAATAAATCTCGACATGTTAATATTAGATAAAACGCAACATGGCATTGTTAATCCCTTGGTATGGGGAACTTACACGTTCAATTACTATTTACATTGTTTTGGTGTTTGTTAATTGGGTACTTCATTTGTATAATTGGGTCTACACGTTGTAGGCTGAATTAGATCAAAATCATAAATAAAGTGTATCATTTAAGCAAACACATATTCACACAGCAATTTCAAATATACTGATTTTCCAAGATGTTAATATTTATGTATTTTAAGCATGAATTTTATTACAAGCTTTTTAAAGGAAAGGATAAATACGTAAATACGTACGTTATATCCTGAAATTCGTAAGATTTTCTGAAAATACTCGATTACCATTTTTTTCCATTGCCTTTCCATTCCCTAGCCGCATGATCTAACTACACGCCAAATTTCCTTAACATCATACAAGCCATCATCATATAGTGGGTACAGATTTATAAAGGAGTACAGATTTGTATATATTTATTGAGCTATGTTAACATTAGATAATTTAAACGTCTATGTAGAGCCTCTTGCTGCTAGGCAACCGATGAAAACAGGCCAGGTTTATTACTATAATGTGCGTGACAAGTGTGTGTCACAGAAGAGTTTATGTCCTTTACCCGTTCTGTGCTTTGTGTGGCACTTTGTGTTAGTGTGCGTACATTGCTCAAAATAGAGGTGAATGGTTCGCACGAGCGATGCGAGTACAGGATGACCTACGTGCGCACGAGTATCGTATACTATTTTTCCTATTAAGTTGCGCAAAGTTCGACCACTATTATTTACAACCATTCCCGCACTCTCAGCTACATTCCCGCACGCTCAGCTACATTCCCGCACGCTCAGCTACATTCCCGCACGCTCTTGTTAACTTGTGGGAAAGTGGTTCTTTGCGAACGCAAATGCATGCGCAAAATCGAACTTTGCGCACGATAATAGGAAAAAGTAGTTGTCAACCTCAATTTTTTCGACGCTTTCACAGCTGTTACAGTATACCTAAACGTAAAAATAATCTTAGGTTAAAACATGCGCACCATCTGACATGTTTAAGTTTAGAAAGAAAAAAAATTGAAGCATTTTAATGATCATTGCAATTAGTAACAGTTAGGTAGGTATTGTTGAAAAAGAGTGTTGAACAATGTACAAGGTTAAGTGATACGTGGCAAGCCCTACATTCTGCGATGTCCCATTAAAACCTGCGCAATCCTCTAGGTCTTATGTATGTACCATGTAGCTTTAATAACATACCACACTATAGCTAAATTTACTTTGTTATTCTATGATGCGAGCTAAATTATTGTAAAATGCAGTCACTCAACCGTCGATGATTATGTTAAGGAGGTAAAACATAATGTTACGAAAGTTTTTGATAAAACACCGAGAGTAGCTAGGTATTTATACCTACCTCTCTATTTAAAATTTTTGATGATTTCATCTTTTTTTTTGTTTTATTTCAAATTTAAATGAATATCAACCTAAAAATGTGTTGTTTACGCTTCATTTTATTTTATTTCGAGTCTATTTTTTTATCCTTTACTTACTGTACTTTTCCTTTTATCTATTAGTGTCTTGCTTTTAAATTATGAACTCCATCTTTTGAAGGTAATCACATTCTGAAATATGCACACCTATAGGCAGATAACGCAATCGCCACAAAGGAAAATTAGTTTGTACCGATTGAGTCGGTTTAAAACGATAGCGCTGGAGGTACTATTCGCATTTACAATTGTTAGAAAGATCTGACACGAAAGTTTCACCAAACTGGTCGAGTCGTTCTTATATTAATAGAGAGCATATACATCGAGTTCAAATAGACTATAATTAAAAATTCTTATAGATAATAATTAAATAAATATAGGTTTATAAATATTTTTCATTCAACACCAGAATATCAGCAATAAATTGGACATGATTACATATTGCATCGTTTTCATACATTTTGTAGCGAATTCCATACCAATAATTTCCAATAATTAATAGTAGTTTTGGTTTACTAAACATTCTTTGCAATCCATCCGGGAATACGTTGTAAAAGCAAATATTATTATTTAACTAGATCGACTTAATATCATGTTGAATAAACAACTGTTCCAAAATAGATCTAAAATCTATATAAGATATACTGTACTACATCTATTAACTTACAAGAACATTACCATACATTTAGTAAATATGTATATGACAGTCTATTCTAATAACATTTCTAAGAGGAGCGAGTACAACTCTATCAAGTAGAATAAAAAGAAGGATGATATCTAGATATCAAGTTCTTGTTTCATCGTGATTCGATTCGTGACTCACCCGGCCGGCTCCCGTTTGGCACTGCTTTCTTAAATATATCGAAAGCTCACCTGTAACAAAGAAAAAAGATATTTATAATTTATTTCATATATATATTTGGCCTGTACTTCCACGGGGCATAAAATAAATAGGAGTCCCAGGCTCGAGGGGTAAGTCGTAAGTGTCGTAAGAGGAGACACAGAGTATTAACATAAGATATGTATATGGTAGGCTCCTTTACATAAGATGCCGCCTAGATTATGGGTACCACAACTACGCCTTTTTTCTGCTGTGTAACCATTATTGTGTTTCGGTCTGAAGGGCTGTAGCTAGTGAAATTACTGGGCAAATGATACTTTACATCTTATGTCTCAAGATGACGAGCGCAATTATTGTGTTGCCGCTCAGAATTTTTGGGTTTTTGAAGAATCCTGAGCAGCTCTGCATTGTTATGAGCAGATCGTATTAATTACCATCAACTGAACGTCATGCTCGTCTCCTCCCTTATTGTCATAAAAGAAATATGCATCGGTTTTGTATCAACCTTTTCAACATGGTCCCTTGATGAAAAGTGCTCAATTCAATCGATATAGGTATAAAAGGTATGAGTCAATCGCAGTCCCCCTAAAAACGTGCTATGGAAAGGTCACGAAACGTCGAGTGAAATAAAATATAAATAGGCATTTAATATAAGGGCATAATAGGCATTTATTTTCTCAAAATTAATTCCTTTAGAACTCTTTTTGATGTCATCTAATATACTACTACCGCTTGGGAAACAAATGGCGCTCTGAGAGAGAAGAAGCGGCGCAAGAAACTCTCCCAGCATTCTTTTTTTTGCGCTCTTTTAAATGAAATATACAATATTGTACCGTCATTGCTAAAGTAAAGTAAAGCAAAGTAATGAGACTAAGCAATGAAATGTTATTTATTTGTTTTGGAAGAATTTCTGTTAAATATTATTCTTTAGACTAAAAGTCACTATAGTGAAGCGACATGTTTAACTCGGCTTCTTCACTACTAGTTCTTTTTCGTTTAGAATTCCATGGTTTCACCTTGTGGTAAGTATTTGGAGCAGATCTTTTGCAACATACCAGATATATCGCCAATATCGAAAGCCTCTACAAGTACCAATAGACTCAAATACCTATATGCATTCAAAACATTCAATTCTTAATTCATTATTAGACGAGTCTCTATCATTGAAAACTTAGATCGATAAAAAAGCAACGCAAACGCGCCAATATCCTATTTGAGACGAACAGTTGCAATGAACAAAGCCTTTTACTAAGAATAAATTGAAGATTGGCTTAAAGTGTTGAGCGCTTAACAAAAACGTTTCACTTCTATACGGAATAGTAGCAATTATAAATTTAACGTTACAAAAAGGAGTATGCTGTAAGTAACTATACTAACTTTTTTTGCGGTCTACGGGTGCTTGCTACTGGGCAAATGATCATCTTATGTCTCAAGGTGACGAGCGTCATTGTAGTGCCGCTCAGAACTTTTGGGTTTTTCAAGAATCCTGCGGTCCTACCATGAACTTTTATTGCGATTCAACTGACAACCTAAAAATTTTAGGTTTTGAAACGCAATTTTATTTCGTTCATTCTTCATAAGCGATCCAAACGCCATTCAGTAAAAGGCACTTCATGGTACGAATTTTAGTGCTTCAGTTTAGGTACCTAAACTGAACTGCATCGGATTCGCATCGCTTATTAAAAGTTGACGGTAGGCCCTCTGAGTGGCTCTGCATTGTAATGAGCTGGGCGTATCAATTAACATCAGCTGATCGTCTTATTCATCCCGTCTCTTATTGTCATAAAAATAATGTCACTAAAATTTTATTCGCCTTTTGTCTCTGGTTTGTCTCATAGATTTCATGTCAATATGTCTTCCACTGTTATATCACCAGACTTTACTTTAGTAAGGCTCCTCACTTCGTCCCCGGCAGGCTTACTTCCGCTCTCTAGTCATCTATCGCTTCCGATCAATCTCAGCATACTGAATAACAAGAGACTTACAGGGGCCTAGACAGTTTGCTAACTTTACTACATTAATTAGAACTGAGAGCTGTTCGCAAGCAGATAGTTGCAAATTTTCCTTGAAATTTAAATTCATTTACCAATGAAAATTTCTTCAGTCTAAATGTAAGCCTTCAAGTAAAGCATATAAGCATATATGGCTTAAAAATGTGACGTTTATAAAATACTTATTTATAAATTTATCTATACTAATAATGAAATCATGGAAGTCTGTATAATAATAATAAAGAAATAATAATAAATACTTTATTTAATGAAATGGACGCATAAAAATATTTTTAACTTCCTGCTAAAAAAATTGAATATTTTCGACAATTCGGGAAGTTATTGGTTTTACCCTGTTCTTCGAAAATCGAGTTTGCATATTATGATCTCGACATTTTAAGGTCCTAAGAATCTTCCCTTCCCGATAGTGCGTGACTAATTGACATTTGTCAATGTGTTTAATAACCAAAGTATTAAGGCACTGTCTCCAAGAGCGAGAGAATCGCGACGAATCCGCGCTTCTATCGTCGGGTAATCTCCTCGAACGAGCGATTATTCCGCCAGCGTATCGTCACGACTCGTGACGGAACGACAGCGTATCCGCGATAATGCGTTGTTCTCGCTGCGAGAGCGCAATCAGTAGAGTCTAGCGACCATACCGCGGCGATACGACGACGTTACGCGCGCACATAGCATCGCCGTGATTCTCTCGCTCGTGTAGATGATGCCTAAGAAGCTAACTCGAAACATGTTTACGATTTGTCAATTAAAATACAGTAATAATATACTCGCTTTGCTTTTCTATCTTGCTGTATCTCTGTTAGCAATGTCATTCGCTCTCCCATGCTATGTTTTCATTTACGCAAGTATATTACCAGTGGGAGGCTCCTTTGCACAGGATGCCGGCTAGATTATGGCACAACAGCGCCTTTTTCTAGCGTGAAGCAGTAATGTGTAAATTTTACTGTGTTTCAGTCTGAAGGGCGCTGTAGCTCGTGAAATTACTGGGCAAATGAGACTTAACATCTTATGCCTCAAGGTGACGAGCGCAACTGTAGTGCCGCTCAGAATATTTGACCTTTTCAAGAATCCTGAGCGGCACTGCATTGTAATGGGCAGGGTGTATCAATTACCATCTGATCCATCAATTACTGAACGTCCTGCTCGTCTCGTCCCATATTTTCATAAAAATAAAAAAATCATTAAGTCTATGTTTCTTTTAAATTCCTGGCACCTCTACGCTCTGTCATAATATGGCTTTTATGGGTGGCAAGATTGCTTTTGAAATGCTCTTTCCAAGTAGGTACATGTCTATCAAGTGGTACAATTAAACTTTGAATGTGGATGATAGATTGGTAGCAGAGACGTAATCATGTCAAAACTCATATTCACATTCATGATAAGATAAAGTTCGATTTAAATCTATAGTTCCTTTGCACTGCTAGTGTTTGTACTAAACGCGTGCAATTTGCTGATGACGTTCCAATAGGGTTTGCAAGAATATGTCATGTTTTTAAAAAGTGGTTGCAAATAATTTAAAACCAATAGAGTTATATTAAACCAATGTATAACATAATGATTCGTCGGTATTCCAATAATAATAGAGTGAAAAATAGAGCCCTAAATCTGTTAAAATCATATTTAAGCGAAAGAGTTCAGATAGTCGATGTATATGGCGAACGGTCTTCGGGTAAACCTGTGGGAATAGGTGTTCCACAGGGTTCTATTCTCGGTCCTTTCTTGTTTCTTATATATTTATTAACGATCTACCGTTTGTGGTAGATGATAGCCATGAGATTGTATTGTTTGCTGATGATACTTCACTTATTTTTAAAGTGAAGCGACGTGCGGATATTGATGACGAGGTAAGCAATGCACTCTCAAAGATAGTGCGTTGGTTTGAGACGAATAATCTGCACTTAAACAGTAAAAAAACAAAGTGTTTACGGTTCATTACACCAAACACAGCGGAGGTACAAACCAACGTACTTATAAATGACCAGAGATTGGAACTTGTGGACACTACGGTCTTCTTGAGTATCACGTTAGATAAAAAGCTTCAGTGGGGTCCACATATTACCCATCTAGCTGATAGACTTAGCTCTGCGGCATATGCAGTTAGAAAGATTAGAGAGTACACGAATGTTGCGACCGCTAGATAAGTGTTCTTTAGTTATTTTCACAGCATCATGACGTACGGTATATTACTATGGGATCATGCTGCTGACATTGATATAGTGTTTGCACTGCAAAAGAGAGCTGTTCGTGCTATATATCAGCTTGGTTATAGACAGTCTCTCAAAGAAAAATTTAAAGAAATAAATATTATGTCTGTTCATTGTCAGTACATTTATGAAAATTTAATATATGTTCACAAAAATCGTCACCTTTTTGCTCTTAATAGTGATTTTCATTATTATAACACTATAAATAAGGGATTGCTTGTAACTAATTCTAGTAGGCTTCATAAGATACATAATAGCTTTAAGGGTAAATGTATACACTTCTACAATAAAGTCCCAGCCACTGTTCAGGCATTATATATAAATAAATTTAAATGTTTTATAAAAACATGGCTCTGTCGTAAATCCTATTACTCCACTGCTGAATATCTAAATGGTCGGACCGTCTGGGACTAGATTGTGAATATTTTATAGCGATAGAAATGACTGTACAATATTGTATATTTATTTATTGAAAAGAGCTCAAAAAAAGAATGCTGGGAGAGTTTCTTGCGCCGCTTCTTCTCTCTCAGAGCGCCATTTGTTTCCGAAGCGGTAGTAGTATCTAGTAGTATAAGAAATGACATCAAAAATAATTCTAAAGGAATCAATTTTGAGAAAATAAATGCCTTTTATGCCTCTTTAATACACAAATACGAAAAAAATTTTCATAGGTAGAACCGTTTACTCTCACTATGGTGCCCCCAGTTCTATCCTTGCCCGTCACGTACCAATATCGTTTCGGTTTTTGAATTTCTGGATCTCGCTGGAACGTAATGCCCCCTCCTGTTTCCATTTCACCCCTCGCATGTCCTGTTGCGTCATTTTCGGTATGCAGTTTCATTACCATTAGGTACACGTTGTGATATTTTCGTGCTATCACTTCTTTGCTTTGAATATTGTCACTGTTACGTTTTGATTTTTGTTGTTAATAGTTCTGCAGTTTCTGTTGTTCTGTGCCGCTATAATAGTTCTGTCAAAAAATACTTAAAACTACTTTTTGTAGATTATACAATAATAATAATAATCAGCATCACAATACACCACCTTTACATCGATCAATAAATCATTATATAGAAAAATAAATCGTGATTTATTTATTAATAATAATATCTTAGTGATGCTTGTTTTGCACACCGTATCAAAGTGATGATGTGACGTCATCAATGTTAGGTCCAGAGACAATGTCACCGGGTAGTACATGTACATGTACATTTGTTCATGTATGTCTATCTATCTATATATATAAAAATGAATTGCTGTTCGTTAGTCTGGCTGGACCGATTTGGCTAATCTTGGTCTTGAATTATTTGTGGAAGTCCAGAGAAGGTTTAAAAGGTGAATAAATAGGAAAATCTATATATATCAAAATGAATTGCTGTTCGTTAGTCTCGCTAAAACTCGAGAACGGCTGGACTGATTTGGCTAATTCTGGTCTTGAATTATTTGTGGATATCCAGAGAAAGTTTAAAAGGTGAATAAATAGGAAAATGCTGCTAAATTAAATAAAAACAACAAATTTGTTATTCCTTTGATGTGTCCATACATAATTTCTATGAGAGAATTTATTGACGCACGGTTTGACAGTTCTGCTGTGAAACAATTTCATTACGATAGCAGGGTGCATATTTTACGAAGTTATTTTTGATGTTATGATATACATATTATTGACAAATTCATATAAAAGCATTATTTTATTCATTATACACAGAACAACGTCTGTCGGGTCAGCTAGTTTGTCAATAAAAATACTTTGACAGAAAATACTATATTACAAGCGTTCAAATATAAACTCATGTTGAATCAGACACAAACTGAGCTTGAGTTTCGACGACGACACAAACCTGTCCATCATCGAGAGCCTCTAAATATATGCTGTGATAGAAATAGCACAAGTTACTCTTCCACCTAGCAACCGTGCCAAACAATCAGTATTCTCATTCGTATTCACTCACTGCACTTCAACTACACATATGAATAAAATTGAGATTTCAAAATATGTAATCCATCGGGCATCTTTGCCAAATTAAAAAAAAAACGTGTGTTTGTTGGCTGCGATTACTAGTTATGACAGTAATCACGACCATCATGTTCACGAAGCATCCTTACACAAACAATGAATTCAAGCTCTAAAGATTCACGCACCCAATATGCGTTAATTTATATTTATACAGTTTATTCTTTATTACTTTTTATTAAACATTTTACTTTTTATTGGATGCAGCACCTTTCACACTAATTTGTTTTGTATATTACAGCCATTGTAAAATACTATATTGATTGAAAAGAGTGTCCGTTGAGTTTCTTGTATGTTCTCACAAACTCTACTTTTTCCGAACATATGATAGATTCAGTGATTTAAAAGATATTTTTAGTGACGAATCAAAAGCGCTTAATTTAATCCTAATTGAATAAAGTTTATTTCACTCTGACTCTAACTTTGAAAATCGAAGCCAGTTACGAATTTTCTGCGATGCTTTGTATTTCTATTCATATCCTCATGCAGCGTTTATCCTGTCATTCTTGTCTCAATTCTATCTTTGTTCACCATCTAATCACGTGGCACACTTTCCAAAACGAATCAAAATTAATATTCGAGGAGTTGCATGTGGTTGTTACAATGTATAAGTAAAAATTTAAGCCAATAGTTATAGTAATAGTGTCTCTATAAGATACTAGGTGAACCGACAGACGCTGTTCTGTAAATAAAAAAATATATAAATATTCGGTAATAAGTTAGTCTAAAGCCATCGGAAATGTGTAATAAAAGTTAATGAGTCAAAAATTAAACAAAAACATATTTCTGAATGATTTTATAATTAATACCTTATTTGTGTTTTACGTTACCGCTCTATAATTGCCAATTTTGAAATGAATTTAAAATGGATATAGTATGATTTTGATATGAGATAGAATTATGCCATCACGAACTTTTCTTAGAACTTTAACAGAAACACTATTCCACCACAAATTATTTTGATATATTTCGAAGGGTTAATTTAGACAGCGTTTTTGTTGAGAGCTCGCAGACTGCTTATTTTGTCCAACACCTCCAACAAATACCGTTTAGGTATACAAAAACTTAACAAACTATACTAAAACCTTCCTCAAAACATAACTGAAACATAATGAAAATCGGTATAGTAGTGTTTGGATTTATCACGAACACACAGACAGACACGGCGAAGGACTTTGTTTTATAATTGTAGATAGTGATACAAAAATTAGAAATAGGTATGAATCTTTTAAAAAAGTATTCTAGGCATTTTCATATCAAAATACGAAGTTTGTTGTACCTAAAATTTTGTGTATATGTATTTTAAATTGCACTTAAACTAATATGTTACATTACATCATATTTAAGAAAATTATTTATACTTTCAGTGATAGATTTGGTGCGAAATATTTGTCATTCTAATGGTGGCCATCCCGGCTTGAACACAAGGAGCACCTACTTATCTTTGTATCTTCACATATAAAATAAATTCCATTTATGTTTATAATTAAACAGATATCTTAGTTCATCCGAATAGTTACCCGCTAGCTATCTTTATATACACATGCATTTAGGTGGATTTTTAATTTACCTTCCATTTACTAACAAAGTTATTTAGTTAAATATTAAATTATTTCAACGTCACTATGTACTCACCTACACTTTCGGTATATTTTAACATAAAAAAAACTAATCACTCTTTATTATCAGTAATGTATTAATTATTTTGTGGAAATATACACTGACCTTCGAGCTATGATAGTGACGAGTAAGAAGTACCTACGTCGTATGTTGTTTTACAACCATAACAAATTGCATCAGATATGTTTGTTCCAAAAGCATTGTCTTATTGGATAAATGGACGGGAATAATGTCGGAATGCCTGACGTACTATGAACGAGATGAATGTCTGAATTAATAATGAATTGTCTGTAATTAATTGAATTGGTGCTCACCGTTTCAATTAAAGTAAGTAAATAAATAAATAATAATTAATCTAACGTAAACTAAAATTTATCTAAATTACAAGCAATTATTTCACAAGGTTACCTACGTCAAGTTAACCGCTTGACCTGGCCTCGACTTGAGCCAAGGAAAACATTTTATAAAACGATATTTACCTATTGATTATATTCGTATAACATCACAGTTTAAAAATCATGCTTTTAGCAAAACGTTTTGTTATTAATATGCAGAGGCAGCCCTGTTTCACTCCATTCAAAAAGATTATCTAAACCGTGTCCACAATCTGTACTATATCAATGGAGTGTCAACCCTGGCGAATGATTTGACCTTGGCTAGAAACTATTTTTCTTCTTGCTTGCGTGTTTCATGCACGTCAGAAATGATACGTCACACGTGCTCAAAAAAGAATCACTAATGCTCTACACTGATGCAAGTATTCCATCGAAGTTTGTGGTAAATTAACATAGAATATTGACAGTCTTTAGTATCTATGAGATGTGTGCATAAGTTTGTGAACTAATTTCAACTCGAAACTAATATAAGCATTACTTACACGTACGTTCTAAACGATGTATATTAGCTAGTCGGTGTTGATCATAGCAATCTAAATAAGAAGTTATAGTAAGTAGTTTCAATGCTACTTACAACTGCTTGCAACGATTCGAATACTTAGGTACTTGTGCAGTAACACTCTGCAAAATGATGAGAATACGGATAAATTAAGTGAAAAATTATCACCAAATATTTTCAGCACTCAGGTCTTACATTTTTGCTTTCTATTAAGTCAATTTAACAAACCCTTATTTAAATTTATAAGGTATTACATGCGTACGAAGGTAGCCGACTGCTTAGCACCTTTATTTAATAAATCATTGTATTTGTTGGATGCGATTACTAATTATGAAAGTAATCACAACCAACATGTTCACGAAGCATCTTTACACAAACAATGAGTTTAAGCTCTAAAGGTTGATGCATCCAATATTATTTACACAGTTAATTCTTTATTACTTTCATATTTGATGATTCATATATTGGATGCAGAACCTAACAAACTAATTTGTATTGTATATTACAGCTATTGTAAAATACTCTATCGGTTGAAAAGAGTGGCAGTTGAGTTTCTTGTATATTCTTATCCCGAGCTCTTTTCACGAACATATTATGGTATATTCAGTAACTTAAAAGAAATATAAAAGAGCGCTTAATTTAAGCCTAATTGAATAAAGTTTATTTGACTTTGACTGAAGTATATAAGTATTTTGTTAACATTACTTTTGTTTGAATTGGGGTAGATATCTGGCAGCGTCCGTTCTTGATGTATGTGTCACACAGACGAACAACATTAAAAATATGTTAGTTGGCAACGAGCGGTGGGCACGTTGAGACGAGGTCGAAAACAATATTATATTATTAACGTGTTCACGTCGTTCCACTATTATTATTTGTTGGTCTATTCTAAAGGTAATCTCTACTTTAGATGTTGAACAGTGTCGTTCATCGTGAGTGAAATAAGGTCACACCGCCCTACGGAGCCAGATGGGACAAAGATTAAATTATTATTTAATTAAAATTTGACAGGTTTTTTTTTTTGTTCGGTGGATTTCAATATAAGATGTGTAATAAAATCATAATCTAGATAATTTGGAGTATAAATTGTATTTCATGCGTTGATTCTACTATTTTAGTCACGCATATGTCAATCCTATAATATAAGTATGTACTTATATTATAGGATTGACATATAATCGTATAATATATTTGTACGAATGTTCGTACAAATACCCGATATATAGGTATATAATAATACGTCATCTCATAGAAAACTTTAAAATGTTCAATTTAGTTAGGATTTTGAGTGACTAAAGAAAATTGTCTAAAAAATTACGAGACTACAGAATATATGTCGATATTTTCTTTATGGATTCATGTTTCCATGCAGAGCTGTTTTTCAACCACCCTCGTTAAGGTGTTGAGTGGGAGTGAATGTATTACCACTATCCGATTACTTACTTAAGGTATCATATTATATATTTAATGTAATCAAAATAAATTGGCAGTTGTAGAGACTGCCGATAGAAGTGAAAACATAGAACTTTTAGTATTAAAATTTGATATATCCTAATGTTTAATAACAATTAAATTATATTAATCAAACAAAAACACAAATTACACAATGCACAGTAAACATATTAACCATTTCATTAATACATTCAATTTCACTTATAAGATATACACAGCACTAATGTTATAGACTGCTATAAGCATTTCGGTTCCGCAAACTCACGAGATTTCACCTATCCAAATTGCCTAACTCTATATATATGTATATATATATATATATACATACTAGCTGACCCGACAGACGTGTTTCTGTATATAATAAACAAAATAATGTTTTTATATGAATTTGTCAATAATATATCAGAACATCAAAAATTATTATCTTACATATAAAATTCTCGTGTCACAATGTTCGTTCCCGTACTCCTCCGAAACGGCTTGACTGATTCTCATGAAATTTTGTGAGCATATTGAGTAGGTCTGAGAATCGGCCAACATCTATTTTCATACCCCTAAATGGTAAGGGACACGAAATTTTTTTTTTTGATTTTTTTTGACATTTTTTTTTAAATTTGTGTAAGCATTTAAAAATACATACAACTTTTGACCCATCTACGATCAACAGTTACTTTTGTATCGCGATTTTAATATCGGCAATACAACGTTTGCTGGGTCAGCTAGTTATTATTAAAATATGCACCCTGCTGTCGTAATGAAATTGTTTCACAGCAGAACTGTCAAACCGTGCGTCAATAAATTCTCTCATAGGAATCACATCAAAGGAAAAACAAATATGTTGTTTTTATTTAATTTAGCCGCATTTTCCTATTTATTCACCTTTTAACCTTCTCTGGACTTCCACAAATAATTCAAGACCAGAATTAGCCAAATCGGTCCAACCGTTCTCGAGTTTTAGCGAGACTAACGAACAGCAATTAATTTTTATATATATAGATATTTCAATTATTTATTTATCGCGTGCCGCAGTCATGAGTATGTCGGTGACGCGAACCTATAAGATTTTCCCCTACCAGAAAGTGCCCAACACGGCTATAGAAGTTCTTACCTGCAAACAAACATTTTCAGTGTATTAGGTCGTGTTTGTGAGTTAACACATCGCAAAATTACCGGATCACGCCTCGTTGCTCTCGGCACTGTGGTGGCGTGTTGTCATTGAATTACTGACACATTTTGCCTTATTAGAGGACAACTATTTAGTTACGCTTACGTTTACACAAACACTATGCCACTTACGATGTAATAAGCTATATTGACAATATATGCCGTAATAATATACGTAAACAAACGATTATTGTGGTCGTGCACGTGCTAGTTTTTAAATGATGAACGTTCACATAGAGAAGAAGTGCTTTCACCTATTTTGTATATTTTTATAATTTTAAGATAATTGTTTAAACAGATAGCTCAATCATGTAGTCATTATTTTTAATTTATGCATTACTGTAATCAACTACCTGTTATCTAAGCAAATCGGCCCTTGTTCACTAGTTGGTCCCAAAAACAAATTTACACTGTTAGTCACAACGCACGAACCGAGCGCAGCGTGCCGCGGCAGCGAGTGCCAGAACCGAATCAGCCCTTGTTCACAACTATTTCAACAATAATTTTAGATGGAAAAATTTTATACACGCTGCAATGTTCAATATTATTGTTTTACAAATTACGCATGAAAAAATATTTACCAATCAGAACGCTGGACGTCTCACACTGCTTACTTCATTTGTAATTAGATTTATTATAATATCACTATAGTGTACCCGTGACATACGTCACTAACACCAGGCCGTTAAATTGTAAGAAATGAAATCAATTTACAATCTATCGTTTAATTATTATAATATTTAGTGAAATTGTAATATCACGGCTTTGTTAACTACCTACGACATATATAACGTCATTAATCTTTGGTCTGTTTGTCAGAATATACGATAATATATCTAGTTAAAATGATATCGGTGCAGGTGAAGTTGCGGGTCAAAACTCGTTTATAATATTATTGTTTGTATTATCTGGCTTATACCAGCCAGTACAAGAAAGTATTTAGATAACTGGTCACGTCTAAATTGGCTCTGTGGCATCAACAGCAATATAACTGCGTCAGTTCGGGTATTCGTTTCACGGTTCACTCAAACCCATCAAATTATTCATTCAAGAATGTGCAAGGGTCACTTTATTGAATATTGATAAGCATTTTGTTTTTATTCGACAAAAATATCTCCCGTGTACATTTGCTACGTGAATTGCATCGAAATTGTACTATTTTTAGATATGACACTGTCGTATATGTAAAAGATTCTTTGGCATGATTTGTTGCAGCCTATCACTTGTTGCTGGGCGATTAAATTACATCATTCTTAAACTAAAATGGTAATGAAATGAAGTACGAGGACGTATTATAAGTGTGCGAATCCGTGCGAGCTAAGCATTGGCGGTCGCTAATTGAGTTAGTGCGGTCTGCCCGGCTTTCCGTCGCTTGGCAAACACCCCGCGATGCACTCTAGCCCCATGTAGGTCACGAGAAGCATAATAGTCGTGTCATTGCCATTCATCAACAACTAAACGTATCACTGAACACAGTTTTTCGTGCTGTATTAAATTCTTTTTTTATATAAGCCGTGAATAGACTGAAAGTAAACAAAACATTCCTATGTATACGCTAGATTTAACTCAATCCAAACTGACCCTAGAGGAATTAAACACTACCTTATATACCCTGTAATGGCCGCCGCCCCAGTATCCGGTGTTACGTCATCTTACGTTATCTGTCAATGTTGGCAACATTGACAGATAATCGACTAACTAACCTAACTACGACTAACTAATTAAATTGAGCCGTCAGATTCAATATGCATAGAACAAAATATTATTTGGAGTATTTTCAATAATATTTTTTATGAAAATAAGGTACGAGACGAGGAGGACGTTCAACTGAAGGTAATTGTACATTACAATGCGGTGCCGCTCAGGATTCGTGAAAACAAATTCTCAAAAATTCTCAGTGGCACTACAAATACGATCGTCACCTTGAGACAAAAGACTTTGTCTCATTTGCCCAGTAATTCCACTAGTTACGGCGCCCTTGAGACCGAAACACAATAATGCTTATACATTACTGCTTCACGACAGCAATAGGCGCCGTTGTGGTAGCCATAATCTAGCCGGCATCCTGTGCAAGGGAGCCTCCCACTGGTACTATTTGATACCCAATAATTTGATTATTAGCTATATTCAAGCTAAAACTTCTTTTTTTGCAGTCTAAGCCGTATCTTTTCGTGGTGTAAATATTTATAATCCTAGGCTCCAAATAAATAAAGAAATAACTCTTTACTTGCTTTAGATCTTATATAGTAAGTGGATCACATTATTTTTGCAAATTGCTTTATTTTCTTAAGACCTTCTATTCGTTCAAGACTACTAGACGTTTTTTATATTGGTCATAAACAAGTAGGTAAATAACCCACGTCGCTATTGTTTTCTGGCAAAAAAAAGAAAAAATACTTAAATTGAGATGAGGTGAAATAATGACACTTAAAAAACTACAAAATTTCTGCGAACACAAATTATAAGGCTTAATTTTAAAAACTTTTCTCGATTGTTGCACAAGAAGTAGCGTAATTGTGTTGTACATAAGAGAAACAACATTAATGTCCAGAGAGATGAAAAAAAATAAGAGAAATTACTCAAGAAAATAAAAAAAATCCTTCCGTCTAAAACACTTATTAAAAACAAATCATATTAATTAACCGATTATAAATATGAACGTATGAACGTATGAAGCGTAGAATCGCAACAGCAGGAGAACATGTTTTGGTAAAATATTAAAAAGTTTACACTTTTTCTATGAAAGCAAGTAGGTACTAATTTAAGATTTTTGCATTCTTTCCTGCATTGTTGAATATGATTACGGCTTGGATTTACACCGATTCAATTGGTATTCTCACGTGTTATTATAGGATTAATATACCTACTTTATCAACGATGTAACAGTCCAACTTGTAGAATTATCATTATTACCTTTTAGATACGGTATGCCACAAATGGGGTGTGTTTGTTGACAAATTAAAAAGTTTTTATATTAACAGATTTAATACAGAATAAACATTTTGAACGTAATAAAATAACTATATAACAATGCCCATAGAAATTGTAACAATTATAAAACTTCTACTTTTATTTTCTTTTAAATTCAAATTTGGAATGCGTTTATTGTGTTGGATATTTAGAACATATCCAGTGGAATTTAAAACGAACGGTGCTAAAGAAAACAAAATTGCAGTGATTACCATGCACAAAGTGGGAAGCTGTCAGTCATTTTCACACACTTAACACAACAAATATTCAACACTTTATCACATGACCTCGCTGGAACGTGAAGCCCCTTTCACCCCCTCGCGCTCGTCCTGTTGCGTCAGTACGGTTTGCAGTTTCATTAGCGTTAGGTACATGTAGTGATATTTTCGTGCTATCGCTGCTTTATATCTGAAGTTTTCTTTGTTACGTTTAAACATAATTTGTAAATTGTTCTGTTGTTTCGTATCGCTATTTGATCCGTCAACCGAAACTTCGTATTTCGATTTACGTAATAGGTTGTTCTGTCACTGTAATAGTTCTGTCAGAAAAATAAATTCTTTTTTTACAGATCCTTTTCGACCATGTTCTGTTAAAACCAGTAAGAGCTAAAGAAACTGTTTTTATTTTATGTTTTATTGAAATTGTATAGAAAATAAACAAACTAAAAAAATAAAAACTTATGTCCAAATTAGTTCGCAGGGTGTTCAATAAACAGTAAGACAGTGTATGTTGCGGTAACTTTTATGACATCAAATTTTATTTTACGATATATATGGTCACCTCTGAGCTAATACACTTGCGGCCTAACAAATAAACTTGGTATAAAGTTATAGCTGATGAAAAACAAAGAAAATGCAAATTTTTTTCACTATCGTTGACAACACTGTCAATACAATAATAATTCTGAAGTTTTCGAAATGACAAGCTGCTTTGCAAATAAACGCGGGAAACGTTATACGTCCGAACAAACCTATTCGTAAGCAAAATGTCTATATGTAAAACATTTTACATATTCTTGGTTTATACTTAGTTATAACTTTATGCCAATTTTATTTGTAAGGCCGTTCGCATATAGTTTATCTAAACCTAAAATTCCTTTAAAATGCCTTCATCATTCTTGAATCTCTATCCTTTTAAATAAGACGTCAAATTTGGAAACAGATATCAACGTGGACTAGCTCAGCTGAATATGGATAATTAAGTATTTCAAAGCCATCGTCTCGAATTGCAGCCAAACGCACGCAATAAATAAATAATTAAAAAAATAAATATACAGTTAGACAACTTTTCGATAGGTGAAATCTCTTGAGTTCGCGTCACCAAAATGTTTATAGCAGGGTATCTGTAGCTATACAGCTGACGTATTGTATCACATTATTTCATCATTATTATGTTTATAAGTGAAATTGAACGTATTTAGTGAATAGTTCAATGTGTGTATACTGTGCATTGTTGAAATAGTGTTTTTGTTAGATTAATATATTATTAAAAATAAGTTTAAAAATAAATTAAAATTAATAATTTGATTGCCTGTAAATATTATGAAATTTCAAATTTTAATACTAAAAGATGTAAGTTTTCCAAAAAAAAATTTTTTCTTACCGTTTTCTGTTTTTATTCATATACTTAAAATCAGAAATGTTATTTATCATAAACCCACCACAATATGTTTAAGAACCGCACATTATTTTCTACGGTATTTACTATAAAAATGTAATTATTACTATTTTACTAGTTAAATAATGATATCGATTTTGATGAAATTATATCATTCCAATTTCGAACATCCCTGAAAAATGAAGAAATTTGATATAAAAGTATGATAATTAATTAAAGATAAACCAGTCCACACATATTATATAACGCAAGTTCAATTATAACGCGGATAAATACCTCCAAGAATGAGAATGGATCAAAAACGTTCGTCACTCGGCTGGTATAAATGGTTTAATTAAAGAGATCTAATAATTACCTTCCAGCTTCATCAACAGATCAATTCCATGAAACATTTTTTAATTAGAATTCTTTAGATTTGTTTGTCTCATAACTAGTTTTGCGCAGCAGGTAAGTTTCGGTAGTTATTTGTTATCAGATTTAATTTTTTTGAATAATGGAATGAATGCACATTCCGGTTATGTTATCTCTGGACGTGACGTCGATGACGTCACATCGTTGCTTTGATACGGTGTGCAAAACAAGCATCACTAGGATATTATTATTAATAAATAAACTATGATTTATTTTTTATTATATAATTACTATTACCCTATTACTTAAATCGAAATACGAAGTTTCGGTTGACGGATCGAACATTTTTCTATTACGATAGTGTTTCGGATCCGAAGATTGATACGAAGTAAGCGATTAGACATTTTGTCTTTCGATTTCCATTTTGTTCTTATTCACAAATTCACTTGACATATACATTTTCGTTGTTTGACATTATTATGATCGTAACTACAAAAAATATTTACTTTATTCTTAAATGGCACGTTTTTTATTGTACGAATTCTTGTTCGAAGAAAATCTTGAAAGAGCAGAGAACAACATCGTCTTCGGCAATATTTATGTATTAATCAAATTCCGGATGAACAATTCGTTTTGAACTATCGCCGTAGTCGAAGTTTATTTGAAAAACTTTGCGAAGAGATCATCCCATAATGCCTCCTAATAAAAATGCTAGAGGGATTGATCCCACTATCAAGGTAACTTAGATTATTTTAGATTTCCAACTTTTTCATATTTCTTACAGGAGCTCGATAGTTAAGACCTAATTATGTTGCCTACGCTATGAATATAGCCACGGGCTATCTGTGGATTTTTCATCATGAAATCCATTAGAGTTTCGATTAGAATACCCGCGGCATTGACATTTTATTTAAACTGTGAAAATAAGATGAAAAATTATTTATCTGAAATGTATATGGTTGCCATTTGTTTTGTTATAAACATAAAACGTTAACTTTACATAAACTGTTTTTTTTTTTAACTAAATGACGAAAACAGCGAAACTATAATAAAATAACCACAGAATTAATAAAAATATAATGCAGCTTATGTATAATTATACGTCAAATTTAATATAAATAATATATTTTCTTTCAGGAAAGAGGAGGCTTCTAGCTTAAAAGTAAAATAAAACAATTCCATTATTTAAATACTATTATACATTACGATTTGTTTTTTAATTTCTTATTTGCTATCGGTTTTCGTACGATTTATCGGAATATAAGGATGTAAATTGAACTTATCTTTTTGCAGTTTATGTCTATCGTTCCGATATGAAATCCGACCGAAACAGATCCGAAGATTAGTAATAGTATTTAATTCGAAGTTCGTCGTTCGTTCGCTTCGGACCAAAACTTCGGCTTTCGATTTCCGTAATAGACCTTCAGACTACAGAACTATTAATAACAAAAGTCATACCGTTACAATGAAAACAAATCAGTCAATCAACGAAATCATGAAATGACGTAACGGTAATGAATTTGTAAACTGTACTGACACAACAGGACGAGCGCGAGGGGGTGAAAGGGCTTCACGTTCCAGCGAGGTCCAGAGATTATGACCTGTGTAGTACGCCTTAAATTGAATTCCCAAAACACTCCAGTAAAGATAACAGTTATTTTGTAGTCGGTTGAAATTCTTGAATTTTTCCCCATAATTCATTGTTTCTTTCAAAATCTAAGTACATGTCACCAATATATTGTTGCACAGTTTAAAAGGTTAACATTGCAAGCCACATGGGGCTAAGTAAGATTGTATTGATCGATGCGAATATAAAGTAGTTAGATCTGTGTCACACCTCGTACACGACCATACTCAATACATTGCATTTAACCTCGGAGTCTATGAAGCATTATCATTGTCTGTATGATAATAGCAACATAACATAACTTGTATCTGTCTGTAGTTTGAATTTGTAAGTCAAAGTAAATGAAAAAGGTAGGTTTCATGACTTATATACTTCAGTTCTAGGAGGCTCCTTTACACCGGATGCCGTATAGATCATGGATACCACATACGGCCTATTTATGCCGTGAAGCTGTAATGTGTGAAGGTCTGAAGAGCGCCGTAGATAGTGAAATTACTGGGCAAATGAGACTTGACAACTTATGTATCAAGGTGACGGGCGCGGCTGTAGTGCCGCTCAGAATTTTTGGGTTTTTTAATAATCCTGAGCGATACTGCATTGTAATGCATGGCGTATCAATTACCAACAGCTGAACGTCCTGCTGGTCTCGTCCCTTATTCTCATAAAAAAAGTTCTAAATGCTGTTATTTAATTTTTCTCCGACTGACTCGATGCGCTTCCATAACCAAAGAATGGTTTCACCAATATTCGTGAAAATAATTATATGGTAAGAAAACTTGATAAGCTATATAAATACATATATTATATTATATTCACCATATAAATATATTATAAGTAAATCTTACGTCTTGACGTGTACAAATATAAGCCGAGCTAAAATAGATAAAGTCAATTATTACAAGTAATTTAGTATTCAGTATTAATTGAGTCCACGATAATTCAAATGTATATAAAGAAAATATATACTAACTATATTGTATCTCTTAAATTAATTGGCAATATGGCAAGAATTGGAAAGTTTTAATAGGCAAAATTGTAATGTTTAAAACAAAAGCAGAAAATCAATACTGGCCACCTTAGGCTGGATAGGATCTAGCGGAAAATTAATTTGCAAGTAGGTCCGGTGATAATAGGCAGCAAGAGAGGAAATAGTGAGAGGTATCATAGACGACCTGTATAGCCGAGTGGTTAGCGATCCTACCTACTAAGCTAGAGGTCCCGGGTTCGAATCCCGGTAGGTGCAAGCATTTATATGATGAATATGGATGTTTGTTTCCGAGTCATGGATGTTTAAATGTATTTATGTATGTTTATATGAATTTATGTATGTTAAAGTAAGTTTATTGTATTAAATATATCATTGTCTTGTAACCCATAACACAGGCTATATATGCTTAACTTGGGGCAAGATAATTTGTGTAAAAAGTGTGTCTATATTATATATATTATCATGAAATGGCTATTCGTGTCATAAAAGAAACAGTCCTGATCATTATTTCTGAAAAGGGGATGAATCACGTTTCAAAAACATCAATAAACTACACGAAAAATCGAATACGAAAGCAACGAATAATTTATTTCTCGATATACTGGGAATTTTGCAAAATTGAAACGGTTGAGTTTTTTACAAAACATTTACTATAAAGTTTTTCAGAGCTGTAATAAAAGCTAGGCTTTTTTGAAAATGAATTAAAAAAGAAATAAATACTTTTTTGTAGTTGAAACGTGAACGTGACTGAAACCAATTTTAAATAAAATGAAAGATAAATGTCGAACACGTGCAAATTATTTTTCAGGCTCGAACTGCGATTCGAATTTGGAACATATACTACAAAAGATCATGTTAACGTTTTTTATTTCAGATGGCTAAAAAATCTAAAATTGGCCGTATGGTGTGTATTGTAAATCTGAGAGTTTCTGAGTCTTAATTGCAAACAAAATAAATTCATTATTGTGTCATTTTGTGTTTATAGAAACTTTTTTTTGTATAAGAAAGTAAGTAAAGGGTTCACTTGATCGAAAGGGGTGAAGCAACCGCTCCTGGACATCCGCAACACAAGGAGTCAAGCCTGCCAGCCTCTATGTTGGGAGTATCCTCTAAGCGGTAACTAATTGATTCCGCGAAATTGCAGTGCGTGGCAAGAAGTTTCACACAAAATGCGCGGTTGAAGCGTACCAGATGTCAACATGATATGATTTCTCATTTTGACATAAAGTTGTGTGGTAAATTCGGCTGCTGGCATTAACCTGAACAAACATCAGGTGAGCACTCCCCGAGGTAAAGGCAGTAGAAGAAGCAGAGACATCCCATACGGAAGGAAAACTTCTTCTCATAAAGAATTACCTACTCAGCATTCTTTATAAGCATTTTTATTTTTCATATTTGCAAACCTAAAAATTGAAATTGTTTTGAACCTACTTACGAATAAAATACACCGATTAATATTGAAAGAAAATATAAAAAAAAAGTATTGTGAAGCACGCATTTGGATATTGGCATTTCCAATGACAATGGTCTAGCTAGCTAGTAATATTGTGTAGGCATATAAGATGGAGTATGGAAATGGCCCCGGCAACGACTTGAAGGAATCTTTATAAGTGTAAGTCCAGTGGCTTCATCCAACAACCGCATAACTCTATATAATACATGGCTCAATGTTTTTAAAGCTCAGCTCATTGCAATCATGGATCAATGGACACATTTGTTTCAAACTTATTTCATTAAAATCGATACTTTCTAAAAGCTGGATATTTTTTAGACTCGTGATGTCAATTATGATACATGAAAATTTATCTGGAGATTTGATTGAGATGTTTATGCGGAGAGTTAGTTTATGCATGTCTTCCGATGTTAAATGATAAAGCCGATGTTCTTTCACTCTAAAGTTGGATTGTAGCGAACGTACTTTAGAAATAATTCAGCCCTAGACGGTTTTCGGCAAACACATTATTAACGCCATTGACACCCTCAAGAAGTACATCGTAATAAAACTTATTTTTACTAGGCCTTTGCACCAACAAATTACTGGAAGTTATACCTTGGTCAAAACAACACTGCAATGTAACACCACTTCTATAAAGACACACCTTAATGCATCATCAACACATTACACATCATTTACCTTCCTAAAAGGTTGGTAACTTATTTTTGAACACTCTGGTGTTGCAACGACAGTCAGTATGTTAATTTGTTTGTTTTTTTTTCTAAATTATTCTCATGGACCAATGTGCGGATGAATGAATAATCGTATTTATATCAGCTGTAATTGCCTCATAATAGTATGTGAACAGTAGTATTTTACACTTCTATTTGTTTTTTGGCAACTGTGAGGGGCCAAGCTGTGTCGCAGCGATTTTGTATCGCAATGGAATCCGTGCAAGCGGTGGTAGATAGATACTGCAAGTTCATTCACTGTGATTTATAGACACAACAATATTTGAAACGTTGCCAACTGCCAGAACCACTTCACCATTTTAACCACCTCCTCCCCATGACGGCGACTTCCCCCTCTCCTCTTATCGACGATAAAACCAAAGGTTCACAACGTCTGGTTACCTTGTACCATACTTCGTATATCTTTTTATATTATTGAATTGTCACGTTTCAATTAGTATTGCAGTAGCGTATTCCATTAGCGTTTTTAAAGCTTTTTTAAATCTAATGCTGATTTTATAACCATAAATATGCATTCATTTTACTGAAAATATTCACTAAACTAAACTCAGTACTTTTTAATAGGATAACGAAACACAAGGGTTTGGGTGATCTGAAAGTACTTGATCACCGTACGTTGGTAGTCTCTTATGTTGGTTCGCAATACTTTTCTGTTAAAATGAGCAAGGTAAAGGCATGTTATATTTTTCACTATCAAATTCAGGCTGTGTGAAATCGGAACTCGGCTCCTATTACTTCAAGGTTCACTTGGAAATATTCTGTCTAAAAGTATATATATTGGAAATTATGTAATTAAATTATACGCCAATTTTCACAATTAAAACTTCAAGTGAAGGAAATACTATACGAAAATTCACTTTAGTAGAGCAGTTGGGTTATTTATAATAAGCTTTTAGGAAATATTTACACAAACTGGCATTCTTTTAAATACAGAAAAATGTATAGATTCGAATAAGCAGCCTGAATTTTTGGGTTGGAGTTGGATGTCTTATGACTGAAGTATTGAGATGGAACATATTTAATCGTAAAATAATTTTTGAGTCTATTCAACATCTCAAAAGAATACGGATAATGCTTATATATGTAAGATTTATAATTATAATTTGTAAAAAAATCATAGACGACACAAAGGAATCGACACAAGAGGAATCAAATAATTGAGGTAACAAGCGAGGGGGTCGACCCTAGCGTGTAGAAATTAGTGGTACATCCTTACCGTAATGGAGATTAATACACATGTGCATCTTATATCAGCTCCACATAATAACTATACAAATTAAATTAGTAACAAAATTTTATGAACGATGTTTTACATTGTAAAAAATATTTATATTTGAAAGAGCGACATCTCAAGTCAATATCCCAATATGCAATTATTGCGGTTGAACAGGTCAACTGTAAAGTAGGTCCTGTAGATAGAACCACAACCTTGAAGAGAGAACAAGTTGAACAAGATATACCAAAATTTACCACCCCTGTAGTCGAACGGTTAGCTCAGATGGCGCTCTGATGGAACCCTAGAGGTCGCGGTTACGAGGCCCTTATCGTTAATAAATTTTGTTTACAAGTTCAATTTGTATAATTAATCCCAAAAGTGAGGGATATCACATTAAAAAATAATGAATAAATTTAATTTAAATTAATAATAACTTATTGAACAGAAAGATTTTTGTGTGTGTGTATGAGTACTATATAGAGAAGAGATTCGGTTGACTGTTTGTAAGGGACATAATTTTTAATTATTTGATAATTATTTTACAAATACTACACTTCATTTTATTCGAGTGAGCTATTTTTTATATTCAAAGAAATTATGATTCCTACGAACATTGTAATAACTTTTTTGTATAAGTTGAAGTGACGATGCTGGCATTTGGTGGTTCATCAGGGTGAGTGTAGTCGAGTGGTCTGGTCTACACGAAACTAGTCCGTACCAAGACCAATGCACCGTGAGCATTAAAACCGATTACCGCAACCGATTTAAATAAAATAAAGTTAAATATATCTCACGGAAGTTTTAATAATCTTATCTTATTTTTTTATTTAATGTTGCGCATTTCTGCAATAGGTGTACTCATATATGTCACAAGTATATTGTCAAAGCCGTGATATTATAATCAACCGGTAGATGTCAATCGATTTCATTTCTTACAATTTAATGGCCTGGTTTTAGTGATTTTGTAACACGGGTACACTAGTGCTATAGTGATAGTAAAATAAATCTAGGTATATCACAAATGTTTGGTCAATATTTTTCATACTAAAATTGCAAAACAATAATAATTAACATTGGAGCGTGTATGCAATATTCCATCTGAAATAAATGTTGAAATAATAGTGAACAAGAGCCAATTCAGCTCAAATATACGACATATAAATTAATATTGTAAATTAAGTTTACTTTTTGTTCGAAAAATTACATTAGCATATGTGTGACCTGCTCAACCGCAATAATTGGATTTTAGGATATTGACTTGAGATGTCACTCTTTCAAATCTAAACAATTTGTATATTCTGTTGAAGTATCGAATAAGTATAACAAGTTACGCAAAGAAGATGTAGTAAGTTAATACAACTAATAAATTCTATTCTACTTTAAACCATATTTGGATTCCTAAAGAAGTGCTTTAACAGTTTTTTGGCAAGATAATCGAAAGAAACTGGAATGGGATTGCTGCAGTAACCCGCATCCCGTTAGAGCATTAAGCAGTTTTATAAACGACTAAACTGATTTTTAAAACATTCGAAAAGCATACAAGCTATTTTCTACAAGTAGTATAGCCAAATTACTCAATAACTATAAAATAATTTAATCTTTACATTGGAAATCAGATTACGAATTAGTTGCATTATGCCCAGAGGTTTTTTTTTACATAAGAGAGGGGAAAATGGGTTGGGGAGTGTAGAGGCAACCGCCCATGGACATCCGCAGCACCATGGGTCAAGATATTATGCGTTGCCGGCCTTTAAGGTGGTTTACTCTCTTGAAGGTCCCTAAGTCGTATCGGTCCCGGGCAAAACCAAACAGCAGCCGGTTATTGATTCTACAAAGTGCCTGTGTGCCCACAGGTGCCATAAGTTATTATTTTTTTTTATAAAATGGGTGGATAAACGAGGGTCCGGGTCACCAGACCTATTATTAAGTCACTGCTAGTCCGTATTAAAAGTCAGAGAAAAGTCTAAGAATGCTCTACAGATATCAGCCTTAGAAAACTTCGTTAAAATTGCACTCAGAACAATTTGGCAACAGAACTAAAGATAATTTTCTCGTGTAACACTAAGTGAAAAAGGAATACTGAGAAAACTAGCTTCGGTCAGTGTTCGGCTGCGTAGAGTCACTCCAAGGAGTTTAGAATTACTTACTTATAACCACAAGACTTGAAGTTCACTGATACTATTCTGTATTACTAAGCTTAAGATTAAGCAATATGTGGCATTATAATTTAGATCGTGATCATATTTCTGAAAATAAACTTTAGCTGTGTGTGTGTAAAGTTCGTTCAAACTTGCTTTAAGTCAATTTCAATATAATTATTAGTACAATTTTTTTTAACTTGTACCCATACATACATAGATTTTATTTACTCGGGCATAGATTCTATAACGCGGGACTCGAACCCCCGCGTTCCGTGCGAGTGCTCTTCCAACTAAGCTAACCGTTCGCGTATCGTCATAAAATCTTGTATGCTTTGTTCAACTCTCAAGTTGAGGCATCATCTACAAGATCTACTTTACAGTTGATAATCTGCTCAACCCCAATATTTGCATATTAGGAAATTCACTCGAGATGTCGCTCTTGCAAATCTAAACAATTTATGTTATATATAGTTGCTGGTTCGAGTCCCGCATAGCTTATAAAATTTCATTTTCAAATTTTTATTTGTATATTGATCCTAGAAGTGAGGGTTATCACTTTAAAAACATAACAAGTTGTTAAGAATTTCTTATTATTCAACGTGATTGGGAAGAATAATAAGCCTCTGGAAAAAATCCACAGAAAGAACGATGCTACAGTTTAATTTTATTTTTACTCTGGCCAGCGGATATTCTGAATAAAAGTTTGTAACACAAGCGGAAACTCATGGCCATTTCAATGAATCAAATAAAAGGAATCAATTATTGTATTTTACGCGTTTTTAAGTCCTACAATGCTGTGTTAATATGTAATTATGTACTACTTGATACTGCATGCTATTTCGATTGATTTCGCGTTTAGTTCTACAAAATGTCGGAATAATATGAAACTCGTCTCCTAAGTTAAGTAAATTATATTAATATTGGTGTAGTAGTTAGTTCGTTAAATAACAATATCTTGATATTAACAGGCAGGAACTACTATTACTATGCATTTTAATGATAATACTGGCACTAGCTTCTATCTAGATGTGTGGCGGTCCTCTACAGTGCGGTTTTCAAGGAACTTTCTTCAACGTACTACAAATCTGTGGAATGAGCTTCCTTGTGCAGTGTCTACGGGATGGTACCCATAGTACCTTAAAAAAATCACATTCATCTTCCTTAAAGGCCGACAACGCTCCTGTAATTCCTCTGGTGTTTCAACAGAATGTGGGTGCCGGTGATCACTTAACACCAGGTGACCCGTATGCTCGTTTGTCGATAAAAAGAGCTTCAATGTACAGTACATTGTATATTTTATCTTACTTGAAGCCATATATATATATATATATATATTTTTATAATCGCTTATAAAATGCTCACAGAATACCTTTATTTATTTACGGTGTGTGTGGATGATGCAGCTACTGTACTCAATAACTTTTGTATTAATGTACATTTCCTTTTTTGGCTTACTCTTGTAAGGCATTGACTATTTCACGTTTGAGTGTGTTTGTTGCATCACTTTACATATTATATTGTAATTGAAATTATTTGTTAATCGAAAAAAATGTTTCTTGATACTTCTTCTCATTAGCTCAACCCTTTACGAAGTAGCGGTAGATTCAATAAGAAAAAATATTTTGACATTTTATTTGACATGTTATTTTTAAGACAGTAATATTTAATAAACGAGTTTTCGGGGTGAAAGAACAATTTTTATCATTGTGATTTAAATAATGCAAAAAGAGACTCCCACATAACTCAATGAATCCCCTTCCTCGCACTTTAATAAGCAGCCCTACTTCATCTCTTCACAAAAGCGTTGAAAATTAATTTAGGTTGTTAATATCTGACCGTAATACTCCGCCAGTGTAGTTCATTCAATGTTTTTACGGCTTCATGCCTGATGAAGTGCTACGGGTAACTCTACTAAATTTAAAACTTTTCGGTTCAAGAAAATTCTTTTGAAAGTGCGAAACAATATGTGAGAGTATTGATTATATTACAAAATTCCTTTATGATCTCATTGTTCATTTATTATAATTAGTTATAAATTAAGCATTGATTTTCTAATTAGCTACTATAGGTATTTTTTACGCTTTATATTAGCTTCATTTGTATGTTTGTATGTATGTTTGTAACTGACTCCTTTAGACGCGAATTTGACCCACTTTAAACGGCAAGATTTCATTCGAACTTTGTAGATTTATCGAGGTCCGATGACAATACACTAATTTGATTAGAATTCCATTATTCAATTTGCAAACTAAGATTTCAGTCAATTATTACAATGAAAATGTAAGGCTTTTTTTTAAACTATATAAATAGAAATATTAATGGAAATCATCCACTGATAAGTTAGCAGCTTAATAAGAATATTTCTTTAATTAGAATAATATTTCAATTTTATCATTATGATTATAATTATTTGAGAATCTATAATTAACCAACGAATTGTAATTTTTGCACTAAATATACCTTCTATTGAATGATTCCAAAATTTACCCCCAGCAAAACATTAATATAATTTTTATCTAAAGCCGATAAGGCAGGAATTGATGTTACAGTACTTAATAGTTTTAAAAATACGCTTTTATAGAAAATTTAACTAAAAAATTATTATTATTTATTACCAATTAACTTTGCACAGTTACTTGTCACGGTTAAAGCAATTTGATAAGCAAATTGTAATAATACTGTAATGTAAATGTAGGTTTGTTTGCTTCCCTTAACGTGTAAAGCACTGAAACGGTTTTGATCGAATTTAGTACAGAGATAGACGAGGTCGGGAAAGGACATAGGCTAACTTTTATCGCGAGTAAATGCTTGGCGAGTTTGAAATAAGGGTTGAAGTTTATCATTATCGAAGATAACACCATTAAACTTTGTATTTTGCACTTGATAAAAAATAAATACATATTTATTCTATCCTTTTGAAAAAGGGGGATAAAAGTTGTATAGCTTAAAAACATTTACTAAGCACGGCAGTTTCTATGTGTATTATTTGCAAAGTAAGTATATTATAAAAGAAACAATGCTGCTAAGTAACGCCGAAAGTAACTATTGCAAGCGGACGAAGTTGCAGGTAAAAGCTAGTATAAATATAAGTCAACATGTATATATTATTCATTTTCCTGGAAATGTAACATTATATTCTTTAATATCATTTTACAGAAGAGCTTTGTGAGACTATAACATCAGTAAGTCTTATGTTGGAAACATTCTCTCAAAATGCCTTTTATATGGTAATATAAGAAGACTTAAATTTCATCTACTTTTAAGCTTCCTTTACTGAAAAGTAAGCATCGAAAATCCTATTACTAAGACTACGCTCTCTCTTAGTCTGGCTATATCCCATAAACCCCAATAGTTAGTTGGCTGAAGTATTGACAAAATATTACCACAGAAGATAGATTGATACTTACCTTAAAGTATTACTATTGCGGTTCCAAGAACAAATGTATGTAAATAAAATGATAGAGGCTTTCATTTGTGTGCTCATCACGGAAAAACTACTGGATAAATTTCAATTAAGTCTTCTAAGTTGTATTCAGGTTTTAGTCAGGTCAGAGTAATTATCTTATGTTTGAGGCGTACCTACCAAAAGTTCTTTTGAACGGGTGGTAGTTTGGTCTTTCACTATATGATATTATATCGTATTTTAAATAAAAATATTTGAATTTGAATTCCTTAGATATTTGGCCCTTATCTGAAAAAATATATATGCTATTAAATTTACTAACAATACTAAATACAGTTACATGAAAGAACTATCACTACAGGAAAGGGTAAGTACCAAGAATTAGCATTTCCGTGTTGGATAGCTAGGCTGATCCGTTGACCGAAATAGCTGCCAGCGCTTGAGTTTCAAGAAGCCCTATTGAGGCGCATAGATAGTACTTTGTACATTCTTCGCGCCTCTGGGCACCACAGACCTAGTGTCGCGACACCTAACGGCACAAAGATGTTTGAAGACTTACATAGACCGACATATTAGGGGTTAAAGTGTTAAATTGACAATTTTTACTAAATAGTTCAAATTCGTTTTGTCTTTAATTTAACATATTTAATTAATCAAAATAAATACCATTATTATCTATACGTTGCTGTCATCTAAAAGGAAGGTTATTTATGCCTTTGCAATAGAACTGTGGTGATCTAGATTCGACAAACAGTGTGAAAGCATTTTGTACTGCCTTCTCAGAAGAAAACTTTTTATCACGTAGAAAATTGGTAGGCCGTTGGAGCAAGGTCTGGCGAATACAGAGGGTGACGAATGGTTTCTAATTACAGTTCCCGTAGAGTTAAAATGGTTTCTCGTGCTGTATGAGGTATCGCGTTATCATGGAGCAATAGTGGTGAAAATCGATTCATGAGTCGGGGCTGTTTCACTGCTAGTTTTACTATCATTGTTTGGAGTTCGGCAGTATGTTTTACTCAAAAATCTCAAACCATGAAGGTTCTATGTCAATTCGAAGTACCTATTACAATAAAACGGCAATTCCATTCTTTAACCCTATTATTTGTGACGCTTGTTGTCTTCTGTAAAACATTAATAATTACTATATAATATAAAGTCTTCCGCCGTGTCTGTGTCTGTTCGCGATAAACTCAAAAACTACTGCACCGATTTTCATGTTGATTCCACCAATGGATAGCGTTGTTCTCGAGGTAGGTTTTAATATATTATTTGTTGAGTTTTTGTTCAACATTGACCATATTTGTTGGAGGTGTCGGAAAAAAATAAGCAGTCTTTGAGATACAAAAAAATAATGTATGGTGGAATTGTGTATCTTATATATAGGTCTACAGAAAGGTCGCCATGGCGTGACATAGTGGTACCTCTTAAGGATAATATACTATATCCATTTTATAACATATAAAATTGGCAATTATAAAGAGGTAATATATAAATATAAGTGGTATTTTTAAAGTGATATCCCTGACTTCTAGGATTATTTAAATTAAAATTGGCTCAGTGGAAATGCGCTCGGACGGAACGCGAGAGCGGGTTCAAGTCCCGCATCGTTCATAAATTTTGTTTACAAATTTAAAATAAAGATATTAATCCTTATCATTTTATTACTATAAATTATAAAAATCATTCAGAAATAAGTTTCATTGTTTCATTATTAACTCATTTACTTTGATTATACATTTCCGATGACTACATTATTCCCTTGCATATTTTTTTTTATTGACAGAACAGCGTACGTCGCGTCAGCTAATATAATATATTTTATCAGCACAAAATGGAACAATACGCAATTGAAATCTATGAAACAAGACATTTCTTACGATACAAGGACAAATTGTGACGAAATCTTTAACGATTATATTATACACATTTTAATTTGTAAATTTATAGAAATTTATTATAAAGTTCATTGAGATTTATAATTATAATCTTTGTACTTACATTCAATAAGTAACAAACACAATATAATTATGTATAGCTTTAGTTAATTGCATATAATAATAATATTGACAAACTCTTACACAAATTATCATGCCCCAAACTAGGCATAGCCAGTACTATGGGTGCAAGACAACGATATATTTAATACTATATACTTAAACATACATAAATACATATAAACATCCATGACTCGGAAAAAAAATATTCATATTCATCATATTGATGTCAGCATCTACCGGGAGTAGGACTCGGGACCTCTAGCTCAGTAGGCAGGGTCACTAACCACTGGTGTCGATGTTTATATTTTTTATAAAGTTAGTAATAATAATATTAATAACCATATACGTGTAAACCTTGTCAAAATACCTTTAATGCATTACCTTTAACTAAACTTTAATTCCACACGAGACTCGCTCTGTACATAAGCAAAAATGTATTTAGTTAAAACGTGTTTCATTCTCTGATACTCATCGCAATTACACGTCCCGTTGGCGTTAATTAACACGATGTTATATGACTGTTCGTGTCGTATCGTGTCACTCTTAAATGCAAACCCATAATATACTAAGTCTGGCCGTAAACTGTTACAATTAAAAATAAACAAAATATTACATTTCAAATTTGGAATCTGTCATTTTTATATAATTGTTCATTGACTTTTCTCATTTTGGCGCCAATACACTGTACAAAATTATGCGATAATTAAATGGAGTGGGGTTATAAAGAAAATCGAATCGCTGTTATTGCATTACACAAAGTAGGTATGGAGCCAAGTGTAATTTTTAAAACTCTCCATACGCTTGGTATTAGTAAAATGTTTGTGTACCGGGCTATTAATAGGTACAATGAGACCCCCTCTGTTTGTGACAGAAAAGATCTGGGCCTCCACATAGTGTTTTTCTTTCTTTGTTTCGGTATTTATGGCAAGACTATGAACTATGCTGTTATTTTTTAATGGATAAAAAAGTAATTGTTATAGATATTATAAGTTATACATAATCTACCTCCACTTTTACGACATTTACAACTTCTTGCCTTCTAGATGTTCTTCGTAGATGTTGAAGTTTATCATGGCTCCAAAGCATCAGTGAATAGACCAATATCAATAGAGTGGAAGACCTGTTTTGCAGAGCACAAAGCAGGTCGTATTTACACTGGTCAGACGGCTAATCTAAGTCAGTAGGAGAAATATGGCGAAGGAGAGAAACGCTGTCCTAACTTAAGCGAACCGACAGTAACGCGTTTTTAAATTCAACTCGATTTGACTACATAGTAGGCTACAAATAAATTAATGAGACGTGAGGCGACATTATAATTTCGAACGAAAAATTTTCGAAGAAACATTCTTAAATTTTCTTCTTCTCCAAACTTATTAAATTTTCATGTGTTGTAAGATTTTTATAAACATTTATTTCTAAAATATTAAATTATTTTTGAAGTGAAAACTTCTTTAGCGGCGTTGAGCACTTTTCTTGGGATGGGTATAAAATGTTAAACTCGCGTCAGGACACGTGACCTGATCGAAAATTCGTAAGACAGACGTTGAAATTATGGATGGGTATGGCGTTTTTTTTTTCATTAAGGAGGAGGAAGTATTATGTAAGCTCGGGTCACTTGATAGTATGTGATCACCGCAGGCCGTACTCTCTTGGAACACCAGAGGAATTACGAAAGTGTTGCCGATCTTATAGGATCAAATAAGGAAACCACATTGGTAAGTGGCGGGCGAGATTGTATTTAGGCGAGTTTTGATGAATCTTTTGATTTTTTCAAAAGATTCATCAAAACTCGCCTGACTTACGCAGCTTTCGCTTACGGTCATGCCTTCAGACTATCTCCGGTTGTGGCCTATTTGAGATAAAAACAACGTAACTATCGTTGACTTTTCTGGTCCAATAAACTTATCGACGGTAACTCATCTTATTCGTAAGTGCTGTCTGTCAATAGGACGACGTATAGCTTACCAGGGATGGAAGTTTGTATGGAAATTGCAACAGTGAAGCGATAAGAATGACTTACCGGGCTTATTGGGGCAGCTTCAGGTTATTGACAGCTAATAATTACTGACTTCAGTAATTTATCTCTATCTGTAGATAGTATATTGGGCCGTTAGTCCATACTGCGAAGTTCAAGGCATTACTGTAGACAACTTAAATAGTTGCAAGATGCAAAATACGGCGTGGAAGTGGAACATAAATACAGTCGTGATTTCCGCCTTCGATAGCTTAACCTGACCTTGGGATTCTAACAGCCCTATTCAGACACATACGTAGCATTTTATACTGTAGTTTCTTCTTGCGGTTATTTCTATTTTTCACTACATCAATTTCTAAGGCCAGCAACACTCAAGTATTGCCGTTGGCGTTTGAAACTAAAACATGCTATAATTATTTAGTTAAGTTTATATGTATTTGTATAGATGAATTAAATCATAAAATTTTTCGCTGTAGAAGACTTTAGGGCTGGCAGTAGATGAGGTTTTTAGTCCGTTGTAGGGTGTTTACACCCGAACCCGACATGGTTATGGATCCCGTTACAGGGTATTCAATAAGGAAAATTATTTACCTCCTCTCCAGAAAAGTAATATAAATTACTCATTGTTACAGTTGAAAACAGAGTGGAGTTTGTTTCGCATACAAAACAATTTTGACATAATAATTTTTGCACTGTTTAATAAAAAAAATTAATCAATCAGAAATCAGAAGTGAAGAGTTAAAGGTTAGCTGCACAGACAATTGCAAAATCAATTTTTGATGTATTTACTAAGTAATATTTAATAACAAATTATTTTTATAAGGATATTATTCCAGAAATAGTTTTTATTGAGCTATTTTACATGAATAATTTATACAAAATTTAAAAATAAGTATCAACTTTATAAAATAACTAGCTTTTAAACTTACTTTCATCAATTTTCATATATAATTACAACAATTTTAACATTATTATAATCATCATATTAAAAAACTGATACTATACATATATTTCAAGAAAACGAAACTGTTACAAAATTATTATTATTAATTAAACTACACCGCGCGGTGGGAAGCGCTTTTCAAAGATAAATTATTTACATTACTACAATTATTTACTAAAGACTAAATACAATAACTCACGCAAACAACGACTATTAATCGAGAAAGAATTATAGACCCATTACGATAACAATGGCATCAAATTTATAAAGTAGTCGTCAACCTAATAGATTTAATTTATATTAAAACTAGCTTTTACCCGCAACTTTGTCCGCGTGAAATAGTTACTTTGGGCAGATTTTTTTTTACTTTGCAAATAATACACTGGCATAATTTATCTTCTTCTTCAGCGTTCTTCTACGGTGCGGATATCCGTTGTCAATGTGGTCAGTCTTTTTAATAGTATTTCCCTGTGAACTTTAATCTCCTATTTCATCCCCATGTAGGCGAAATTTTCGAAAATGCTCGAACAATTACTTATAAATTACTCATATTCAAAACTTATATATATATATATATATATATATAAGTTTATTTATATACTCGTACATGGTATCATCTTCGATAATGACGTACTTACATACAAACTTCCATCCTCAATCTCAACCCCTCCATTTATTTTTTCACAATTAAAAGTAGCCTATATCCTTTTCCAAGCTCTAGTCTATCTCTGTACAAAATTTCATCAACATGCATTCACATTTATAACATAAACAGAGACTAGTATAGGTGCAAATACTTCTCACGCAACAAACTCATACAAAAAGAATCTATCAATTCAATAAATCATTGGCCTTCCGACAAAGAATTGTTTATTTGCTATGAGAAATAATATTTCATAAATTATAAGTAGTCAAATACAAACCTACAGTTAATTTTAACTAGGATATACGTTAAAAATAAAGTCCCGGCGTTGAAATGAACAAAGCATCGATGTTCCTCCCGTGGTAACTAATTATAAACACGTTCAACATTGGCCGCACCACGTACTGTCTCACTAGTTTGTATTATCTTGAAACCTAATATTATTTTTAGGTTATTTTTAACTAAGATATCCAGTTTATCCAGATTGCATTTACGACTTCTTGTTATACCTTATATATTCAATACAAAGTATACATTTATTTAATAAGACTATAACTAATCCGTGTACGTTTACGATATTTGAAAACAACGTACTATATATTATTTTTAATACAATAGTTGTCACATGAGAAAGAAGTTGTACCATTGCTTCTACTTCAATAGTTACAAAACTAAACTGAACTGTATAAATGTTGGTAATATAAATATAATATAAACTATACTGTTGGAAAAAATATTATTTTAAATTATTAGGTTAATCCAAAATTAAGAGCAGCTCCGCAATTGTGATAACTATAAGACATTAATGTTGATTTTCGGCAGTACCGTGATTTTATAGCTTTAAAGCGAAACATATAAGTGCTTGCACTTCTGTTTGGCAGAAAAAAGACCACCGCCATGATATACATCTAGCTGGGATCCTGAGCAAAATGCCTACCACTGCTAAATATAGTCCACGCAGTTTACTTTGCTGGCTTTAAGTGTTTAATACAATGACGATCTATATTCTTCTTCATGACACTCTTGGCAGAGTGGTTTTGGTGATCACGAAATGAAATCTTTTGGGGCAGATATGATTCGCCCCACGAGCATTCGCCACTTTTCCCTGCTGGCCGACAGCCTGGTTCTCGACACTCGTTCAGTTGACCGCCCACAGTATACAGGCCTGGTCGGTCCATCGCATAGGCGACCTTCCTCGTTTGACGTACTATACATAGGCAATTCACGTCTTATAAAAACAAAGCGTAAATATGGAACATGCCACAAATTATACCATAATTAGCTTCGACTGATATATCTATACATTGCCCCATTTACTCCTGTTGTCTAAAATATTAGTGGGCAATAAGCAGCAATGTAAAATAGTTTGGCAAATCCAAAATCTCATCTTCTACAAGAAAATTTAATATTTGTAAAAGTGTACACAAGTACGTAGATGCACTCGTTTTCATGTGCCAAAGCTCTTGTATTTCCTGAAGGCCTTAGAAAGTGTCACTACCATCGAAGTGGGTGGTATTTTAAATTGGAAATTTGAATAGAGTTCCAAGTGAAAAATACAGTGTAATGACAAAAATCATATCTACACTTACAAAGACGTAGTATTTGTAAAAGATAGGCATCAGGAGATTGAAATGCCGAATCTTATCTGAACAAATTACGGAATGATAAAACTGTGGCAATGCGGCACACGATTAACTACGATAGCAATGCGATCTACGACATCAATTATCAGTATTCTACCATCCAAGTTACACTTAATTCGGGATGATTGAACAGATTTTTGATTTGATTTATCATTTTAATTGGTACCGAATGATGATCATCATTGGGCAGGGCACATAGTTCGACGGACAGTAAAGTCCTCGAATTTCGACAATGTACTGGAAGACGTAGTGTTGGTAGGCCCTCCACAAGATGGATCGATGATCTGTCAAGATCACTGGAATACGTTGGATGAGGGTAGCGCAGGACCGATCATCGTGGAGATCTTTGGGGGAAACCTTTGTCAGGCAGTGGAGTCTTCCGGCTGATATGATGATGATGCGGATCATGTTTAAGAATCCTTAAATTGTTTTGAATTACTAAACTATTTTAAATTATGGTAGCGATACTTACCAGCCATCATCCGAGCTATGGACTCATCGATAGAAAATAAATGAAAATAATAATGGATACCGTACTCCATAACTCATTTTAATATTTAAATGAAAAATTTGAATGTGCCTATTTCCAACATTTTGAGATTGGGGTTTTGAAACAGCAACAAATTGGTACAAATAGTTACATGGAACGAATATTTCATGCTGGCTCAATGGGCAGCTAGCTCTCGACATGAAAGCTGCATGTAGAGATATTTTACAATTTTGAACTGAATTCATTCAAGCCCTTTCACCGAAATCTGCAATATGTCAGTCGATTTCTCTCTGCATTCCCTTACTTCAAATGCTTTGTGAAGAATCCAATTTTCCTAATTGTTATTGTCGACGTTGGCAGCTTAATTGTATGGGATCGTGTTGTAATAAAAAAATATCGTCATGAAGCTGTGTCGTCAGCACGGCGTGTATTTTACGAGACTACGTAATATATATGTCGATATTTTCTTTATGGATTCATGTTTCCATGCAGAGCTGTTTTTCAACCACCCTCGTTAAGGTGTTGAGTGGGAGTGAATGTATTACCGCTATCCGATTACTTACTTAAGGTATCATATTATATATTTAATGTAATCAAAATAAATTGGCAGTTGTAGAGACTGCCGATAGAAGTGAAAACGTAGAACTTTTAGTATTAAAATTTGAACTAATGTTTAAAAACCATTAAATTATATATATCAATTAATTTTTAAAACTTATTTTCAAATAAATATTAATTAAACGAATACATCATTTCAACAATGTACAATATATATACATTAAACTTTTCACTAAATCCATTCAATAGTCATCATTCAAATCACAAGATATATACAGAACTAGTGTTGCACAATACGTCAGCTGTATAGCTACAGATATAGTGCTTAAAGAATTTCGGTGACGCAAACTCACGAGATTTCACCCATCCAAAAATTGACAATCTATATTTATTTATATGTTTCATTATTTATTTATTGCGAGCGCTACCATGAGCATGTCGATGACACGAACCCATAAGATTTTCTCCTACTAAAAAGTGCCAAAGGATTGTGTGGTTTTATGAAACCACGGTAAAAGTGAAACTTTTTCACACTATAGACATTTAACTAAAAAACAAACAAAATAGCGTGAAGCACTGGCACAAATTAGTAATAGTCTATACACTACACGGTCAGCTGCTGCGAACCGGATAGGCACCGCCCAACCGTCAACGAACACACAGACGAAAAAGTTTGAGACGATGTAATAAATATATATAGATAGATTGTTCACTTAGTATACTGGCTGAATCATGTATGTTTCAAAATCTGAACTCTCCTTCGACACGAGTAAATCTCTTCCAAGTGAATCTCTGTGACACACCTTAATACCTCATTAATACCAAAAGGCAAAAGCGCCTGTTTCTGCTAAGACAGAGATTACGAACCTTACTTGCGACGGTCCATACATACTCTTTCTTTATCCCCTTTCCAGTTTAGGTCCCCAATTTGTAAGTGTAGCTTTATTAACCATCAGGTTTGTAGTATACTCGTTTGTCCATTTCATGCTTGAAATTAAAAGATATTACTACTAAAAGATATTACTACCACATCATTTTATCCTTTTTCGTTGATTCATTTAATTTTTAAAACAATGAATAAATAAAATAATGATAATAATTGCTACAAATCTCTGTCATTAGGTTCCATAATACTGAAGTATGGACAAGGTTGAGAATTGATACAAGAAAGTTACATTATAACTTCCAAGTATGTTACTCAACATCTTAGAGTAGAGTCGAGAATTGTTGAGGCCCACAAAGAATTGCTGCGGCAAAGGAAGGAAGTACGTAAATTACTCGTTAACTTAAAAAGCATACTTAACGTGGCTGTGTACTTAAATATACTAACACTTGATTCACACAAATATTTGTACTTTAAAGCTTATTATTTTGTAAACAGATACCTTAATCCGAATTATGAGGAGATTAGAAAAACATTCCGCCATTAGTAAAAAGTGGGATTATATTATTAATTGATCTATTGTACTTTATATCTTCTTTAAAAGAGGATATAATATTTTGTTAACAAATGTAAAACAGTAAAAAAAATATATAAAATTATCCAATTATTGTAATTTTTACTGAGTATAAACTCAAAAAATTTAAGACAACTCTTAGCTGAATTAACACTCAATAAAAATCGCTACAATTGGATGAAAGTGTATATATTTGTAAAAACATAAATATATCAAATGATTTAATTTATTTTATGTTTTAAAGAAAAATAATCAATTATTAAAATACATGACCATATTATAAATGTTTTTCTTTATTGTTTATGCACAATTAAAACGATCATTTAAATACATGGCAAAAAAATTTAAGATATTATTGTATCATTGAGTTTTGCTTGATCAATATAATAGCTTGATAGTCTAAGAGCAAAACGGTGAACAGATGGAAAAACGAGTCAAAGTTAAATTTAATATAATAATCCGTTTAGAAAATTACTTCACAACATTACATAACTGTAGTAACTTAAGTAATTTATTAAAATATTGATTGTACAATACAACGTATTGACAAAAACGTAAATTTATACGAATGATCAAAGGTTATAATAACCTTCGGATTTTTTATCGACAACTCATTGTACATTAAAATGTACGTTTGCTAACACATCGGCTGATATTGAATAATACCTTTCAATTTGAAAACCTTGCATTCGAAAGATACTGAGATATGTATCATCCGAAATTGGGCAAACCTGGAGTACTAAGATTACCTTTGGATTTCATTATATATTTATACCAATATATTATTGTATTTGCCTGCCTCTTTTTCTGGCGGCAGGCAATAAAAAAGATGGGAGGACGACATCCGAAACTTGGTCGGAAGCATGTGGACTCGTCTAGACAGAGATAGAACGACTTGGAAAAATTTAGAGTAGGCCTATGTCGAGGGACACGCAGCAAGAAAAGTCTTTTAAAATTTAAGTAATGCAATATTTTTAAATGTAATGTAGCCGCTGCAATAAAGGCTATTTTTATTTTATTTTTATTATTGTATTTATAAATAGTATTGAACTGTTGTATTTCTAATTATGTTGCTCTACTCTCGACATGTCAAAAAAAGTAGTTTTCTCGAAATTTAAATTGGTATATTTATATATACACGGCATTTACAGGTTCTTTATATCAAGTCAAATAATCTGTAAGGTAAATAAAATTTATTTTCATAACAATTATTCTGTTTTACATAGTAAATAAAAATACTGGTACGCGGACGTGGTCGCTAACTATGGGCCTTATGAGAAAGCTCATGGTCACTCAGAGGCCAATGGAGAGGGCTATGCTCAGAGTTTTCTTGCGAGATCGAATCAGAAATGAGGAGATCCGTGGGAGAATCATAGTGATCGACATAGCCCAAATGATTGCGAAACTGAAGTGGTAGTGGGCAGGGCACATAGTTCGACGGACAGATGGCTGTTGGGGCAGTAAAGTCCTCGAATGGCGACCACATACTGGAAGACGCAGTGTTGGTAGGCCCCCCACAAGATGGACCAACGATCTGGTCAAGAGGAGAGACCTTTGCCCAGCAGAGGACGTCTTCCGGCTGATGATGATGGTGACATACTAAATAATTAAATTAAAAATAATCTTTTCTGCACGCCTGTGTGAGGAGAGGTTGTATGTGGCGGGTAAATTGGTCGAAAAATGATCGTACCGAAATTATAATTTTTTTCATTATCTAAAGTAACACGATTTACTCAATTAATACGAGCGTTTAATTCACTGTTATTTAATTATTATTATTATTTAATATAGTATATGTGTCTATAGTATACGTGGGAAATAAGATTACTCATCCACTGTTGGATTTTCCACACATTTTATATAATTGTGTTGAGAAAATAAAGTCCGATTATTTACTTCACGGCCTGATTATATCTGGATCTCGCTAGAACGTAAAGTCCCCTCCCTTTCCCCTTTACCCCCTCGCGCTCGTCCTGTTGCGTCAGTACGGTTTGCAATTTTAGTACTTTTACATGTGACATTTTCGTTCTATCGCTGCTTTGTTTTTGAAGATTTCATTGTAACATTTTAACTTTTGTTATAATAGTTCTAGTTTTGTTGTTTTGTTTTATCGCTAAAATAGTTCTGTCAGAAAAATAAATATACCGACTTTTTGTACTTAAGCCAGATTCTTTCATGGATATTTCATAATCAATCACTAAAATCACAATAATATAAATTAATCTTTTGAATCGTCACTATAAATATTTCTTTTAAATTACTGAATTTACCAAATGTTTGTTAAAAGTTGAGCTCGTGAGAAGAACATATTAGAAACTCAACGGCCACTCTTTTCAATAAAACAGAGTATTTCACAACGGCTATAATTTACATACAATATATGAATCGTGTCAAAATAATATTAATTATTTCATAAAAAGAATTAATTGTATAAATGTAAATTATCGTTAATTGGATGCATCAACTCTTAGAGCTTGAATTAATTGTTTGTGTAAGGATGCTTCGTGGACATGAAATTAGTAATCGCATCCAACAAATACAATGATTTTTGAACAGGTATAACAGGTCACGAGTTGACATGCCATTTCAGTGAGTAGTTCATTCGCAGTCTGATAACGGAACGGCTAAAGTGTGCATAAAGACAATGTAAGCACACTTTTTTCCTTAGTCGTATTTATTCGCAAAAAAAAATATTTTAAAGAACTAGAGTAAATGCGGCAATGTATAGATTTAGCAGTCGAAGCATAATATGTGATAAAATGGTGTAATGTGTGGCATGTTCCACGTTTAGGCTTTGATTTTTTTATGTCATTGTTTAGAATAAATTATTTGGCATTCCTTCCACCAAGATATAGTCGAATGCAGTATTCCAGACAGGGAAAAATTATGCGATTTAGCCTCCGTTGAAGTGATCCACGATCCACGAAGCGAATATTAATGCACACTGTTGCTCGTTATTCAAGCACGTAACCTCCCCCCCCCCAACCCCTCCACCGCCCACACTTACGGGCTCTTCATTAAATAGGTGTTAATTATGTTATTATAAAATGTTAGTGTAAATATAATTTTCATACTCAGAATCCGTTGAATCAGCAATATGAATGTTGTAATTTCGGTTTGATTGGATGAAACAGCAAACGTAGGCACAGGCAAACATTTTGGCATTATTGAAATTCGTTTAATCTGTTAAGTAATAAAATATATATTTAGTTTACAATATATACTTTTATCAGAGTCATAACATAAATAAATATATTGTATATTCGATATATAGTACTAATACTTTATGAAAATAGAAAAAAAAATGCTAGATGCTGCCAATAGAGGTGAAAACTTATAACTTTTAGTATTACAGTTTTAAATTTCATAATGTTTAAAAATAATTTCAATTTATTTTCAAAACTTATCTGCAATAATATTTTACGGTTATTTTTCTTCCTTCAAACACAATTCGATTCTACTCAGGTCTAAGGCATTCTTTTGGAATGGGTGGTAGTTTTTGACTTTCAATAAGTGATTTCATATCCTATTTTGAAGAAAAATATTTGAATTTGAATCAAACAAATTATTATTTCAGCAATGCACAGTAAATATACATTGAAGTTTTACTAAATCTATTCATTACACTTATTATAACAACACAACCAATGGACGAGAATTAAATAAATTTCAATTTATAACAAGTTTTAAAATAAAGAATATATTTCTCTCTAATTGTATAAAAATTATTTAATGATATTTAATTACATGTTATTAATAATAATATTTTCATTGATTGTATTTAATACCTTCTTTTTTACAGTATTATTTTTCTACAAACGCAAAAAAAACACGAGAAATAAACACTTTTAATGATTTTCGTTATATTACGCCAAAGAAGAATAACCTCTTGAGTGCGTACAAAAGTACAATACGTATTTTATTATATAATATTCAATGTAAATGCAAAGATACGAAAGAAAACAAGGATCTTAATTAAGTTGTGGTAGCGTCGTTAGGCGGGTCGTTTCCTTCCCTAGAATATGATCGAGGGAGACAATGGAGTTGGCAGGATGATCCCGTTATCGGAAACTCTGCTTCAAATTTTTAAAGTTTATGTCATTAAATATATTTAAAATTCATGTATATTTTTTAAAAGCCTCACATAATACCTTTTTTATCTACAGTGTGTATAGAATGATGTGTCTGCTTTGCTCAATAACTCAAGTTTTTATTTGATAATTTACATTTATTTTTTTACTTACTCGTGTACGCCTTAATGTCTTATTTTGTATGTAACGTTTAACCCCCATATTCATAATAGTCTGCTAACTTAAAGCATTGCTAATTCTCACTCTGTCGTCTATTGACCTAAGTCAGAATGAGAAAAAACACTCCTAAGCGGCTGTTTAAAGTTAGCGGAACATTATGAATAAGCGGGTAAAGTATTTTTGTTGTAGATATCACTTTACATATATTAAAATTAAAATAATTCATAAGACGATAAACCTGTAAATGTTGATTTAAAAGAGTGGCAATTAGTTTCTTGTTACTTCTTCTCATTAAAGCTCAACGTTTTCCCAAGTGGTGATAAATGTAAGAAGAAAGAATCTTTAAACAGTCAGATGAATAAGGTGATTTTGATTTGATTTGATTTGAAAATTGATACTTATACAATCGGTAATATACACATTTTTGATCTAAGGATTCCTGCTCTGTTTTTCATTTGCTAGACCAATTGAGCTAGTATATATTGGTTTAAAGAGGTAAATATAATATAATATTAACGCAGCTGGCAACAATATACGAAGTACACTGGTTAGAACCGAACATAGCGAGTGATGTGTTGTTATTGTTCACTTTACTCTGACCCACATTGAAGAACTTCATTCAAAAATATTATACGATGATTTTTAAGAAACCAGGCATATCTAGAAGTGTCGGAGGACAATCGTAATTTATCGTAAACTTTCATTATTTAAGATAATATTGGACATAGTAGTTTAAGCAGCTATAGATAAGACTTTTCAGGGATTTCTTTAATGTAATACTAGGACAAACTATCATATCCATGGTTTGTAATAATTTCTGTAACACCTGTTCTGTTAGCACTTTAATTTCAAAGACTTACGTTGAATCGGGAAGCTTTTGCTATTATACCGCACAATTTAGTTAAATAACCTGTAATTAAATATCATTAAATTATTTTTATACAATTAGAGAAAAAGAATTATTCTTTATATTAAAACTTGTTATAAATTGAAATTTATTTAATTCTCGTCCATTGGTTGTGGTTCAGTAGACATGTATATATATGCGCTCTTTTTGAAGGTACCCATGCTGTATCGTCCCGGAAACACCGCACAAGGAAGCTCATTCTACAAATTCAAATTCAAATATTTTAATTCAAAATAGGGTGTGACATCACTTATTGAAAGTCAAAAAAACTACCACCCATTCGAAAATGAATGCCTCAGACTTGAGAAGAATGGGCGCAACAAAGTCAGCTCGCCTTTTTTATCAAAAAATCTGTTTACAATGTAATATTGTACAATTAAACTTTACTTGGCCTGAGGGCGGTCGCTCCATTCCCAATTTGTGGTATCATCACAACTTTGTAATACGTGGAAGAAAGCTCATTGAAAACCGCACTGACCGGAAGACCGCCACACATCCGGACGGTGGGGTTGATATCCTTTTTTTTATAACTTATTTCCTGGTGGATGTTTTATGGAATTTCTGCCCACTATTTTAAGTTCAATGTTATCTTTCTCTTGCTTATCAACACGCTGTTTGCGTTGGATGAAATAACATGCTTTTCGACCCTATTCGCGTTGACGATAGACAGGACCGGGAAGGGGCCTATATATCTCATTATGCCAGTAATTCAACTTTCAAACCTAAACGCATTAACGTTTGTACACATTGTTGTAGTAGTTAAAGGCACCAATCTACCAGTCTGCACAGCCTGTGCTAAGAAGCCTTCCATTCTGTACGCAATACTACTTTCATTATATACTACACCAGCGGTATTCAGCGGTTCATTTAGAACATGAATAATCTCGAGTAATATAAACCTCGTAAATAAACGAGACACATAAGAACAGGAAAACATAATTGTGCATTATCCAACAAACGCGTACCAGGCAAAAACTTAATAATATTATACAGAAATATCGAATTTAACATCGAACAATAAACAATTTGTTACTAAACAATTTTAAGTTAATGGATTTCGATTTTTATGGAAGGAATATTTTTATTGGTTAAATTACCCACTGCTCTGCACTATTAATGCTCATCCAAAAATAAGTCGCAGATATAGACTTTATATAACGAATTAGTTATAGGATTAAATAGTTGTTTAAGATTACTAACTTTTGTTTAAGTGTGTGTTATCCTTACTAACAAATATAACCTTACGGTCGAATTAAATGATTTTTATTTATTTATTTATGATATATTGTGGAAACCCCAACTGCCGACATTCTAAGTTACTTCTTTTTTATACCACATTGAGCTTTTCACGTTCTTTTAATTTTTTTACAGTTGTATAGTAACTAAGACACTGACTGAAATATACGTAAAATACAGTATTTATTAGTGTGCGCGTTTATTACTCAAGGTTGAATTGCTGACGATATTGAGTAAAGTTTAGAGTTTAAAAGAATGGCTTACAAGTTTTGTTAAGTGTCTAAGACAAAAAATCACTTATGTAATGTATGGTAATATTATTATAGAGTGCAAAAAATAAAATTGGAAAATATTCTAAGGCTAAGGTTTCTTTTATGTTCGTTCCATTAACCATTTCGTTCTAACGCTGTGTTAGCGATTTAAATTAAATCAAAAAGTAATCTCAAGTATTCAATTTTGATAAATGTACGTACATCTTTTGAAATTATCTTTAACGAAAGCCACAATCGAAATTTCCAAATTAACAAATTCTCATATATTGTTATAGCACCCTGTCTTGTCTAGTTTCCTTTACGAAAGTATTTAATAAGTAAATAGTCTTGTATGGCGGTATGGATCCATTTGTAACTCCTGGATGTATGTATATAAACTCATTACTAAGCTAGGAAAAATGTTTTAGTAAATACAGCAGAAGGGCTTCTGAAGAAGGGCTTGATATTTTTATCTATACATATATAAGATATTTAAACTGGAACCAAAAGGCGTAGAGACTTGAAATTTGGTAGGAATATTTCTTTCGCTTAGTAGAGGTCGCTAAGAACGGAATTTGAAATTCCATCCAGAAGAGTTTTTGAAGTTATACTTCTTTAGGCGCGTTATGAAAAAATGATGAGAGTGAAATTTTAAGATGCGCGCGCATCACTGTAACACAAAAGTAACAGAGTGAAGTTGGTTCTTAAAATTTTATGTCGTTTGCGACATTAGTTTTTTTTTTTGGTACCTTCATCCATTATTAGGATAGACGAACGGTTCAAGCCCGTACAGCCGTATTCGTTAAATAATAAATAATTTTCAAAGCCATCGTTACAAGATTTTTACAATATTGTTATTTCTACAAACGTAGAATAGCACGAGGAGTAAATAATTTTAAGGTTTTATGATTTGTCAGGCCAAAAAAGTATAACTTCTTGCGTGCATACATTATGAAAAGAACGTCTGTCGGGTGAGCCAGTTATTTATATATTCATTTGTTCTTTAATGAAACTCCTAATGAGCAGTGCCGGTGATACAAACCATTACAGTGATGTGATATGTCATTTGTCACTGCACCGCAGAGGCGGGTAGGCAAGAATCTCAAATAGAACTAGAGACAAAAACTAGCCGTGAACAAGACACAAATAGTACGTGTCCGTTTTCTTGCTGAACGTTGACTGACCCACTTGCATCTTTCACAATGTGTTCGGATAATGAAGTCACATGGTGCGAACGTGCTCAAAATGCGGCTCAAAAACTCGTAGAGTATTTAACCAAATGGAGACGCTAGTATCAATGATAGAATCAGTAATTTATGTGTCGGTCAAATGCTCATTAGATGTATGTTAGACGACCAGGCCACGTTCACAGATAAAGGAGCAAAAGTCATCTGATAATAAATGATATTCTCCAGCCATATTCTGTGGCAATTTGTACCGTGAGACGAATCACAGGAACTTTGTAGCGAGCCTAGGACCTTCATAGAATCTGCTTATTTATATCTATTTGTAATTGTATGATCTGCAAATAGCACTCGTTTTAATATACAGGTTGTCCCAAAGTTATGGGACATGAAGGGAAAGTACCTTAAATATCGTAGATAGGGTATTTTACTGAAAGAAGACTATATGTTATTTTTAAAAGTTAGTAATTCTGCATTCAAAGATTTTCTAAAAATTACTTGCCTCGTCTGGGAATCGAACCAACTGAAATGTGAAAAAAAACACCCCTACTTACCCCTTATTTAAGTCGGTTCGAGTCCCAGACGAGGCAAGTAAATTAAGCAAATAATAAGTAATACCCTATCTACGATATTTAAGGTACTTTCCCTTCATGTCCCATAACTTTAGGACATCCTGTATAATTTTGGAGAATTTTATTATTAAAAAAAAGAGCTAGTCTAGTAAAGAGAGTGCATACCTACTCAACTCGGCTATCTAACAAAAATAACCTAGTGGTACCTAAAATATGTAATTATTACGGTATGCGTACCATGCAATGGGTAATACCTACATTAATTACCCATATAACGTCACAATTGTCAAATTGCAAAACAAAAAATCAGGTATAGAACTTATTGCGAAAGTTTTACTTAGCACAATGTTCATAATAAATAGACTTAAGAAATATTGGTAGAGACTATTAAACTGTCACACACAAAAACATATTAATGAAACACGAGAATAACTGCCGACAATCTGCTGCGAAATTCGGCAGACTTCTATGTATATATCGCTATGTAATTTTGTTTCTGAAATAAATGATTTAAAAAAAAAGCTAAAACTCTACTAAAAACTTATTATTTTTATAGAATAAAACACCAAGGATATGTTTACCTATAAATATATACACCAGCGTTTCCCATTTGCCGGGTCGCGACCTGGTACCAGGCCATCAAAATAAAATACCGGGTCGGAACCTCTCCCGTCTTGTTTTCAAAATATTACTTACTATCGATCGACGCATTGTTATTATTCATAAGGTATATAAATAGGTAAATAAAAAGTAATAAGCTCAGCGCTTTGTACTATTTGTAAGCTTTTTATTATTATTAAATGTGTATTATTTTACCAAATGGAACCAGATTGTGTTTAAAAGTATTATGTAGGCCACGAAGGGGCAGTGTGTCTACTAAACAACGTAATATTTTAAGTATAATCTTGTTCTGTTGCCTTGTATCGTATTGCATCACAGACATATAGACTATCGCAATTAAAAATAAAATCACACAATTATATGGCGCTTACACGCAACATAATGCATTATCTGACGAGTTTGTTCACTCCCTATCATGACATGGTTTAACATGTAAAAGGGATCGCCCTTATGCCGCTATGCCAAAAAATCGCCAAAATAGCGATAAATTGAAACCATTTCTTGACGGTGTATTTAAAGCTTATATTTTTTAGTTTCAATTATAAGCAAAGTTTAACAGAACATGTGTAAACGTCACACATTGTTCGAGACTGGCTCGAGTACGCCCACATGGGCGTAATACTAGTTACTGCAGTATCTAGTTCGAGCGCAGCGGAGACCGATCCTTGATGTAAGGGTAGATATATAACTTATTAAGCCGATCGACCCACGGTCAATTTTTTTACTTAAGTCAAACTACAGGCAAATCTTGGGGAACGTTGCTCAATAAATAAAGAAAAACGTACAAATTTAAATTAAAGACGTATTATTGAGGGTACAAACATATTTTTTTATTTCTTACAGTGTGATTACCGCGTCTGGTTTCCTACATACTCTATGGTATGTTAATACATAACTTACGTGAGTTAGTTAATACTCACCCGGCTTAAGTGAAACGTGGACTAGAAATATAAGTAATCTAGATAAGCAAAAGGAGAAAATTTTGATAAAACCGTTGCGTTATTTATCTGTCTGCGTATAGCAAAGTCTTTTTACAGGAGCGTTATTAGTCAAGTTGGAAATAGTATTAAACTATGACTATGTCCCTTGTAACTGTAAAAACCTACTGTCCAATTTGAAAATAATGAATATACTACAACAGTAAATAGAAAATATATCGCTTATAATTGTTTTATCAAATTAATTTGTAAATAAATTGTTTTTTATTTATACATCAATTGTTTTTTTTATTTATTATGAAAATAAGGGACGAGACGAGCAGGACGTTCAGCTGATGGTAATTGCTACCCCTTACCCATTACAATTCCGCTCAGGATTCTTGAAAAACCCAAAAATTCTCAGCGGCACTACAATTGCGCTCGTCACCTTGAGACATAAGATGTCTCGTTTGCCCAGTAATTTTACTAGCTACGGCGCCCTTCAGACCGAAACACAGTAATGTTTACACATAACTGCTTCACGGCAGAAATAGGCGCCGTTGTGGTACCCATAATTTAGTTAACTCACTAATATTGATAAAATAAGAGGCATAATAAAAATAGCCTTAATCAGATTATCGGTAATTTATTTCTTTCGTCGCATAAAAAGTAAAAGCCTTTATTTATAGTAAATATTTGTATTAAATTCTACACTCGACTTTATATTTGTCACGAAAAAAAACATACAAAAGTAACCGAACCGAATAAAATAATTAAATTATTTATTTAATATTATTATTAATTAGAGATAAATAATTCACTTTCATTTAAACATACGTTACTTATTATTGTTTCAAAAAATCCATACGACATCCATAAAAGTATTTACTTAAAATACCAACTTTAATCTTTAATTATCTGTAAACCTGTTTGTTCTAAGTCTAACTAACCTCCGAAACAGTTGTTGATATTTTGATGAGACTTACAGTTAGATATATTTTAAGAAGTAAATTTGGCAAAACTGGTAAATATCAGTACATGAAGAGAACATTTGAGAAAAACTATTTTTAGGGATGTTTATAAATGCAATGGATCCAAGTTAATATTTTAGTAATTATTGTCTGTTTGTCTGTGCGTTTGTTCCTGCTAATCTTAATTTAAATTAAAACGTAATAAAGTAGGGGTAACATCTAGGGTTGTTTCTTTATTACAATAAACTTTTTAATATAAGAGAAAAGTCAAATTAAATGCGAACAATTTTCAAAAATAAGTCCACGCACACCTCATTACGCGCAAAGGCTCGTGAACAATAGAATTTAAAAACAAAATTACTGTTATAATACAATTTAATAAAAACTAACTCAATACAGCGTTCAGAACGTTTAACACATTTTATTGTATGTGTTTTTAAAGAACTTCTAGTCACGCGAAGGGCAAACCCTTCAACATATCTATACATTTACTGGATAGACTGACTCACGGCTTTCAACAATCGCTTGTTATTTTTCAATAGCATTGAGCGAAATTAATCGAAATTTATAAAGCATTTTTGAGAATATTGAGAGCAAGAGTTCAATTTAAAATCACAGTTTATATGGAGACAGTGAAGAACGATTCAACACAAGTTTAAATTAAATTATTAATACATGTCAGATACGGAGAAGTATATTAGAAATGTCATTCGAAGTGAATATTGTAATTAAATAAAATAAAACAATGAAAAATAGGAACAATCTATTTTCAGCATTTTGAAACAACACGAGTACCTACGTAATAATTGGACGTAATTCCAGAAAAACGTTCCAAACCAAAATCATGTCGAAATTAAGTTAAGAACGCAAAACTGGTTACGTGATTCATATCCCTACTGTGCCGCTTTAAATGACATCATGGCTTAGTAGCCCAACCCACATATTGTATGGAATACACAAATATTTATTAAACTTTAAACACGAATTCCTTAAAATGGGATGCTTATGGCTTGGAACATTTTTCAGCTACTACGTGCAATTATAAATCTAATCAGATTTATTCAATAAGATAAAAACACTTACTTTTACAAATGTCATATTTTACCATTTACTAAAATGTGAAGTGGCAAGAAACTCATTGCCACTCTTTTATGAATAAATAATAATCAATAAATACGAATTATTTTAGTTACAATTTATGCAAAGCAATTTAACCAAAAGTACTCCAACGTCACGAGTTACACGAGTAACTTAAAAACGATATACTCGAGTCTACAGCCTCTTGAAGCAGTGAAAAAATCAAACTTCTAAGTTAACGTAGAATAAGATACGGCCGTTTATAAATTTAAACTAAATTTATCGTTTATTTCGACACTTTCAAGGGAATCAAAATTTAAAGGGTATTTATCTCTTTCCTTTGAGGTAGAACTACGACATTTCGCTTGTAAAACCGTCATATTACACGCTTTGTTATTATCTTCACCTGTATGTATGTTTGCTTGTAACCGACTCAATTACTCATTTTGACCCACTTTAAACGGCCAGAATTCGTTCAAACTTTACAAAGTTTATTTATAGTTATCAAGGACTGATAACAATACATTAATTTGATAAAATTATTCCACTTTTCCTAGATTTTTATTGATTTATATCATTTTCGTCTATCGTCTATATGGCAGGAATTGTTGTTTGTTTAAAATTTCAACCATTATCTCTAACCAATTTATCTAATAATAGGAAATATTCGAATACCAAAGAGAATTTTTAATTAAACAATGCAAATTGAGTTCAAGTTTAAAAAAAAACTAAAAAAAACACGCTTTAAAAATAAACCAAACTAAAAATTCTATAGAAGGCGTGTTTTTTAGTTTTTTTCAACTACTATTTACACTGCAAGTACAGTAAAAGTCTGAAAACTATACTATGTATATATAACTAAACCATAAAAAAACAGGCTCTGCTTGCAAGGAACGGAGGTCCAAACTTTAAATTGAGCTAACCGTGTCATTTGGGATATCGTATGAAAGGGATTCATATGTTTTGCCTTAAACAGATTTTTAATCATACCTACTATTGCTAATAAATATTTATTTATAGGTGATAATATTATATTGCTAATCTCTCTATAAATCTAATATATACATACTCAATGAAACATACAACAAACATTTCACCTTGAAGACACGAAGTCTGTGCGTATTGTAAGAATTTTTAAGAAGTCAACTAACTACTACTTAGTAAATGCTTAATGTAATTTCCTTAATACGAAACGTGTAATAACAATATTATATAGTTCGCATTGACATTGTATTTATTAAAATAAATAAATATAAAAAACGCGCACTCATTGCGTCATTTTGAGGTCTATTAAAATTTGTATTATTAATGTTGATAAAACTTCCTTTGTTAAATTTCAACGGGTGAGACCGGGAGAATTTAATGGAACACCAAGGACCGTTCACTGTGAGCGCTTTGAAATGCAATTGAACGATTCTCGGTACTTGTTTTTGTGAAATTCCTCCGGCTCTGCGCATTTCTACATTTATTTGAATAAGTTCTAACGCTTGGAAGAGTGAAAATATTTAAGTCTGAGTTAAAAAGACCCACCGATCTGAAAATCCGACTACGTTACGGCTGAACAGATTTTCACTGGCAGATAGCTCATTTTATAAGCAATATATTATGCCAATATATACATATTTCCACCGTATAATAACACGCACTTTGACTACTATGATTCGGTTTAAAGGGTATATATTTGCAGATGCTATATCCGACACGGGCAAGATCTGTAAGTCTCAAGGAACATGTTCCTGTGAGTGTTTAAACAAGAACAGAACATAGCCGGATGTCACAAATATTGTTTTAATTTGTAAATTAATTACTCCGCGCCCGCTCATTGTATGAATTGTCATATGTTATGAAATGTCATTCACAGAATAATTTGTATTGCGATTAAATAGGTATTTCTACGTCAAACAAAATATATAATTCTTGATAAGTAATCACCAACATATCATATATTAAAACCTTCTTCGAAAGACGCTACATCTAATGGTATGAGTATTATTCCGATCGGTTCAGTAGTTTTCGAAGTGCAAGCGAAATAAAAGCGACTCTCCATTTACTAGTAAAGATTAATACATTAATTGCCTCCTCTTTACTATATGTATGTAATGTATATCTACTAAAGAATATTATAAAAAGCTTAATTCTCTGGATCTACTGATCCGATTTTCAAAACTCTGTTACCAATAGAAAGCTACATTATTTTAATCATAGACTATAATATAATAAGCCAAAAAATTAAATAAAAATTTTGTGTTATTCGGATTTGTAATGTAAATCGGAGAAAAATAGTTGAACGAAAACGTTTCTTACGAACGCTGCCTATGATTAGAGATTTTTTTTTACGAAAATAAAGGACGAGATGACCAGGATGTTCATCAGGATGGAAACTGATACGCCTTGCCCGTTACAATACAGTGCCGCTCAAGATTCTGGAAAAATCTTAAAATTAGGGCTAGCATTGCGCTCGTCACCTTGATACCACATAAGATGTTAAGTCTCATTTGCCCAGTAATTTCACTAGCTACGATTGATTTGATTGTTTTGTTTATGTATGTGGCTTTGGACCCTCAATTAACTCGCAAATACGGATGAAGTCGCGGGTAACAGCTAGTATTAAATAAGTTGGAGAACGAAGAAGGGCATTACTAAAGTTGTCGTAGTTATTGTCTGCAATAGGAAGCGGTCAAAAAACTCTTATTCAGCCAAATCAATACCAGAGGTGATCCAGTTAATGCTGGGGTTAATCCGGTTTAGCAATTGAATGAATGTTGCCGCCTCGACGCTCGTTCCATTCACGTTATCCATCGTATGTGGCTTTACCACTAAAATAGGCTGATTAATATTCCAATATTTAGCCTTCGAGCTGGCAATTATATTTGATTAGTCTTGTCACAGAGTCGACATTTAATAAATAATTTTTAAGATAAATTTTATGTAACACATTTCGGCAAAAGTGCGACTACCGGCTAGCTAGCGTCTTATATTATGGCTTAACATTGACAACTGGTGTGACAATATTTTGGTGACAATCTATTTGACCTCTAGTTTGTCATCGTCAGCAAGAATCTATACCAATGAATGTATAGACGGTTTTTTTTCCAGTAATACTGAAAAACTACTAACCCGGTCGGAATAATCCTTATACCATAAGAATCAGTGTTTCAGAGAAGGTTTTACTATATATACTATGTACTATATTTTTTGACATAGAAATTTTTAACCTTACTAGCTGACCCAGCAAACGTTGTATTGCCAATATTAAAATCGCGATACAAAAGTAACTGTTGATCGTAGATGGGTTTAAATTTGAAGTTGTATGTATTTTAATGCTGACTCAAAACAAAAATGAAAAAAAAAAATCAAAAAAAAATTTTTGCCGTGACCACCCTTAACATTTAGGGAGATGAAAAATAGATGTTGTTCGATTCTCAGACCTACCCAATATGCACTAAAATTTCATGAGAATCGGTCAAGCCGTTTCGAAGGAGTTTAACTACAAACTACGCGACATGAGAATTTTATATGTTAGATATTCGCAATACGAATAGTACAGTCAAGCTTGTGAAATGAAATGGCGCGGGGTAATTTATTTATGTGGCAAAACAACAATTGCCATATAAATTAATCCACCATATAAGTAAATATAGAAATAAACATTATTAGGTATGTTACATCTCACAATTTTTCCTCTACAGAACCTATGACCTATTTATATACGATAGAGTTCTATGTATATCATATGGATGGCATATAGCGAAGGTCGTCAAAGCATGTTTTCAATATAAATGAAAACCTGCAGTGGTCTCTGTATGTTGTCTGGCAAAACAAAACGTCGCGTTGAAGAGATGTAAAGCGCTGCGGGAAATTACAGACCGCGTATGAATTTAAACAGGCACGGAATTTCTATTTTACCTTAAAATTGCGTTTTTAATCATTAAGCGCTTTTAAAATGCTATTTCTATTGCTCGAATTACTGGAAAAGATAAGATAACAAACTTTTATATTTTAGCTAATTCACTAATTTAATTTGCTATTCATTATTTTACTACAAACATTGAAAGTATCATGCATAATAGAATGATGGTCTAAAGCTGTATTTTTGGAATACTTAGGCTCCGTTATATCATATTAGCTGTTATAGTTAAGGTTTAAGTCAAATTTTACTTTAACAGTAACGCTGACTTTAACATAGACTGCGGAATGTGTTGCACCATATTCCTTGGCATAGTTAAAGTTAAAAGTGAAATATCAAGTCAATATGAATATTTATTTGAACTTTTGACAGTTCTTTATTTAGCTATTTTAGATTAACAATAGCTTTAACTGGCGAAAATTAACGGTCACAGTTAACAGTTAAAGTTATGACGTCATCTAAAAATTGTCAAATGTTGCAACACATTTTTTACTTAGCCGGTGCTTTAACATGTTTGTTAGTTGATGCAACTCAGCCTAAGTATTTTTTTTATGAAAATAAGGAACGAGACGAGCCGTACGTTCAGCTGATAGTAATTGATACGCCCTGCCCATTACAATGCAGTGCCACGCAGGATTCTTGAAAGATCCAAAAAATCTAAGCGGCACTACAACTGTGTCACCTTGAGACACAAGATGTTAAGTTTCATTTGCCCAGTAATTTCACTTGCTACGGCGCCCTTCAGACTGAAACACTTTAATGCTTACACATTACTGCTTCACGGCAGAAATAGGCCGATATGGTACCCATAATCTAGCTGGCATCCCGTGCAAAAGAGCCTCCCACTGGTAAGTAGGAATTGAATATAAACTGTAAAGTCTTTGACCTGTGCAATTTTATTAATTACTAACAGCAAGTGTCAGGTATGCGTCATTACAGCGATGGATTGTTTGATCGTCGACATTTGATGTTAAATTGAGCGCTGCAAGGGATCGCATGCCAAGAAGTGGCGTGCCTTAGCGAGGTTTGGTGCGGGCTGCGCTAACCGAGAGATCGGTAACCCGTGCCAGACACCAATCTATACCAACCAAACTGATTTATCATGTTCTTCAATGATTACACTCAGTCAATAGCCTGGCACCGTAAAGAATAACCACCATTCATTAATCAATCCGATAATGTAGCGATAATCATTAGCGGTTACAAATCCCTTCGCAAAAGAGGAAGTCTGAGAGTAATGCAAATGGAACTACGGCATTGCAATGAAGCTTGCCTTGTGATTGTACTATTATAATATAATATCTGAACGACCGAACCTTGCTCGGATTTTTATGAATGTACAAAACTTAAACAAAAGAAAGAAACTAATAGGACATCTGCATTCGACCCGGTCTTCTGCTTTCCGGATCACCCAATGTCCCATCTGAGCTATTATAGTCTTGTATATAGTGGCGAAATTTACCTTTGTATTCTAATCTTATTGTAGCTGTTTCTCATTAAAACACGGATAAAACTACATTTTTTTAAATTGAAACCTAGCTAGATCTATTTATCGCCCCCGAAACTACCTGTATACAAAATTTCATTAAAATCGTTGGAGCCGTTTCCGATATTCAAAATATATATATACAAGAATTGCTCGTTTAAGGATATAAGATATCACAGGCTCTTCCAATTCATACGCTTATGACATAACAGCTAAGAGTATTTGAATAGAAAAGGGTATTGTTATACGCTTAATACTTTCGTTATATATTTTTGGATTTTTTTATGTCTGCTTTCCATAATAATATAAAGTATTTACGATTATTTTGTCTCAGCTGTTCTATTCAGTAAACATTAACTGAAACCATTGTATTCTAATTCCAGTCAAATCTAATTTGTATTAACTTCAGTACCAGATTGTCCATTAATGACTTAAGCAAAATCATAAAATATAATGTTTTATTGATTTGAAGAGCAAAGGAGTTGAGAGAGAGGAAGACGCTAGATGGTAAGTAATAGGACCTGCTAATTACAAAGTGATGGAAGACAAGCACAAGAAAAAATTTAGGAGTCTTAAGGTCTTACACACTTACGTTTTTCAACTTACAATATAAGACAGTGGTATGTCGCACAGATATTTCACTAACTACGATACCCTTCAAACCGAAACAGAAATAGTGCATGCTTACGACGGCTTGGCGAGAGAAAAAAATGATATGTGACACGAATAACATTACAAAGACGCACAAAAATAGACGGTCTCGCTCCGAAATGAAAAATTAAATCAGTTATTCCAAGAACTCCTCGGATTGTTTGAAAACAAACAAAATAATATGTTAGAATTATATAGGTAACTAATTGTTACCAGTGTTACCATCTTACCATACATAAATATCAAATAAAAAGCAATCATGTATCTCTCATCGTTAAGGCAGCGTTTGAAAACAAAGTTTTCGCTCGACCGTTTTTTCTCCGACTTAATTTGCAAATTTGACTACCACAAAAAAGTCTTTTAATTTTTCGGGGTAATATGATAATAATAGTATATCAATAAAATATGACACTAATAAGTCGTGTGCTTTTCTATTGGTAACAGAATTTTCGAAATCAGTTCAGTAGATCCAGAGATTAGCCACTACAAACTTTATAATACTAGTATAGATAATATATCTAACATCTTTTAATTTCTGAATAGCATTTTTAATCCCTCTAAGTTTCAAGATTAAAAATAATTGTACGTAATTATTATTTATTAATATAGATAAAAAATAACAATCATTCAGTGGTTCCCGTAAAGATCAAGTACTAAGGCTGACATCTATAGAGCGTACTCAGATTTTGCTCAGACTTTACTTACGTAAAACTTAACTGAGTGTGATAAAACGCGAACTCTACTTTTGCATTGGGCTGTCTTAGCTTAAACTCAGCATCATTTTGGCTGTCAAATGACTATTAAATCGGAATAAAACCTTATTCAAAGCTCTATACTGAGCTACACTCCGCTAAGTTTTACCTAAGTTAAGTCTGAGTACACTTTATAGATCTGAATGTAAGAGAGAATCAAATTGTATAGAATTTACGAATGCAATGTTTACAATCATTTGTAATCACCACCTTTTCTCAGGGCCATTTGTTTTTATCAACTGAAATTAGCTGGTATCTTTATTGTCACACTAAATTTCTGATCGCGTCTCTTAAAATTTACTTTATTTGTACTATTAAGTTTTCCTGCTCAGCTTGTTTGGATATCATCATCGTCCATTCGTCCACTGAACATCAGGCGACCCGTACGCTCGTTTGTCCCTTTTGTAGAGCCAAAGTCAAATTGTCAAATATTCGGCTAAAACGAAATACTTTTAAATATAAGTATAAATATTTCATTTAATATACTGAATCCATATTAAGTTCGAAAAAAGTAGAGTTCGTAAGAAGAACATACATGAACTTAACGGACACTCTTTTCAATCAAATAGAGTATTTTATAATGCTGCAACAAATATATGAATCGTGTTAAAATAATATCAAATATTTCATAAAAATTAATAAAGAATAGACTGTATCAATATAGATTATCGAATATTGGATGCATCAACTTTAGAGCATGAAATCATTCATTCATTGTTTGCGTATGGAATGGTAAATAACGAGAAATTGGTTAGGTACATAGAAGATTAGCGAGGGAGTATCAGATATTTGAATACAATGTATATAAACGTAATATCGAAAACTCAACGAAACGTCGGATTAAAATATAATATTGTTTTTTTGTTAATTCAACAATAATTTGCATGAGTTTGAACCCTTTTAAATGTATCTTATTTAATAATTCTTATTTCTGATTAATTTAAAAGAGAGTTAGTGGCAATATGACTGGCTGCTTTCATTAACACTTATAAGGTAAGTTGTGTACCATCAGAGCTTTCTTGTGGCGCTAGAAAATCAGTAACGAAAACAGAAAGTAAAATAAAAGAATAAGGTGCTGAAGTTGGGTTAGTTATATTACTGATGCGGTTTAAAAGACGAGAAATGGAATATTTTATATTTGTACTAGCTGACCCAGCAAACGTTGTATTGCCGATATTAAAATCGCGATACAAAAGTAACTGTTGATCGTAGATGGGTGAAAATTTGAAGTTGTATGTATTTTTTAATGCTGACTCATAATCCAACAAATTTAAAAAAAAATGTCAAAAAATTTCAAAAAAAACATCGTGTGGACCACCCTTAACATGTATGGGTTATGAAAAATAGATGTTGGCCGATTCTCAGACCTACTCAATATGCTCACAAAATTTCATGAGAATCGTTCAAGCCGTTTCGGACGAGTACGGGAACGAACATTGTGACACGAGAATTTTATATATAAGATGAAATTATATTTTATACTATAATATAAAAGTTCTTGTAGTTCGTTGTAACTTTGATCGATGTATTAATGTGTATTTTTTTAAATAAAAAAAAACTTCCAGCTAGATCTCGTTCAAACCAACTTTCGGTGGAAGTTTGCATGGTATTGCATATGGCATCATATATTTTTTTAGTTTTATCATTTTCTTATTTTGAAGTTATATGGGGGGGGGGGACACATTTTACCACTTTGGAAGTGTCTCTCGCGCGAACTATTCAGTTTAGAATGAATTGATATTAAGAACCTAAACCTAAAATATCATTTTTGAAGACCACAGGATACCCCACAAGTATGGGTTTGATGAAAAAAAATTTTTGAGTTTCAGTTCTAAGTATGGGGACCCCCAAAAATTATTTGTTTATTTTTCTATTTGTTTATAAAAATCTTAATGCGGTTCACAGAATACATCTACTTAACAAGTTTCAACTGTATAGTTCTTATACTTTCGGAAAAATATGGTTGTGACACACGGACGGACAGACAGACACACATGACGAATCTATAAGGGTTCCGTTTTATGCCATTTAGCTACGGAACCCTAAAAATTTGAGGTAATTCTAGATTATTGCCGGAAACGCAAAAGAATTATAAAATTTAGTAAAGATTATTCATGTCATGTGTGAAACGCGTAACTGAAATGGTAACCGATAATCAATTGTAAATCGCAGTAATCTGTCTATACTTATCGTAAAAATAAATGATAACACTTTGTGTTGCCTCAACGATCGAATTAAACAAACAGCTCTTTGATTATCATTCATTAAGGCGCTCGCAATGATATAAAACATAATTGGTTTTTTTTTTATGACAGTAAGAGACGAGAGCAGCAGGACGTTCAGATGATGGTAATTAATACGACCTGCCCATTACAATGCAGTGCCGCTCAGGATTCTTGAAAAAACAAAGAAATGCTGAGCGGCATTACATACGCTCGTCAACTTGAGACATAAGATGATAAGTCTAATATTTGCCCAGTAATTTCACTAGTTACGGCACCCTGCAGACCCATAGTAATGCTTACACATAACTGCTCGACGGCAGAAAGTATGCCGTTGTCATACCCATAATCTAGCCGGCATCCTGTGCAAAGGAGCCTCCCACTGGCATTTTGTCTGTAATAGTATTTTGTTGTTTACTGAGATGATAAACATTGAACCACCAAACATTTAAACTATATTATAATAGCAATATAAGCTCTATTCAGATAAGTATAAGTATTATGCGGAAATCTGTATGAGTTCGAATAAAGTTATTACACGTATTCAAAGAACGCAATATAAAATAAATCAAATCAAAATCATTTTATTCATGAAGGTCACGGAAATGACACTTATGAATGTAGCGCTACTTCGTAAAGAGTTGAGCTAATAAGAAGAGGTAGCAAGAAACTCATTGTCACTCTTTTAAATCAAGATTTACATTTTCATTGTTTTACAAATCATTTCAATTACAATATACTATGTGAAGAAGTGATGAAACAAACATACTCAAACGTCAAATAGTTAATGCCTTACGTATATAATAATATAAAGAATTAAAATTAGTTCATAGAAAATGCAAATAGTAGTTTCTAATTCTACAGCTATCTAGGTATAGTATATTTTCATTGCTACTCAGTATGCGATAGTAATAATTATTGTAGACAATATAAAACTTTATGGTCACATACGACTATACTGACAATCGCTGTTTTCCTTATTAATGAATATTTGTCATCAACAGAACATTGTTATGCATGTTAAGAAAGAGTCTTCTAAATTTAAATATTTTTTTTTTAAATATAGAATTCACAGTTCAAAACTAACAAACATTATTTAGAAGAGTATGTAGCAAAGAGAATATAATCACTACGTTTTAGTGTGTAGTTTTTATCTTCGCGGTGTTACCAACGTTACAGTAATTACTGATATTATATGAATTAATACTAATCTAATAATCGCCTGACGAGGACGTTTGAGTTGTTGACATATAATAGGCTATACTAGAATAAATTATTGTAAAATAATTCATATATTTGACGATTCGCTTGGGCTTTGTTCAAGTGACTTACGACCTAGCTTGGCGGATATATGCTGTCTAAATTCTCAAAGGTCTCTACAAAATAAATATGTGTGATTACAAGACAGAAGGCTGCGTAACTTAAATAACATATTATATAAAAAATGTCGCATGGATCCCTTTTTAATACTTATTAGTTATACTCAATTATAAGCAAAATGTAACTGATAAATTTATTTGTAATGTCGTTTATTCAAAATTTTGTAAAACTACAAATAAAATGAAGACACGGTAACTGAATTGTGACATTAGTTTAGGTTTTAATTGTTATTTAATTGTCAAAACGTAACGTAACTCGTATTTGACAAGTAAAAAATTCTCAGCTTTAATGAAAATCTCAGGAAAACCTGATCAAATCGAATACTAACGGTCGCTTGTTATTGATTCGCAACAGCTGTAGGAGAATACGCAACGAAACGCCGAATTTATCCAAAATTTGGCGACTTCTTAGTTATAATATTTTCTTATTGGCTGTGGAAGAAACTTAACTTATACGCGTAAGTTTTGAAGACATTGTGTAGATGCGTGTTGAAATTCGGTGTGGGTTAGTCGGTGCGGTCGATCGAAGTCTTAGCAGCTCCACTGCGGCATTGGGGAGCGTGGGGAGACTTGATCATGCGAGTGATTGCCATGCGGAAGCATGCACTGTGACCCAGTGGCCCAGTGCTCGCGCAACTCGCAAGGACACGAGCGATCACGACGAGCGCGCCGGGTTCACCTTATCACAAGACGGCTTCGAACGTCGGCCCGTGGACGGTGGAAACTATTTGTTATAACTACAACCCTTAAGCACTTACCGTTTCCGTTTATTAGGGGATAGTCGTCGTCGTGCCGGCCAATGTACGTCTTGAGAGGGGTGTCCGTAAGGGAGGGCGATGACCTGTCCCTGTCACTCATACTAATCACTTAGCACCGACTTGAGATTGGACAACACGGGACGGGGTGACGTCGCACACACACCACGAGCGACCTACGGCCCGCGGCACGCGCGCCGAACAAATAATACAAAGTAGCGCCGCACCGCAACCCGCTCAACAGTCCGACACTACCGCAATAGTGCCATGGCTCACCCCGCCCCCGCGGCTCTAACCCCGCCCCGCGCCCTCACAAGTTCCTCACGAGACTCACAAACGTAACGCACTCTAGCTTGTCCCTCCTGAACAATATACGCTACGACAGATGGCGCTGTATCACAAAGTGCGCTAATTTCACAAACTTATTACGAAATGTATCTCGAACTGTAAAGTCCTGGGCGACGCATCTCTGCTATCTTTTTTTTCGAGAGAGAATAATTCTGAACTAATAATCTACCAACTCTTGAACCTCCGTCAGTCAAGAAAACAATAATAATAATAAAAACACTACATTCAGTAAATAAATGTTATATTCATTACATATAATCTTGTTCCTGAAAGTTTAAAGCTTTGTTATAAACAAAAATCTAAAAATAAATTATATTTATCTTTGTAAATTGTTTATTATAACTAAAAAAGTTATATAATATAGAGAAACTCCAGTCCGTTTGGTAGAGTTAGCGAGCATAAAGCGGTTCCATGCATTGTTCATACTGTGTTCCACTGCTGACGAGGGAAAGGTAGGTAAGAGTGGAGCTTGTCTCCCATATTGGTTCTCAGGAGGCACGTCCTTTCGTTGCCTGAGTAACACGTCAATCTCTCGCTCCGCTATACTCGGAGCAACAGTCGACACAGCCAACTCTACAACAGTATTGGGAACCGATTAAGAAGACTGTAGTATAGGACAGTAAACGAAACAGTAAATTGTTTGTAAAACTTGAAACAAAAGCTTGTTTTCAAAACTAGTTATAATATTCACAAAACAAAGAAACAGTATTTTTAAAATTACAGTATTTTTCATTGTTAATTATGTTTTAATGTGACTCTATTTTAATTACTTATATCAAGCTACCTCCATACTTGATAATTATTTTGTAATAAAATTTAGGTCATTATATAGGGAATATCATTTTTTAGACACTTAAGTAAGATTATTTGAATAAAAACATTTTCCAACAATTGTTGAGAAAAAAAAACTACAAAATCGATTGCTCGGTGTCACGCGCTCATCTGTAAATATGAAACGAAATAGCAATTTGTTTTACCAGATTAATTTTCTGAAGGATTTGTATCTATAGCCGTGACTGTATTGAAGGATTGGCAAATTACTTAGTTAGTACGATAATACATAAATTGTAACTAAATTAAAAATAAAAGCCCACTGAGTTTCTTGCGGACGCTCTTCTCAGATCTGAGGCATGGAATATCGAATGGGTGGTGGAATAGGTAGTTTTTGACGTTCAATAAGTGATTTAAAATCCTATTCTGAGTAAAAATATTTGAAGTGTATAGTTGAAATGGTGAAAAAATACTAAATAGAATGACATGAGACATGAGAAGACATTTTTGCTATAAATATATTTTAGGCGTTTATAGTGTGTTTATATCACACTTCAACAACCTTGGTAAGTTAACAACTTGACCGATTTTTGGATTGTCTCATTTAACTATGCTGTAAGACCTTCTCACGGGAGAATAGGATACCGTGCCTCTTATAAATACGTTGTGTTCTCACATGACAGAGTGAGAATTTAATCACGACGAGGTTAGTAATATGAAATACATCAATGCTCTGTGAGCGAATCTCCCACTGGAATCTACCTCAGTCGACTTGAGTCCACTTAACCCGAACAGCCCGTCTGTGTCTGTAGAGTATAATTGAGTAGAGATGTCTTTACCCTGGTTAGTATATACTAACCACATGTAGATATATAAATATAATATAGGATGTCCCAAAATTTAACGTCTAGCTGAAACGAAACGATAGGATGGTGAACATCATCAAATATAACGCTGCCGCGGCACGCTACGTTCTACTCGTGCGTTGTGGTCAACAGTCTTAATTTGTTTTTGGGACAAAGGCTGATACACTTAGATAACAATTAGTTGATTACACTAATGTATAACTACAAAATAGTGACTATACAATAAATACCAGTAACAGACCAATCAGAGGCGGCCTCATAAACTACAATAACATTACAATGTGTACACGGGTACACTACAAACCAGGCCGTTAAATTGTAAGAAATGAAGACGATTGACAATCTACCGGGTTATTATATCACGGCTTTGACAACATACCAACGACATATAATATATTATATTGGCAGTTGAAATTACATGACCCAGTGAAGTTTGTAACTATATTTAAAACAAATTATACCTCAAGAATCTGTGATTCGATTTTGATTATATAAACGCGAAATATTTATTCACATTTATCAATTTCATTCGACTTTTATTGCAATAAATAGCTTCTACGAGCTCAGAGCACAAACATACAAACCAACAAACAGACAACAAAAAAATGTTTTCTTACGTTCTGTTACTTATTTCTCACTTCATCCAGTTATTATTTTGAAGAGTCCTCAATGAATAGATAGAGATGAAGGTTTTAAGAAAAATATTTTAAACAAAAAAATAGTTAGTGCCTTGCCTACTGAGCTTGAGGTCCCGGGTTCGAATACCGGTAGGTGCAAACATTTACATAATTCATTTATTGATCAATATGGATACTTGTTTCAGAGTCATGGATGTTTATTTGTATTTGTATATGTTTAAGTAAGAAATTCGTATTAAATTTAACGCTTTCTTGCAACCTTTAGTACAGGCTAATCCTAGTTTGGGGCAAGATAATTTGCTTAGAATTTATACGTCAAGATTTTATATTATCTGTGGTCAAGATAGAGGCCTCTTGCTGCTATACAACCGATGAAAACAGACCAGGTTTACAGTAATAAATAATAAAAATACAGTAGTAGTGTGCGTGGCAAGCTATCTTAGACTCCCGATTTGTATGTTATTTTATGTCAGTGTGAATGCATTGCACAAAATTGAGGTTAACTGACAACCTCAATTGTTCAAGATAATTTTTGTTCAAGTATTGTTCTTAAAGAGAATCTAATTATTATACAATTAATATTTAATATCGCTCTCGTCGATTTCGTTTTCAGAATCAAGAACCAAGTTCGTCACTTCTACAGCTTCAGCGGACAATCCCAGCTTATTCTTGGTATCAACTGCGTCTTCGCGAACTGATCTAATGATCAGACGAAAGAGCAATCATATTGAGGATATCTCCAATATGCTCGCAAAATTAATTAAAGATGCTTGCCAGGCAAACGACAAGTTTTTTACACGAAAGTTATACGTAAATGTGAAAGTTATTTTCTTACATAATATTACTTGTTTCTGTATTTTAACAATAATATGAATATATTTATTTCTCTAAAAGATTTTGTTATATTTTATTCTAGCTGAAATTTTTTAGTTTATAAGTAGTAATAAAATGACAAGAATTAATATCGTAATTGTGTAAACAGCTTTATAATAAACATTTTTTTAGAAGATAATATCTTCTTGATAGATAGGTAGTATATGTCGGAGAATTAGAATATAAAAGTAATATGGCCTGTATGATTATATTCTACTCTGTGTATTAGGCTGAACTGATGGCGAATGTCATCTTTCAAAGTGTGTTTGAAGTTGTCACTGTGTACGTCAATGTCGGTGACGTGATTGAAGTTAGTTATTGTTGTCCATCAGTAGAGCGCTCATTGAGAAGTCGCATTCGTCTTCAAGCTAGCGCCCGCGCCGGTTGTGCGCACTGATCGACTTAAATAACATGGTGGATACCAACATCATGACGCCCGATTTTAAATCCAAATAAATCTCCGAGATATATGTTATCCTTATATTACATTAACATATATATTTGACATCGCGAACTTTACCACCATTCATTATTTTGTCATATCTTAAAGGGTTTCAGTGCGTTTTCGTAGAAAGCTCCCAGATAGCTTATTTTTTCAGACATCTCCATATACAATATCAAATCAAAAATCAATCCAAATATCGTTAATGTACTAAAACCTTCATCGAACTTGCTATTCAAAAGCCCGCTGAGTTTCTTGGGCCCGTTCTTCTCAGGTCTGAGGCATGTAGTTTATGACTTTCAAAAAGTGATTTTTCGTCCTATTTTGAATAAAAAATATTTGAATTTGAATAAAAAAAATGCTGACAAAAAAAATTATATTTCAAATTGTGATCACAAAAGGTACATAACACAAATGAATTCCTCAGTCAAAGACCCAAGCAGAACTTAAATAAGAAAAAAAAAGAAGTAAGGAAGGAGTTTTTATCCATGCAGCTTCATTCAACAGAGAAACATCGATGTAGTCGCAAACCATATCGTCCCAATTGTTGATCAGCTCATGAATATTCTTTGCATTTGAGAGCAACTTATGTCGCATCAGCTTCTTAGCTCGGGCAATACGTTCAGGTGTGTCTTCTGATATTTCTCGTGGTCTCAAACGCTCTACTTTTGACTGTGGTGGCTCAACCATCACCATTGTTTGCATGCGCTGCGTAACAAGCATAAGTACGGGTGGTTTTGTCGTTATCGTAACGTTTGGTAATATTTCTTTTCTCTGTGCTTTTTTAAGAATTGACAGCTTAGATTTCTCAGCTAAAGATAGTTCAGAACTCCCACTAACAATACCTTTCGTTATTATTACCTCTCCATTGTTAGTTGTTGTTTTACCAAATATCGACACTTTAGGAATAATAGAAGATTTAGTAATTGAAGCATCTATTGGGAAATTTTTTCTGTAATTATTAGAGTCTTCTGGTTCGTCTGGAAGTTTAGCCCGACGTAACGGCCAGTCAATAATTGGTCGAGCGCTCGGAGCCATGAATTCTCTCACTGGGCACACACAAATACAACAATTATTTACAAGTAGTTTTTGACGCACACATTACACAAAATAAACTTAAAAACAGGTAACGATTTTTGTTCACATTATTTAAAACAACGCGCGTTATATTAACATTTTTTTTAAATATGTATTTTAACATTACCGTATTATTAGAATAATGTACCTTAAACTGGGAATAGAATGATAATTAATGCTTATAATATGTTACCTGTTGTTCGATGAAGAAGCGCTGGCATTTTGTTTTTGATTCTCTCGACCCTTTTCATATCATTGTATTGATCATAATCTGCGTAACCTTTACCAGCTCTTCGTTCATTTGGTTTCAAACGGATGTCATCGTCTTGTGCTGGTTGTAGCGCTCGAGGCTCATCCAAGTCCCATTTTCTCTTTTCATTGTCTACCCTCTCATCTACATCAAATACTTTTTCAGCAGTCAAGACGTCCTCGCTATCAAGTATATCGGTATTCTCTCGGTTCCTTGTTTTTCGTCGTTTAACTTTTCTATTATTTACAATATTATGGCGGTGCACAGTTTTCTTTTTTTCCTTAATATCCCTTTTGTTTTCTAGCATGTCCTCCTCGATTCCTTGTAAATGGTCATTATAGGGAACATCTTCGTCGATAAATCTACTTCGGCTATTTTTAGAGTAAAGTTCATCTTTAGTATCTATTTTCTTACGTCTATTGTGCAGTCTATTAGAATCGTCTCGACGTCTAGCATATAACTTGTGTTCTTCATCTGGCGTATTGGAGTACTTATATAAATCTTGACTATTATAATCTTCTACAAATGCTACTGGTTTATTTTTCTTACGCTCTTTATGCCATACATCACCGACTTCTCTTTCGTGTTCTATATTCTGAGCAGCTCTTTCTGGAAACACCGTAGTATTATTTCGGTTGTTTAATAAAATCACTACATATGTTAAAAGCAGTAATTGTAAAATGTGATTTGAGTGAATTACCTCTTCTTTCATCTTCGTATGAATAGTCGAGAGGTGGCGCTGAGATGTCTGATGGTCGTTCTGAGTAATCATCTCGTGAATCTTCGTTATGCATATGATAGTCTGGCATACGTGCGCTGGAGTAATCATCATAGCGTTCTGCGCTACCAGCAGTACAGGCGAGAGCTATGATCAGCGCCAATTCCATTCCAGAATTTAAATCATCTATTTTTTTTCAATCTAGTATTTCTTACGGTATTCTAAGATGGAGAAGCACAAGATGTATTAAATAAAAATATTGCCATACTTTACAAAATCTTAACAAAAAATTTGATTTTCCGATTTGACAGTATTTGTCTCATATTGACGGGTATCAAAATTGATCATAAATTTATGACTTTCTAGTCACTGATTACTATGGTATTGTAAAAAAGGTCGTCTAAAAAATATAATTCTAGTCTGTTAAATACAAGCTTCATACTTTTGACAACTCACACCGATGAAGTTACGTATTTTTTTAGTCAAACTGCCATACAGATAATTTTGTATTGTACATGACTACATGAGTATAGTGATGTGCCACGCATGACGAAGAACCACAGGCTATCAACAATCGATTTTGAAATAAATCAAAAGTAATGTAAATAATTGTTATGCATAAGTTCTTTATTGACAAAACAAAAATTACTAACTATACTGATTGCAGGTCAGCTCTACACTGTCAACTATTATTCTAAAAAATATAATTTAAGGGAATCAAAATTGAAGCTTCAGTCAGCCAATCGTCCTTCTGTCAGTCAGGCATTTTGTAACAAGTATGAGTTCTGGCACCACCCCGTTAGTGCTTTGTATCTTAGATGATTTATATGTCTAGATAGAGTCTCTTGCTGTCAGACAACGGATAAAAACAGGCCAGGAATATTAGTTTAGTGTGCGTGACAAGCTACGTCTTTCACTCGCGAAAATAGATGATAGTTTCAAATTCAATTATTTTCGACGTTTTCACAGCTGTCACAGTCTAAAATGATCTAAGCTTTGTATACGATTAAGAAAAGTTTTCAATATACCTAGTACTGTCTTCGTTTATTATATTATATACTAGCTGAGCCGGCAAACCTTGTTTTGCCATATAAATTATTTTAAGGTTTACACCGTTTCTTGGACATTGCAATATTACTTTATTTTTCTAAAATAAAAGATTTTTTCTTAAATAAACCTAGGCCTAAGTTAGTCTTTATTACATCAGCCACCTGCCAAGAAAAGTATCGTTCAAATCGGTCGAGCCATTTCAGAGATTAGCCGGAGCAAACAGACAGCTAGACAAAATAAAATATAAAAAAAAATATTTTCGTGTATGTACCGTATATATTATATTCATATACATGTAGTAATTATAACATTACATACGTATGTATCAGAGATTTCGACATATATTTATATGTTTGTCATGAAAAACTATTTGATAAATGCGCTTAATATGGTATTCGAGGTCTAGCAAATGACTGGCTTAAAAGTTATCTTTCAAACCGTACTCAATACGTTGAAATTACTAAATTAAATAATAAACAAGAAGTAATACCTTATCGATCAGAACTTAGACTTAAAACAAAAGGTGTACCACAAGGAAGTATATTGGGTCCACTTCTATTCATAATCTACATAAACGACTTACCTAGCATTACTACTAATAACTGTACTCTTTTTGCTGATGACATCTCTATTGTAATTAAATGTAACAATGAATTGACATATGATATAGAAATTAATAAAACAATAAAGGACACAATTGAATGGCTTACTGAAAATAACCTGACTGTAAATATAAAAAAAACAATGTATATGCAGTATTATAATAAGAATGGGAAAGGAAAAGATATTAATGTTAATTATCATAATGAGAATATTAAAGAAGCACAACTTGTCAATTTTCTTGGTATTTCTTTAGACAGCAATTTGTCCTTCAAGTCACATGTTGACAAAATTAGCAAAAAAATTAACCAACATGTATTTGTCCTCAAACGCGTATCAAAAACAATAGGTGAAAAAACAGCGCTAATGGCATATCATGCATTCGTGGTTTCAGCTTTAAGATATGGATTGGTCATATGGGGCAACTCGGTGAGCATAGGGCATTTATTTATTGGACAGAAGAAGTGTATCAGGGCGGTTTGTGGAGCCGGCCCCCTAGATTCTTGTCGACCGCTATTTAAAAAATTGAAAATTCTGTCGCTGCCATGCCTATACATTTATGAAATAAGCCTATTTGTTCAAAAACATATGTGTGATTTCTATACAAAAAAAAGCCAGAAGGTTTTAAATACAAGGTATCCAAATAAACTCATAATGCCCTTCTGTAGAACTGCATCTTTTAGTAGAAATTGTTTCAGCATGTCTGTGAAAATATATAATAAATTGCCCAATGAATTGAAAGATTTACCGTTCAAAGTTTTTAAAAGAAGACTGCATCAGTGGTTAACAAATAAGTGCTTCTATAGTTTAAATGAATTTTTCAATACAAAATGAATTGGTCTATTTGATAATAATATATGTAAATTAATATACTTTTATGACATTGAATTTGTGAATATTATACATAGGTACTAAATGAATTATTAAGTTATTTACGTCTCATATTATAATATTATATAAGTATTAAAATTTCATTTTATAAATATTATTGATATCATTGTGAAATCCGACATGTTTCAATATAACAGTACGATTAGTGTTTAGACAATTTTGTAACATATTTTGCATGTCAATTGACGAAACATATTGGATTATCCATTACATTGTTAACACCTTAAGTACAATGTTTCCTGCAAATAAATTTCATTTCATTTCATTTCATTTCATACTAGCATTTATATATTTAAATAAAATATTCATTTATTGCGCTATCGTACACAAAAATAATAATTTCTATTAATATTAATATAAATTATGCCTGGTAGAAATCGCTCTTAAGCGATAAGGCCGCCTATTGCTTTTTGTAGTCTCGATTTTTGTTATGTTCAATTATTTTGTGGTGTGCAATAAAGATATACTTCATTTCATTTTCATTTCATTTCATAAATTAAAAATATTAAGACTTCAGAACTATCAAACTCAGGCCAAGACAATTATTCAACGCGGCTTCAATGATCGAATATATCCAACGATTAAACACTACCCCATCCCTACAGCGAACTGTCAAAAGTATAAAGCTTTAAGTAACAGGCATAAAAGGCATTTATTTTTTCGAAAATTGATTCCTTTAGAATTCTTTTTGATGTCATTTCTATAAACTACCGCTTCGGAAACAAATGATGATGAGAAGAAGAGGCGCAGGAAACTCTCCCAGCAATCTTTTTTTGCGATCGTTTTAATAAAAAGATATAATATTGTACTTTCATTGCTTTTGCTATAAAATAATATTAATCTAGTCCCCACAGTAAAGTACCGTACGTCATGATGCTGTGAAAACAACTGAAGTACAATAATCTAGAACAGAACAAAACATCAAAATAATATTTATGTAAACAATTTGTTATGTTTTTTTGAAGTGATAACCCTCACTTCTGGGATTGATTACACAGATAAAACTATAAACAAAATTTTATGAACAATGCGGGTGCGAGTGCTCTTATCTTATGTAATGAAATATTATTTACTGAATAATTTGTATAGCGAATAAACCTATAGGTATTATTTAGTCAAAAAAAATTTAAAGTCCCCGATATGAAATCCACTATAAATTATATACTAAAACCTTCTCCGAAACACGCCGCATCTTACGGTATATGTATTTTTCCGATCGTTTTAGTGGAAAAAAATGACTCACAAGTTAGTATAATGAAGTACCGTACGTCCGTAAAGTACCTATATTTAGAAGTTCTTACTTTACACTCCAACTCTTCCAAGTGACCAGAGCGGGTCATTCGATACCAAACAATAAAATAAAGCCATTTATCTTCGCATTTGATATTTAATAAGAAAAACCTCACTACCCTGACATTTTTTAAGATTTGTGGTCTTCTTGTCCCTCTTGCTTTACTTACTGTCATACAGTAAATATATTATGTGAATTCTGTATACAGAAACGAATAAATATTAAATAATTCTGTTTCGTTTTTCAAGCAGTTGCTCGGCTTACTTATTCAAATATAAAGAGAAGAAAATATAGTGTCGACTCAGACTTTACAAGAAACCTGGAAAAATATCTCACGAAAAAGTTGTTTTACTTCTTTTTTGATACAATAGCTCCTCTTGCTGTTATTGCGAATTTGTTGGAAGTTTCAAAAGTGCTTGTTAAAAGTTAAAAATAAGTGATAACGAAGAGTTTTACACAGAGTTCCTCGAACGTTGTGAATTTTTCTTGTTAGAATCACTACAAATACAAATTTTCTCGCCCTCCGTCCTTACCTCCCTTATTTTTACAGGCTTTTTATTAGCTTCACCTGTATGTATGTTTGTTTGTAACAGACTCATATGGGCGCGACTTTAACCCACTTGAAACGTCCAGATTATGGGTACCACAACGGCCCCTATTTCTGCCATGAAGCGTTAATGTGTTTCGGTCAGAAGGGCGCCGTAGCTAGTGAAATGTGCAAACGAGACTTAACATCTTACGTCTCCAGGTGATCAGTCCAACTGTAGTGCCGCCCAGAATTTTTGGGTTTTTCAAATTCAATTAAAATTTTAATGGGCAGGGCGTATCAATTACCATCAGCTGAAAGTCCTGCTCGACGCATCCCTTATTTTTATTAAAAAAATGACGCATATACTGTAACTAATAGGCTTATCTCATTTTTTATACGTCTAGATAAACAACTGCAAAACGGCGAAATAAATTGAGAAAACCTCTTTTTTCGAGCAATGCACGCACACTTACACAAGTGACATACATATCGCGAATGTAAGACGTAGCTTGTCACGTACACTAAACTAATAAACCTGGCCTGTTTTCATCGGCGGTCTAGAAGCAAGAGGCTCCATCTGGACGTATAAATTATATAATCTAAATAGACCTTAAAAAATATCTTGTATTCATATTATGAAATGCTAAGAAAGTTTTGCCTCAACCTATAATCATAAGAAAGCTTTTCTGATTATCAGAGTACAGGTAAACTTCATTTTAATTTAATTAATTCTTAGTTAACTCAGCTCCTGTCGATAATATTGTAAAACAATTTTACCCTTAACAAAATCCAAAGCTTTGAAAGTTCTTGAAAGTTGTCGTGAATGCAAGGCAAATATTTTCTCCTTTTGTCCTTTGAAAGCTTCTTGAAGGATTTCAGTACACTTCAACATTATTTGAAAGCCGCAATTCAGAGCAAATAATTATATTTCCGCCTTACTGAGAAGTAAAATTAATTTAATTTAAACGCACTCGGTCTTAATATCATACATGTGGTTTTTATTTATTCACTTATGTGATATGTATATATCGTATGTATTTACTATTGCCTACCTAAAGGACGGAACAAAATTATGAAGTTCAATCGGCTTGCGATCTTGTAGTACCCACAAATCGGAGATATCTCGGCATTTGGTTTGGCTATAGAGATTTGATTGAGATTGCTGTTTTCCCAAAACTTATGTCTGACTTTTACGGTGTTATTACAATAAATTAATTTAAACATGGCTGCTAACTATAACAATGTCAGTTTGTCTTTATCTTACCTTTGACAGTACTTAGTAATTACATGACCGTGAGAAGTAATTTTAAACTTGGAGTTACTTTACACTGCTTTTATTAAGAAGACATATTGAGATTATTTGCAAGAGTAACACCTGTTTCTTCACTGGGCGCAGAGTATAGGTAGGTCAGCTTACCAGTGGGAGGCTCCTTTGGACAGGATGCCGGCTAGAATATGGGTACCACAACGGCGCTATATCTGTCGTAAGGTAGTAATTTGTAAACATTACTGTGTTTCGGTCTGGACGGCGCCGTAGCTAGTGAAATTACTTGGCAAATTAGACTTAACATCCTATGTCACAAGGTGACAAGCGCAATTGTAGTGCCGCTCAGAATTATTGGGTTGTTCAAGAACGACACTGCATTGTGATGGGCAGGGCGTATCAATTATCATCAGCTGGACGTTCTACTCGTCTCGTCCCTTATTTTCATTAAAAAAAACTGACACTCAGGCCCGGAGCCCGTGAATGCTGGTGATTACTTGTTCACAAGTTGTGTGCTGTCTTACACTATTTTTTTGAATAAAAACGATTATATTATGTGGTACCTAAAATAGCAATTCATTGTGGGGAATTGCTCCAACATGCATTGTTAAGTCGACAAAATTACTGGAGATACCGTGTACTAAAGCATGCAGGGTTCTCTCGGAAAATTATCGACCAGTGCCGAAAGAAAAAAATTCTTGACAAAATAAAAGTGTTTTCAAATTTTATTTGTGTATTAATCCCAGATGTGAGGGTTATCTTATCACTTTAAAAACATAACAAATTGATTAGATTTACAAGAGCAACATCACAAGTCAATTTCCTAATATGCAAATATTGGGGTTGAGCAGGTTATCAACTGTAAAGTAGATCCTGTACCTAGATGAAGCCACAACCTGAGAGTGGAATAAAACATACAATATTCTATGACGATACATCACTCGAACGGTTAGCTCAGTTGGCAGAGCACCGGCACTGAACGCCAGAGGTCGTGGGTTCGAGTCCCGCATCGATCATAAAATGTTTGTTTTCAAATTTTATTTGTGTATTAATCCTAGAAGTGAGGGTTATCACTTAAAAACATAACAAATTGTTTAGACTATTGGTAGTAAGATTGGTAGTAAGGTAGACCTAGACTCTCATAATATAATTATAATACTCTAATAATACAATAAAAAAGTCAACGTCAAAAGTCGTTTACTTTAGTTTTATTTATTTAGAGCTTAGACTTTATTTAGAGTCTAACAGATATATTAGATCGTTAGTGATCTTCTCTCCATCCAGCCTAGTGAGCAGGCGGTCCGAGGTTCGAGTCTCCTTCTGAGACGCCCGCGCCTGTGAGCTACATTTTCGGCCTCCAAGGCCCCCGCCCGCTACGCTGTAAAAGCCTTCAGGGCTATCAGCACAGAGGAGGTTTTTAGTCGGTAGGGGGTGTTTACACCTGAGCCCGACATATGGGCCCCGTTTCGGGGTCTTCAATACGTAAATGTATTTTACTCATCTCGAAAAAAAAAAATATTTAGAGCATTGGTAACAAGACCTTCAACTCAAACCAAAATACACTAAAAGAAATATATGAATATAAATATTTTTTCAATATACTCGATAACCTAAAAGAAAAACAGGTTTTGTAAAATAAATGAAAAATTCTTGATATAGGTTAGACCTCCATTTTATGACTTGTCAAAAGTAATACAGACAGAGCCTATCAAATTAATTTATCACTGAATAGGTAAACAGCAGTATAGCTACAGATTAAACATTATATTTGGACAAGAAAATTCTCAAATACTACCTCCCAGCCAGATGTTTAAACGACACTGTCCATAAACAAAAAAATAAGTGAGCTCTGACAGACCATGGCCACCATTAACAGTACCTAATTTATGTTTATTTTTTATTTTCAATACATAATGATTAAATATTAACAATTTCCGTTTAAACAAATACGATGTAAATTCATTCGTTATGAGTGGGAAAAAACATGAAGATAAGCCCTGCACTGAAGATTTATGTCCACCCACACGCAACGTTACTCACCCATTGGTAATGATAATATCAGAACTATATACTACATATATATACTACCTTTTAAATAAGCATAATTCTAGAAAAAAAATGTGTTTTTTCCCAAAGCATTAGAATATACGAAAGAGAAACCGCAGGAACAATATTGCCTACTGCTTAATGACGTAATATTTTAATAATTTATATGTACTTATATATAACTAAGTACCTAATATTATGATAACACGTGTCGTTAAATAAGTGCAATATATCCAACAATACAAGGTAGCGCTAGAAGACGAACTATGTATTATCAAGTGTTCATCAGATATCAGTAATGCGACATCAGCTATTTTATCCGCAAAATTAAAAATTAAATATGTAATATGATTAAAAAGATCAAGTTAGCTATACAATTTTCTTAATTTAAAGGAGCACTTATGAATACGTAACCTTTTTAAGTTTGGATATGCTGTTATTTAAGACAGTGTTTCACTGAACACTTTGTGATTGTGTGGCGTTGTATTTAAAGCACGGTCGAAACACAACTGAACAAAAACACTGCCTAATAAATGCGTAGGCAGAGTTTTGCTTCAGATAATTTTTGAGCGTGATTGTGAGTCTAGTTTTCGGTAGATGATCATGCTTAACACGTGGTGGGCCATGTACATATTTTATCACTTATATTCTTTAAAGAAACTATGTTTTCAACATCGTGTACCTTGCAGAGATACTACGAGTTCACAAATGAAGAGCTTAAGGCGCTGGAAGAATGCGACCAAGAGAGTTTCTACCAACGCTGTGTCCCTCTTAGCACACTATTTGCTACGGCCACATACGCTGCTGTTAAATATGGTTAGTAGCTTGTATAAACTATTTAATTACTAAACTATGCTACTATTTAGAAACTGGATACATTGTTGTTTGTTTGTTTGTTTGTTTGAACGCGCATATCTCTAGATCGATGATTCAGATTTAGAAATATTTTTTTATACGAGTGCCAGATTTGTCAAGAATGGGTATTTTATATTGTGCCATACCTCTCAGTTAGACCTAAATATCGGTTTTTGTGAAGTAAATCGGAAGAAATAGAAAAATATATATTAATCCTTTGTACATCATCTAAAAAAGTCGGGATACGATTTGCCTATATCTCGTACTTAAGCCACAATAAGTACTTTAATACAAATGTAATGAAATTATGCGCGAAAAGAACTGTTTGGCACATCTAGTCACCTAGTGTTACAAAAAGCATCTCTTTTGCCATAACAATGCCACGAAAACTTCATAGAAGTAAGATATTATACGAAATTCGGGCGATTAACTTAAGCTGTATGTGTGTTTTGTCGTTAACATTCCTGCCTAAACTTACTTCTGTGAATGTTTTCTTTTAGGGGTCCTGAAGCGAAATCCACATTTTGGAGCTGTGCCTAAGGTTTTGACGGCGATATTGTTGGGTCACATTTTTGGACGGATGTCTTACTTGTCATCATGTGAACTTAAATTGAGAGAGCTTCCACCAAACAGCCACTTAGGGAAAGTAATGCGGAATTATTACCAAGAAAGATATCCGCCGCCTCCTAAAAAATGAACTGTAATTTATAATATTTCACAATATCAATTCCAATATATATGTTTGTTTTTAAAAGAAACTTGTTTGCATTGGTTTATGTTTCCTCACTAGCAAACAACAAACAAAATTTTCTGTATTATTAGGTCCAGAGCAACGTTAACCAGAGAAAGAAAGTTGATGATAACCGTGGCAACCAAGTAAACAGAGAGTGCGTTTCTGCGTAACAAAAATGCGTCTAAGGCCCGGTATCCATCAAAGCGACGAGGAGATGTATTTTAATAATCCATAAGATTTCGATATTTGCACATCTCCTGTCCGCTTATCTTCTTCGGAAATGGATCAATCGAAGAGGACAGGAGATGTCTCATTTATCTATAGAATTTTATGGCGCGACGAAGCGGAGATACGTGAAGGCGGGCGGGCGTGCCTTTTATAATATTATATGAGACTTCTTGTGGAACATAGGCCTAAGAAGACATGTCTGGATGTTCCATCGACAAAATTGATTCATGAACCACTTTGCTGATAATTCTTTTAAAACTATAAAAACAGGTTTTTATTTGCACGGAAAAGATATTATGACAATAATTGGTGGACTGTTACCTCTTTAAGTGTTAATAATCTAAGATTATATCAGATACTTCAACGTCGATGTGACATGCCAGACGCGTCATTTAATGTGTCAGTGTATAAGTAACACTCATGACGTAAGTCAACACTTTAGTAGATTAAACTCTAAAGATTTGTCAAAAGAAAGCATTGATGAATGTTGATGATATCAGTTTCGGAATCCACCGGTTGTGTAATAATTAAAGAAAGCGACTAGGCGCATAATTTGTTTATATGCACGAATGTTATGGTAAAAAAAACAGTTTATAATAATGACTGATCAAAACCTTTTCGGCTATGAGGGCGGAGGTCAAACTGAAATTGCTCCAGGCAGTTCCAACACAAAGGTACTAGGTTGTGACTTAGAAATACTATTATGTTTATGCAGCTGTTATTAATTATCAGATTTTTAGGGAGCCTACAAGTTTACACCGGAAGAATTACAAGTGCTTCAACAATGTAACAACGAAAGTTTCTTCAAGCGTTCGTTGCCGCTAGGTACTCTGTTAGGTTTGGGGACTTTCATGGGTGTACAAAAAGGTGAGGTTTATCATATAAATCCTTTTTTACGGTAAGGAATTACAATTAATATGACCTCATTATGCAATAATATATCTTTATTTACTGATTAACAGGTCATTTCAAAGCAAGTCCTCGATTTGGCGCCTTTCCAAAAGTAACACTAGCCGTGATTGTGGGGTACTTCCTGGGCAAGATTTCTTACCAGCGAGCATGTGCCGAGAAGCTCATGGCTCTTCCTGGTAGTTACATTGGACAATTACTGAGAGACAAAAAAAGGTTAATTAAATTTTGTCCTAGCTTATTGTACTTAGGTACTAACCTAAGTACCTGTAGAAATTGGTAATATGATTTCTAGTTGTAGTTACAACAACATTATATAAGTTGGAAGTTTATATACACCAGACATTCCTTATTAACTTGAATAACTATTTCTGGAGCAAAGGCATACACTTTAATAGCATAGATTTGTATGTTTATCCATCCCTTAATAATATATGCTGTGAGATGTGTTACTTTTTCTACTGAAATATTAAACATCAATAATAAGTTATGTTATACAAACATAACATTGTGCAACAACTTAAGTATTCTTGAAAATTTTTGCTGTATTGGGTTGAAGCCAAGCAAACACTCTATTATCATTTATTTAATTAAATTTTACAATTGCACAACCTAATTTTGTCTAACCAAATTATCATTGCTTAATTTTTTTGATATCATAAAACTTTACATCACTGTTCTTTTATAGAAAGGTGTTATCTTTATGAGGCCTAATTCTGCCTTGAAGCAGTAACGCGTAAGCATAACTGTTTTGATCTGAAGGATGCCTTAACTAGTGAAATTACTGGACAAGTGAGACTTAATATCTTATGCCTCAAGGTGACAAGCACGTTGTAGTGTGTCTCAAAATTTTTGGGTTTATCAAGAATCCTGAGTTGCACTGCACTGTTATGGACAGAACATATCAATTACCATCACCTGAATGTCCTGCTTGTCTAGTCCCTTTTTGTCATTAAGAAATAGATACTTTATTACTCTTCATTTTCTGAAATGTGTTTTGATAGTCCAAGCAGAAGTTATCAGTCATCTGCATCTATGTTTGGAGCATCTTCTGGAGATATTTACTCAGATGCTGGACCTGGCAGCTCTCTCAACCTCGACACAGACCGACCTTTATTCAATGAGGACTCATATCATCCTCCAGACTCTGACATTGGTATGTGTAAATTATATTTATTTAACACACAGCTATCAAACACAAATATAAAAAATAATATTATTGACTAATTCAATAATATTATTTTATTATATTAGTTTGTTGTCATTAATATTTTGGTGTTAGAGCACCAAAGTGATTCAGGGAATTGCGATAATACTTCTTAATCAGATGTGGTTGAAGTGTATAAAGCAATCATATAAATTATAATGACAAATATCTAAAAATTTATTGAGGAATCTAGCTCGGAAATCTGAAGAATATTTCTTTTTCATGTGACAGACTTTTGGCTGCCTACTAAGCTAAATACTAATCTATTTATCTCAAAACTTATTGAGGCACTCACATATTAACAATTACATGCTCATGCGATATTCCACCTCATATCACAGATGTCAGCCATGTTCCAATCCATCCCATACTACACCATACTTTGTTTTGTGATGCAGTCACTGTTACAGAATGCTTTTGTGAAAGTAAGGCTATCTGCCCATACAGTGAATACTATACCATTTGATTTTTATTAAAATAACAATTTATTTAAAAAAATATTATCTCAGATAATTTTTCAAGCTATTATTAATTATTCAGGTTCTGCACCTGGCAGTCCAGAAAATTCCCCATCAAAGACGCTTTCCTATGAGGAGTTACGGCGTAAGAATAGAGGGGATTACAATGAATCACGCCAGGAACCATACAAGTAAGTGTTGTATACTACTACATATTATTATTATTATTATATCTATACATATTAAAAGGCATAAAAGGCATTTATTTTCTCAAATTAATTCCGTTAGAATTCTTTTTCATGTCATGAATTAAATCCTCATGACCCAATATTTGTTGCTCTACTCCTCAGAACTGGCTTGATCAATCATAATCTATTTTTATACCACAATTTTTTTTATTAATATATTATAAACTATAAAAAAATATTAAATTGATGTAGTATGCAACTCTTTATAGCATCTCAACTTATTTTGTTATTGAAAATTGTTGATAAATTAAAATGAGGAAATCAATTTTATTTTGCTATATATATTATACATATATAAAAATGTATTTACAATAAAAGGTTTGGGAAGTTTGCGAGCAACTATTTATTCTTTATATAACCAACCCGGTGGGCAATCTATTAAAAAAATTTTTTGCAGCTGCATAGGTTTCGGCAAATTCATAAATACCATTTTTTGTTTAATACTGACTTAATGTTGTCATTGTTTGAATGATTGTAATACTACTAATACTAAAATCCTATGGCCATACAAATAAACTTGGTTTAAGTTTCACCTGATTAGAGAATATGCAAAATACTGACTATATCTCTGACAACACTCAAATACAATGATAATTCTGGAGTTTTCCAAATGTCAAGCAGCCTTGCAAATAAACATGGGATATGTCTGAATAAACCAACCATAAGCAATATATGAGTATCTACTTATAAACATTTTGCATATTTTTGGTTTATTCTCATGTTTCTAACTTTATACCAAGTTTATTTGTAAGGCTGATAGTGTTGAATTTGAAAATAATATCACTGCCACATGAGCCCTTAGTTAAAGTTGTTCAAGAAATTACTTTCTTGACTACATAATTTTAGACCTAACCAAATGAAATTTGATCTCCATAGTTTGATTAATCATTGTGGTTGACTTAGATGAAGATTTCATGGTTTTGTATTGTAATAAATATGTGCCACTACTCTAATTGTGATAGGTAGTATTATAAAAGTATTTGAGGCTACCAAAGGTCTTAATAAATGTTTAACACATATTTATTTTAACTAATCAATACAAGTATTCTTAGGCATTGTACCTATAACTTTTATATTTTTTCAGAATCCAACCAAACACAGCACCAATTGTGACAAGGGCACAACCTTCCCCTCAGAGCCCGACCAACAAGTATGGAGATACTATGGAGTAGAAACATATTTCAAGGTTATCTGAATGTAGATTCTATAGTTTATGTAACAAAGGTGGTTTTAGGGTTTTGTAACAAAATGGCAAATGTAACACTTAATGTCGCAATTCTGTCCATCACAAGCATCATAACAATATGGAAGGCACAAATTTTTGCATATAGTTGAATATTATTTGACAGTAATGTAAGTCTTAAAGTATGTTATTTATTTAAATTTCATCCATTTTAATCCATCTCAAAAATGCTTACCTAGATTTTAAGACATTTAATATTTTAATACTCTTATGTATTCTGAATTGATATGCATGTCTAAAAGATGGCTCAGACTAAGCATTGCTAATATTATATTATAGTAAAAACTTGCATATGCATGCTTACCCATATAATTTATATAATAACACTCTTTAAAAGTTTCTTTACTCAAATGGATCTCGAAGCATTTATTAGTATGATAAATTTTATAAAGAAAAGCTTTCAGTTGTTACACATGCACTTTTATTGTCTTCAGTTGCCATTAAGTTTCAATCTGTATAATCATGTAAAGCATTATAAATAAAGTACATTAGATATTTATTGTATTTTTTCTTATAACATTAAAATGACAAACAGAAATCTAGTAGGTAGACATTGGACATGTATGTTACCAGTTTTTAAATGGATCTACACTGGATGTAATGTATAATATCTTCTACTGCATCTGTATTTATGTTAGGTATGTTAAAATATAAGAATATTAATTAATTAAAATCCGAAAAGGCTAGTTTATTATTATATGTTTTGGTTGCTATAGCGTCTTTTATATAGTTTAAGGCTACCCTAAACTAAACGGGTAATTATAGCCGAGCTTCTGAGAGCTGGTGGTACTCCTATGCTTAAGATCCTCTGAAGCTTTTCAATTCCGTCATCTTCGAGTGTAAAACGTCGCAAGCATGGAACAGTATACTGGTACTGTTCATCAAGAAGGGCGATACGACGCTTTTGAAGATCTTTAGACCCATATCGCCTATGAGCCATGTAGGTATATACGGCTTCCAGCCTCTCAAACAAGCCAGATTCCAAAAAAGCTTTAGCACTATAGACCACACACCTACGATGCTGCAGTAGACGGAGAAGTATAACCAGCCACTATGCTTAGCATTCGTGGACTACGAGAACGCCTTTGACTCGTTCGAGATATTTGAGATTTATAATATAAGAGATTTGATATATCAAAGCGTTGAAGTGTTTGTATGGAAATGCCTCCATGTCAGTCCGTCTCTATTGATTTGTATTTGACCGTGATGCATTATTTTCGATATCGTCTTTTCTACATTTATGGAAAAGGACAACAACGTAGTTCAACTGGTGTTAAGTGACCACCGCCACCGACATTCTATTGCAACCCCAGAGGAATTACAGGAGCGTTGCCGGCCTTTAAGGAAGATGTACGCGCTTGGTACCCATGTCATATCGTCCCGGAAACACCGCACCAGGAAGGTGGAATTCGGCAGCAGGAATCAGGTGAAACAGCTCTTCGGAACACTCCCCGTGTTAAATCCGGTAGAAGACACAATGTGGCGATGTCTCTACGCAACGCCAGGTGATCCAGCCGTTCACAGAACACTGGGTCCCCGACAATTCGAGCTGCTCTGCGTTGCATGCGGTCAAATGTTATTTATGAAGATGCAGCTCCCCCATTAACACAAACAAATCTTTGAATCTGCACGGATTGAAATAAAAGTTTCAGTTCATATTGGTAGTGGTTTTACTAAATATTACACAATTTTTCACTTAATTTACTTGCCGTGTCTATTACCACTGTACTTAAGGGTGTTTTTGGTCAAAAATAAAATTAAACCTAGTTGTGATTATTTATGATTACACCACGTCACGAAACGCAGGTTCGATAGAGAACATTTAAACAACTACTTTTAGTTACTTTTGATTGGAATAAATAGAGGAAATCTACCACAACAATTATTTGATAATAACAGTTTGCTGCTGCCAAGTATAAGCAACAAACAAATACATGGACCAAGAACACTCTATTGATTTGTTGTTAAGTACTTATAAGTTATTCTCTATTAAGACTCTGCCAATGAGTGGTATGTGTGCCACTGAATTTTTCACAGTGCAGCAAAACCGTTCTCAGTTCATAGTCAATCAGGAAATGAGCTGTCACAGCTAAATATACATCCATGACCTGAGAAGTCCTGCAGTACGTAGTAAGACGGCCTTTTTTTGCCTTTTGGACTAATTCCATAATTTGTCTTTAACAATCTAAATACCGGCATGGTATTAAGGTTTTTGATATTAATTTTCTATTGGGCAATTCGTTACTCGGATTCAAAGCTTCTACAAAACTTTTGAAACCATGATCTTCGACCACTTTTGATGAGAATTCATAAAGGTGTTGATAAGTACTTACATGTTTGCACATTAAATGTTTCTTTAAGTTAGGTTAAGCAGTAGAAGTTTTATACGAATATTATTTTTTACATAACAAGCACTTCGCCAGGAGTGAAAAAAAAAGGCAGTGAACAATTACTTTTTACACACTCATTTTGACAATCTCGAGTGACAGTCAAGGTTCATGCATTATACTCTAAAATATAAATCTATTTAAAATAATATACAGATCAAGCTAACAATATTTTTACCATAGCTCTAGACACTGATTTCATAACTCGAAATTAGCGTAATATTATACACTAAAATTACATGCAAGTAAGTGCATCCTTGCCTCTAGATTATGTAAATATACAATCAGCATAATACATTCCATCATAACAATTATACTTCATGATATTTTATATCAATCTATTTTCCGAAAGACTTATGATTACTTGATTCTATCCAATGTTCTTATTCTACCCGTTTTGCCGATATACAAAGATAGGTTTATTAAGAAAGAAACAAATTAGTTGGCATTTTCCTGTGATTCGTCATATTCAATCATCACTTCTACTAGATTCAATCCATCATCTTGGTCGTCATCAATTATCTCCTCTATATCATCATCATCTTCTGCTTCTTCTTCTTCCTCTACTTCGTTCTCTTCAACTTCTTGTTGTTCATCATACTCCACGTCGTCCATGTCGTCCTCCTCTTCATCCTCGTCATCTTCATCCTCATCCTGCAATCATCGGTGGGCGTCAAATCGTCATACTTTATATTTCATGGCGCAAAAGAACAAAATTATTAATATTTGAAATACAATCTGGTACAACTTCCTGACATTGGTCTTTTCAAGTAACATGTCTCAATACTAGTAGACTACTGTCTGGCAGTTGTCTTAATACTGTGGGGGGAAAAAGTTATACCTGAGAATAAACCAAGAATATGCAAATGCCAAATTGTAAGAAATGAAGTAAATAATTTTTATTTGAAGAATGACAATCTACCATTTAGTTATAATATCACTAGTGAAATTGTAATATCATGATAGCTGACAACACTGTTAATCAATATAATGAGATAATTCTGATGTTTTCGAATGTCAATTTCAGGCTTGCAAAAAAACATGGGTAATGTTATAATGCCTGAATAAGCCCTTCATGAGCAAAATGTCTATTTGTAAACATTTTGCATATTCTTGGTTTATACATAGGTATAAATAACTTAACACCAAGTTTATTTGTAAGCCGTGAATATTTTGTAATCAAGACTAATGCATATATAATTTTTTTAAAACCCTCTCTATTTTGTATCTATAACCCTACCTAGTCTTACAATATCACACACCAGGCAACAGAAATAGATGATTTAAAATACATACCCCAAAACCAAAGCATTTATCTACATCTGGCTCAGCATTGCTCTCATGATCATTTTCTTCTTCAGCATCAGGTATTTCTGGAAAAAACCCATTTTTTAGGACACTAAAAATTTATATGAATTAGTATTTAACAAGTAATGACATATATAATTGATATTTTCAAAACTAAAATAATAATCAAACAATTACATTTATCACTAGACTATAAAAATGGCAATTTTAAATTAAAAATATTTATGGTAGAATTATAATTTAAATTTTATTATTACCATTATCATCATCGCAATCCAACGAAATCGAAGGTAGGACTGTCACTTCTTCTCTAGAGCCATGTGCACCATCCACCATCTCCATCATCAACACAAATCGTTGACCTCCCATGTTGGCAACAGTTATCACATCTTCATCATTTTCTTCGGCATTGTCTTCTTCAACATTGTTATCATCGTTAGCATTGTTTTCTTCATCAATGTGTTGCACTGGTGTCACAGTGGCTATTTCATCACACACAACCTCAGGTTCAGTAACCTGTAAATGTCTATGTTTAGTAATTGTACTCTCCCATTTCTTTATATATATCAAATGGAGCATCAAATTGCAGGGGCATTCTCATTTGTAAAACTTTCAAAGTCATAAATTGTCAAAGGCAAAGCTTGTTTATTATAAGAGGACATATTTTAATAAATTATTCAACAAAAAAATTTGCATAGCTAACATCTGTTGCTGAGCAGAAAAATAACAAAGAAATCATAATTCTACATAATATGTAATAAATTATCTCACCGTCACTTGACCATCAACAATCTGTAATTTCTTCTGTCTGCCAATTTTAAGTGCATGAGCATGTGCCTTATGATTTGAATCAGGGTCATGAATAGCCAAATGGCGTATAAGATTGCCCTTGTGAGCGAATGTACGGCTGCACTCTTGACAAGTGTGAGTTTTCTCCTTCGGTGGTGTCGGCTTATAGTCAGGATTATGATATAAATTCTGATGGCGACGTAAGAGTTGCTTCTGCCTGTAAGTAAAACACAATAAATATTTTACCACGAAAACAACATAACATTATAGAGAATATTTAAATGAAAATAATATAGAACAAATTAGCGTAATTCATGACACGAAAAAACTGAATTAATCCCGTTTTACACACACTAAACTAATAAGATATAGTCATTTTAATCAGACACGCAATTATCGCATGACTCAAACTTACACGTCATTAAATTGTAGACACAACAATTATTATAATCACTCTACTTATTAAACTTTATTACATATGTACTGTTAATTATGTAGTCACATAAGCCGATTGTAAATTATAAAGGAAATTCAAAGCACACAACTATATAATAAGTAACAGATTTGTAAAAAGGGCAAACATCAAAACATACCTGAAGGATTGATTGCATTGGTCACATACAAATGGTTTTTCCCCTGTATGCTTGAGCATGTGAGACTTCAGGTGACGTAAAGTTACTGAGGCGTATGGGCAAAGCTTGCATTTATAGCATTTCTCCCCTTCGTGGGTCTAAAACAAAATTAAATCGTGCTTGAAAAATTTTACTGTTACAAGTATTCCATAAATTAGACTCGTAGAATTTATAGGTAAAAAAATTATAAAAAGCAATTATATCACATAACATTAAGTTTAGTATTTTAAAACAGCACCAATTTTTAATTGGTGATCCCTGTGTGAAAATCACGTTCAAAGATTTCCTTACATACATATAGCAATACTTACACACATACATATAGCATTATACAGATACGCAAAGGCGAAGCTAATTGTTGCAGATATTTCTATTCCGAGTGTCTAATGCCTCCTTCTCCACTATCGGCGATGATCGTTACTTATATGATCGCTTGTCATTTGCAACTTAATCGTTTATCATCGTGTATGACACGATCGTCTGTGATCATTTATTGAGCGGCAGTCGTTCAAGATGGACGTGGAGTTTAATATCAGTATACAATATTTATGTTTGGGATCCCATATTTGTGGGTAGTTCTGATAAAGTTCTATGAATTTAAATGTTTCTTCATCTGGCCACCCAGTAGTTATTTTATCTTACACGCGCTATTTTAATAAAAGGAAACCAAAACAACGCCGAGACGACAACGCCAAGTACGTACGGCTTCGCTCACTGTCCAATGTCCTCCAGTGAATGAATGACCGGCGATCGTGTGCGCAATCTATTAAGTCACCGATCGCCGCGATTACTACGACGAAACAATGATCGTAGACTAAAAGCGAATAAGCCCTCTACACGATTGTGCTCGCGTTTTGCCTTCAATCGCTGATTGTGAAGAGACGTCATAATGTCTAATATAATTTTGCCATCCATGATCCAAGTCTTTGATTATTTTGTGAATATATTTAAATGTATATGATACCAACCTTATTATGCATCTTGCAGGTATATTTATCAGGGAACATTTTCCCACAGCGCTTGCATTTGAGAGGCTTCTCAGATGTATGTAGCTTCTGGATATGAATCCTTAAATCAGTCTTTCTACCACACTTCGCTGGGCAGAGCTCACACTCAAAAACAGGCTTTTCATCAACTGGAAAAGAATTAAAATACCAATTTAATATTACAATTATTTATTTATTTAATAGGTACACCACAACAGAATTACAACAAATACATAATAAACAAAAAAAACCATCAGCTAAATACAAGATAGGCTGCAACTCCACGAGGGTGTGTACTCAGCATGTTTAGCATAAATTAATAACTATGAAAATACAACAATAATCGCGATTTTAAAACTAGCTTTAGGTAATGTAGTATTATAAAACACTATTAAATGTACGACAGCTAAATTATTTCTTTTTTCGAGTTTACATGTACTTATGCTATTAATAGATTTCTAAATAAGTGATAGCCATTTTACTAAGACTGCACTGTACATCTTTATCTCATAAGCCGAAAAGTTAGACAGTTGAGATTTTAAAACATATTATATAATTTTGCTGCTTTAATATAAAATAATATATATCAAGATATGTTGATGCATACAATCTTAACATTAGAAACTTTGAAAGGTACTAACAAACACGAAATATAAATTCACACATAAAACTGAAACACCAACTGACGACACTAGATTCTACAAGTGATTCATAAGGAAATTTCAACTAAAGTTGGTGTAAAACAAAGTCTGGTGGGTGACCGAGAGAATTAAGAATTATTAAAATTTACTGTTTATGGACAGAGAACTTACCATTGTGAATAAGCTTGTGCGCCTTCAATGAATTGGATTGTGTGAATCGCATGCTGCAAAGATCGCACTTATACGGTTTTTCTCCAGTATGCGTGCGTAGATGGCGCTTCAGCTTAAACGTATCTGGAGATGCGTACGTGCAATGCTGGCACTGAAAACAATCATGACCAGTCAAAATAGCGGAATGAAGATATTTACCATTGCGACAAAGTATAGATAAATAATTTGTCTATCCACCTAGCAATTTGTCTAACAGTATAAACTATTAGCTAAACACACCAATATCTTAGACAAAAAATAAAATATACAATAATTAAGTGCTTCCGGCGTTAAAATAATATGCCTTCATTGTGTATTAAAGTTGTATGTTGTGAAGACCCAACCTTGATAAGTTTAAAATTGAATTAAAAAAATATCATCAAAGAATATATGTTTTTTTTAAAACTATATAAATAGAAATATTAATGGGAATCATCCACTGAATTTAAGTTAGCAGCTTAATAGGAATATTTCTTTAATTGGAATAATATATTTATTATAAACTAGCTGACCCAGCAAACATTGTATTGCCATATAAAGTAATAAAATAATTTCAATAAATAAAATTTTTGGGGTATAAAACATAGATGACGACCGATTCACAGACCTACCAAATGATATATTATATACATATCTATGCATCTACATATAAATGTACATAAAATTTATCATACTTCAATAACCTAAAATTAAAAAAAAAAAAATAGGCGTGGACACATTTAGGCGGATGAAAAATAGATGTTGTTCGATTTTTTCTGACCTACCCAATATGTACACGAAATTTCATGACAATCGGTCAATCCGTTTCGGAGGAGTTTAACTACAAACACCGCGACACGAGAATTTTATATATTAAGATTATTCATACAAGCAGTTCAGTAACTTTTCAAAATAATTATAACGCATGTATTGTTGCAAATATTAAAACGTCGATGTAATTTTTATTCCATAGGCAATGTTTTTTTTTATCTAATCTACCTACTGACAACTTAACCTCCTCTTCGCTCAGTTAGTTGTCAGTTGATTAATGACGTGTTAAATACAAACGATCAACAAGCCAGTTGACCAGTGTGGTGGCCTTAAATGCTATAATACATTCCATTCAAGTATTAAGTAAAGTAACTATAAATTCTAATAAAGTGCTTATTGCGAAGAAGGCGTTTTAAAAATACTAAGCGCTACCCGCAATGATGATTTCCAAATTCATTTTCCTATTTCGAGTTTCAAATGCACATATTTCGTAAGTGAAATACATTTTCTGATAGGATATTCCGAATTTGAAAAAAGAACATAAATTATATACACAAACTGGCTGACCCAACAAAACGATGTAATACCGTATAAATGAATACTCAATATGCACACAGATATTCATACACATCGGTTCAGCCGTTTCGGAGGAGTTTGGTAACAAACACCGCGACACGAAAATTGATTGACATTTTTAAATTCGTTATATCAATTGAATGGAATGTCAGATTTTAGTAATTTAAAAAGTATTTATTTAATTGGATAAGGATTAAAACAGAGGTATGAATAATATATTTGATTATTCTCGCAGTTATATGAACTTTTAAAATGTAAAAAAGTAGTTATAGCGGCATATCTACAGTAGTTGGACATATGTTATTCCGGACTTTTTCGTAGATATTGATACGTTCTATAATACTGTAGAATATTTTTTTGTTCTATCATCAATAGTTGCCGCAGCGCACGGGATGACAGACATTTTTATTTTCACAGAAGTTTTTCACACCTTGGGTTATATTATTGCATTTTTTAGGGATTTTTTTTAATGTACTACAGCCCATGTCACTCAGTGAAGATGCTTTCTAAGGGTGAAATAATTTTATGAAATCGGTGCAGTGGTTTTTGTGTGATAACGTTACAAACATACATGCAAAAACACAAATGTTTCCCTCCCTTTATAATATTAACTTAGATGTATGTATGAATTCTCATATGTTGATTCCAATCAGAGAATTCGATTTAGTTTTTGACCAAATAAAATAAAAAAGTGCACGCCACTACCACAACGAATTCGGAAAAGGAATTTTCATTGTTATTTACTCAATACCTACAAAACATAAAACAAAACCATTCAATTCGACATGTGGTTTGCTTATGGCGAATGATTAAACTGAGTACTACAATGATAACTTTTCAAAAAGGTTCATGGTATTATTATGACTAATTAATCTTATTGCATTTTGTGCAAGTTAAAAGCGATAAACTTTAATATTTTAAAAAATCTCACGGCACCTTCTTAATGAGGGCCCACTATTCGCACGCCTATTTTTAATTTTATCTGCACCCAAATAAATGCCTTTTTTATTTCATGGAAATAAAAAGTAGAAAAAGTACTGTATACCACTGCACGTAGTTAGCCATAGTAACACTCGAATGGCGATGCTATCACCCATTACTTGCCAATGGCAATTATCTCACGACCGACTCTCCATAACATGTTTTTAAATTCGAGGGGATAATTAGTTCATGCAATTTTTAAAAACCTTAATCGGAAAACATGTTTGTGGAAGACTTTACGTATTACTACTATATTTATTATTTAATAAAAACATTACATGTTATATTATTATATATCACCTGAAATAATTATTTCTACATAGTATGTATTCAGATTCTTACCTGGTAAGGTCGTTCACCAGTGTGGGAGCGCATATGCCTTCTCAATTTGGATAGCTCCACTGAAGCATAATCACACTCTGTACAGCGATGTGGTTTCTCATGGGTGTGCTTGTAGCGGATGTGGCGAACAAGCTCGCCTAACAAAAAAAAAAGTTAATCTATTGAAATATAAAAACTACAATAAAAAAACAGGATTTTAACCTGATTCCTTCCACCAAATTCTACCTTTGTACGATACGCCACAATTATATCATCCCCACCACCTGGATGTCTGGCTCTACAGTGGGCGTTTAAAGCAACTTTCTTCCACGTACGACCAACTGTGGAATAAGCTTCCTTATGCGATGTTTTCAGGACGATTTTCAACACCAGTACCGTATCAATGTGTGGGCCGGAATCGTAAATGACTAACTAATTGGTGTGGTGTAATGAACGGGTCGAATAATTTATGATTTCTGAGTGAGGAGCTGAGCGAGCAGTTGGACGAAATAAGTCTCGCTTTTATTAGGGAAACGTAATTTCTCTCCCTCCAATCTCCACCACATTTATAGCGCGCCGTTTGAGAATATCCCCAGAAAGGGAACGACACTCGATGAATCCGGCGAGATTGCCTTGTGACTACTTTGATACCAATATAATATTAAAGAATGCATAGACTCATAAAAATAAAATTTAAGTTACCAGAAGTCGTAAAAGAGTTCTTGCAGTATTTGCAAAGATGTGGCTTGACCCCATTATGCATATTTTTGTGATTCTGCAATGATGTGCTGGTCTTGAATCCCCGTTCGCAGACATCACACTGGTGGGGCCTCTGTTCAGAATGACTTTTCATGTGACGCATAAGCAAGTACCTGTACACAAATGTAGATAGGATAATGATAAGGTAATATAGGTTGAACAACTACAGCAATGTAGTAGTAATTTATTAAGTATCAAGTAAAATAAACTGCTAAATTATTAGGTAGCTTGGGCAGACCATGACAAAAGAGTAACTAATAGCAGCCTTTTTTATTGATTTAGTCGCCATTGAAATTACTTTTAGTATTTTCTACATTCAAGGCCTAAAAGCTAAGAGGTAGATTCTGCTATCTGAACCAAATATGGAATTGTATATATAGAAACATAATAGAAATATTGAAATCATTTTTGTGATCAGATCATATGGTGAGATAACGCATGATAATCCTACTAATATTATAAATGTGAAAGTTTGTATGTCTGGATGTATGTTTGAACTTCTTTAACGCAAAATCTACTGATTAGATTTTGATGAAACATTCAAATAATATAGCTTACACGCCAGAAAAACAAATAGACTATAATTTATAAAACTATAGTGTGAATTATACAAAATATAAAAGAAGTGTGATTGTTACTAATGAATACAACTAGCGCCATCTCTTATCAACTAGCAAGGAAATGATCAATACAATTTATATGGCAAAACAACGTTTGTCGGGTCAGCTAGTATATTATAATCTCACTCACTTACTGTCATGAAACTCATTTCTATCACTATCCGCAATAGTCATTGTTTCTTTTTACTATCAAAACCCATGGGTTACCATGACAATCTCTTAAATGTAAGCGTATGAATGATTTGTTAGTCTGATCTTACTACGAGATTTTTTTTTTAAATTTAATTAATTTCTTGAATAAACTGGAAGTATAATTATTAGCCCGAGTGTAAGTTTGGACTACAGCATGAATAGAATGTTTACTAATTCACGTGTTATTACAGTCCATTTATTCTTTGAAACATGTTTTTAGTTACATGAATGAATTGCAGAGCAGTATTGATTTTTAAACGTATACTTTACCTTCTGTGGCTTTTATAACTGCATAGTTTGCAATCAAAATGTGAGCCATTACGATGGTGTCTAGTCGTCTGCTTAGATTTCTGCAAAAAAAATTGCAGTATTTGAAAATGGAACACGCTTAAAGAACGTTGCTCAGGGCTTCAATTGACATTTGGTTACAAAGCTGTGTACATCTGGCTGAGTCAATTTAGACTTGTACGTGTGACCTGACATCTCTGTGACCATTTTCATGAAGGTCGCCCGGTACCTTCGTACTGTATTAGGTATTGATATGACCCAAGATAATGCACCTGAAGGTTCTGTAGCTCTATGATTTATGGGTTTACCATTATGTATCGGATGACCAGAACGATTGCGCAAAGCTGGTGCCGTAATAAAATTTACGAAGGATAGTCATAGGCTGAATATAATATTGTCATTTGTGACGAAACAAGTATCCAGTACTGGCTGGGGATCCAAAAATTCTGATCGGCACCACAATTGCGACAATCTTCTCCTTGAAACATAAAGGCATTTATTTTCTCATAAGATGTTAAGTCTCGTTTGCCCAGTAATTTCACTAGCTACAGCGCCCTCAGACCGGCAGACAGTCCTCAAATAGGCGCCGTTGTGGTAACCATAATCTAGCCGTCATACTGTCCAAAGGAGCTGTGTCTAAAAAGTTAAAAAAATCAAAGCCTTGGTAAAAAAAATGGGTGCCTTTTATTTCGGAAAACCATAACTAATGATTGTTATGTAAATATACGTGTTTTTGTATGTTTCCCAAAAAACGTCATTTGCCCCAAAGTAGCCCTACATCACGACAGCGCGTCTTCATATTCCGCTCAGGTAACAAAAGTTTTTGATGGCCTCAAGTATGTCGTCACCATACAGTTTAGGACCTTATGATTTTAAATGATTTCCAAAAATCTAAGTGTTTAGATTACTAATACATCTAAAACGACTATGACAGCTGTGACGACGTCAAAAAAAATAGTTTAGAGTTAACCTCTATTTTGAGCAATGCACGCACACTAACACAAAATATCATAAAAATCGCGAGTGTAACACGTAGCTTGTCACGCAAACTAAAGTCTTAAATCTGGCCTGTTTTTATCGGTTGTCTAACAGTAAGAGACTCTATCTAGACGTATAAATTATCTAAGGCTAAGATGTATACGATTTACAATCAACGTAGGCGGCGATGCACAACATCCATCAACGACGTCTCAAGACTGGACAACAGTTTCTTCATAAAATAGCTTCAACAAACCCAAAAGTTTATAAATAGTGAAGTAATTTGAAACAAAGATCAATAATATATCATAAGCATAATATAAGGCATAATTCATGAGAATTCAGAAGCTATAAGTAGGTAATTATTAATTAGTTATTATAGCACTACTGCTTAGGTCACACGTGTAGACTGTAGACGTACGTGTTAGACGTATGACCTAACCTAAGCAGTAGTGCTTGGGTCGAACTATGTACTTATAATATATTGCGATAAAAAGTACCTTTTGCTGCTTCTGGAGCTTCTGTGACTCTTCTTCAACAATGATGACATCGTCCTCCTCTTCCTCTTCTTCAAATTGATAAACATCATCAGTATTCTTCTCTTGCTGTGTAATTAAAACATAATACATAAATTAATATTAGATTTAAGTACCTACTGACCACTTTGGATTAAAATAAAACCTCCTTCCCGCAACATTTCAGTACTTTTTCACATTACAGCTTAAACACTTCTAGATTTAAAAATTGTACAACTGTAGATTGTTAGGCTTTCGATTGATATGTTTAGAGAGAATATAGCTAATGAAGAACTCAAGCGTTTTGTTTGATGGCTTTTTAGAGGAAACTTCTTTAGGGTGACTGAACCTGGGTTCAGTATTCAGTATGGTCTTCCTCCAGAGGAAGACCATACCCTAGGGTAAATAATCATGAATTGAATGCTACTAAGAACCGGCTTAGAATTGTAGGTATTTTTGGGCGAATATTGAAGTGTAATGAAAACTGAATACTGGAAAGGCAATTACTGACTCCAGATCAAACACCGCAATAATGCCCTTAAGCCAAGCTTGCTCGTTGTAAGTGATCTGGTGGTCTCTTTATGGTGTAAATCACTACAGCTTACTCAGATCCGATCAAGCAATAATAACAGATGTTTATAGTACTGAACAATATGAAACTCGCGGGAAACCGATTCGTCAACCAATCTTCACCCTTTTTTTAATGAAAATAAGGGACAAGACGAGCAGGACGTTCAGTGGTAATTGATCCTGCCCATTAAAATGCAATGTCGCTCAGGATAACGCAGAAACACAGACGATCCAATAAGCCCAGTTAACTTTACAGGATCTACATTTAGAGCCTCCGACAGGCTCTGAATGCGACGGACCTGTCCTAATCTAACTACATTTTTTTCCGAAAATTGGACAACTTTGGCCCTGGTTAAAATTTTCTTACTGAAAAGCAATAAAAATGCCGTTAAAGAGTTTGTTGAATTCAGGTCCAAAAGTTCTACCGGAAATTAATTTCCCGTGAGATTCCAGAAATGTTTAAATGAAGAGTCTAAATACTTCAATGGATACATATAATATTTTACCTAAAAAAGTTTAGAATTTTTCAGAACTAAACGGCATGAATGCTCTAGGATTTTTTTCCAATATCCTAAAACTTTACAACATTGACATAATAAATTATATCCATATAATATTTTATTTTCTAAGAATGTAGAGAGTGTACCCACGCTCTCACATTTCAGAATTGGATGAGACTTGCTTTTGAGACTCCAATTTATTATGCTGTTTAGGGCATACCATTCTCTCTAAAACTGACCATAAATCATAATCAAGCCAATTTAGATCAGGACTACATGACAGCGAGTCTTCAGTTCTGATGAATTGTTTGTTTCCATCACTTCATTCCACTTGTGTAGATCAAGATTATTTACCTGGTGTTCGTGGAACTCTTGCCGCAAGGTCTGTTCTTTGTGTGTAACATGTTGTGAGAGGTTAAATCACCTTCTAAAGATTAGAATCTTGATATACACATACTAATAAACACTGTTTTGACACCTAGCTATTCACAAAAACATGGCTCAGTTTAAACTGCTTTAGCACCCTTTTAACACCCTTTAACAGATTGCTTGTTAACATCATCACCAAAATACAATATATAATATAATTACATAATACATGATATTTTAAAATAATGCAATCCAGTAAAACAATACAATTCTGAACTATAACATCCATAAAAAATAACAACTATAATACTAATCAACTCCACATTGTAATATCATTTAAGAAATCTCTAATAAGCCTTTGCCATAAGTCTGCGTTTAATAAAAGATTTAAATTTATTTATTGATAATTCACATACAGTTTTTGGTAATTTATTGTAAATTTTAATATCACTGCATGCAAAAGAATTGTTTATTTTACAGAGCCTAGTAGGGGGCATTATAAGCTTGTAGTTATTTCTAGTGTTAATATTATGGTTGTTGCTTATTTTATTGTATAAATTATAATGTTTTATGTAAGCGAAGGAGATTTCTATAAATATATTGGCCGTACATGATCATAATATGAATATCTTTGAATTCTTTTGTGGTTCCTTAGAGCTTTGAGCATTTTGTTTGTTAAAATGTTCCTCAATTTAAAATATAAACCTCATCCGTAAACAAAATTTTTCTGTAACCTCCCTTTAAGCATACCGCATGCTTCAGTAGTTGTTTCGATTTCACCAACCTATTCTTTTTTAAGTTATCAGTTAAGATTTATATCTTAACTGATAACGAATAAATGATAATAAAGTAAGTCTCTTACAGGCTGCAAGTCCTAAGTCATTCTTTAAAATACGTGACATGGTCTAGGTGCTACCTTCATCTCCCATTATAAAATCTTTTGCATTCGGACACAATTTCTTCGAATTCTTTCCCTTACTGCTTTGACCACCTTTTTAGTTCGAACACTATGTGGACAGCCAGCTCTTTTTTTGTCATAAACAGAGGAGGTCTCAATATATCTATTAATAGCCCGGTCCACAACCATTTTACTAATACCTGTGTATGGTATGGAGAGTATGGAGAGTTTTAAAAATTGCATTTGGCTCCATACCTACTTTCTGTAATGCAATCAAAAGGATTCGGTTCTCTTTATCACCCCAATCTATTTTAATATCGCAAAATATTGTACAATCTATTGGCGCCAAAATGAGAAAACTCAATAAGCCATCATACAAAAATGACAGGTTCCAAATACTAATGTTATGTTTTGTTAATTTTTAATTGTAACAGTAAAAATACGGTCGGACTAAGTACATATAACAAGTGATGAGTAAAACCTAAAAAGTTACCTTCACTCCGGCCTTACTATCTTCTTGCACAACAACAACATAGGTTACTTCTCCATTTTCTGTTTGTGAGGGCACCAACGCAAGAGTTTGATAGAACTCCCCATCCACATATACTGGCTCTTCTTGATTCTAAGATTTAATAAAATTTTGTCATTGGCTAATAATTATGATGAATAATGGTTGCTTGACATGACATAGCATAACAAACTGATCCAAGTAATAACTCAGTACAAAACTGCCTAGTGTTGTCCAAAAGTTGCCATACAAACCAGAACCAGTGTACATAGCTATTCTGCCAGTGATATATGTATTAACAAGAACTGCCCCAGAACAATACTGGACATACAGTTACTTCTACTACTAACTAAATTACTGTATTTTTTTTATAACAATGAGGGACAAGACGAGCAGGACATTCAGCTCATTACAAGGCAGTGCCACTCAAGATTATTGAAAGACCCAAACATACTGAGTGGCACCTCAACTGAGGTCAGCACCTTGAGATGTAAGATATTAAGTCTCATTTGCCCAGTAATTTCACAAGCTACAGCATCTTCATTAATATTTTTTTTATAAATCACTAATAAATAATAGGTAAGTGATACACCCGGCTGTGCCACGTTACAATGCAGTGCCACTCAGGATTCTTGAAGAAAACCCAAAACTTATTTTGAGTGGCACTACAATTGCACTCTTCCACCTTCAGTCATGATGTTAAGTCTCTTTTGCCCACTTCTTTCACTAGCTATGGCACCCCTCAGACTGAAATACATTATTGCTGATAAAGGGAAAATGGTAACCGTAATCTAGCCGGCACTTTATGTAAAGGAGCCTCCCACTGGACTAAAATAAAACACCTTTAACAAATATTTTCAGATTGTATTGAACATTAAATACAACAAAAATTATACCTATAAGTCATAAATCAAAATACTTGTATAGAATGGAACTGGAAAGAACAAAGGCAGAGTATTTTCAAATAACAGATATTTTTATTGAATGCTTTGCACTAATTTGATTAAAATTCCTCAACTTATAGACAATGAAAATACTTAACTCACCGGATTTATAGTGGGTCGATAATAGTACTTCCCCGACTCATCCACATAGTAAGTTATGCCATCTTCGGCTTCATTTCTGTTATCTGCCTCTGCTGCAGCAACATTTTTATCAGTTGCTGTTTTGGGCTCTCCACCTATTGTAATAGAGAATATTCTTATTTTACAGAATTTTTAATTAAAACTATTCATATCTCAATAAGGCTATGGTAATTGAGGATACTATTCACACTATATAGGTTTGAGCAAACTATAGTTTGCTCCATGATAAACTCTATAGCTTCTATAGAGGCTATCCTCTGTCTATAGAGACTGGAATATAACATTTTACAGGATCACTTGCAATCCCTCAGACAAAGTTGTCTTAAAAAGTGCTGTGACATAAGGTAAAAGCACTAATGCTCAACAGTGAAGGAAGGAAACGAAAAAAAGCGTTTTCCGAAAAGAATAATAATCATTGAAATTACTTTATATCAATAATAAAGTAATTTCAATGCTAGAGACACCTAATATGATGTGATCAAAAACCTGCATACACTTTCTAAAGCAAAATTTTTAAATGGTATCAGTTTGAAATAAACAATGTGAAGAAATGAACACATATTGGTATTCCAATTTTTTTTCTTAAGGAGGCTGACATTTTGCAGGTAAGATTTTGTTGTACATTTTCATGATATTTGTAACATTTTGTTTTCATCAATCATTTTGTTCTGGAATCAAATTCAAGATTTATATTTGATCACGATTTTTCTGAAGCTGATATGGAAGTAGCTACACAAACATTGCAGGGGACACATCTCCACATCTACTATGGCAAAGAAATTCATTGTACCAAGATTTACATGACTGAAGAAATATAATGTATGAAGAATTAGAGGAAGAAAAGAACTTTAGCTGGCCCATGCATCAACTCATGGGTGAGCTGTTATAGTTATCAAATAATTTCATTTACTTTATGTCATTACTTATTTTAACTGTAATCACAATCATCATGGTCACAAACTCTATAGGTTTTTGCATCCAATATACTTATAATTTATATACTACTATATGCCCTGACAGACGCTGTTCTGTAGATAATAAAAAAAATACTGTTTTTTTTATGAATTGTCAATAATATTTCATAACATCAAGAATTATTAAAACTATCCTATCTCTCAAGTTGGACTAAACTGCACTCCATGAAGAAGTAATCCCCATTAAAATCCGTCCATTAGTCCATCACGGACAAACATTGTGTCACGTAATTTATATATATTAAGATATATTTTTTATTACTTTTTATGAGTACTATTATTTGATACTTAAAATGCTTTTTAATTTTGAACATTATTAATATCTTAAAAGGCATTAACAAAAATGCCCAATGGATCTTATGACTCTTCCCAGGCATCAAAGATGTGCTCAATGAGTCTAGTACCCGCATTAATTGTTGATTAACCCCTAGTGAAACCAAATTGATTTTTGTTGAATAATTTACAAAAATGCATTTGTAGCTGCTGAAGCAAGTTTTTCAAAAATTTTACTAAACAGGCAGCACTGAAATAGGCCTGAAATTAGCAGGGTTTTGAAACTGCCTGGTTTAAACAAAGGTATAACTTTGCTGTATTTCATGAGGTCAGGGAACACACCATCTATGCATTTGTTAAATATTATTGCCAATTCAGGTGCTATAATGTCAAGTATGTATTTTACAATATTAGTCAAAATATGCTCATAAATAAAGTTTTAAATGTTTCTGTTGTTAATAAATATTTACAACTGCCATTTAACAATAAAAATGTTTTATTTTGAAGAATAAAATTTGTGTTTTTCTTAATGTGTCAAGCTTTAGTGCCTTTATCCTAATATATTATGAAGAAGAATTGGACTAAAGCAGGAAGGACTCATGAGTTATAGGCACTTGAAGTTTCAGCTATAAATCTTCCATACAAATATCCAAAAAAAAGCAGTTTCCATGTTCATTTTAAAAATAGGGTTACCAGATTCGATCTTCATGAGTACTGTGGCTTCCTGAACTCTATTTTGACCAAAGTGTGGTTTGAGTATGCTTAACTGCATCCAATTATGACTGAGATAAAAAATATAAAACTCGATTGAAGGCACTCTTAATGCCATGAAGAAAATACCACATCTGCTTGTCAGCAAGACTGATTCCATAATAATTTGACAAAATCAAAAATTCCATAAACATGTTTGTGTGCATCACAAGCAGACGTTTATCAAATCTTTATGCTATGGTTTCCACCTATTGTGTAGAATACAAGTAATCAAAAAAAGGTTATTATTATAATTTTTTTTATTAGGAGCTATTCCAATTTTCAATTAATTGTGCCCAAACATATTCTAATAGGAATTCAAATAGACCTTGATAACAAAAACAAGCAGAGTTAAGTTTGAGATAGGGGTGCAAGTTGCCACAAAACCTTCCAAATAATTAATTTTAATTGATAAAGCCAACTAATTAGGAAATGAAAACGGCATCTGGTGTACCACCCTTTTAAAAAAATGTTTTGGGGCTATATTTTCCTAACTTTAGTATTTCGCATCTGGCTCTTTTTTCAGATTTTCAAATATTTTTTTAAAGTAGGGGGAAGAAAATAATTAAATAAAACTCAATTTACAAACAGAAACGGACCACCATTATTTAAATTATTTTAAAACCTTTTTCGGGGATGCCCTTCGATTGTTTTAAATCTTGCAAGCCAAAAATGAACAACTGTCATGTCAAAGTGAAAATCAGGGTATTTGAATTTTACATTAGCAAAAACGTGAAACTCTATTTACTAGCGTGTTTCTTTTCCCAACGATGTTGAGTTGAGTTTGTGCTCCTTCGTTCAAAAAACTGTACAGTTTGTGAAAAGACGTTTATTACATTGTTTTGATTTTGCAAAAAGGACTCTGTGTTGTGTTAATACGTCTTATGTTGTGCTGTGATTGTGGAGTCGAATCTGAACTATTGCAGCAAAAATGCCGATGTGCATGATCGTGCATGTGGCAGCAAAAAATTCAATTGTTGCAGATGGTACTCTTGGGGACCCTGATCTTCCGTCAAAGCGAAAACCAGCCATTACAATTGGCAGAGGCAACATACTTATACACTCAGAAGACTTCCAATTATTTGCTTCAAACTATGGCCGCCTTGATTCTTTTTTCTTATGGCACCTATCAAATAAAGCAGGCGAGTTCATATGTCGCTGAACATTTCAGGTTTCACGGTATTTACACATTAGAAGTGAGCCGTAACCAAATACCTGGATTGCAGGGAATAAATCCAATGCTGCTTCGGGCAAAAATAAAGTCTCGCTACTCTTCAGGAAAAACATACTTTGTTTTTATTGTAACTGAATGAGGTGATTGTGGCAGAGAAACAATAATAAGTTATTATTGCAACTGCATTGTAGGGCTGAGAACTGTGGGCTATGCTCGCCATGAGGGAGTGACGCGAGCAGCTAACTTCTTTGATGACATTATTTTAAGAGTGTAGTTAATTGAAAAGGCACCACTATCCATACGTTTCTATACTACATGTAGATAAGATCTGTCTCAATAAACACCATTTAATGAAAAAGTTGTTTTTGTTATTCAAAACATGCAAGTAGTATATTATGTAGTAGTAGTAGACTGCCTGGTGGGAGTTCTAAAGTATCCTAGAACATGAGAAAATTGTGGTTTTACACGAAGAAAACCGCTGTTGCTACTTGAGCAGTAGGTAGTATTTAACAGACTTCAAAAAAGGAGGAGGTTCTCAATTTGACGCGTATATATATATATATATTTTGGTCCAATTATGTTTCTTGCTTTTTTATCTGACCGTTTATTTATACATATACATATGTATGTACGTGTATTTTAGAATGATTTTCTTTCAATTATTTGTGTAGGTATTGATCTCTAACAGTCAAGCAAATGGGGTTGTAACATAACCGAAAACTTCTTAAAACAACAAACTTAACTTATGACTCCCAACTTTATAAAATAAAGAAAATTAATGCCACATAGTCTTATACAATAATCTATTAAATGTAAATATTTCATGTTTCAACACAACTTTTTTTTTAAACCTGCCATTCGCCTTTGCAAATATGCAGCATTAAAATGCTGTAGCTATACATGCCTTGCAAGATTGTTTTATGCAATGAAAGCTGCAAAGGAATGAATGAAGAGATTTTTTGAAATCTCTGAAAATTATATGTATTTGTTGAACTAATCAGTTGATGCCTAATCAGGCAGTAGTCAAATTTTGGTATTTGGTAAACCACACCTTATGAACTGCAGTACTAAACAAAATGATAAACACATATCATACAATTGTTAATGCAATTAATGGGTACTTTCAATTTTTGACAAAATGAACAAAGTTAAATGAATGATTACATTTCATTCTACTGCATTGTAAATAATTTGATGTTAAGATATTATTTTATTTGCATATTGATTATATTTATTTTCAATCTGGCAGTTTTTGTTCATTGAAAGTCAAAGTATTCTATAGCCAGAATATTGCATATTTAACACTAGTTATTGAGTATATTATATTATATGAAATTTATATTTACCTGTAGATGTAGAGGATCTGGGAGCATGTTGATCTAACGATGCCAGATATGTTTGTAAAAGCATTTCTTTACCCTTGCGCACTTCATCGTCAGGTGGTGGCATGACTCCCTAGAATATTTTTCACTATCTTCCTCAATTCGGAAACATATATTTATCAAATTGTTCTTTCACACCGCGGTTATTTAGGGGCGCTTAGAAAGACGGATCACGAACACCATACGATCAAAGAAATTCATTGATTCTACAAGTTGAGTTATCTATGTAAATTAAGCGGTCCGCCATCTTATCGAATGAATACGATGTACAAAAAAAAACAAATAATAGAGAATTAACGATGGATTAAAGTTATTTATTAAAGCCATACAACGAAATAATGAAACACGGATAAAAAGTCACCTAAACACAATTAAAATGACTATTATTTCTAATAATTTTAATTTTAATACTTCAAATTACACACTTATTTACTTCTATCCCCTAAACAGATAAGAAAACGCTTATTTAGCTTATTAATACTAAAAACAATATTTTGAATTTGCAGATCTTACTAATTTCCCTGTTTTCTCATTGAGGGCGTTTCAGTCAATCTACCAAACTATAAATGGCGTAAGCTGTGATGGCGGCAGGCGAGTGGCGCCCCGCGGGCCGCGTCGGATGTACGTGAACTAAAAATGTTTGTTTTTTATTTATTAATTTAGTGGCACTGGATGCAAGACCATAGACCTGAACTAAAAATATGCACTGCACGTACTGCCTAATATAAATACCTGTAAATTTATTGGAAATTGCTTATACTGTGTATTAAGGTTGGTATTCACGAAAGCACTATCGCTTCAATAATCAGTTGGCATGATAATATATATTCGAATTGTGTACTGAATCTGTATGGGTATTGTGTACTAAATTTTATGCGTTAGGTTAATAACAGAATGTTCAACAATGGATTCGCTATCGCGCCACATCATGTCATCACACCGCAACATCACACTGAAGACTTGTGAGTGTAGAAACACTACAGTCTTTACTTTACAGTTTTTAATGCGCAAATCGTCATTTCACATCCACGTTTTGTTAGATCTTCATTCCACGCCTATACTTCAAACATCCGCATTTACGAATATGTTCATCCACGCCTATACTTCGAACATCCGCATTTACGGATATGTTCAGTCCAATCCCTGAACTTCGAACAGCCGCATTGTTTTGGGTTTATTTTTACACCAAAATGACTTTCGAATGAGAACGAAATGAAGGTTCAATTTTCCTGAATCTATACTTGGTATTTCATAATTTCATTTTTTTTTTCGTCAATTTGACAAAATAGAAATCAGCTTTACGCGATGGAGGATGTATAATATTCTGTTGTTGTTGATGGTTGAATATACCTACCAAGACAGTATGTAATATTTCATAATTTTTTAATTTCATAATTTAATTTAATTCGTCAATTTGACAAAATAGAAATCGGCTTTTAGCGATGGAGGATGTAGAATATTCTGTTGTTGTTGTCGGTTGAACATACCTACAAAGCCATTATGTAATATTTATTTAGTTTCCGGGGTGATATTTATGCTACTATGTAAAACATTACTTCGTACCCATAATTATAATATTGTATTTGCAAATTTTTACTGACTCTACCGTGTGCGAACGGTGGTTCGCTGCCCCGTAGGAAATTATTACTAAGACTTCCCTATTATCTGAAATAATTTTAAAGTAAGCAATAAATGAGCAGATGCGCCATCTGATCCTGAAGCAGAATCACCTGCCAATGATAGTGTCAATTTCACAAGTCGCACTCAGACATAAAAACGAGAAATGTTTCAAATATTCTTATTCCAATAACAATACAAACTAGGTATGATTTATAATTTGTTTTGCTATAATTATAATAACATTTACAATTTACTTAGGTAATTTATACTTCTAGATCTATGCCTATACTTTCTACGCATTACACTCGCACTCACACACTCACTTGCGTAAGTGTGCCTGCGTTGCTCAAATTAGATGTTAACGGTCAACCTCAATTTATTCGATATTTTCACAGCTGTCACTGTCTATCTAGACGTATTAATGATCTAAGTACTATAAAATCTGATTGTCTTATGTAATTAGTTTAAAATATTTTAGAAATATACCTTTTTTCTTGCTAGAATCATAGTTTTCGGTTAAACACAATAACGTTATATACATATAGACAATGCATGAAATATGGCACATACCACAAATGACACCATAAATTAGCTTCGACTGCTATGTCTATACATTTCTGCAGTTGTTTAAAATATTATTGGTCAATAGGCAGCAATGTAAACACTTTCAGTTTAGGCTGCGTATTTTGAATTTAGAACCTAATTTGTACAGTGAAATCAGTGGAGTAGCAGTAACGTATTTTTAAAACCCAGGCGAAAATGGGGGTTTCCATAAATTTTACGTTTGTAAGTCAGTCCCTATTGTCCGATCAAGATCTATTCATTCGAAGGTTTTTATGTTTCTAATTAGAAATATCACTCATCATTCGAGGAAATGATTCAAGCAAATGACACTTGACTTATTTGTTTGAGAGATGTGAAGAAACATCTCTCTCTTGCTACCAACTGACGCCAATTGTCTTTTACTGTCTCGTGTACGGAAAAGCTAAAAAAGGTTAACTTTTACAGATTTGCGGTGTTAATAAGTATTAATTATCACTAGATTACGATACATCTGTGATACCGTGTAAATAGCACTAGTTTGTAATTGTTCACGTTTTTGTACGCCGTTCATATTCTGGCAATGATTTTCGGTCCACAAAATACAATATTGTTCAAAGGTCCTAAGAAAGAAAATCTATCAGAAATGACTTTCCGTACACAAAAGATTGTTAGTCATGTTCACTGGGCTTTTACAAAAAGAGTGACTCTATAGTTTTCATTTCTGGCTGTGCGCTTGTCGCGTCCTTTCATCTCTTTCATTCTGACAAGCGGAAGAGAACGGGATGTGAATACTTGTCAATAATTGTACCATATTTCATGTAAAAATATTCGTTTTACTATAGTTATTTATACAACTGTTGCGTAATAAGGGGTATTAAAACACGAATGTGGGGTTATCCCACGAGCAGGGGTGGGACAGACGCCTTATAGTGACGTTTTCAGAAGACTGTAGTCTCATCTGTTAGTTGGCCCGAAAATGCAAGCTTTGTCAGCTGTCACCCGCTTTGAAACCTTTCAACTTTTCTGTGTCACTGCCCACTGCAACTGGTCATAAAATGGCGGCTACTTCTAGCGTTTGTGAATGTATGTAGCTCTCGTGTTGCATTTTGCACTACTAAATATAGATTTAAAGGATAGCCTTTATGTTCTATGTTGTGACATAATTAAATAACTAACTATATGCGCAATTTCAACCTGGTTAAAAATTGCAATAAATACATTTAAAAGTAGAGTTAGTTATTGAATTGCTTCACAACATTAAAAATGAATTTTATAATTTGGAGCTTATATATAGTTATTGTCGGGGCCAATCTCCAGATGGCGCTAGTTTTCAAATAGACAGCTCATAATGCGTCGAGAGGGCTCTCTTTTCCCTATATATTATTATACTCTTTGCACACGAGGCGAAGCCGAGTGTGATAATAGGATCACATGAGTGTTTTAATACCTAATTATCAACAGTTGCATACAAGACTTAACCTACGCCCATAATATGAATCATCTAAAAGATTCTGAAACAGTTAGCTTACTGCTAACGTTAAAACAGCCAGTCCTAGTAGTTATCTAATATCATCCATTACTGATTATATGCAAATAAAGTAAGTATTAATCAAATAATTATTTATTTTAGTAGTAATTTACATTACAGTGTTAATATCTTATATATCTTCTGGCAGTGTGCAAGACGCGTAAACCAAAAGTTTCTTTTTTTGAAATTCATACAGATACCATGCATCGAGCAATAAGAATGTGGCTGTCTGTCGAAACTCTTAGCGCATGAAGAGGATTTAATGCATGGGTGTAGATAAAATTTATTTTATTTTTTACTCTTTTTTGCCAACCCATCTTATATAAATAAAATAGACATTTTTTATGGAATAAGAGGACAAACGAGCGTACGGGTCACCTGTTGTTAAGTGATCACCGCCGCCCTCAATATCTTGCAACACCAGAGGAATCACAGGAGCGTTGCCGGCCTTTAAGGAAGGTGTACGCGCTTTTTTTGAAGGTACCCATGTCGTATCGTCCCGGAAACACCGCACAAGGAAGTTCATTCCACAGCTTTGTAGTACGTGGAAGAAAGCTCCTTGAAAACCGCACTGTGGAAGACCGCCACACATCCAGATGGTAAGGATGATATCCTAACCTGTGGCGTGTCGTGCGAAGGAGGAATTCGGCGGCAGGAATCAGGTTAAACAGCTCTTCGGAACACTCTCCATGATAAATGCAGTAGAAGACACACAATGAAGCGACATCTCTATGCAACGACAAGTGATCCAGCCGTTCACAGAGCACTGGGTCCCAATTCGCGGTCAAATGGATGATCCTGGGGTGCGCCAGACCAGAGATGACAGCAATACTCCATGTATGGCTGGACCTGCGCTTTGTAGAGCGTTAGAATGTGGGCCGGCTTGAAGTATTGCCGTGCTCTATTAATGACGCCCAGTTTCTTCCAAGCCACTTTTGGCTTTGCCCTCCAGATGGCCACGAAATTGGCAATCGCTCGAGATTTCGAGACCCAGTATTCCGATACTAGGCGAGGCTTTAAGGGAAGTGCTGCCGAAGAGCAGTGATACGACAAATGGTTTTTTAGTAGTAAACGCGCAAACTTGAGTCTTCTGGGGGTTAAATTGGACAAGGTTCAATTTACCCCATTCCGCGACCTTCTCAAGAGAGGACTCGATAGAAGACACAAGTTTCTCCCAGCACTGCTCGACGATTTCCCGAGACAGACCTGCCGGACCTAAAATTACCGGTCGCAAGTCACAACATTTTTTTTGCGTCGTGAAAGTATTATTTGAGCACTTTTTTAAAGCATACTTAGACTTGGTGATTGACACACGACTGAGGAGAAAAGTGTGCTTACATTCTCTTTAAGCACACTTTTGCCATTCCGCTATCAGACTGCGAATGATATGTCCATATGTATAGAACGTCATTGATGAAACAGTCAGTGTGGCTTATACTGTTGTTTATGATTGCTTCACTTCTTACAAACTAGATGGCGCTAGCAGGATATTGTAACACGCCATCTTTTATTAACGCTCGTTTCATGTATGAAATTTGTATTGTACCTATAAAAGTTCTTTAGAATATTGTTGTGCAGTGATTATTTGTGTGGTGAGTGTACATTGGTCCTTCGAGCCGGATACTGATTTTTAGCATCGTTCCGCCGTTTTACGTCTAGGCGCGGCCATTGCAGTGATCTCTGGAGTAATTGTGCAACCAATTTTACGGGATCCACCAGAGAACTCGATTGTATGTTTAAAAAAAGACAATCTCAAGTAATCCCCCCACCTGACTGAAACATTCTCGGTCCGAGGACAATCAAATATAAGATGTTGATAGTGACGGTGGAGGCGGTAAGAAGGACTTTTTGCTATATTATTAACACAATTATAAAAAAATACCCCGAAAACTCAATTAACACAGAATTTTGAGTTTATATCGAGTCAATCAAGAATGAAAAACTAGGCAAGAAGAGCCCTACTTATTTAAACCATATTTTCGCCAATGATATGAAAGGTTTGACAGCTATACAGTGTGTCAACTCAAGTAAAATAGCTGTTACGGGAAATAATTTTATTAATAACTGTAATTTTCTAACAAAACATGGCATGAGGGCATTCATTCCAGCTGCTCAAATAGAAAAAATTGGGGTCATTAGATTTGTCCCAACAAACATATCGAATATAGAACTCTCCTATACCAGTGATGAAATTTAAGTGAGTGTAATTAAACAATGATGATCAAAATTCAAAATTTTTACTTATTTCATTAACATGGAATGAATTTGTAAAGAGTTTACAATCTAGACAAAACACTACTCCAGGTCTCGATAATCATCCTTACATTATTATTAAAAATTTTGATGAATCTGCTCAAAAGGTCTTCCTTAATATCCTAAATCTACTTTGGTGCAAGAAAATTATTCCACAGTCATGGAAATCTCAATGTGTTATCCCCATACTTGAGCCTGACAAATCTCTAGAGCTTGCCAGTTATCCTTATCTTCATGTCTTGGTAAAATATTTGAATCCTTCAATCATATATTAATGTTCGTCTCGACTGGTATGTTGAATCCAATGATATTATCCCACAATTTCAATATGGATTTCGTAGAGGGTGTTGTTCTGCAGATAGTTTTGCCAGTTTAATCTCTGAACTGAAACATGCAAAATATAAGAAGTTACACACTGTTTGTGTGTTCCTTGATGTCCAAGGTGCTTTTGACAGTGTAGAACCTGCCATATTTGTTAGAATTTTGACTAGATTAGGAATACCAGGGCTGCTTAGTAATGGAAGTTGAAACAAAAATAATGCCTTTAATTTTGAGCGGCTTTTGCTTGTGGAAAGATACTGTCTCAAAGTAATATACTCTAATAACAAATTAATAATAAGTAAAATTTTACCTTATATAAATAGATCTCCAGGATCATTAACAACAGGGATTGATCTCTTAAGTGGTTTCTCTCCAGAACTGCCCAACATACTTCTAGAAATAGATGTGAAATTTTATCAAATAAGAAAACAATGTACATTCTGCTCGATAAAATGATCCACAAACCAAAAATTAAAAAAAAATTGTTCAACACCAATCATGCTCAATTTTTGCGGCAGAATCATATGCAGTTTATCAGGCATTAATAAGAATATGTGAAATTCACAACTTTAAGAACTTTTTAATAGTAACAGATTCTTTAAGCCTAATAAAAGGTTTAACTAATCTTACAGTTAATTTTAAATCTAACTACATCCTCTTTGTTATAAAAGAAATAATATAGAAATACCACCTTGAGCATATTCAAGTGGCCTTCCTATGTGTGCCATCATACAAAGGTAAAACAGGTAACGAAATGGCTGATAAGACTGCATATGAAGGTATTAATTCAGTTGATGTTAAAAATGTTATAGAGTTTCCTATGACTGATTATCTCCAATGTATTGACCAAGAAATTCAAAAGTTATGGTAACAAATGTGGAAGAAAGACCAAGATAATAAAGGAAAATGTTATCGCATACAAGAAAATATACCTGTCAGTCTCTGGTACAATCAATTGAATTGATTGAATCAAGGGATTTTAAGACCACGTCCCACGATAAATAGATTGCGTTTTGACCAAAATACTGCACCATCACACCTTGCAAGATTGGGTTCAGAATAAAATTTGCCCACATTGCAATTCAAATGAAGGAACTGCGGGACACGTTATTTTCGACTGCCAAACATTTCTGAATGACAGACTTGTGCTGGCAAGTGAAATCAGTGATTCAAATATTTTATGTGATTCTTCATCCCGCCCGCCTCCACTTGATCAGTTATTAAGTGATAAAAAGAGTTATAAACCATTATATAAATATATTAAGAATATAGTTCTAACAATATAAAATAAAGTGAAGTGGTGAACTTTGAAATGAAAAGCATACATATTAGATAGTAAAAAAGACTTAACTTAAAGGTCTTCGCTACCAGGCCATAAAATATCAAAAAAAAAATTTTACTTTATAATGGGTTCACGGTAAGCCGGTAGCCGCCCACCCCTGTACTAAACTACTCCTGCGGCTACCGGTTTTTTTTTTTGTATTTCCTCCTCTCAAAAAAAAAAGCCGGTAGCCGCAGGAGTAGTTTAGTACAGGGGTGGGACAGTAGCCTTATTGAGACGTTTTCAGAAAACTGTAGTGCCATCTGATAGTTGGCCCCAAAATTAAAGCTTTGTCAGCTGTCACTCGCTTTGAAACCTGGTCATAAAATGGCGGCTACTTCTAGCGTTTTGCACTTTGCGCATGTATGTAGCTCTCGTGTTCCATTTTGCATATTTTTGGTATTGAAATCGAAGTGTAAGTGCGTCGAGTCGAGCCTTGTGTTCCTCCGCCTTGCTGTTGCGAATATACTCCAAAAATCTCCTTATTATGTGTATTTCTACTTTTTGTGATAGAGACACTTTTGTTTCTGGAATTTATGAACTTTGGTGTAATGCCGAGACGTTGTGCTTTCGGTTGTGCGCTCCGTGGTAAGTAAATTATTATATAATATATTTCTATCATATACACAACTAAACCATGAATAAAAACAAAATTTTATAATTTTAAATTTTGTGAGTAGTGGCGGTATGTCTTTTCTATAATGGTTTTGTTTGACAGCTTATTTCAACTTGTGATTTAATTTGAGCTCTAGACTCTTAAGAAATGCTGCCCTGGTTCTACATTTTCTGAGTGCTACTTCAGTATGATTTGATTTTTGGTTTTAGTTTTATTTTTCTCCATTATCGTCTGATTGAAATTGACAATTAAAATGATTTGAAAAGTATAGTTAAAATTCACTCTGACAAAGTGGGCAACAAACTACATAAGTATTATTTCCAATTTCAGATGCATCTCAAGGTTGCTGATGCTGGAACATAATTATAGTTTTATTAGCAAGCCTAAAAGAACAGCTGGAAAAGGTATTAATATTATTATACTAATACTACAAATGGGAAGGATTCTGATTTCTTTTGAAAATATTGTTTTTATACTTTTTTATCCAAAAAGTGCTGAAAAAATTTGTATGAAATTTGACATAGTTTATGATCTTTTGTCTAGGTGGGCAAAGTAGTTCCCTCATAGTCCCGGAGCTGGGGACAAAAATCAGCAAGATTCTTGTAATGGCCCATCATTTATTTTGTAGTATGTGAGTCAGCAAAGTTAGGGAGTAGCACACCTGACAATGGCGTGCCTTGATGTAATATTACAACACTCATAAGAAATTAAACATAATAAGAAATTCGAAAGGTCTTTATTTAACAAACATTAACCATAAATGTGACAGTAATTTTATAACAGCAGATTAATGCATAACATGACATAAAACTATTGAGCCAAATGTCTTTTTTGATGAAGGCTGCATTGGTACCTGATAGGATTGAGAACAGCTAATGTCCGTGTGGGTATGAAATTTTGAATATATTTTTATTCATTACTAGCTGACCCGACAGACGTCGTGCTGTACATGTTAAATTCTTCTTCTTATCAAAACCTTTACTGGACTTCCACCAAAAATTCAAGACCGAAATTAGCCAAATCGATCCAGCCATTCTCAAGTTTTAGCAAGACTAACGAACAGCAATTCATTTTTATACATATAGGCTTTAAGACTGAATCCCTTTTCATATTGTCCATTTATTTAATACCATATAATACATATATTATACTATACAATTTGTAAATTAAACATTCTTTCACAGATCTAATGGCTCCACATCGCACAAAGATTTTCAAGCAAAAATATCGCGCTTGCGAAAAAAAGGACAATCTTTCAAAGCAAGGTTAAAAGGTGGTGCAGATCGATCAATCGAATTTTGTCAGGAAAATTAACATATGTGGGTGAAGACGCAACAAAAACAGCTGCCCAACAATATTATGATAAACATAAACATTATAAAAATAAAAAATAATATGCAAACATTGCTTTTTATTTCTCCCACCCAATTACTTCAATTACTCATACCAACACTACTAAATCCTATCCTTTATGTGTTCTATGTTGTGGCAAAATTAAATAACTAACTCTATGCGCAATTTCAACATGGTAAAAAATTGCAATACCTACATTAAAAAGTAGAGTTAGTTATTCGTCACAACATTAAAAATGAATTTCATAATTTCGAGCTAATACATAGTTATTTTTGGGGCCAATATTCAGATGGCGCTAGTTTTCAAATAGACAGCTCCTAATGCGTAGAGAAGGCTCTCATTTCCCTATATATTATTATACTCTTTGGTTTAGTAGTTGACCAATCAGTAATCACCATATCGTAGTATTTATATTCTCTTTGATAATAACCAAAGTTGACATCGTAGAGTAAGGAAGGACAATTTAGGATCAATATTTTGGTTTTTTATAAATATATTCACAATAATTAACTAGGAATTGTAACTAATGGAGTTTCGTCGACCAAAGCCAATAGGCTTTGGTTGACACACGATTGGTGTTTTTCTGAGTGTTTTTTTTGTTGAAAAGTGGCCGGTTTTTGTGTTTTACCTATTGTTTGTTGGTTGTGGTATATTTTAGTGTGTTGGGAATGGAGGTGGAGCCCCCTCCGGTTCCAACAGACCCCGATGGGTCTAGAAATACGTCTCGACAGGTGGCCTCCTCTCGGAAGCGACATGTCGAGCCCGATGAGTCCGCTATAGTAAGCGGAAAAAAATCAGTGTTGAATCCCCCCCAAGCGTCCGTACAAACCATGTACACGCATTCTTCTCTCGCTCACGTGTCCAGAGAGGTCTCGGACCCATCTGTAGGCACATCCACCCGTGTTGAAGTTTGGACTGTTCATACTTCAAAACAAATTCACGCACATTGTTATGGACGGTGTTAAAAGTGTTGGCCGCTACAGAGTAAGTGACAAATTTTCAAACGCCCAAGCAGCTAATGACTTTCTAACCAACCAGATTTTGACTATGGCAAAATACACAGCAGTAATTCCGACTTTTAACATTACTCGGATGGGCCTAGTCTGAGGTGTCCCTATGGACTGGTATATGGAGGACTTTGTCGAATTCCTGGAACTGGCGATTAGCTGTAGCGAGGTTTTAAAAGCCCCCCGTCTAAACCACATGAACATTATTGAAGGTATTATCAAGTGGGTGCCCATTCAATCGGTTGTTGTGACTTTTAGAGGCCAGATGCTTCCCTGAAAAACTTTCTCATTTTATACATCCCTCCCCGTTGAAACCTATAAATTCCCGACTATTCAGTGCCTGAACTGCTGTCGTTTTGGCCACATTAAAGCACAGTTTAGGTCTAATCCCAGGTGTTACAGATGTGCCCAGCCCCACACAGGCGAGTCCTGCGATATTCCAAAAGAAATATAAGATAAGGACTGTCCAGAGTTTTTACGCCAGGAAAACATAAAGCTTATTATGTCTCAGGACATTACATCGTATTTAGAAGAAATGTAAGAAGACCTTTCATGGAGCGAACCTCCATTACCGCCCAACATTGCCCAAAATCTAACCCGTCTTTTTAAGATCCTGAACAATGGCCCCAAGAGTTCTTCTGGAATGGAACTGTAAAAGTATCCGTGCTAAGAAACAAGATCTTATATCATTAATTAACCTTCGTAGCTCTATTATAATTGCCATCTCGGAGACCTGTCTGAGGCTTGGAGCCCGATTTCGTCCCTGGTTTCTTCTGTTTGCGGGCTATGCGAGTTGTGCCATTTCTATATATGTTCCTAATCCAAGCCCCTCCCTTATTCCAGAAATTGAAACTGTTCTAACTTCTCTCCCCAGTCCCACTGTGATAATGGGTGATTTTAACGTCCAACCCACTTTGTAAGGGTTTTACAACTGACGGATTTGCTACCTCGTTCGTTGACATCTTTGAGGATATGAATCTTTGTATCCTGAATGATGACTCTCCGACTCTCGGAGCTTACCCCAATCAGAACCAAAAATCGGCAGTAGATCTATCCCTTTCTTCAACTTCCCTTGCATCTCAGCTATCCTGGCAAACTCTTCCTACTACCTATTAGTAGGGTAGCGACCACTTCCCTATTATCCTTACTCTAAATAATAGGTCAATTCCTCTCCCCAATCCTAACCCCTTACTAAAATATGAATTGCCAAACGCAGATTGATCTCGCTATGCTCAAACCGTGGATGATTTGATGGACTCCCATCCTGATATTCAGTGTGATGGTAACCTCTTGACTTACTATGAACATGTTGTCAAATCTCTTATTTCTTCGGCCGATTCCAATATTTTATGAGGCCGTTGCCTTATTGGAAGCAATCCTGTTTACCCGCTCCCATAACCTGAATCAAACTGTTATTTTTACTGACTCCCTTAGTTGCTTATCATCCATCAGGAAAGTCCATTCCGGAGTAAGTCAACACATCCAATTATTCTGCAGATTAGAGAGGCTTTGTTTCATGTCCTCAAAATGGAATAGACTTAACACTTGTCTGGATTCCAGGTCATTCTGGCATCGCAGGCCATTGCCTGCGGACTCTTGTGCTAAATCTGCTATACAAATGGGTTCATATGAATATTTTAAAAATAGTTTCCAAGATCTGAGGGCACTATCTAAAACTTATCTCGACAAGTCTTGGAATTCCTACTGGAATGAATCAAAATTGGTTAAAGGTAAATTCTATGCCTCAGTTCAACCGGCGTCCATGGTCTTTCTCTCATAGATATGCAGACAGGTTACCTCCACAGTATGTCGCTTACGTCTTGGTCATTCCAGCACACCTGTCCACCTGCGCAAGATATTAATGCACAATATAACGAATTATTAATATCCTACGATAATACCATAGCAATATGCAAGTACTGTTCCGTGTTCGTAAGAATTACGTGTAGAATAATACTACAAATTTAAAAGAGCACATAGCACGAAAATACCCCGCTGTCTTACAGGTGGCATGATTTACTATATTTTATAATGATTTTTGTTGTCCAACAGCAAAATACTGGTGTCTGTAAAATTCGTTAAATAAAACAAAATAGACTGTCATGCGATGTATAACCTCAAAATTGAAAATAAAATTTTGTTTTATCGGATCTTATGGTAGATCCTTTCAATGTCTGGAAGAGCTCTGAAGGGACTTTTCCTAAGCTAACCGAATTTCCTCTAAAGCGAGATGCTTTGCTCTGTGATGCCCTCTTATGCTCCATTCGAAAGATTATTTTCAAAATATAATAAAAAAAATATTTTGAAAACACGAAACCATCTTTTAGGAAAGATATTATCAAAATTATTGTTTTCAAATTGCCTACCTAAAAATTCATGGCAATAATTATTTAAAATTTTTTATAATTTTGTAATAATACGTTGACATTGTCGTATAGTGTCGTGACTTATCGTTTCATTTTATTTTAATACTACTCATACGTAAAACAGGATGAAAATTAGGGCCAATAATTTAACTTTCGTATTTTGAGTGTTCTAAAACTTAAAAAAATAACGAAAGGTTTGTTTAATACTTTTGTTTTTGAGACAACGTAGTCGTTTGGCTTTTTAATTCTCTAGTCGTCTAGTCGTTTAGTTTTAAGTATTTTATTTTGTTGTCTCGCCAAAATCTGGCACGAGACATGTAATTGTTTTTTTTAAGCCCAGAAAAAAGGCTTCCCTCCGGGATGACGACGGGAGGGTGGCTGGTGGTGAATGCCCATGCCTACCAACGCATCCTGAGACTACGTTGGTTATGTGGGACTCACATAAAACCTAAGTGCCAACCCACTAATCAGTAATCACCACCTGAGGTTGGCTTTGGGCAAGTGGCCAAGAGCCCTCTAAGCCTTTATCCGTCATCGAAGGCGACCTTCTCTTGGAGACAGGGGCGCTATTGTAATTGTTTTTCTTTAAACATGTAACCACGAAATGTAAAGCCTCAAAAGTGCCTAATCAGCACCTTTTAGCGCCATCTATGTTTCACACTCTTTCATAATAAAACAACGCTTTGCGCAGCAAGTTCAAAGACAACTTGGATAGAGGCGCTGCATTCTTATTGCCGCTTTCAATATAATAATATATGAAACGTTTTGGGAAGCTGTTTTGAAAGCATCTATGGGATGGTGTGCTAGTATGAATGTAGCATAATTATATATATACAGGTGTCCCAAAGTTATGGGACATGAAGGGAAAGTACCTTAAATATCGAATATAGGCTATTTTACTGAAAGAAGACTTTATGTTATTTTTAAAAGTTAGTAATTCTGCATTCAAAGATTTTCTAAAAATTATTTGCCTCGTCTGGGAATTAAATTAAAAAAAAACTACTACTACTTTTATGATGCTAATCGAAAGAATGGCCAACAACTAATGACTCTTCTGAAGTAACATAGTATTTTAAAAGAAAGGAACAACGTAAAATGAATGTTTTCCTACTTCGATTGGTACGAATGGACCGATTAGATGGCCGGCCAGATCCCCGGACCTTACACCATTAGATTTCTTCTTTTGGTGATATGTGAAAGATATGCTATACAAAAAGCGATACGAGAACGTGGGTGAGTTACAAACAGAATTGTGCCATATCATATTATCGAGTATTCACCATAAAATGATAAGAAAATCATCAGGCAGCGGACTCATTCCGCGATTTGCGTAAGACGAGAGGGATCACATTTTGAGCATTTAATTAATTAATTTACAAAATATTCCCACTTAATTGACTACTTTCTTTTAAAATCCTATGTTACTTAAGAAGAGTTATTAGTTTTTGGCCATTCTTTCGATTGGCATCATAAGAGTAGGGGTGTTTTTTTTTTTTTTAATTTAAGTGGGTTCGATTACCAGACGAGGCAAGTAATTTTTAGAAAATCTTTGAATGCAGAATTACTAACTTTTAAAAATAACATAAAGTCTTCTTTCAGTAAATTAGCCTATCTTCGATATTTAAGGTACTTTCCCTTGATGTCCCATAACTTTGGGACACCCTGTATATATATTATATGATTTGTATTAGCTAACGACCTACTATATGGATTGGGAAATTAAGATTAGACGGCATGACCACAAGCATGATTTTTTCAATTAGTAGTGTATTTTCATGGGTTTTCGCTTCTTTTACTATTGAAACATGGGACCATAAGATACAGCCTTTTTCGAAGTGGTAAAAAATGGTAAAACAGACTTTCGACATTCATAAACTGTGCCATTATTTGATCTAAATGAATAGAGTGATAATTCTAAAAGTAGGTTAGCTTGAGATAATGTGGGATTATTAAAGCAACAGAAGAATTAAATGATTTATTATATTAAATGATGGTGGAATTGCATGTATCTAGATACATGCAATTCTCATCACCACGAAGAAGAAGAGCGGCATATATTGTGTTCAATCACTATTGGTTCCCTTATATTTTCTAAATAAATATTGAATTTCAATTGATACACTTTATTTACACTCAAAACATTTAACGATTTAGAAACACTTATTCGTCTTATGTGGATTACAAATAAGATGCGACTGACTACTATCTACGATTCAAAACACATCAACAGGAGCTATCACTCCATCAGGTAACCCTTGGTCTTGATGGCTCTCTTAATTTTTTAAATAAATATTAAAACAATTTTCAATTGAGACACTTTATTTACACTCAAAACATTTAACGATTTAGAAACACTTATTCGTCTTATATGGATTACAAATAAGATGCGACTGACTAATATCTACGATTCAAAACACATCAACAGGAGCTACTAGTCCATCAGGTAACCCTTGGTCTTGATGGCTCTCTTAATATTTGAAATAAATATTGAAACAACTTTTAATTGAGACACTTTATTTACACTCAAAACATTTAACGATTTAGAAACACTTATTCGTCTTATATGGATTACAAATAAGATGCGACTGATTAATATCTACAATTCAAAACACATCAACAGTAGCTATCAGTCCATCAGGTAACCCTTGGTCTTGATGGCTCTCTTAATTTTTTAAATAAATATTGAAACAATTGTCAATTAATACACTTTATTTACACTCAAAACATTTAACGATTTAGAAACACTTATTCGTCTTATATGGATTACAAATAAGATGCGACTGACTAATATCTACGATTCAAAACACATCAACAGGAGCTATCAGTCCATCAGGTAACCCTTGGTCTTGATGGCTCTCTTAATTTTTTAAATAAATATTGAAACAATTGTCAATTGATACACTTTATTTACACTCAAAACATTTAACGATTTAGAAACACTTATTCGTCTTATATGGATTACAAATAAGATGCGACTGACTAATATCTACGATTCAAAACACATCAACAGGAGCTATCAGTCCATCAGGTAACCCTTGGTCTTAATGGCTCTCTTAATTTTTTAAATAAATATTGAAACAATTGTCAATTGATACACTTTATTTACACTCAAAACATTTAACGATTTAGAAACACTTATTCGTCTTATATGGATTACAAATAAGATGCGACTGACTAATATCTACGATTCAAAACACATCAACAGGAGCTATCAGTCCATCAGGTAACCTTTGGTCTTGATGGCTCTCTTAATTTTTTAAATAAATATTGAAACAATTTTCAATTGAGACACTTTATTTACACTGAAAACAGTTAACAATTTAGAAACACTTATTCGTCTTTTAAGGATTACAAATAAGATTCGACTGACTAATAGCTACAATGCAAAACACATCAAACAGGAGTTTTGACAAAATTAATTTTAAAGAAACAAACGAATGCAACAGAACAAGGAACGAATAAATATATTAAGTACTATTTTATAATCTATACAGTATACTTACGAAACATAATTATATTTTGTATTTTTAATACAATTAAACATTTTTGTCGTATATTTAAATATTAAGAGTTAACCACGCTTAAATCACTAGACGGCCTTAAGAAAACAATCCAATAATAGTTGACACAACAATATTATTAATAAGCGATATTTACAAATTATATTCTAAGAATAATATATTACATTACAAGCTGACCCGACAGACGTTGTTCTGTAGATAATAAAAAAAATACTGTTTTATACGAATTTGCCAATAATAATTCAAAACATCAAGAATTATTTCTTAAAAAATGCTCCCTGTCGTTATAATGAAATTGTTTCACAGCGGAACTTTCAAACCGTGCGTCACAGAATTCTCTCATAGAAAATATTTTCATACAAAAACAATATTGAAAATAAAAATAATTATGGGTCCCAAATCGAAAAAAAACTATCCTATCTCTCAAGTTGGACCAAACGGCACTCCATGAAGTAATCCCCATTAAAATCCGTTCATTAGTTTAGGGGTCCATCGCGGGCAAACAACGTGTCACGTAATTTATATATATTAAGATATTTGCGTACCTACGTACTCACTTAGGTTGTACGTATGCGTAAGAGTACTAGATCATATTAAGATCCAATAGTTACACTAAGTATTTCTACTGCCATTTAGATATTTGGCTCTGTCTACCCACAGTTCTATGATCTATTAAACAACAACAACAACTAACACTAAGCATACTAAATTACTAGATATAAATAATAATTTAACAGATCATATACAAAATAATTGAATAGAGACACATCGCATTGCGCTTTGCTTTTTTTATTTAAATTACATTCGCACTTCAAGATCGATATAGGTAATTCCGAAAAATATCTGTATTGCATTGCAATGTGATATGCCCTTACCAATTAAATAAATCCAGGCCACCCTCGATGCGTGGTCTACGTTCAACGTCACCTACAAACAATTTGTTAACTTAATACAGCTAATATAAGCAGTTCCTTATAAATATGTAGCTGTCGATTAAATCAGATTTCAGCAGGTTGTGATCGCTTAGTGTGGGTGCGCATGTGTCGGGTGATCATATCACGTCTACAAGCAGCGTAAGGACAGATAGGACAGTGGTAGGGCTTCTCTCCTGTGTGAGTGCGCTGATGAGTGGCAAGGTGATCAGATCGCGAGAACACTTGTGCACAAGCTGTGCATGAATACGGCTTAACACCGCTATGCAGACGAGCATGACGTGTCAACATATCAGAACGTGCAAATCTTCGCAGGCAAATTTCACACACGTAAGCTCTTTCTGTATCCGGCGCTTTGTCTCTGTGCCGGGAGGCAACATGTTTGGCCAGCCGGTCATGTGCCGTAAAAGACTGTCCACAAATCTCACAAGTGAATGCTGGCGGTTTGGCCAACTTAGGTGTCACTGATTTTACTGAGAGGTCGAGTGGTGTGTCATTTGGCGTCTTAGCCTCTTGGTACGGGGGTTCAAACATTAGCCAGGGATGAAACGGGAAGTGATTGTTATTTGTAATTTGTATAGCGAGCTTGTCGAGCAACCTGGAGAGACGACGACGTTTGTGCATAAATCTTGGACTGTAAGCCTCCGGTACAATCTCAGCCATGCTTCCTGTGAATGTTTGACTCCCTTCGCCATGCCTTTCTGGTTCCAAATTTCGCCATCCTGATAAAAAAATCTACATTAATATTGTTATTTTCTTACAATATATTGGGGGCAGGTGATATTATTTCTTGTTTGTATAGCGAGATGCCAAACATAGGCAAACATTGATAATAAATTGCACCTTTGACGCATCTGTCTTTTGACTACATGGGCGACCCTTATCCCCGCGATTTAATTGGTAGACACATCTCATGTTTCGACCAATGAAACGTCTTGGTAACAATATAAAAGAAGCTTCCCTTTAAAATTGAAGATGTAGATGAATGGATACGGGGTTTAGATTTTGCGCGTTAGCACAAGAGGCGTTACGCTATCTATATAATATGTATAAGCAATCTGAAAAAACCGGTAGAGCACACATGGCGGCCTACAAGTTTTTAAGTAGTTTTGTGGTACACTTTTGACTTTATAGCGACTCTGGTTAAGATTTTAAGAGGGGATTGAAATTATAATCAGGTATTGCGCTGCGAGCAAACGTTCTACGAAAGCTAACTGAACCCTGGTTTCGTTCTGCGATTGTTCTCCCGAATCCTCCGACAGTGTGATCCTAACTCCACCTCACAGAAAGTTTCCTTGAAAACTGACTTAAAAATTGTAATACATATATGTATATTACAATAATATAAGTATACGATTTTAATAAAAATAAGTATTTTTATTATTAATTTATTGTTTTTATTCATAATTAATATTGCACATGTAAAAGTGACCCTGTCTGTGTGTTCCTCTTCCACGATAGTAATATTATAATAACAATCAGATTGGGAATGGAGTGACGGCCCTCAGGTTATTTATAAATATATTTAGGAAAATAATAAGTTTAATTGTACAATATTACTTTGTAAACATATTTTTTCGATGAAAAAAAAAAGCCCGCTGAGTTTGTTGCGTCCATTTATCGCAGGTCTGAGGCATTCGTTTTGGAATGGGTGATAGTTTTTGACTTGTGATGAAGTACATCACATCCTATTTTTGATAAAAATATTTGAATTTGAATAAAAGCCATTCAATCAGCGAGCTAGTCTGACTTCTGGAAGGAAAACTTAAGGCGTGTTTAGTAGGTACTATTACGCACAGCTATTTAATGTTAGTTTGGTTAAAATCAGAGTAATATTTACCAGAGTAGTTTATACTCAATTATAGTTATATATTTTGGAAATGTTGTTGTATAATGAAGATAGAGCAAAGAAAATTGTAATACATATTATGTCGTATTCACTTTGGTGAAGGTTTTAATCAGACACCTTTTTTTTGTACTCGTAGTTGTAGGTACTTACTTCTTTTGGTTAACTAGATCATTTGTATTATACTTCCAACCCTCATAATATATCTGCTGAACCACAATCACTTGACGAGAATGAAATTTAATAAGTATCTAAAAGTTGTAATATAAAAAAAACGTTTCCTTCGAATTGCATCAAAACTAATTTAAGGTTATTGAAATAAAGGTTATTTAACTAAATTATGCTGTTTAATAGTATTTCATTAGTTGTTAATAACTAAATTTCTATATTATAGTATTGTTCTTTCTATAACGTTAAATAGCACAATTATTAATTTATTAAGGATTTTTGTTTCGCTATGTCAAAGAAGTAGGTAATGTTTCTTGCGTGCGTTTATAAAAACACACGCTTTTTTATGAAATAAAGTCATAAGAACATGGTACTTATGTGAATAGGGTCGTTTGTATGACAATAACAGTATGATTTTAGTGACCAGGCCTCACAAGTTATCAATACACGTGGGCTTCCTTATTTTGCTATTCGTTATATCGAAAATAATGGAAAACTTCTTGCATATTTTTATGATTAAAAATTTAAACTCTTTATAGAGAAAACGTTGGAATTCTAAAAGTATTTCCTCGTAGAATGTGTCTTCTTTGCGAGCTGAAGCTCGAGACAAGTTTGGAATTTATTCTATTTATCATTTTCTAGACAGAAGCAATATGTAAAAATTGATATGAAACAAGCAACTTTGTCAAGGTATGGGAAACCGCAATTTGGGTGCCTTTGTGATTCTCTATGGCTAAAATCTATAGAGTAAACTTAGACTTTGATCACACTTTAGTTACATGAAACTGAGCTGAATGTGATAAAACGCGAACTTGATTTTTGATACGGCTTTTTTAGCTTAAGCTCAGTATAATTACAGCTGTCAAATTAAATCAAAGATTATGCTTATGCTTACACTCAGCTAAGTTTTATTACGTAAATTCTCAGCCTAATACTTGAATAATAGATCGGTCTTCTTCTTCGTGACACTCTTGGCAGAGCGGTCGTGGTTAACTTTTGGGGCAGATGTGATTCGCCCCACGTGCAATCACTATTAATAGTGTGGAATTTAAGTGTTGAAGGTAATTTAGGTTTTGCACTTTCAGGATAGGGAAAAAGCACTGAATTGCCTAGATCGTCACGTCAAATATATTAAAGTATATATTATTATATGACATAGAAAGGACATCACGAAACTTTTTGTAAGTATATCAAAAATTTACCAATGACGGGTTTATGTAATTAAGTCTCTTAGCCATCATGTATCACGGACTAGTAAAAAAAGAAGGACCACGCGCCGTGATATTAGCAAGTGAAGCACCTTAATACTAGTGTGTGTGCGGTTACGGGGTATACCAGATACATAATATTTTTTCCCTTAAATAATCATATATCCACAAATACTTTTATAGTATTGTTTTTACACTTTTTCACCACGCACGACGGCATTTTTTAAATATTTTATTGCGACGCAAACTGAGCTGTCACAGACGATGGCAAATCTCATAATGGCAGCTGATCGGCCTGTATTAGTGTAAATGTATGCGTGGGGCTATGCATTTACACGTTTACCGGCTTGTATTGGTGCCTCACTGTTATGTAAGGTGACACGGAGTCCTTCTTATTTTACTCGTCCGTGTCATGTATTTGAAATTTGACATAATTCGAGAGTTGAATATAAATTTTTCATTTGGCCTTATTTTAATTACGTAGAGCATATTGTATCACTTTTCGAATATGGACGAAAATCATTGGAACAAGTGTTCAAAACACAATTGATGAAATTTAATAAAATTGATGTTAAATGATGATTGATGAAATTTGTTTGTTTGTATATAAAAACTTTACTACTATATTAAGGAAGCGTTTGCAAATCCGACTAACTATAAATTTGCTATTTTCGGTAGAGTTTGTGATGAAATGAAACTAAATCTAACAAAACTAAAAATTGCCACTTATAGATTAAGTACTTCTATATCTCCAAATAGCGGGTAATTTTTAGCATGAAATTTTGATATCTTAAGTCGTAAAAACGATTACCAAGTTACCAAGATCATTTTTCGGCTACTACTAATTTGTATTTTTATTTCATCAATATTCAATTTCATCAAAGAAAGCAGATATAATATTTTCAAAAACACTGGAATATGTTTATTAATATGCTATAAATAATCTCAGAAAAAAATAAAAATAAATCGTCTATAATTCACATATTTTTCTGATAAGCATGAGTCTTAACCTGTGATATTAAGAGTATTATTTTGCCACTTTGGCATTGTATAAAAAGCGTTAAATGCCTTAAATGACTGACAGATTTTTTGATGGTTTCATTATTTTATAAAAAAAAAAATGCTAACGCCATGCAATAATCGCTCTTAATTTATGACAAGCCTCTTTGGGGCAAGCATTCAAATATACTAAAGCAATAATAGGCGTGGCGTAAACAGGTGATAATCCTTTCGATCCCAATGCCAGGTAAAGATGAGCAGGTGAGCAAAAAACTTCAAACTGTATTCTACGTAATCGCCGAATAACATTTAGTAAATATCATATTTTTGAAGTTATACTTCTTTAGGCTCGTTATGAAAAAATTATGAGAGTGAAATTGTAGGATGCGCGCGCATCACTGTAACCTAACAGGGTGAAGTTAGTTCCTAAAATTTTCCGACGTTTGCGACATTCGTTACTTTTTTTTTTTGGTTTCTTCGTCCATTATTAGGACAGGCAAAGGGTTAAAGCCCATACAGCCGTATTCGTTATTTAATAATTAATTATCAAAGCCTTCGTTACGAGATACAAATAATTTTAAATTTTTGCTTTGTTAGGCCAAAGAAGTATAACTTCTTGCGTGCTTATATAAGTAAACACACACTTTTTTTAAAGATTTTATAAAATACCATTCGATCAAATTAAATTTATCTTCATTTATTGCGATGTTCATTAATGAAACGGTAATAAAGGTTGTCCAAGGGCCGACTTTAATGTTTTTTTGTGCCGAGATTTTTTTTTCAGCCTTTGTTATATTTTAAATGAAATAATCAAAGATAGTAATATTATAAACTGGTTTTATAATAGGTCTTGACCTACTGGTGAAATAGAAAAAAATACAACCAGTTACGTGTGAAACTTTCAATTGTGTTTGCAAATAATACGATTAACTCAAAGCGACTGTAAGTAGATAATAGTAGTAATAGTTAATTCTTTGTTATAAATAAGTACTGTATAGAAGAAGTAGTATTGCTTTAGTAAAGTGTTAAGACGTGTTCAACTACCACCAACTAGGTACCACAACGGCGCCTATTTCTGCCGTGAAGCAGTAATGTGTAAACATTGCTGTGTTTCGGTCTAAGGGCGCCGTAGCTAGTGAAATTACTGGGCAAATGAGACTTAACACCTTATGTCTCTAGGTGACGAGCGCAATTGTAATGCCGCTCAGAATATTTGGGATTTTCAAGAATCCTGAGCGGCTCTCCATTGTAATGGGTAGGGCGAATCAATTACCATCAGCTGAACATCCCACTCGTCTCGTCCCTTATTTTCATAAAAAAAAACTTCACTAATAATTTTTTTAAGTAACTCGACTCACACAAAATGTAAAATGGATTAAAACCTATAAAAAGTAAAGTAGATAGATCATAATTATGCACTTCTATAGTAATGTAATATGATGTTACTGTTTTAGCCAGGTTCTTAGAATATTTCGCTGACAACATTGTTACTGTTTGAAGTGTAATAATATGTAACATTGTTTTTCACTTAGATCATTCTCGATTGTTTTATATCAAACTAGCTGACCCAGCAAACGTTGTATTGCCGATATTAAAATCGCGATACAAAAGTAACTGTTGATCGTAGATGGGTGAAAATTTGAAGTTGTATGTATTTTAATGCTGACTCATAATAAAACAAATAAAAAAAAATGTCAAAAAAATTAAAAAAAAAATCGTGTGTACCACCCTTAACATTTAGGGGGATGAAAAATAGATGTTGTCCGATTCTCAGACCTACCCAATATGCACTCAAAATTTCGTGAGAATCGGTCAAGCCGTTTCGGATGAGTTCAAAGTTTAACACCATGACACGAGAATTTTATATATTAAGATGAAACTTATTTATTTGTATGAATCGAGGTGACATACTTCTTAAAAAAAATAGTAATATGAAGCACAATTCGCCAATAACTCGGCATACAAATGTTTGTTTGTCAATATTAATTAAATCTATGTAGAATATGACGAGCCATATAGCCGAAAGGTTAGTGACCCTGACTGCTAAGCTAGAGGTCCCGGGTTCGTATCCCTGTAGGTGCAATCATTTATATGACGAATATGGATGTTTGTTTCCGAGTCATGGATTTTTAAGTATATTGTATTAAATATATCGTTGTCTTGAACATAGTATCTACAGGCTATGCCTAGTTTGGGGCAACATAAGACATGTTTGGAGGTATACCACTCTCAAATAATTACATAAAAATATTTGCATTAATGACTATAGTATATAAACTATGGAAACATTCATCTATTAGCCATAATATTAAGTTTTTATGCAATATAATTTTAGGCAACTCTCTAATACTTTCTGGAACATGGTTAAAGGCCTTTATAGATATTACATTTGCGTTATTTCGATGAAGCGCTGTTCTACAGTGCGCCATCAAAAGGCGATTTGTATCACTTATTCTCTACGTCCTATAATGTTTTTTACGATCAATATTTCATTTCTTTGGAAAGTTTCACCGAAGTTTTGGGCACAGGAATGCTAGCTGGGTGCAACAGTGCCGCCTTTCCTGCCGCTAAACAATAATGTGTAAGCAATGTTATGTTTCTGTTCGGAGTGCGTCGAAAATTACTGGAACATTGAGACTTAATATCACATGCCTTACAATGCTGATCTCAGTGTTGCCCAAATTTTGGGTGTTTCAAGAACTCAGTGCTCTGTGAACGGCTAGATCACTTGGCGTTGCGTAGGGACGTCCGCGTCGCTCCATTGTGTGTTTTCACGCATTTATCACGGGGAGTGTTCTGAAGAGCTGTTTCACCTCATTCCTGCCACTGAATTCCACCTTTGCACGACATAAGTTAGGATATCATCCCCATCAGGACGTGTGGCGTTCCACCACAGTGCGGTTTTCAAAGAAATTTCTTCAACGTACCTACGACTAAGCTGGGTAACTTCAAATAAAGCGCGTTCACTTTTCCAAAGGGCCTGTAACTCTCTTGTGATCGCTCTTGTATTGGAAGAGAATGTGACCCGTACGCTCGTTTGTCCTCTCTTCAATAAAAAAAAGAACTCTGAGCGACACTACATACCTTTGAATACGGTCCGGTACCGGACCGATGGTTCGGTCGTACCATATCCGATCATGTGTTTTGGCTATAAATAAGGGTAGGTAGTTACTGTAGCGCTACATATTAACCTTGTAATCCGATATCCGATAGGAATATGAAAGAATGCTTAATGCCTTAGCTAGAGCGTTTTCGTCGAGTGAGACCTGACAGGAGCGTATTGTCTCCTAGCCTTTGTTGAGCAAAAATGTACTTTCAGTAATAGTAAGAAATTTAATATCGTTTCAGCCATATTTTACACGTTAAACTATTGAAACAGTGTTCATTTAGTTACGAGTACTTGTAAATCAACGTACAATAGACACATCAAGCTTTACCTAGTTACAGCAGTATTTCTTTTATAATTCCTAAATAAAATTAAAAAATATAAGATTAAGATTGACATAAAAAATAATTTTAAGCCTACTTCAGCCCGCGACTCGCATTGGACCTTGTCAATGAAGGACAGCGGTTGAAGCCCAAATAAATGTCACTCTTTTCGTTTTTCATACCTTTCTCTGGCATTTTGTAATTCTATGTGGAAATAAAACAATATGTAAACTGTATAATGTATATCTAATATATGAAATTCTCGTGTCCCGGTGATTGTTACCATACTCCTTCGAAACGGCTGAACCGATTTGTATGAAATTTTCTGTGCATATCGGGTAGGTCTGAGAATCGGCCAACATCTTTATCATAACCCCTAGGTTATGATAAAGATGTTGGCATGAAAAGGGTAAACCACGCCTAAATATTTATTTTTACAATTTTTTTTTATTTTTATTTTACTATCATTCAGTATTGAAAAATACATACAACTTCAAATTTTCGCCCTTCTAAGATCTGCAACTATTTTTGCATCGCGATTTTAATATTGTTCTGTTCCATGCACAGATTCACAAAAGGATTGCAAGTTTATGTATCTAATATAGAAATTTTAATTATAAAATTTTTTCTTAGTAATTTATATGGCAACTAGCTGACCCAGCAAACGTTGTATTGCCGATATTAAAATCGCGATACAAAAGTAACTGTTGATCGTAGATGGGTGAAAAGTTGTATGTATTTTTAATACTGACTCATAATCAAACAAATTTAAAAAAAAATGTCAAAAAAATAAAAAATTAAATTTCGTGTGGACCACCCTTAACATTTAGGGGGATGAACAATAGATGTTGTCCGATTCTCAGACCTACCCAATATGCACTCAAAATTTCATGAGAATCTGTCAAGCCGTTTCGGAGGAGTTTAATGTTTAACACCATGACACGAGAATTTTATATATTAGATATTATGTGTAAGAATACCTATAATACACTCAGTTACAAAGTTTAGTATGTTTTTAATATGGCTTATCATTGAAAGTTTGTACGGAACCGATGAGCCACCATTGCTGGTTTTTTTATAGTAAATAGCTTCTACGATTCCTTTTATATACATATATAAGTATACGTATCTTTCTATTTACGCATGTAGCGGAATTCCAATTATTCATATTATAACACTTCAGTTTTAATTGTAAGATTGTACTCGTATAAACGGCAACGAAATATTTTAAAACATTGGTCTTACACCCCATCCTTGATATGATATAAAAATCTATTTTCTCCTCCACATCCGATATATTAATAAATTTATTAAAAAATATATTTAATGAATTCTGTAGCTCGAAACCATCCCTATCTCGAGATCACTTAAGCATTGGCAATTAGATTGATTCTTTTGTTAAATTAATATAATGATTTCACTTAATTAAGTATAAAAAATCAACATTTGGGAAATTACATCAATTAGGAATCCTGGATAAAAGTTTTACTTTGTAATAATATGTCGATTTCGTACATAAAAATACCCAAATATATTTTTTATTTTCTCCACGTGAAAACTTCCAATTCAGTTAAAAACACTTAAAAATACTCTCGATTAAATCTTAACAAATACATATTTACGGTATACTTAATAGCGAAGTTATGATCGTAAACGAACTGGAAACACTATAAAATTATTAACTCATAAATACCTAGGTGCGTTTAATTTCTTCTCTGCGTAGTTTTACGTGGAAATCTTCACAGTAGCTCCAAGAGAACATAATAAAAACACAATTATTATAACGAACGGGATTCTTCAATGCGACAAACATAGCAATATATAACTTATATTAATTATAATTTGATACACATTTGTTTACACGATTGTAGCACACACACGCGTATTTTGTAGAACCACTAGTGCATTTTTGATGGAGAGTTGCACTTAGATGTAAGAAGTACAGTGAACGGTGTGTAAGGTCGCTATAGCTGCTGAGGTCGAGCGTCAAACGTGCGACCGGTCCTCCCGCCTCCCCCACCTTGCATAAACAAGCATCGAATACATTCACATACGCCGGTCTTCAATGTTTTAAGGCCACATGTACTTGATGCCACGGCTTCCGACCAACTGACAGAATCACAGAACTAACAGGCAGCCGGCAACAGCACCGAGCAATATACAGACGGTTCTACGCCACGCAACGTTTCCATTCGATTCAGCCGACAAACTTGGATATAATAATATGCGTATGCGCTTTAAGGCTTTCAACCTTCGTTATTTACAGAGAATTCTATCGACGGAAGCACCAGAAAAGTAGTCTGAAATACATTGGTTGTTTCAGTATACATTTTCGTACAAATAAATTAAATAATATTATATTGATTAAAAAAATTGTCAACTAACAAAACAAAAATATACATTGGGCATCGTCTTACTATTCCAGAGCATTTTACGCTATTATTATCTATTGTATATATTTGAAACGTTTGCCACGTATCGGGATTCGAATCCAAGACGCCTTTATTCTATTGTTTTATTTCATATGATTCGTTTCGTCTTGAACAAAATAATCCTTTTAATTCTCTGTCTTGATGAAGCTTTTACTTCCGTCTTGGCGCCCAAGTAAACACCTTTTTTTTTTAACTATCATAATTTTGGTTGGTTTTTAACATTTGTATTTAAAGGTCCGTTATGCGTTTTATACCTGCACATATTCATTATTAATTTATCTTGCAATATATGGTTGTATGTTTTGTTATGTCCAATCTTGCAATCTGAAAAAGTATTACTTCTTCTCTTTCTATAGAATTACTGGGCTAATGAGACTTAACATCTTGGGTGTCAAAGTGACGAGCACAATCGCAGCGCCAATTAGAATTTTTGGTTTTTCAAGAATCCTGAGTGAACCTGCATTGTGATATGCAGAGTGTAGGTATCACTTATGAGGATGACCTGTACGTCTCGTCTGTATTTTACATAAAAAATAAATCTATTGATGAATTTTCACATGTTCTTTCAAGACTAACGATAGCAATGCATTTTTAGGATTAATCGGTAAATTGTGAGTAACGTTTTTTAGTTTGAGAGGTACATTTTCAAAATCCTTTGTAAAATAGACTTACACGACCTTAAAAATAAACTTTGTATAAATATTATATCTGACAATAAACCAAGAATATGCGAAATATTTACAATTCGACATTTTTGCTAATAATTGGTTTATTCGAACGATTCGGACGTATTTCCATGTTTATTTGCAAGGTGTAGGTACCCACATCATCATCACATCAACCGAAACATTGGAACATATTAAATTTTATATCAATTATTTTTATTCAAGTAATTTATCCGGAATATTACAAGAATAGTATAAATAATTGCAATACTAACTAATAAACATAATTATAATATTATATTATATAATTAATCTGTTATAATTTGATTGCATGGATCCGAATATTCCGTGAATGTATATAGGCATAAGCTCATGAAAAGGTTCTATTTCTGGAATGTCTATGGAAATTGATATATCTACGTAATCAAAGCAAATTGTTGTCCCAATAAAATTGTACTCATTATTATATCGTATATATTTGTTAAAGGCGTGGATACAAATTCGTAGATATTATATAGATATTCTATTCTGTACGATTTGATTATCATATTTTTATTAGTGAAACGAGGACACACAATAATTGATGATTGGTGAGATGATGATGAATCTCCTCTCATAGCAAGTACCCAGTGCTTCACCGGGGCATAAAAATAATAGGGAAGTCCCAGGCCGCGGGCTGTCGTAAGCCGACTAATAGGCATTTATCAGTGGGAGGCTCCTTTGCACAGGATGAGGGCTAGATTATGGGTACCACTAAGGCGCTTTTTTCCTGCCATGAAGCAGTCATGTGTACCTAAGCATTATTGTGTTTCGGTCTGAAGGTACCTCGTAGAATTACTGGGCAAATGAGACTTAACATCTTATGTCTCAAGGTGACGAGTGCAATTATGATGCCGCTCAGGACTCTTGAAAAATCCTGAACGGCACTGCATTATAATGGACAGGGCGTATCAATTACCATCAGCTGAGCGTACTGCTCGTGTGGTCCCTTATTGTCATGAAAAAAAGCAGCAATACTAGAGAAATCACATTAGCGGGTATTCCAGCGGAGTGTACGTGCTTTTTGAAGATTTTGTTTCTAAAGCTGTAACGCCACTCATCCAGATGTTAAGCATACTAAAATTCAATCGACCGGCAAGACCGACCGGCCAGAAAATGGTCCAGTTTTGAATTCATTTTAAAAGCTTTGAAGTGTGGTTAAGAAATATGTGTAAGCACTGTGTGTATCACGCAATATCGAGACGTCGTGTATGACGTGTTTGTGCAAAAATGGAATTCTATTTCAATAGAAAAATGTAAAGACCAATAGAATCAATGCCTCATTGTTGTAAGATTAAGGTGGCTACAGACAGGTATCCAAATATAATATTTATATTATTATAACATTTTTGTCTTAGCAAATGTGAAATTTTTATAATAGTTTGAAATATGATTTATTTATTACCATTGCCAACACAATAATCACTAACTAATTACATTAAATATTATTACTTCTAAATAAGTCTAAATATAAGTGTTATTGCACTTACGGGCAACGACCAAATGCAAGTATAACATATACATAATTTTTGAATTTTAATTGAACAACATAAGAACAAATACAAAGATACAATATGTTATAATAAAATACAATTTAATAATAAGATAAAATACACATAATTAGTTTCTATAAAGTGAAAATTAATTAAAATGAACAAAACTAACTTAACTTATTTACGGCTAAACTAAAATATTACATTAAAATATGAATAATTCTTGTTGAACAGCAAATTATATTCCTGTCTAGCAACATATTAATTTCCGCACATTCCACCGAAAAGCAGACAACTTATCATTTAAAATGTCTATACTTCGTTCAACTTTGGGAAGGCTATTGTAAGTGCGAACAATTCTGTTAAGAGTACGTAAGTGAACTAGGTTAGACTTTGCGGTAATTGTTAAAAATATATCGTATCTGCTGATTCTCGGGAGTCTCATGGGAGCGGCTTCATTAATTAACGAGAGAATATCGGGGCAGTCAATTCCACCGATAATAATTTTATATAACAAGAGACAATCGAATATCAGACAGTGTGTCCATCTTAAAGTATCGCAAACGTTCAGAATAGTTTTCTAATTTCATAGATGTAAATGGATTATAAAGGAAGATGCTATTGTTTTTGAATTTTTTCTAATCTACTACTGCATATTTAGTAGTGAGGACACCATACTACAGAATAAAACTCCAAACTACTGCGAACCAATCCGTTATCAATTGTTATTTTCACTTGAAACGAATTAAATTATTTGCAATTCTTTATGAGAAAACCTAATGTATTTAATGCCTAGTTAGCATTGGTGTCGATGTCTGTATTACATTTGAGCTCTCTATGTAATTTTACGCCTAAATCGCGAATAAAGTCCACTTGAGTTAATACGGCCCCATTGATGTTAAACAAAGAATTCAAATAAACATTTTTCGTGAGAACTTCATCACCACACATTTTGAGGTATTTAGAATGATTCTATTATAACTACACCGGTCTACCAATATGTTTAAATCTTCTTGTATCATGTAGTAGAATCATGGGGAGATTTTATGGGCCTAAAAAATGTCAAATCGTCAGCAATTTATGAAAATACTAAATAAAAGAAGGCCTAAACGAGATCCCTGTGGGGCGCCGGAAGTCACCTCACAAGAATGAAGACGTGAAACCGTTAACCACAACTCTGCAAGTGAGGCTAGATAGATATGATCTACACCATTCAAGAACAGTTCCATATTATATTCCATGTCTTAAAAGCTTATATAATAAGAAAGTGTGCTCTACGCTATCAAATGCCTTCTGAAAATCGGTATGAATAAAGTCAGCACAAAATCAATTATCAATACATAAGGAGATTTCATTTACAAATAAGGTTTTTGGTTGTTGATTTACCAGCAGAAAATTCATGTTATTTGTGGTCCATTGAGTGCTTTAAATGCCAAAGGATTTAATGTACAATTTTTTTTTAATAATTTTGCAAATATAAGCATGATTGAGAGTAGCCTGTAGTTTATGACAGGATTGCGAGAATCGTTCTTAAACAAGGGTAAAACCAAAGATTTTTTCGAGAACGACGGAAAGACTACCACCGGTAACAAGTGACTTGTTAAAAAAATAAAAAGAGGGTAAACGAGAGCATCTGCGCATTAAATAGAGAAAATAGAAGGGATTTCATCACTCACCCTTAAACTTATGAAGTCTTTTTATGCCTTATTTATATATATACTTTACGTTTCATATAAATCATTGAATTAATTGAAGAGTTAAATGATAGTTCTTAACTATTTGCCCCTCAATATGAAATATGACTTAAACTATAATTAAATCGTGTACCTGCTGTTTCTGTACATAAAAAGATGTTTTTACCATTAACAACAAGTTGTACTGGTTGTAATTATGTAACAGAGGTCAAAAAAGTATATTTAAGAATTTTTGTGTGTTTTTTTTTCACATTTATATTAGAAACGAGTAAGATAATTTGCGGTTTTCAATGATATATTAGGCAAATTCTCCGTAATATTTTGTGTTTTTTCTGTTTCAAACGGTTTATACACAAAAAGTTATGTGTAATAATACTCGCGAATACTAGTAACTAAAATTAGAAACAAAAAACCTATTATTGCGTGACGTCAAGTAAGTTTAGTGATTTTCCTATTCTAAAGAAGTATAAACTTCACACGTAAATTAAACTCAGTTGAACTCGAAAATCAATCGGACGACTTAAAATAATATTTTACTAGTTGAATAGAATGTCATCACTGAATAACATGAATACATGAAAAAAGTGATCTTGAGGCGACATCGAGGCGAGGTAATGAAGCAATAATATTAACGATTTATTTAATTATTATACTGCAAATATATACTCTAAATATATGTATACTGTAAGATTATCAAATGAATAAATAAATTCCTATGCTAATATTTTATTCAAGTAAGGATATAAAATATTACTATATGATCATATTATTAAATATCAAAAATTACCATCCATTCAAAAATTTAGCCTCAGTTTTGAGAAGAACGGGCGCAAGAAATGCAGAGGGCTTTTTTTTTTAAAAAAAAATAATACCTACCTACTAATAAATACTCTGAGGGCAGTCGTTCCATTCCCAATCATCATCAAGCTAGTTATTTAATTATTATAGTAATTAACACATATAAACGTATTTTATCATAACCAATTCGTTTAAAAAAATCTGGGGTTGTGTTGTGAAAGAAAATACATCACCGAACAAAAAACTAACAAACTCGATTTAACCGAGTAGTAGTAGGTCAAGTTTATATTTATTCCTGTTGTTAACATTATGATTATTACAGTTGCTAGAAAATCCGCTAATGTGCCTAATACATAACATTATCAATAATATATTGAGTGGTTAAAATGTTTAGTTCTTAAAATATTTCTCTAGATGATTCACCGATAATTAAAACCATACAAATACATCGCTCTTTTGCATTTAATGCAGTGCTTTGTGCGTTGAAAGGACACTGTAAACCCAAGTCTAGACCTGCCCACGTTGCAGACAGTGATGAGAAAATTTTCCCTTTGAGGTATTATATTCCACAGGTGGGTTGATAAAGAATATTTAGAATTATAACATGAATCATAGCGAAGCTTACATCGAATATTTCAAAAATAAGTTTGTATAGTAAACGTGATACGATTTTACAGGAACATAAAGTTCGACAGAAAAAGAAAAAAATGGGGATTTAAGTATGAAATTGCTGTTTTGACATACGCTCTACTGGATTTAAATAAAACGTCCTTGGTGCGATATTTTGCACGTGACAGTTAGAGTTCGAAGAATATTCTAGATTTAAACATGTGCATAACTTTATTTTGTTTGACTCTCCAATGGTTTTTCATTTGGATTTCAAGTTAATTATACATTGGAAATTTGAGTAATTTTTGAATACGAGGTCCTACGTAGGACTAACGCAGTAGAACCAGCTCGCAATACCATTGCTGGTACGGTACGGCTAATGATAGCGTTGTACGTTTTTTGGTTTAGCGCTTCACTAGAAGAGACTTAGACTTCAAGAATGAAGCCCGACGAAGAACAGCCACTAAGGCAAATAATGATGCGTTACATGACTTACGAAGAGAAGAACGTTTTGAAACTTGCTTCCATACCATGTTAACTTAACTTTTACTGCGCTGTGGCCTGTGCAGAACCAGGCAAAAACCATGAATCATTTTCCTTAATATAATCTACTATACTATAATAAGCCTTCTTTTTAAAAGAAGCTTTAATATATTTTTTGGATTCTAGGTCCCCAGAGTTTTACCGCAAAGGCATAAATGACCATACCGTGAGATGGAAAAGGAGCGTAAATACTTTAAAGTAAAAGTCAAATAAATTTTATTCAATTAGACTTGAACTAAGCTATTTTGGATCTTCAATAAGTATATTTAAGTAATTAGAATTACTGAATCAACTATATGTTCGGAATAAGTAAAGCTCGAGACACTTGGCCCGTGGGGCCCAGAGGCGCGGAGAATGTTCAAAATACTATCTTCGCGCCTCAATAAGGCTACTGGAAACCCAAGCGCTGGCAGCTATTTCGGTCAACGGATCAGCCTTGCTATCCAACGGGGTAATGCTGCCAGTATTCTTGGTACGCTTCCACGTAATGATAGTTTTAATTTTATGTAGTCGTAGTATTGTAAATATAGTTATAAGATTTGTTTTGATTAAATAAATAACTAAGTAAAGCTCGTGAGAAGAACATACAAGAAAATCGATAAGATGAATACATTTCACCTTACAAAAAAAAGGATTGTGTGATTTTATGAAACCACGGTAAAGGGACAATTTTTTTCACATTATTGATCTTTACCTTAAAATAATATTCACCTAGCTGTGTCGTTGTTTACCAAGAGGAAATAAAAGTTTCACTTTAATAAATAACAACATTTACATTAAACACTGACAAAAACAAACAAAATAGCGTGGACCATTAGCACAAATGAGTAATAGTCTATACACTACACGGTCAGCTGCTTCGAACTATAGACGCTGCCCGAACGTCACGCGACATGCAACACACAGACGAAAAAGTCTGAGACGATGTAATAAAAGTTTCACTTTATAAATATTTCAATTCTTCAGTACAAATAGTAATTTCACATTTTAACCCCAAATTGTACAGAAGCAATTGCACGTTTTTTTAAACTCTTCAAAATGTTATGAAGATGTTAACGTCGACTTTTACTGAATTATAGATACACAGTGAGGAGACAGGGTTTATAATTAATTGCCAATCCATGTCTCTCCCCACTCTTAAACTTATACTTGCTTCTGTATTTCATGACGTTTGAGTATTTTTGTTGCCTCACTTTACACAAATATTATTAAATATTTGTAAAAAAAATAACCAACTTCAATAAAACTATACCAAAGCAATAAATATAATACGCACTAAAAAGTATAAAAATAATTGCGAATTTTTTACAATCTAATTCTACTTGCTACGATTATTGTAATTTTTGGAATCTGTGTCTTCCTTCTGCGGCCCCGCTCTCGACTCTCGCCTCCTCACTTCGCGCGTGCGACACAAGCACATCTCACCTATACCTATGTATGTAGATACAAACCTACCTTGGCTGACAGCGACTCCAAAAATAACAATAATCGTAACTAGAATTAGATTAATTAATTAGATTGCATAAAATACCCATTTTAATACTTTGTAGTGCATATTATATCTATTGTTTTGATGTAGATTTCCTGAAGTCGGTTGTTTCTGAGTAAATTTTTTGATTTTTAGTATCTGCGGTACACTTACTAATTTGTCTGAATATATTATATAGTCCTACTAAATTTTGCAATGCCGCAATGAACGTAAGCACATTGCAATTTGATTACAGACAGTTTGATATTCTGCCACAAATCGCACCCTTACTGTAAGTCGTTAAGGAGTTCCATTGATTATAATATTTGACAATGATTATCAACGACGTTAAAGTAGATGACTAAAGTATCCGGATAGCATTTAAAAGATTCGGATGAAACTATCTTTAAAAACTATCCTTGAAACACATCCTCTCCAATAAAAAAGAATAATCGAAATCGGTTGGCGTGGTATTGAGTTATTCGTCCATTTGTCGCGCACATACCTAATGCAAATTTAAGACTGTTATGGTTTTTTCATGGATGAAATTGTCAGACCAGCTGCAACTGCTTTCAAAAAAAAAAATCATCGAAATCGGTTCATCCAGTCGAAAGTTCCTCCTCCTTTTTTTAAGTCAGTTAAATATGATGAAGTCTTAAATAATTTATACGTCTGGATAGAGCCTCTTGCTGCTAGACATCCGATGAAAACAGACCAGTTTTTATCTTTAGTGTGCTTGACCAACCCATGTCTTACACTCGCGATTTGTATGTCACTTTGTGTTAGAGTGCGTGCATTGCTCAAAATAATGGTGTAAATGTTGATTTAAAGAGTGTCAATGCGTTTCTTGTTGTTCCTTCTCATGAAAGCTCAACTTTTTTTTAATGAAAATAAGGGACGAGACGAGCAGGACTATCAGCTGGTGGTAATTGATACGCTCTGCCCATTACAATGCAGTGCCGCTGAGGATTCTTGAAAAAGCCCAAAAATAAGACATAAGATGTTAAGTCTCATTTGCCCAGTAATTTCACTAGCTACGGCGCCCTTCAGACCGAAACACAATAATGCTTACACATTACTGCATCACAGCAGAAATAGGCGACGTTATGGTACCCATAATCTAGCCGGCATCCTGTGCAAAGGAGCCTCCCACTGGTAAACTTGCTCCGGGCGGTGGTAAATTGTAAAATGTATAACTTTTACTTAGATTTGATTTGATTTAATAGTAATAGTTAATGATAATAGTGCGAAAATTTTCTAAAATTAATCAGTTCAATGTATTCCGACACGTTTTGTTCTAAACGACTTCCTAACGACACAGTGGAATAATTAATGAAAATCTAGCAAGTTAAAATTAACAATAATTTATTATGTTCTCAGAAAGCTCCAGATTATACTATCTTTATAAGAACTTAGCTCACTCTCAGTAGCTCCAACTATTATTATAGAGCAATTATTTATTATAATTACAGTTCGCTCATTGTAAAGTAATAAATATAAGTAATTACTTAAGTCATTCAGCCTTTTACTGGAAGTATTGAAAGAAGACGAAGCCTTTATCACTTTATAGCAAATTTTCTTGTTAAATTTTCCACATGTAACGGACTATCGAAGTTCGGGAAACGTGAACTTAATAATTTCGGAAATTTGTTTTCTAATCGATGAAACAGATGTCAACAAGAAATGGTTAAAGTTCTACTTAAGTTAAGGTCGAGACTGCTTTGGTGAATTGTAGATGTAGTTTACACGTAAAGGCGTAGTGAGTGTCACGAATCACAATCTTTTTTATGAAAATAAGGGACGCGATGCTCAGGACGTTGTGCTGATTGTAATTGACACGCCCTGCCCATTACAATGCAGTACCGCTCAGGATTATTTCCCAAAAATTCAGAGCGGCACTACAATTGTGCTCGTCACCTTGAGACATAAGATATGAAGTCTCATTTGCCTAGTAATTTCACTAGCTACGGCACCCTTCAGACCGAAACACATTAATGTTTAAACATTACTGCTTCACGGCAGAAATAGTTCCCATAATCTAGCCGGCATCCTGTGCAAAGGAGACTCCCACTGGTCAGCCCTACAATCAGTCATCCCGACGGATATTTTCAAAATATCATAGTTTTATACACACTGAATCTTATAAAGAAAGGAGTAAATTATTCAGTGAGCTTAAAAAACACTATTGCACCGCCAATCACACTTTGATTCTTATTATTATATTATTATATAAAAAAAAGCCCGCTGAGTTTCTTGCGCCCATTCTTCTCAGGTCTGAGGCAGTCTCTTTTGAATGGGTGGTAGTTTTTGACGTTCAGTAAGTGATTTTAAATCCTATTTTGAATAAAAATATTTGAATTTGAATTTGAATTCGTAGGGCTAGATGTAGTAATGTTAGTAATGTTCAAAACATCAGAAATTCATCATCAGAGAGTTGAATTAATTTTTTTCATAAAGATACACTTACACAAATAATCTTGCCCAAAATTAGGCATAGCCTATCCTATAGGCACAAGACCACTTTATATTTAATACGAACTGACTTAAACATATAAAAAAATAGTTATAAACATCCATGACTCGGAAAAAAACATTCACATTCATCATGTAAATGTATGCACCTACCGGGATTCGAACCTATAGACCTGTAGCTCAGTAGGCAGAGTCTAGAGTCAGAGAATTTAAAAAACAAGGAATAAAAATTTGAAAAAGTAAACAAATGATATAAACCTTACCAGATAAATCCATTGTTCGAATTTCGGCTGTCTTAGCACCTACCACACTGTCCATTTCAGAACATAAATAAGAACTCTCCTTCAAAACCGTTAGGCACTATCTAAGTACGCACTAGTCTTAATACGATGGAACCTAGAGGTCCAACACGCGCGAAGTCTAAGTGAAGAATGAGAACGGTTACCTTATGAAATCAGAGCTAGGGGAAAATATTACGTCGATCTTTTATTATTGTATAATGAAGTCTGTAAGAAGGGGCTGAGTTAAGATCTGGGGTTGTGTGAGAACGGGGGCGGTGCGAGTCCATGCCAGCTGTCCCATGCTGAGGTGTCGTCGTAGACCAACAGTAATCTCTACAATACGCGTAGCGCCTACATTTGACCTTGTTATTGTTTTCAGGCTAAAATTGGTCTCATGTCGGCTGTTATTATATCTAAGCTGTTGCCAAGCTGAATTAAATTACTTATAATATTACATTTTGTTTCCCTGAGTTGGAAGCAATATATAAATAGTGTACAGGAGTTTATAAGAGACGGAATATCTCTACGGATATTATATTTACTTTTGCTAATATATTTTTGTTTCTTTTCAAGTCTTACTCGATAGAAGGTGAACACCACCGCTCATTATAACACTTTTAATGGACCACTGCTAAGTGCGGTTTGCAAGCAACTTTCTTCGATAAAAAATCAAACTGTGGGACGAGCTTCCTTGCGTGGTGTTTCCAGGATGATTCGACAGTGGTACCTTCATTAAAAGTGGTACCCCTGTAATTCCTCTGGTGTTGCAGGAATCTCTGAGCGCTGGTGATTACCTCACGTCAGGTGACTGTACGCTCATTTTTCTTCCTATTCCATAAAAAAATATGGCACGTACATACATCACATCACGGCCCTTACATACTTTGTAAACTATATATACCCGGACTGCATTTTTTTATGAAAATAAGGGATGAGTCGAGCAGGAATTTCAGCCGATTATAATTGATACGCCGTACCCATTACAATGCAGTGCCGCTCAGGATTCTTGAAAAACCCAAAAATTTTGAGTGGCACCACAATTGCGCTCATCACCTTGAGACATAAGATGTTAAGTCTCATTTGCGCAGTAATTTCACTAGCCACCGCACCGTTCAGACCGAAACACAGTAATGTTTACACATTACTGCTTCACGGCACTCCTGTGCAAAAGATCCTCCCACCGGAAAAAACTTACACTCGCGATCACAACAACGCTACTACTACTCTAGGTTTGCCAAAGTGTGGAAATATATGCAATACTTTCAGAAGGAATCAAACCTACACCCTGCTATTCAAAAGATTATTTAAGCGATGGCATATAGGTATTATTATTATATTAGTTCGGATTTTAGCAGCTATGAATTATGCATAAATAACTCGTTGCGTTTTCTGTATTCTACTCGTTCATACGATTCGTCTCGCACTCCAGTTTCAGTCCGAACCATATTACAGCTAAAATACTTTATCCATATAGCGCGCTCAATGAGCCCACACTTAGATAATTAACACGTCTAGATAGTCTCTTACTGCTAGACAACTGATGAAAACAGGCCAGGCTTATTAATTTAGCGTGCGTGACAAGCTACGTCCTACACTCGTAATATGTATGTTACGTACATGGCTCAAAATAGAGGTGAACATTCAACCTGGATTTCTGTCGACGTTTTCATAGTTGTTATAGTCTATCTAGACGTATAAATGATGTGATTTTCTTCGTTGCCAATTTGCCTTCCAGATGACCGCGGAATTGGCAATATCCGGAAATTCTGAAATGTCTGTTACCGCGGCAATAACTAGAGCATTGTTGCAGAATAGGTCGTTTCTCGACACAACGCTATTCGAAATAAAGCAGCTCCTCAAGCTGAAAATTCTGGTCTAATCCGGTCCTTTCGTGGTAGTTGGTAGCTTGACTCTCGAAGAAAAACCCTTAGGTGCCCTTTACGAACACTATTTTTACTGCTCCCCTATGTATCCCTACATACTTACACCTTTAGCTTAAAACATAAGTACTTATTAGCCATTAACAATCATGGCAATCAAGAACATAACCCAATTATGCACAACCACGATACTCGGTTGATGTCCGCTGATAAGTTCGAGGTTCCTAGAATCAATAACTACTACGGAGATAGGACTTTGAAAAAACGCCTACGTTATCTATTAAACAGCTTGCCTGAGGACATCCGACTAGAAACCAGTAAAAGAAAATTTAAAACTAAACTTAAGAAATATTTATTGTCAACACTGCCTTAAAATTAAAATTAGATTTTTTTATAATAATTTTTATCAATATTTGTTAATTACACTTGTATAAAATCAATGTTCTAATAAGCATTAATGTATTACAAGAGACTTGATCCTGCAGACAAACTGTCCAAACAGTTTTGCGGGACTATGTTAGCTTTTAAGATTCTTTCTGTAAATGATTAATAGTATAAATAAATAAATAAATAATAAAAAAGGCTTTGATTTTTAAATTAACATTACAAATTTCCTGAATTTTTTTTGAAAAGCCGTCTGGTACGATTTTAATGTATGTCTAGAAAGATGTGGTCTTATTTTTTGTGAGGAATTTTAATTAGTACAGTTTGGTAGATTAACCGGAACAAACGGACAGATTGCTATCTATCTTTGTTCACTCACGGATCTCAGGAATCTCAAGAATATAAGATGGGTATAAAGATATATAATTAATGGGATAAGCAGTGATTAATTTAAAGGAATAACTGAAATAAATGAAAGGTAGAGAATAAGTTAAATATTTGATATTTAACTACAACTACGATTTTACTACGACATACAAAAGAATTATTTAAAAAAATAACGGGTTGCACTCCTGAAGTACCGGCAGAAGTGAAAACTTGAAAATGAACGTTATGGATTTTTTAATACTAACCATTCCAAAAATGGTTAGGGTATAATTTCGTACGAATTGCTTTATTTATCAATATAAAAGTACTAGCATTTATGAGGTTCAATACAATACTCATTTAATGCGCTATCGTACACAAAAATGACAATTTATATTACATAAAATTTAAACACCTCAGAACTGTAACAATTATATTTTTACATTAAAAAGTTTGTATCTCAGAAACATCAAGTTTCATCCATAATTTCAACGGCTGTCTTAAGAATTTTCGATCAGGTCACGTGTCCTGACGCGAGTTTAACATTTTATACCAATCCCAAGAAAAGTGCTCAACGCCTCTAAAGAAGATTTTACTTCAAAAATATTGTGTAATTTGTATGGTAAAGTGATGCCAGTCAGTGTAATTGCGTGTTGCAGTACTGACAGTCTTTGTTTTTTGTACTGAGTAGTATGATCGGACATCAAATTGTAATTTGGAAGCAATGCAATTGAATTCCTTCGGCCTTACAAATAAACTTGGTATAAAGTTATAACTAAGCATAAACAAAGAACATGCAAAATGTTTACAATATCGATGACAACACTGTCAATATAATGATAATCCTGAAGTTTTCCGAATGACAAGCTGCCTTGCAAATAAACGCGGGAAACGTTATACGTCAGAATAAACCAATCGTAAGCAAAATGTCTATTTGTAAACGTTTTGCATTTTCTTGGTTTATGATTAGTTAAAACTTTATGCCAATTTTATTTGTAAGGCCCCTTTAGTTTATAAATTCTACAAGATTTGATTGATTTGATTCGATCTGTATGTACATTTCTTTTCTCTATGTATCCATCTACTTACTATCTATTATTCTGTTTTTGTTGTTCAATATAAAAGTCATGATATTAATTAATTGGCAGTTATTCCGGTCAACGTTCAACCTACCTATCCAACAAGGAAACTCTACCAGTAGATATTCTTGATACACACGTAAATATAGTATATAAGTATTGTTTTAATCTAAATTATGATATTTAGTTATTGATATCTTCGATAGTAATAATAATATTGAAACACTTTTAAACAAATTATCTTGCTCTAAAATTAGGAGTAGTCTGTGCTAGGGGTTGCAAGACAACAAACATATATACATAAAATATAAATATACATTAATAAATATATATAAACATACATAAATACTTATAAGCAACCATGGCTCGGAAAAAAACATACATAATCAACATACAAATGTTTGCAACTACCGGGTTTCAAACACGTGACCTCTACTGGGCTATATAATAAAAAGCCTTTATTAATTCCAACAGTTTTCGAATACATAACATTATCATAAGCCTAAGCGTATAATATAATTGTTATTGGAACCCCATTCTGGGTATAGGCCTCCTCCAGCTTACTCCACTCTTCTGTGCTCTTCTGCTCCATTCTCCTGCCATTTTTATTATTTTTTCCCTTTTTCTGCTGTCACTTCCAATATTTTAATTTTTTCTGATTTTAAACAGACTCCTTTCCATCACTTTCTGGCATCGCGTTTGACAGCCGTAACAATTCCCCTCTGTACTGGGTTATATAAGTCATCAGTATTATCACAGTTATTATTTTTAGTTGCCATTTGATATATACACACCGGTTTTGGTATACGTGTAACCTCGACCTTGTTTCCAATGTTCCGATAAATTTAGTTGACGTGATCGATTTCAGTAGCGGCTTTTGTTTCATAACCAAAAATTTTGTATTCAATGAGGCGGATACAATAAACTAAAAATTATTAACCTCTATTTTGAGCAATGCACGCACACTAACACAAAGTAACAAACGTATCGCGAGTGTAAGACGTCGCTTGCCATGCACACTAAAGTAATGAACCTGGTCTATTGTCATCCGTTGCCTAACAACAAGAGAGCAAAAAAGCTCTCTGATTAGCTCTATCTAGACGTATAAATTATATAAGTCTAAATATGACTGCTCTCAGAATCTTGGGATCAATCTAGAATCTTCGGCAGTAATGCATTTTAATTGGTAGGGTGAATCACTGAACATTACTAAGGTCTTGATCGCGTCGTCACTGTCTCTCATAAATAACTATCTCCAATACCGGATGATGCCAATGCAAGTGTGGTATACCAGCCAGCCACAAGCCAATAATACAATTATTAGAAACGTTCACCCGGTGCCGCGAAGTGTTGCCAAGCAATTTATTTACTCCCTCAATATAACGATGATTTGTAAACGATGTAAATATTGATTTAAAAGATTGGCAATGAGTTTCTTGCCACTTCTTCTTATCAAAGCTCAAACTTTTGAAAAGAGACCTTTGATATTCATTTTTGTCATTTGCTTGACCGAGATGTAAATGTTGATGTGTCATATAAACCTTATGAAAATAAATTTTAAGTTACAGACGCCTTACCGATTTGTGTCCCAAGATCTGGAACGTACCTCTGTCAGAGGATAAGTTTGGACGTACATAGAGGTACCTAACGTTGCCAGCTTACTGCTGGCTGCGAACTGTCCGAAATTTATTATTTATGATTAGAAATGTGTAATAGTCTGTTATTTTGTTATTATAATTATCTTATAATTAGCATAAAAATTAACACTTTAGATACATAAGTTAATTTTAAACTTAACAATATGAAGCCAGTACATTAGAGCCCATTTACAATCATGACGCATGTAACAGCCATCGCATTCATTGGCCATATTTTAGGTACGGGAAATACGGAAGAGACCCGACACGGCGCCGCCACAAGCATTATAATTGTAAAAGGTACGTTACAATGTTCATTAAATACCTTTACTTACAAATAAAGTTGACCATTTTGTTTATAAACATTATAATTAATACCATTAATTATATATACTTATAAAAAAACTGTAGAGATCGAATTTCTGTACAGACAAAAAAAATGCTAAAAACCGAGTCAGGGGGATGAAAGATAAATAGAACAAGTCCCGATTGTTTGAATTTTTTGTTTCTCTGTCTGTTTGTGTATTTTTTTCGGACCGATTTGATTGAAATTGTGCATGATAGTACCGTACATCCCCGGTCAACATCTTAAGTACTTTACATCCCCGAAAATTAAATAGTTAAAAACCGTGGGACAGTTAAAAACCTATTGTTATTTTATAGCTTAGTACGCAATAACTTATAATAATAATAATAATAATAATAATAATAATAATAATAATAATAATAATAATATTGACACACTTTTTACACAAATTATCTTGCCCCAAGTTAAGCATATATAGCATGTGTTATGGGTTACAAGACAATGATATATTTATTACAATATACTTACTTAAACTTACATAAATTCATATAAACATACATAAATATATTTAAACATCCATGACTTATGCACCTAAATTGGTAATATTTACCATGTATTGCCGGTTAATATCTTGGATACTTTTCATCCCGGAAAATTAAATAGTTTCAGTGGGAAAGTTAATTGATACCTGTCTGTATCAACATGACAAAATTTACAAAATTATTTGCATAAGTTGTTGTTTATGTACTATATAAGTTTCTATAGTTTTTTAACTATCCCACTGAAACTATTTAATTTTCGGACAGACACGTGGGGCCAGACAAGCTTAATAATTACAGTAAGTAAGCTTTTTATAATATTAAGTTTTATTTTGTTTTTCTTTTTGAACGGCAATATAAGGATATTGCCGTTCAAACAATGTGTATTATAAAACTTATAAATCCCATAAAAGTGACGAGTTCCTGCGGGAAGTAAAACATTACAGAAACATTGTCCAGCATAGCGTCGTTTATTTTGTGTATGACGGATGTCATTTCCACCTGAGGCAAAGATTGAGAACGAAAGGTCATTTAGGTCATTCATAATAAATAGGTACAAACATCGATACATACTAAACTTAATCTTACAACCCTGTGAAAATCTCAACCCTACCTCCTGACTTTCCAAAGTAGTATTACTAATAATTAAAAATGTAATATAATACACCTCTTATGCAAACTTTAACTTTGATATTAATAACATACTATTATTTCTATGTGCTACATATTGATAGCTTTGAAGTCGGTGCCAAGCCAAAGGGAATAGTAGGTACCTACACTCGCCACGCGTGACTGAGCGGGATATCTTCGTCTAGAACAAAACAACCCAAGCGGACAGACACGCGGGGCCAGGCAACTTAAATAATTACAGTAAGTAAGCTTTTTATAATATTAAGTTTTATTTTGTTTATCTTACTTACTTGACTTAAAACCTATCAATATTTATATATAAATAATAGTATGTTATTAATATTAAAGGTAAAGGTTTGCATATAAGAAGTGTGTATTACATTTTAAGTCATTTGATACTTTTCAGTTTTTGAAGTCGGTCTTTTAAACGTTGTTTTTTTAGAATGTCTGTCTGTATGTCCGGGCAAAACTAAAACTCTGCTAAATAAATTTCTTATTTTGCATGAATAAAAAATTGCGATATCTTCATTTAATATAAAGTTTTTAAGAAACAAAAGTTTTTAGGTCATGTGTGTACGTGAACGAAGTCGCGGCAATCAGCTAGTTAATATAATATGTTACTAAAAATAACTAAAAGGACAAATCATTTATGGTAACTCAATACCAATCTTTTGAGTTTGACAACTAACGTTCTCATTATCAGCCATATCTAGTTCCTCCTTCATTACATACATATATCACTTCTTATAGTTAGGAGTAAGTTGTTAGTTTCAAAATACTGTACAACTCTAGAATGAGTATTTTTTAGCGCTATTTATAACCTAGGTCCTAAAGATTCATTGAGAGCAAAATCTAAAAGAAAACTTGACTGTTGCTTCTCAATATATTCTTGATAATGTAATGTATGTGTATAAGTGAATTTGCTAGAAACTGTCATAACCAGAATATTAACACCAGGAACAGACATAAACTTATAATGCCTACTACTCGGCTAAGTCGAGTTAGTAAGTTTTTGTGGGGCGATGTATATGCTTTTACAACAAGATCCCAGGAAATGTTCAAAACAAAAGTATCACGTTATTCAAAAGAATTGTTACAAAACGTTTGTGTGGTAAAGGTTACTATAACATAATTAATAACTTTCTCAATGATACCGCAGATTAGAATGGAGCGGCCGCCCCCAGGCTACTAAATAATAAGTGTAATTGTACAACTTTACTTTGTAAACATATTTATTTAATGAAAAAAAAAGCCCGCTGGGTTTGTTGCGCCCATTCATCTCAGGTCTGAGGCATTCGTTTTGGAATGGGTGGTAGTTTTTGACTTTCAATAAGTGAGGTCACATCCTATTTTGAATAAATATATTTGAATTTGAGTTTACATCGCTAAAATCTTGTCACCAATGGTTCACTTTAAACATGAGTTGGCTCAGCAAAGAACACAATTCGATAGCAAATTGCATATCCTTAGCTAGGAACAGCAGTGGTATATATTAGGACTAAAAAAGGTCTTAAAATCGCACCCTGTGGAACCTATACATATATACGATTCTCTATTATCTCGATATTCGATTATTGCACGAGTCTATGTAATTAATGTGTATGTATGTTTGTTTGTTATGTGTACACGTCTTAACTACACAACAAAAAAATCTTGCAAACAAATCGTCATGGGTACATTAATTATAAGAGTTCCCGAGGTTGCGATGTGAATTTAATCCATATTAAGCCTCGGGCAGAAGCTATTATAATATAGAAACTAGTCTCTAATTTTTCCTGCAGATATTTGTAAAGCAATTTCCACAGACTAGGATTAACACAGGGCTTGGCACAAGAGCTTGTTTCTGTGAAAAGAAATTCAAAGGAAATCTCTGATGAATACTTCAGTAATTTCCTCGTAACGTGTTATGAGTTAGCGGTAAAGTTACTTCAACAATATTGATACACACATGTAATTATTTCTAACAGGTTTCTATACAATATTTTTATCACATTTTTATAATTTATGGCACCGCAGGTTTAGTATGAAGTGGCAAGAACAAAGACAGTGAACTATTTGAAACTAGAAAAACGAAAATGTATTGTATCGATAATTATTTTCACGAAATTATTTATTGGCTGTTGCTATTCGTCCGGCAACTGGACCAATGAATTTAATCATTGAATGAAATTTAACTGTTCTAACATTACTTAACCTAACCAATTTTGATGAATTGTGTAGTTGATAGAGCTTTGGTCCACGATTATAGTGCTACCACTCTTATTACAACGTAATACATGGTCCATGTTTATAGTGCTACTAATCTTATTACAATAGACAATATTCAAGAAGATAACGAAAAAAATTACAACCTCTGAACGGGTAAACACGTAAATAAAACACAGATCATACATTTGAATAGGTAATTAAAAAATCAGACAAATGTGTTATGATAAGTTATTTTAAATCATTAAAAAGGAATCATAAAATTAAAAAAAAAAAACACTTTCCGACTGAGCTAGGTCAACTTTGAAAACAAAATTGAATAAATGTACGAATAAATATAATTTAGTCGTCCAGTACCCGCACAAATAGCCACTCCGTTATTTATTATAATATGTTTATAAAATATACGTACTACGGCCACAAGTCCTTAATAGAAGCAAGATTCAAGCTATAGAAATTTTAGAAAATAATTGTAGATAATTTTTAATTGGGAATAGTGCGATTAACATAAAAGGTATTGTAAAAAACATGGGGAGTTTGATGTCAATAATTATTGCTATAAATATTTTATTGACCGATATTGCAAAAGTAGTCATTTTGAAATTATCTTAAAAAGCTTTTTCATTATTCAATATTTTTTTTTTAATTTAAAATACCATGCTTTAATTTTGGAATAGTATTTTATTATTATATTACTAGCTGACCCAGCAAACGTTGTATTGCCGATATTCAAATCGCGATACAAAAGTATCTGTTGATCCTAGATGGGTGAAAATTTGAAGTTGTATGTATTTTTCAATGCTCACTCATAATCAAACAAATTAAAAAAAAATGTCAAATAAAATATATGATCAAAAAAAATATATTATCAAAAAAATATAATCGTGTGGACCACCCTTAACATTTAGGGGGATGAAAAATAGATGTTGTCTGATTCTCAGACCTACCCAATATGTACTCAAAATTTCATGAGAATCGGTCAAGCCATTTCGGAGGAGTTCAATGTTTAACACCATGACACGAGAATTTTTTATGTTAGATAACACTTATTTTTTAAAGACATAGAGATCTTATAAATCGATGAACTCTGCACACGCGACAAAAAGCGGCCAAGTGTGAGTTGGACTAGCCCATGACGGGTTCCGTAGCAGCAAGTAACATAAAATAAAAGGTCATGTAGTTCGTTGTAACGACTTATGACATATTAAAATAAACTACTTAATACTAGATAGTACTTACTCTTATATTAGAAGTTACAGGGGGGAGACACACATTTTACCACTTTGGAAGTGTCTCTCGCCCAAACTATTGATTTAAAAAAAATGGTATTAGAAACACCAATCATCTTTGAAGACCTATTCATAGATACGATTCCCACATACGATACCTAAACATATGGGTATACCCCACACGTATGGGTGTGATGAAATTTTTTGAGGTTAGTTCAAAGTACGGGGAACCGCCAAATTTTTTTTTTCCATTTACCAAGTTTCGAAAGTATAGTTCTTATAGTTTTGGAAAAAAGTGGCTGTGACATACGGATGGACAGACAGACAGACAGACATGACGAATCTTTAAGGGTAAAGTTTTTTGCCATTTGGCTACGGAACCCTAAAAACTGTTACGTTTCGCCTGAGCCGAGGGAGCGGAACAAGCGATAGAGTTACGTGCGGCCTAAGGTGTGGTTAAAATCAGTAAAATAATATTTCAACTAACGAGTGCAAATAAATGTTAATTTATCAAAAAAAAAAAAATTTTTTTAATCAACTTCTTCTTTGTATTATACAAAAGAATGATATATCAGTGATAATAATTCAATTCAACTTATAAAAGTATGCAATTTTATCAGTTTTGTTATGAAGTTACCACGTATAAATTATCTTCCGTAAACCGACTTTACAGACAAGTAATTTTTTTTATGGAAGAGGAGGACAAACGAGCATACGGGTCACCTGATGGTAGGTGATCACCGCAGCCCACCATACTAATCACAAGAGCGTTGCCGACCTTATACAGCGTCAAATAAACGTATGTCTAATTCGAAAACTAAAAACTATAATTATATTATTTAAACTATAATATTATATTATAAACTGAATAGTTTGCACGAGAGACACTTCCATAGTGGTAAAATGTGTGCCCCCCCCCCTGTAACTTCTAAAATACGAGAATGATAAAATCAAATATATAATGATGTACATTATTACCATGAAAACCTCTACTGAACATGGTTTGAACGAGATATAGTAAGAATTTTTGCCTTTTCCATTTAAATAATTGAATATCGTTTTCCTTTCTATATAACTTTTATATTATATTACTTGCTGCTACGAAACCCTTTATGGGCGAGTTCGATTCGCACTTGGCCGCTTTTTTCTACTATTTACAACTTGAGAGGCTTTTGAGGTAAGGAAACTTAAGAAAAAAATATTTTCCATATTAAATTAAGACTATTTTATCATTATAGACATGCCAACAAATAAGTGTTTTAATTCATCACATTGAAACTAATATTTAATTAATTACGTCATTTTACTGCACTTTGATAAAAACAACATGGCGCGTAACCGAAAATCGTGACGACATTCATACAAAATTTCTCTCATACGTCGATAAAGAAGTTTTATTTACTTCAAAAAGCTAAGCATATTCAAAGGATATAACTCAGGTTTGACTTAAATATTAGGATTAATAAGATGTCCATTAATATAAGTGCAAAATTCGTCGAACGGCGCGCGGTGTTAAATGAAACATGAATGACGTCACGCCTCAATAAGTATCACATTATTATTAATCGTCATTGTCAGCTGAAGCGTTCCGTACCTACTTACGTCCTGATTGGCGCCAATGACTCCCACACGCGTTTACTCTCGTAAATTTAAGTAGATACAAATTCATTTAATTGTGTTATAGATTATTTTATTGCCTAAATAGGCTATTTTCGAAATAACGTGCACCGATATAGTAGATAAGAAACTTAAATAAAACACTTTGTAAAGGATTAAAACAAAACTGTGTTTTTACATTATTTTTGCGTAAATGTTACATTTTTTGTTATTATTTTAGCTAACCCGATGTTTCGTTACCTTTTCAGAGCAGAACTCGCATTTTAATCCTATAAAAAGAGTTTTTTTAATGTGTAACATTCGTGTCAATCAAAGAAAATACTAGACAAGGAATGCAAAACCTGTCATCATTTTATTTAAAACTATGAAAAAACAATGTATGTAATAAACCAATTTTGAAATAAAGGTTGGGGCTGTCTACAGGGTGACTGGTACAAGTCTATCGGCTTTACAAATAACGTGGTATTAAAGTATACCTGAGAATAAAACAAGAATATGCAAAATATTTACATTACATGGACATTTTGCTTAGGATTGGTTTATTCGGCCGTATAATATTTCCTGCGCTTATTTGCAAAAGCTCTTTAACATTCGGAAAACTTCAGAATTATCAATGTATTGACAGTTTATTCAGAGGTATATCTTTATTCCAACTTTATTTGAAGGGCCGATAGACTTTTACGAGTCAGCCTGTATACAGCCCCGACCTGCCAACCTTTGATTTTTTTTACTTTATACCAAGTTTATTTGTAAGGCCGTATGTGTTTCATATTCCGGGCACCGGTGACCACCACGAAATACTTACTGACATTAATATGACAAAAATTAGATCTGAGGCATATCATATAAAAATGGGCAGGAGTGATCTACTCTTGGTACCTCATCCTCGTTACATCAAGCTGTCTTTACCAGAACGAGTGTTTTTTTTTATTTTTTTATGAAAATAAGGGACGAGACGAACACGACGCTCAGCTGATGGAAAAAGATACGCCCTGCCTATTACAATGCAATGCCGCTCAAGATTCTTGAATAACCCCAAAAATTCTGAGCGGCGCTGCAACTACGCTCGTCACCTTGAGACATAATCATAACCGTCATTTGCCCAGTAATTTCACTAGTTACAGCGCCCTTCAGACCGAAACGCAGTAATGCTTACACATTACTGCTCACGGCAGAAATAGGCGCCGTTATGGTACCCATAATCTAGCCGGCATCCTATCCAAAGGAGCCTCCCACTGGTAACATAACGATATAACGACAGTCTCATTCAATACCAACAGAATAAATATCTAGAATGCCTACAGAAGCTTTCGCCTTAAAGATTTAGGAGATCATTTTTAGTATTATATTACACCCAGCCTCCACCAAATACAACGGCGCTGTCAAATTTTAATATATTGAAAATAGGTATATCTTTATATATAAAAATTTCTTGTCACATTGTTTGTCCGTGGATGGAATTTTGAAAATCCGAAAAAAAGCTGACCTCTTCTCGGTGAAAAGAATATTCCTACCAAATTTCAAGTCTTTAGCTCTAATGGTTCCAGAGATATCGTGATGAGTGACTATATACGTGGAAATCTTCTATATATATTTCTTGTGTGCGTGTGTATGTCACTGAACTCCTCCTAGACAGCTGGACCGATTTTAATGAAACTTTCTGTGTGTCTTCAGGTGGATTCGAGGAAGATTTAGATTCACAATTGAACTACCTCCTGAACGGCTGGACCGATTTTGATGAGATTTTTGTGAGTTCCAGTGAATTTGAGATTGATGTGTGTCTTCGAGTGGATTCGAGAATGGTTTAGATTCACAATTTAACTACCTCCTGAACGGTTGGACCGAATTTGATGAGATTTTTGTGTGTTCCAGTGAATTTGAGATTGATGTGTGTCTTCGAGTGGATTCGAGAATGGTTTAGATTCACAATTGAACTACCTCCTGAACGGCTGGACCGATTTTGATGAGATTTTTGTGTGTTCCAGTGAATTTGAGATTGGTGTGTGTCTTTGGGTGGATTCAAGAATGGTTTAGATTCACAATTGAACTACCTCCTGAACGGCTGGACCGATTTTGATGAGATTTTTGTGTGTTCCAGTGAATTTGAGATTGATGTGTGTCTTCGGGTGGATTCGAGAATGATTTAGATTCACAGTTGAACTACCTCCTGAACAGCTGGACCGATTTTGATGATTTTTTTGTTTGTTTCTGTGAATTTGAGATTGGTTTAGATTCTCAATTCCGTCCATATTAATATAATTCTCCTGGTCAAGTGTATGTGAGTGAACTCCTCCTAACGGCTGGACCGATTTTTCAAATTTAAGACGTGTGAACAGGACAACGTCTGTTGGGTCCACTATTAGATATTTATATAGATATTGAGGAAGGCGATGGCTGGCTCATGCGTCATGCTCGTGAACGGGCGCTGCTTGTGGTGACAGGATGATCCTGTTGCCGAGGCCCCTGCTTCAGATTCTTAAAAGATACATAATCCCATATAAAATGCTCACAGAATACCTTTATTTATTTACGGTGTGTGTAGATGATGCAGCTACTGTACTCAATAACTTTTGTTTTATATTAATTTACATTTACTTTTTTGACTTAGTCATTCACTATTTGACGTTTGAGTATGTATATTGCATCACTTTAAATATTATTATATTGTAATTTTAAAGATTTGTAAAACAATGAAAATGTAAATCTGGATTTAAAAGAGTGGCAATGAGTTTCTTGCGACTTCTTCTCAATAGCTCAACCCTTTACGAAGTAGCTGTATATTCAATAAGATAAAATATTTTTTTGACATTCATAAGTGTCATTCCCTTGACCTACATGAATAAAGTGATTTTGATTTGATTTGATTTTTGTGCAATTTAATTTACACTACTTACCTACACTAATCCAGAAAGTGTATTCGTATTAATATCACAACAATTCCAAAGAGCGTCATTTTATGTTGGAGAAAATCCCAAGACTTTGGTGATTTTTGGGCACAAAAGTTTTCTTCAATCGTTGGATATTGAATATTTCACACGTCAGTGGCTAGTTTCATTTTGGATAAAAGCTATAAGTACGTCTCAATTAGCTTGTCCCAACTATCAAAAAGACTTCAATTACCTTTGGGTATTTGTAACATTGTTTTTTGATATTTATTTGTTAAAATAATAATCTTTTTTGTTTCCTCGTATGTATAGTATCAATCACTAATCTTCGCTTTTGTACTTCGGTATTTAAGTGCGATATCCTTTCTCGGGTATATCGTATCTGTCAACTTAATCTTTTGCCTACAAAATGTACGTAGGAATCATAACCTTTCTCTTTTTTTTTTCTCTTGGTGAACAGTGTAATATTCATTAACGTAAGAAAATAAGAACGTTTTTGACGAATATGACGTCAAAATTAGGAAAATTCAGTCACGGGTTTCTAATTAATAATAATAGAATTACGTTGGTCAAAGTTAACAGCACAAATGACTTCTATTTACACCAGCAAAATTTTGCCAAATTTCATAATCAATCACCAATAAGTATACATAAGTAAGACACTAAGGTATATATACCTTTTATATAATTTATGATATTTTATTTTACATTCCATACCTGAAAACAAAAGAAAGACAGATGGATGATGGATGAAGTGATCTTAAAGATTCTTCATCGATATACAAAATCTTAAAAACATACCCAACCGTAATTAATCTGCGTCAGATAATTGTTGCTTGGTATTAACAATGATATTATTCGCTATTATAATTGCGTCTACAAGTCTCCCTAACTTTTCTTGTTTCTCACGACCGGGCGGGCGGCATACAGCTGTCTTTATATCGTGGGGCGGCGAGGGTAACGCACTGCGCTAACTTCGCTGACTTGCCAGGTGTATAGAAAGGTGCGCACCGTATAAGGTGATTACTATGAAGTGTGGCGGGAAAATAACAGAAGCATAAATTGATTTCAATTATTCTTTATAACAGCTCCAGGCGTTTAAATGCAAGAAGCAATGACTATACATATAGACATATCACGTCGAATAAAAACAAAGCCGAAATATGGAACATGCTGCTATATCTATACATTGCCGGATTGACTACAGTTGTTAAAAATATCTTGGTCAATAAGTAGCAATGTAAATCATTTCTTTAGTTCAGATTTGGTTTGGACAGTAAGATACAAATGATTTAAGTTTTCTTTAGTGTTAATTCCGCCAATATATAAAACAATTCGACACGTGTTTCGCCTCTACACGAGGCATCCTCAGGACGTGTTGTCTCGCCAAAATCTGGCTCGAGACTCATTCTCGTTGTTTTTTGAATTGTTTTAAAGACAAATATTGGCGGAATTAACACTAAAGAAAACTTCAATCATTTGTATAATTATGGATTTCCGCAAAATAACGCTTAATTCAATAAATTTTCGGACAGTAAAAGTTGACACTCAAGAAAGAGCGCTTTCGCACAAAATCCTTTACGAATCCGATCCGTATATGTGAAAACACGGTCCGAAGTAGTCGTTGAACTATTTTCATTGTAGTTGACACACTAGAGCCGGCTTCTGTAATTCGATTTCTTTCCGTCAACTGTTAGAAATAGTTCTACGACTATACCGGACCGTATTTTCTCGATTACGGATCGGATTCGGATCGGAATTAGTGCTAAAGCGCTCTAACAATAAAAGATTTTTTAACAAAAAGACAACTGACTTCAAATTTTAGTAAATTTGAAGTACACTAACTAACAATTTGGCTAAATATGTGTAGACATACTAAATTCTTTAATGCAGCAATGAACGTAAGCGCTTTGCAATTTGATTACAGACAGCTAGAAATTCTGCCACAGATCGCACCCTTACTGTAAGTCGTTAAGGAGTCCCATTGATTATCATATTCGACTACGACAATTACTTGACCATAACTATGTTGTGGTAGATGACTTTAATATCCGGATAGCTAAAAAAGATTCGGCCGAGTATCGTTAATTTGCTCCTAAGAATTGAAGAGTTCCGTTATATTGTCATGGATGCCGTTATCAGAACCCAACCATCTCTCACCAAAGTATCTTTGAAGTATATCCTTTCCAATAAAAAAGAATCATCGCAATAGGTGGGCGCGATATTGAGTTATTCGTAAATTTGTCATCCACTTTGCTATACGTATGTATAGCAAATTTAAGACTTTTATGGTTTTATCATGGATGCCACTGTCAGATCTGGACCAAATTTCAATGGGACTACACGGGAAGCGCCAGCTTTCAAATAAAAAAAGAATTAGCAAAATCGGTTCACCCAGTCAAAAGTTTTGAGGTAACAAACATAAAAAAAACGACGAATTGAGAACCTCTCCTTTTTTGAAGTCGGTTAATAAAAGTGTGCTTACATTGTTTTTAAGCCCACTTTTGCCGTTCCGCTATCAGACTGCAGAAGATTTTTCCTAATTATTATGCGTATAGAACGTCAGATTATTTAAATAAATTAACTTCGTTATACATTCCTTTATATCTAAATCTTGCCCCAAACTAGGCATAGCCTGTACTATGAGTACAAGACAACGATATATTTAATTCAATATAACTAAACAAAATTTATATAAATAATTAAAATCATCCACGACTCGGAAACAAACATCCATATTCATCATAATAAAAATGTTTGCACCTACCGGGATTCGAATTCGGGACCTCGAGCTCAGCAGGCATGGGTCACTAACCACTGGGTACATATAATATATATACTGGATACAAATAATAGTATTTAATTAATGTTAAAGGTAAAGGTGTATTAAATTAAATTTTTAGTTATTTGATACTTTTCAGTTTTTGAAGACGGTTTTTTTAAACGTTTTTTTTTTTTAACTTTTTGAACAAGATACAATTATACCATCGAGGTAAACAAAAATTTTCACAAGAAATGTTCATAAAAATTATGTAAATCAGATCATATTGCTCAGAGTAAACGGTGTACATACATAAAAAAAAATACCGATCGAATTGATAACCTCCTCCATTTTGAAGTCATTTAAAAAAGACTTTTATAGCATACCTACTATCTGTGTCTGTACATTATTATAAATATACTAGTGGACCCAACAGACGTTGTCCTTTACACACGTCTTAAATTTGAAAAATCGGTCCAGCCGTTAGGAGGAGTTCACTAACATACACATGAGAAGGAGAATTATATAATATGGACGGAATTGAGAATCTAAACCAATCTCAAATTCACTGGAACAAACAAAAAAATCATCAAAATCGGTCCAGCCGTTTAGGAGGTAGTTCAATTGTAAATCTAAACCATCCTCGAATCCACCTGAAGACGCACAGAAAGTTTCATCAAAATCGGTCCAGCCGTCTAGGAGGAGTTCAGTGACATACACACGCACACAAGAATTATATATATAAAGATTAAGATACTGTGTATCATCCATATGGACGGAAAAGGTAAAATATTACTTTTACTTGTTTTTAACTATTTTTTGTTTGGCTCCTGACCTTAATGGAGAAAAAAGATACTGGCCAGCTACTACAGCCTTTAATTAATTCATTTTTAAATTTAATTCAAACGTTCGATTTGTAAAATAGATATTGGCAATTTTTTTTTTAAATATAGTTCGTTTTTCAAGGGTAGATTTCTTTAGCGTTGAGCGATTTTCGTTAGTGGAATACACATTATGGGTTCATTACACACTTTTTATTAGCTTCGTCTGTATGTATGTTAGTTTGTAACCGACTTATTAGGACGCTATTTTGACCAGATTTCGTTCAAACTTCGTATATTTATCGAGGACCAATGACAAAATATTAAAATTATTCCATTTTTCAATTTGCAAAATGTTTGTTAATTTATATAATTTTTTCATGTATCGTCGATAAGGTAGGAATTTATGTTTTTATTTAATTTAAACCATCATCCATAGCATTTTTTTAAACTATTTTTATTTTACTTTATATACGTAAGTATGTGCATTACGGATGACTATTGATAATATAGGTACTATCGATAGGCTACATGATGTAAAATATAATATATATATAGGTATAATATAATAGCTCTAATTTAATTTTATTATTATTATTTTATAAATTATTATTTTCTTTTTTAATGACTAATTAATAAAAAATTAAGAGGCTTACATGCACAGAAGCTTTTAAAGATTAGCCGTGTTATTACAAAAAAGTTAAACACGTGTTGAACACTTGTTTATAGAAAGTTCTATTACAAATCCATGTCTTTCAATTGTTTAGCGTCAATATTTAGAAGTAGCTTAAATAGTTAGACAATTTAACAAAATACGTGTCTAAGCGAATATTAAAGAGGACTTGATTGTTTACTGAATCGAACCATGAAAATGGCATCGAAATATACACAGGCGTGTAATATATCATCATCATCAGCCGGCAGGCGTCCACTGCTGGACAAAGGCCCCCTCCAAAAATCTCCAAGATGATCGAACCTGTGCTGCCCTCATCAAACCTAATCTAGCGAACCTGACACGACCATCGGTCCATCTTTTGGGGTCCTACTAACACTGCGTCTTCCAGTACGTGGTCACCATTCGAGGACTTTGTTGCTCAATGGCCATCTGTCCGACGAGCTATGTGCCGTGCCCACTGCCACTTCAGTTTCGCAATCATTTGGGCTATGTCGGTAAATTTTGTTCCCCTGCAGATCTCCTCGTTTCTGATTCGATCACGCAGGGAAACTCCGAGCATAGCCCTCTCTATTGCTCTCTGAGAGACCATAACCTTCCTCACCAGGCCCATAGTAAGCGACCACGTCTGTGTACACAGTTATAATTATGCAATTATAATTGTTCTTCAGTAACACCCTTGGCATTTTTCAAGATTTGTAATACTTACGGCAACGCATCTCTAGACCCCTGATGTTGTTGATGTCTATGGGGTTTTGCTTTACCATTTACCATACCAGTGGGAGTCTCCTTTGCACAGGATGCCGGCTACCGGGTACCACAACAGCGCCTATTTCTGCCGTGAAGCAGTAATGTTTCGGTCTGAAGGGCGCCATAGCTAGTGAAATTACTGGGCAAATGAGACTTAACATCTTATGTCTCAAGGTGACGAGCGCAATTGTAGTCCCGCTCAGAATTTTTGGGGTTTGTCAAGAATCCAAAGCGGCACTGCATTGTAATGGGCAGGGTGCATCAATTACCATCAGCTGAACGTCCTGCTCGTCTCGTCCCTTATTTTCATAAAAAAACCTGAGCCTTTTTCCTGTATTCCCCTCTAATACAATAAATATATAATAAAATAATAAAAAAAAAATAAAAAAAGTTTTTCACAATAATATTATTTTTTGAAATTATTAATGTTGTTGTTTGGAAGAGTGTACGAAAGCACGTAGGTGCACTTGGTTTCATGTGCCAAAGCTCTTGTATTACCTGAAGGCTTACTTAGAAGGTATACCGTTGAAATGGGTGGTATTTTAAATTGAAATTTTTAACAGATTTAAGGAGATCCAAGTGACAAGTACAGTGTCATGACAAAAAAAAAGATATCTAAAATTATAAAGTCCATCATCATTAAATAACTGTCAGTATAATTGCGAACTTTGTCAACAATATTGTAACGACAACGAGTGTAATCGATGTTCAGCCGTATCTTATTTTTCTATAAATAATAATTAAATGACAATGAATTGAACGCTCATATTAACTGAGAACGTCCGCAGTGTGTTACTTTAGATAATAAAAAAATATTCCGGTACGATAATTTTTACGATATCTGCACACGGATGTGCATAAAAGATTATTTTTAATGTTTATTATTTACTACGTTAAACAGAATATTTTGAAATATATTTTTCATTACTCATACACGGAAAGTAATGTTGTTTTGATCTCATTATTGGGTGGAAAATGCTACTTCTCTATAGAGAGGGAAAAACTCATACAAATTACTTCCCACCTAAGGGCCGGAATGAACTTTAAGAATAGAACTGCTGTCAGCTGTAAAGAATTTTATGTAAAAAAGAAATATTTAAAAAAATGCTGCGGCCATGTTACTTTCTAAACAGCCAGTGTGAAAAATTCTAAACGTCTTCTAGCGCAAACTGCTTTAAGCGAAATAAGCCGCAACAAACACGCGGTGAGTTCCATATTTAAAATTTACAAAGCCGACATAAATTGTCCTAATTTGACAATTAATTTAAATAGGTACTACTAATATTATTATATATTATAAATAAATAGTTTAGATGAACAACTAGTTTTATTTTCCTCGTATTCGATATGAAAAGTAGAGTGTTTAACACGGGTAAAAGAATCAATTCCTACTCGGACTATAGCCGCCCTTGCTGCGCTCGGGCGCGCCCGCACAGCGGAGCGGGCCGGGCGTCGAAATACCTCGGGAATTGATTCTTTCTACCCTCAGTTAAAAATCTGCTATTATGTACCTTATAGATTGTTTGACTTGATATAAGTCCACTCATATTAACCTAAAAGTGCGGTATAATAAAAAAAAACATCAGTTTTGAGAAAAATCACTACTTCAACGCTTCGCTTGTGTTATTTTGTCATGACACTCGTCACTTGGATCTCCTTAACTCTGTTCAAATTTTCAATTACACCTTCTAAGGCCTTCAGGGTATACAAGAGCTTTGGCACATCAGAACAAGTGCGTATACGTACTTTTGTACACACTTACAAATAACAATATTAACAATTACAAATAATCATATTATTGTAAAAAATGAGATTATGAGGCGTGATTTTTTTAATTTTTTTTATTCGATTTATCTTTCTGAATATTTAGTATGTGAATGCCAGCCAAATACGACACACGTGAATAATTCACCAGGACGAGGTGTATACTAACGAAATACAAATTTTCTCACAGATCTAGTCAACTCGAGCCGATTTTAACGAGCGCTAGGTACGGCTCAATGTCATCAATGATATTCATCTAAGGGTTCCCAATCGGTCTTCAAGACATGATCAGCCTTTTATCATTCCGTTCTGTAATAATAACGTGTCCTTCCATAACCCTATCTATAGAATTTGTCGTCAAAACAATGCACTACTACTTGAAAACAGTGAAGTACCTGACATCTGTTTGTAAATGGAAATCTAGTTTATATAAATTCCTTAATTAGTTTAAATTAAAAAAAAAATGTAAAAAAAAAATCTTAATATTATTACCATAATTATTCACTTGTATTTGTCCAAATATATATTTTCTCTGTCTTTTTCTTTTATAATACTACATTACCTAAAGCTAGTTTTAAAATCGCTATTATTGTTGTATTTTCATAGTTATTAATTTATGCTAAACATGCTGAGTACACACCCTCGTGGAGTTGCAGCCTATCTTGTATTTAGCTGATAGTTTTTTTTTTGTTTATTATGTATTTGTTGTTATTCTGTTGTGTGTACCTATTAAATAAATAAATAAATAAATACCCACAACAAAGTGCGAGTGTACCTAAACAAGTTTTCACTAAAAATCATTCGGAAGGTTTGATAATTTCTCGTATTGATAGTAATAAAACTGTATTTTAAAAAAAAAATCTCATTAATTTTAAACGGAGTAGGTGATTTATAAAATAAGAATGTAATATGGTAATGGCCCGCCATATCACTAAGTATTATCACGTGCTCATCTAAACTAATATTATAAAGTGGAAACATTTGTGGTTTTGTATGTATGTTTGTAATGTTTTCAGACAAAAACTACTGGACCAATTGAAAAAATTCTTTCAACATTAGAAAGCTTCATCTTTACTGAGTGACATAAAAATCCAATAATATAACCCAAGGTGTGAAAAAATTTGTCATATTATAAATCTGTCATCGCGTTCGCTGCGGAAACTATTGTTGACAGAACAAAAAATGTTCTACAGTATTATAGAACGTATCAATATATACAAAAAAGTCCGCGATACCATATTATGTCCAACTACTATCATGGTCATGCCACTATAACTACCTACTTTTTACATTTTAAAAGTTGATATACTTAAGTGCCGTCAATAATCAAACCATACCTATTATTCATACCTCGGTATTATCCCATTATTTTATCAGAGAATGTTTCAATACCTGTAAAATGCTTTTTAAATTATTGAAATCGGACATTTCATTCAAGAAATAAAACGAATTCAAAAAGGTCAATTTAAAGAAAACAATGCAATAATATAATAATTACTAAGTGAAATAAAACTATTACTTTAACAAAAATAAATCTATAGTCTGACTTAGTAGACTTTCCACTACCACTAGTACATTACCAGTGGGACGCTCCTTTGCACAGGAAGCCGGCTAGATTATGGATACCACAACGGCTATTTCTGCCGTGAAGCAGTAATGTGTAAACGTTACTGTGTTTCGGTCTGAAGGGTGCCGTAGCTAGTGATATTACTGGGCAAATGAGACTTAACATCTATGCGCAATTGTAGTGCCGCTCAGAACTGCATTGTAAAGGGTATCGGCTGAACGTCCTGCTCGTCGCGTCCCTTATTTTCATATTTAAAAAAAACGAGTTCGGTATCTATGCGAGTGAAACCGCGGGGCATTGCTAGTATTAGTAGAATTATAAGATTATCATACAATATCATCTTTGCCCTTTGGTAACATACCTAAAAAAGAAGGTATTTAAAAACATCGATATTTTAAACCTTACTTGACTTCCAAGCTATCGTATCACTGAAAGTAATTATGCAAACAAACGCGTCGTGGGAATAAAAACACCCCGTATTACTACACTTGCATATTGCCCTTTAGATAAAGGTATATTTAATGCCCTCCGCCTGCCAAAAGTAAAGTCCTAGATTTCATTTGGCCGAGGGGACGAGATTTCTCACGGATTTATGGTCACACCTGCGCATATACGGCTATAGCTTGGGCCCTCCGCCCTACAGCTGTATAACTTATATTAAAAATTACTCTTTGGACAAGGTTCCAGTTATGCTAACTAAAAAAAAATATATTATTATTGTAGTGAGTTTGATACATCTGCACTAATACGGCAGAGACTAAATAGTACTGAGAATAAATTATAGAATAATATGCAAAATGTATACAAATAGACATTTTGACTATGATTGGTTTATTCGGACGTATAACAGATCCCGCGTTTATTTGAAAGGCTGTTTGACATTCGAAAATCTTGAGAATTATGATTGTATTGACAATGTTGTCAATGATATATATATAGTCAACATTTAGCATTTTCTTGGTTTATTTTTAGGTATAACTTATACCAAGTTAACTGTAATGATTTTCTACAATAATGTAATACAGATTTAGGAACCAAGGGGTTACGAAATGGGTGTGAAACTGTGTTTATCTGGTTTGAACTGATTGATTTAAGAAAAAAGCGGCCAAGTGCGAGTCGGACTAGCTCATGAAGGGTTTCGTAGCAGCAAGTAACAGTATATAAATGTTCTTGTAGTTCGTTGTAACTTTGATCGATTTTACAATAATAGTGTATTTATTTTCAATCAAGTTATTGATAATACGATTTATGACGTACAAAAAAAACTACTTACTAGATCTCATTCAAACCAATTTTCGGTTGAAGTTTGCATGGTAATGTACATCTTAATATATATAAATTACTTGACACGTTGTTAGTCCGCGATGGACTCCTAAACTAATGAACGGATTTTAATGGGGATTACTTCATGGAGTGCAGTTTGGTCCAACTTGAGAGATATATAGATTTTATTTCGATTTGGGACCCATAATTATTTTTATTTTCAATGTTTGTTTTGTATGGGCATATTTTCTATGAGAGAAATTAGTGACGCACGATTTGACAGTTCTGCTGTGAAACAATTTCATTATAACAACAGGGAGCATTTTTTAAGAAATAATTCTTGATGTTTTGAAATATTATTGGCGCATTCCTATATAACAGTATTTTTTTTTTATCTACAGGACAACGTCTGTTGGGGCAACTAGTCATATATATTTTTTAGTTTTATCATTCTCTTATTTTAGAAATTACAGACACACGTTTTACCACTTTGGAACTGTCTCTCGCGCAAACTTTCAGTTACGAAAAAAATGACATTATAAACCATCTATAGATAGCCCAGCCCACACGTATGGGTTTCATGAAAAAAAATTTTTATTCTCAGTTCTAAGTTTGGGAAACGCCCAATCTTAATCTAATGCGGTTCACAGAATACATCTATTTACCAAGTTTCAACAGTATCGTTCTTATAGTTTCGGAAAAATGGCTATAACATACGGACGGACCGACAGATAAACTTGCGGAATCTATAAGGGCTCCGTTTTTTGCCATTTGACTAAGGAAACCTTAAAACTGGAGAAATGCGAGTCGGTCTCGCCCACGGATGGACGGACAACAAAGCCCGTATAAGGGTTCCATTTTTTATTGTTTTTATATGTTTGTACGATTATAATAGACTGTTCGCTATAAAACTTGTTAACTAAGGAAACTATAAGTCTGGTACCTATCTGTTAATTAATATATAAACCCATTTGTGAGACTGTCTGTGTCTTAATGAATAATTATATAGTTTTATGATACGACACGAGTAGGTACAGATAATTCTGTGATATTAACTTCTGGTGTTGAGGTTTTTTTAAAGGCCATTGTCGTCGCCGTTTGTTTGGGAAGCGGACTCCGGGTTACCAACCAACCGTTTGAGTGATGCTGGAGGTTCTGATCATCCATATTAACAGATGAGTTATGTAACAATGGCCATGGACTTGTCAGCGGGATCGGCAGTGAAATACCGTTGAGTGAGTTGATTAATATTTTCATTTCATTCTGATGTCTGTTAATATCGAGCAGTTTGTATGTTATGAGCTGAATCCTTAAAGGGATTATACATCAAGTAGAAAATAATGATGAAAATTACTACATAAATATGAATAAAATACATAAAAATATTACTTAATTCAAGAAAATTGTGACTTTAAATTTGAATGAATAAACTGTACGTGCCATTTAAGGTTAGATGTTTGACGTGGGATATTTGATAATGTAATAAAAAAGAATATAACTATATTATATTTTTTTTTATAAATACCAAATTTAATTCTTACTTCTTAATTATTAATTAATGTAATAAAAAAATGAATCTTATAACGAAAACCATACATTTTAGGAACTATTTTACCTAATTCGTGACCGGTGCCAAAACGAATGTAATAGTAGGTACCTAAACTCGCCATGCGTGACTTTCAGCGGGATAGCTTCGTCTAGAAAAATATATCCAAGCGGGCAGGCACCGACATAAACCCTATCCATAGGTAGTATTTTTTTAATATTAAAGGTATCAGAGGGCCTACCATCAACTTTTAATAAGTGATGCGATTTCGATGCAGTTCAGTTTAGGTACCTAAACTGAATCGCTATGATTCGTACCATGAAGTGCCTTTTACTGAATGGTGTTTGGATCGCTTTTTAGAGTGAACGAAATAAATTTCTCTGTGGTCCGCGGTATGATAAAGAGATGACGCTCTACAGTCGTTGCATAAGTTTGTCTCTCTTTCTCGAACCATATGAGTTGCGTTTCCAAACCTAAAATTATGAGATATGATTTTAGCGGTTTTTTGCGTAGAAAATACTAAAAATACATTTTAAAATTGCGCTTTACACCGTCAAATTAAAAACCATTAAGCCCTTTTCTACTTATTAAATAATAGTAATATAAATAAATATAGTTCTTTGAATAGGCATGATGACAAATTTTGAGAAAATGTTCTATAATATTTGGAAATATATATGAATTATAATAAACATAATATTTCTGCGGAAGTTTAGTACTTAAAAAATAATTTTTGATTCATAAATTTAAAATTTGCACCAAAACGCGTCAAAGTGTCGTTGGCGTCGCTTGCTTACGTCACTTTAGAGTACAAGGAACATTCGGTATATGTAAACATTATCTAATTCATATTTAATTTGGACATTTTACTAGTTTTTACATTAAAAAGTACTAATTACTTAGTACGACCTCCAAGTGTTGCAACTGGTACAAAGCTATCAAAACATGAGGCAAGGGAAACAAAACAAATTGCAAGCTTAAGGATTCATGTGGAGAGAGTGATTAGACGCCTACGTGAATTCTGTATGTTAAAGCTGCATGCTTGTGTAAATGTTAATTTAGTCAAATTGCTAGATGATGTTATAACCATTGCCTGTGGATTGATTAACTTACAAGATTCTTTGATCAAATAAATATACATGTTTGTTTGATCAAAGAATCTTGTAAGATCAAATCAATCAGCTTGATCAAGAATATATGCCAGTTCAGTTTCAGAATAATGTTAGATTCAGTTTCTGAAATCCTGTTTGACTGTACAATTTTAATATGAGCTAGTCTAACATAAAACATTGATATAAGTGAATGTAAATGAATATTTATATAGTGTTGTAAATTAGTATATAATGTGTGAAGATCATCAGAGGTTTATCCTACAAATAAAAACATTTTTACATAAACTGGTTTTTATTTATAACATTCCACTTTTATATAACACTGGATATACATTATCCTTCCACAAGGGGACTATTACCTTAAGAAAATCTGATACATATTTTTCATCATACATAATTTCCATTATATCTACTTTCTTATTGGCACTGTAGTTGCAGTCAGCTACACAGAAGTAGCCTTTTTTATGCCCTGTTAGTAACATTTGAAGTTGCATTTGCACATAAAACTTTTGGGTTGGCTTCCCATTCTTTACATATGCTTTAACTGTTTTTTGACTCATAGGACACTTAATTTCTATTATACTATTTTCACAGATTCCATCAGGTGAACCCGCTAGCATGGGATAATTTTTAGATAAGAATAACCCACATTTTCTAATTTTCTTTTCCAGGTTGGCACTTACAGTTTTCCTCACTTCATCCTCCAAAATTCTACCACGTTTCATAGCTGTTGTGTCTGGAATTTTTCCACCCATTATTACTGCCATCAGAGTGCCGTCACTGGTTTTACACCTACTGAATTCATATGCTCTTGAAGCGGTCACTCTGCCATACCTTAATTCATACCAAAGCTTACTTTTATGTTGCTCCCTTGTTTCTTCTTCTACATTGTTGATGTCAGCATCAGAAAATATCACACTATCCAAAAATTTATTACAACAGTTTTCTTTATATTTCAACACTAAATTGTCCATTGAGACTTAAAAGTCTATCAAAAACATAGTCCTTTTGGTATTTCATTAATTCACAGTCGGTTAACCTTCTTCTCTTCCCTTCTTCTACAAACTTTTCGAATACTTCGGTATCAGATGGTAAGCTAGGGCTACCCTTAGATAATTCCGTAGCAGTTATGTATTTAAGGGTACTCACAACTCTAGAATGTTTGGATTTCCTCCAATAGCATTCTATGGATGTGCAAGATGGATCTTCACTTCTGCGATGAACCCACATTAAGAATGCCATGGCATGTTTGCAGCCTCCTTGAGAAGCCACACAATCATGACATTCTACTGACTTAACTGTTTCTTCTTGTTCGTCGACTACCAAAGACACTCCATACAACTTGGCATGCACTTTATGTTCTGGGCAGATTTTAGCTTTAATTGTGCACAAATTTCCTTCACGTTTGACCTGAACATAGCTTACAGCATCATCACCATAAGATGCCCTAGCAGACCTGAAATAATTAAAGCAATGGTAAATATTTAATTGCAAAAAGAAATATTTAACATAAACATAACCTCAAATTGTAATATTGAATGTTATACTGAAATAGGTACAATAGCTATGCTTTCAACGAATTATTTTTATGGTTTAAATAATTAATTAACTGTTTAATACACAATACTTACATGGAAGTTTTAACATTTCTAAATTCTGCTGAACAGAAGTCTTTGTTTGATGCCAGAAACGTTCCTAGCATTATCAAGTCGATTCTTGGTAAATTTGCGCTGGAAGCCTTTGTAAATCCTTGTTCCATGACTCAATTTAGCGCAATCAATTTACACAAAAGAAATTGAAGTTAATAACAAAACAATAACGGCGTATTCAATTAAAAAAGCGAGCGAGTGTGTATTATCTTAAGTAATTCAGATGTAAACAAAGAGAAAGAACTCTAACGTGACGTCATGCGCTCTGATTGGCGTTCAACATTTCATGGCGGATTGCCGTATTTAGCGATTTTATTTTATCGATTATTATATTCATCTTGCTTTTAATTATGAAAAGAATCAGAGTTTTAGAATTAGGAATTTTGTTATAATATACACACAAATTATTTCAATGAAATTTACTTGTTGTCATCATGCCTATTACAAATTAAATATTTGTTTGTGTTTTCGTAAAAATAACGAGTTAAGAACGCACCTCTATTAATGTTTGATTTGACAGGAGCTCAGAGTACATTTTTTTTAATTCGTTCTTGCGAACAGGCTATAATAGCCCGGGTCCTTACTGCCTCATCATTAGTATTTTCATTTTCGGTATTTTTATTCAGTATTTTGTTTTACAAAAAAGTCCTATAAAGTATTCTCATCTCATCTTACATCAATCAAATTGAATCGCAATAAGAGTCATGGTAGGCCCGGGTTTTCATAAGAGGTATTAAGTTAAATCATTATTAAGTTATTGTATACTTTTCAGTTTTTGAACTCGGTTTTTTTAATTGCAGTTTTTTTTAAATAAACCTTTAATACCTTTGATTTTATTAAATTCGTCAAAGGCAAAAGAGTACAGTTAATCTACTTTGATTACTGTGGCTTTGCAAATGTGGTTCGTAGGTGATGATAATTCTATCAGGTGACCCATATGTGTGCATGATTTAATCTATGCGGTTTGAAAATATGGACGATCTTTGTCTATTATGTGACGACGACGTTATTATAATTGAAAATTCATTCCTAAACTGTCACCCAGTTTACGCTATGTCAAAAATTTGAATTGGTACGTACGCCTACTTCCTGTCTGCTCACGTTGCCATATGGCAACGGCATGAGACCTTGTAGAACGCTGTTATAATGTAATACACAAGACAAAACTACAAAATTACTTTTTGAACATTTAAATTTTTCATCGGTTTTTATAGCAACCAAAAAACTTTACTTTTGTAAAATGGATTTTATGTTTAACAAGACTAACAAGAAATCCTTTTTTGCTATTACGCTGTGGTCTATTTTGAATAATTTCTTAAAGTGTAGGTACTACAAGTACATCGTAGCATTTTTATTTTGTGAATTGGTCAGGGAACATCATTCTAAACATCAATTTCATATCTTTATACAAGCACATTATAAAAGGCAGAAATCTTGTTTTTTGGTATGATTTTAACTCTAGCTAGTGGATACGGCAATACCTAAAAGTGCAAAGAGCAGACCAGGCTTGAACCTAAGGTCGTAAAACATGTAAAAAAAGTAAAACGATGTTACATTCTCCAATCTTCATAGTGTTTAAATTCTCTTTGGGTACCAGAGTAAAAATATTATTCTTTGAGCGTACGTACCAAGTACCAACCTACTACCTAGTGCGGAACTGCGGTGTGCCTACATTCTAAGTATTGATTTTAGGAATTTTAACGTGAACCGTGTCTTGTTTTTAAAGAACCACTAATTGTCCAGTAAATCACAATGTCGAAAATAATGGAAGCACAAGAGCATTGCAAAACGGCTGAGAAATAGTAAGTACCTGGAGGCAATGTTTGTTTTGTAATGAAAATTTATACATTACACTTATTTTTAACATAAACTGAACTATCAAAATTTTCATTTGCATTTCTTATTTATTTTGTTTCGATAGTCATTGATATTTTGATCTGCTTTATTGAAGCTTGCGATTTTCTTTTTCGTCTAATAAAAATTATCATTATAATTTATGATATGTGTATTCATTAAAATTCTATTTAATTTTTCCAGCTCTAGCTTATAATTATTTTAAAAGTAAATTATAATAATTATGAATAGCTTCCAATTATCTCTAAGTAACTAAGCTTAAGCAAAATGTATACAGATGCATACATATAACTAACATAACACTTTTATATTTGTTTGATGTGAACAGCGAATTTCCTTTGATTTGCTGGAAAATTGTAATGATGTTTTACTTTCTAATTGATTTCTATAAATTATGTTAACAAAATTTTAATATTTCAGTTTAAAGACTGGTCTCTTGAAGTGGAAGCCAGATTTTGATTCTGCTGCTGATGAGTACAGTCAAGCAGGTTCGCCAATTCATACTTTGTGTCTGTATTTGATAAAGTGTGATAAATTCTAATAAGTACTGGTATTTTCAGGACAATGCTATAAAATTGCACGTGATCCAAAGCGGTCCAAGGAATGTCACTTGAAAGCATCTGAGTATTACCTCAAAAATAATGCATTTTTTCATGCTGCCAAGGCAATTGAAAGTGCGATAATTGTCAGCAAAGAGCTTTCTACACCTGAAGAGGTACCTAACATTCATTTCAATATTTTTTAAATTCAAGTAAACATCAAATAATAGAGATAGAATGCTCTATTGTACACCTAAGAAAGCAAAAAATAATATTTTTGATACACAAAACAGAGTGCAAATTTCTATATCATTAAAATAATGTTAATAAATTTATACTTTCAGTTGTATTCAATGGCATGTGACTCTAGCAGTCTTTACCAGCAGCACGGGTCTGGTGATGCAGGTGCTAATATCTTAGACAAGACGGCTAAGATCATTGAAGAGAAGGCACCAGAGTTAGCTGTGAAATTATTTTCTCAAGCAGCTGATGTTTCCTCGGTATGATAAGAAAATAGAGAATATCACATACCATAAATATGGACTTACAAATAAACTTGGTATTTATAAGTTATTCCTGAGAATAAACCAAAAATATGGAAATTTTTTACAAATAGACATTTTGCTTTATTCGGATGTACAATGTTGCCCATGTTTATTTGCAATGCTGCTTTAAATTCGGAAAACTTCCGAAACATTAAAGTATTGACATTGTTGTTAGATATATAGTCAAAATTTTGCATATTCTATGTTTATTCGGGGATATAATTTTACACCAAGTATATTTGTAAGGCAGTTAGAATATAGATTAAATATAGACAACTTGACAGCCAGGTAATGTGTGACCAATTTTGTTTTGTCAATGTTTGTGATAGCTAGTGGTTAGCTAGAACACTAAGGAGCTCATTCCAAAAGTGGCTGACTGTGTACGACTTGTAAATCAAAATCAGTTACAGTAACTATACATTTTCTTTCCTTTTCTATCTTCCTGTATTACATTGTAAATATCAGAGGGTTTCCTACAGTTTAGTGTTAGTGGTTTTCTGATTATTCAAAAGTATAATTTAAACTTACTGGCATGGGTCTGCAGCTAATTACAGGTCCAATCTGGTACCAATTTCAGTAGGGACAAAGGTATTATTCCAAATACAGAAAAAACAAATAAATTACTATATTAATATTAAGGATTCTAATCAAACAAAACATGATTAAAATATTCATATTTGTTGTTGAATGTAAACAGGTGGAAAGCAGCCAGCATCAGGGCTCTGAATATATAAGTAAAGCGTCCAGAATACTTGTAAAGCTACAGAGATTTGATGAGGCAGTGGACAGCCTACGTCGTGAAATTGGCTTCCATCTTGAATCAGGAAACGCTAATGCAGTTGGACGTCTGACAGTGGCCATTGTACTTGTACAGTTAGCTAGAGGTGATGCTGTTGCAGCAGAGAAAGCTTATAAGGTCAGTGTAAATCTAACAACACTTACGAGCTAAGCTCAGTTATTCTTAACTGCTAATTTCTTGATGGTGAGAGCTATTTTTAATGTAAAATAGCTATATAGCAACCATTCAAATAAATATTGACTTGATATTTAACTTTTGAACTTTAACTATGCTAAGGAATATGATTGTGCAACACATTCCGCAGTTTTTGTTAATGTTTTATGTTTGTTAACATTAAATTTTACAGTATATAACACATTTGACAGGATATAGTAAACACATTGATGTGTTGCAGAGCCATTATAGGGGCAAGCTATGCATAACGGTTTTCATGTATCAGTAGAATTATATAAAATTTGTGGCCCAACACAATTTATTTGAGATTTACGATAACTTGGTTTGCATTAAGTCTTCTCCAAGGGTACTTTCTCTAATATGCAAAATTCCAAAGTTACCTGTCAACTATTTTCTGACTTATATTATATATTCACGGCCATATACAAAATGAAATTTTATGTATAAAAGATAACCACATATGCATGATGCTGCGAGTGCCTCACCAAATGACACATAGTTATTCTATGGCGATTGAAAAATGGAATAATTGTATGTTTTATAATTACAAAACTGAAATCTGAATATATATTACTGATAATAATATTGTTGTTATGGTCTGCCTACTATTAAGACTGCTAAATATTGCGATTGATTTTGAATTTGTTCCTTAAACATGTCACTGTACAGTTTCATTAAGCAGGTTCACATTGTTTGTTTATAGCTGACAAACATATTATCATTCAACAATAAAGTCAAAGTGACGATATTTGAAGTTAACTTTTATTAAATTAATTATTCTTAGTTTTGATTTCATTAATATTCAGAGATATACACTGTTCTGCACAAAAAAAAAAAAAAACGGGTGCCTATAATCTGTTTAACTAGCATCTTCAGATTATTTTATAATTCTAAGTAGCTTGTATCATCATAATAGTTTAAATAAATATAGGCTTCCACAACATGAGCGTTATCATCCACAAAAAATTAATTTTTCCCCAAGAACCGTCAATGTGGATTGTACGTAAGGAAGGAAAGTAAGGAATTAGAGCTTCTGATTTGTACCGGAGTGCAATCAAACTGCCGTTTTCTACGAAGACTAACTCAGTACGGCTCAATACATTAATCGCTACCCGAAACATAACTGAGCTCCACCATAAGGAGTTATTTCTTCAAAGCAAAGTTCTGCGAAACGTTTCCCCTTGGCAACGTAGTCTTCTAGAGTCCAGCAACTCTGTGCTCGCGGAGTAATTTTGTGCCACTACATATATTGGCAGCGATAGTCTATACAGTCCATAAGCTGGTTTGCACACCTCTCACATCGTATGCTCCCAGCATATGCAACAAGCGGCCAGTGGACACCCACATATGTCCCGGATCATTGTAGTAGTGCAACCATTTAGTTATAGTTGTATGAATCTTACTCTCTGTACCTAGTTACTTTTGTGACTCAAGTGCGCTCATGAATGGTGGCATGGCATGGGTTGTCTATTTGCACTGTTTGTTATGTTAATAAATTCCGAAAGTTCAAATCACAAGTGACTTAGTAAGTTAATCAACTGAAATTGGACCGTGTGTACCCTAACGTTCTGGGACCTTGTATGTACATGGAACAAAGAATGCTGGTTCTACTCTATATTAAATATTTTTTTCTCAGGAGTGGGGAAACAACTGTGAGGTACCTGAAATGCAAACACTTGAACAGTTGTTGCAAGCCTACGACGAAGAAGACCGTGAATCCGCGAAGAGAGCTCTGGCTTCCCCTTTTATTCGCAGCATGGATGTGGAGTATGCTCGACTTGCTGGTTCGATACAATTGCCAGAAGGTATTGAGCCCGCTCCAAAGGCCACAGTAAGGGAAAACGCAGCAGCATCGTATGTCAGCGTTAATTCCGACGTAAGTTTTAATATAAAGTTTAAAACAAATAAAATTGATAAGCATTTAATTAACTTATGTGGGTTTACAAGACTTTATCATACAAATAGGTGGAACATACTGATCTAGGATGGCCATGGACAAGCATCTGTTTCTATGCATTTAAGTTTGTTTAAATTATGATGTTGTCACTCATGTGATTAGCTAACTGAGGGTAATCAAACATTTTATGATAAATCATATAAAAACATAGGCGAAATATTAAACATGCCACGAATGACACACGACGGGCTGCTATATCTATACATTGCCGCATTTACTGCAGTTGTTTTTAAATATTATTGGTAAATAAGCAGCAATGTAATACTTTTCTATTCTTCTTATGACGACTTCTGTAGAATGGGTACCACAAGTCAGCCTATGTCACGTTAAAAGTAGACCACCAAGCTTAGAGAATGTTATTTGATCGGTTTTAACGAATTTACCGGTATGGTATGGTATACCTGAAACAAATGTACATGCTGTTAGCACTAACGAGTAAAAAAGTAAGGACTCCGTGTCTTACTTACATAACAGTGAGGCACGAAAACTAGCCGCTAAACGTGTAAATACATAGCCTCACGCATACACTTACACTAATACAAGCCGATCGGCCGTCATTATGAGATTTGCCATCGTCTGTTACAGATCAGTTTGCGTCAATAAAATATTTTAAAAATGCCGTCGTGCGTTGTGATAAAGTGTAAAAACAATAATATTAAAGTATTTGTCGATATATGGTTTTAAGGGAGAAAATATTGTGTAACTGGTATACCCCGTAACCGTACACACACTAGCATAAAGGTGCTTCACTCGCTAATATCACGGCGCGGGGTCCTTCTTTTTTTACTAGTCCGTGGCTGTTAGATTATAGTAGACAAACACAGATAATATTACTTAAATAAAACATTTATTGTGTTAGTCATTGCTTACTTTTCCTTTGTTTAATATATTTACATGAAATATTTACAAAAGGAGTAAAAACTAGGGAAAGGTGGCATTACATAGAAGTGGGGCGAGGGATTTTTGATTCCGCTATCAGACTGCGAACGATAAGTCCTTATATGTGTATAGGACGTCATTGTCTATCATTAATAAAATTAACATTCATATTAAACAAACAGTCTTATTGTTTTAAAAAATATTATATATATTCGGTGTCTTTTCCAATTCATCACTTTAAAATTAATAATTATGTGATATAATGTTGATAATCATTGTACCAACGCTAACCATCATGCTTAAGTAAAAAAAAAAAATATTTCAGTCAGCTGCTGGTGGAATGTATAAGGCGCCTGATAACAAGGAAATAGAAGAGGATTATTCCAAAAAAGCTGATGAAGAAGAAGATGAGCTTTGTTAAAAATGTTCATGTTGTATAATTACGTCATACATTGGTATGGCTTGGCGTTATGGATATGTATGTATGTCGAAACAGGCAAACAGTTTAGTTTCATGCCAAACAATTTATCATGTACGTGTAAACAATTTTAACTTAATTGTATGTTCTGCGCGAATATCATTGATTATTGTCTAGTTTATTATATAGTTTTGAAAATTTAATCACGGGCTAATAGTCCACGGTGCATGCAGGTTTAATTCAAGTTCTCGGGAATTCCATAGGATGGGAGAAGAGGCTTGTGCCATACTCGATCTACGCTAAATCCAAGCCTTCTCTCTCTTACTTTTCATGGCTGCTGCACATCGATATGATGTTAATTGATGTACTGGAAGTTTGACAGCCGACCATGGCTATAGCGGTTTTAAATAACGGGCGGTTCATAATGCTCTTCATAATTTTGGAGGACGCAAAAGATATGAGAGTTAGCCGGATTTTAACGTTTTTTGGGTCGGATTCGGATTGAGATTCCCCTGAATTCTCGCTGGTGGTAAACCTAATTAAAAAACCTATATTCATATATTTATAATTATTATTTTGTATTGTACTTGTATTTACAGTAATTTAACAATGTCTTCAAGTAGACTGATTTTTATTTTTAGTGTTAAAGAGTATTTGTGTGTTGTGACGAATTATGCATTAAATGATTATGATGGAAATCAGTAGTAATAAACAAAGTAAAACAAGTCTAAAATTTTATCCAACACATGCAATGACAAGAACTTGTGCAAATTAATCATTGATTACTGTAGTTCTTGTTTTAATAACCCAATTCAATTTACTTAGAACGGAGTGTCAAATATTTCTTCATAATATTGTTTAGTGTTAGTTCATCACTGTCCGAAATTGTGGTATTTGTCCCTATTGTTAGACAAACTGCTGATATATGGCACTGAGGGCAACGATTATTATATATATCCGATTATTATCCGTTAGTAAAAGTAGTAGCACGACCCAAATGAGGAAATTGAAACTTTTTTGTTTGTGTTTGTGAAGACGTGGAAACGAAAAATGGAGTTTGTTTTATTTAAAGACACTTTAATTTGATCTTATTTAAATTGGCTTTGTTTAGTATTTTTATCAGAAATAATTTATTTTTATTAAGGCCTCATTTAAATTGGTTGGCTATTAAGTTTAAATGATATTATGTTATATAAAGAAAGTGGTATCTTGCAGATTATAGTCTAAAATATTCAAAAAAATCATGTTGAAATCATCAACCGAATTCAATTCCGATTTTCATTGAGCGATAAACATTGGAAAAATCGATCTATGCGAACACGCTGTCAGGCTAGCCTGAGAATTGAATTGAATCGCAGAGGGATTGCGTTTATTGTACATTGAACCTACCTATATTTTCTCTTGTCTGTATTAATTTACTTCAAGCAGTCAATTATTGTTATATAATAATATATATCTGTAATAATAATAACAACTTTGCTTGTACCTAATTTCAAGGAAGGAGAAGTGGGAAAAAACTAGTATGACTATCGCCTTTCTTACCCATAGATCTTATAAAAATCCACAGTAGCCAGTAGTGTTTACGATATATCGTATTTGTTACCTGACCAATTACGATATGTTGTGATAGTAATGATGAGCAATTACCTCGCGTCCGCCTGCCTAAGTTGGTTGACTGAATTGTTTGCATTGTTGATATACAAAGCGTCCCACGGTTACACCACATGGTACTTCCCGTACCTTAAATATTGTAGATGTAACATTTTACTGAAAGAAGACTTTATTTCAATTAAAAAAAAAAAACAATTTAAACTGCGTTTATATATTTTTAAATAACTGCCTGTTGGTACCGGGAATCGAACCCGATCGAAAGGCTTCATCATAATGCTTATTTTTTGCTTCATAACATCTTATCAGACAAAAAGAAGCTCACTAAAATGAAAAGCTGACATTGTCATGTTCGATTCCTGAAGCAACCATGCAATTATTTAAACATCTGTACTTAAACTGCATTAGTTTAAGTTGTTTTTTTAAATTGAAACAAAGTCATATTTCAGTAAAATGTACATCTACAATAATAAAAGTACCTACTTCCCCTCCACGTGGTATAGTCGTGGGACGCCCTGTATACATACCATAGGTATTTGAAGTAATGTGTTATTAGGTCGATGATATGGGTTTAACCAAGTGAAGCGCGTAAGAAGTTTAATCATTCCATAGAGTACAGATACAATACAATATAGTTTATTTTAATAATTATCATATAATGAAGATTTATTGTAGTTATGATTGTCTGACATTACTGAGCGCTTATTTGAATAAATAATGTTATGGATAGCGTTTTGTTTTTTATTTGCTTGTATCATTAGCTACAGTTGCTGCAGGACTCCTCGCCTATACACCCTATGGTTGACTGAATTTTTGTGCTTCGCAAGTATTGAGGTACCTCTTAGATGATTTATAAGTAGATAGTCTGTTTGACGCTCTAGACAGAATTCTAAAGAACATTAAAAATTAAACTATAAGATTTGGACTATGTTGATCATGTCGTTGAATTATGCCTTCTCTTAGGTCTTAACTTAGGCTCAAAAAACGATTTCAAAGATTATGCTAAGCTCTACGCTAAGCAATCTTTTCGCAACTTTGCACAGAAAGTTTATGTACAGACTATTGATCTCAGCCCTAAAATTATCGCAAACCTATTTAACTTTGAGATCAATACTTGGTACTACATACATTCTGTCTTTGAAACACTATGCCAGTCAATTCAAATTCAAATATTTTTATTCAAAATAGGATTTAAAATCACTTATTGAACGTCAAAATCTACCACCCATTCAAAAGAGACCGCCTCAGACCTGAGAAGAATGGGCGCAAGAAACTCAGTGGGCTTTTTTTTTTAATATAAAATATGGATTACAATGTAATATCGTACAATAAACATTTATAATTAAAGAGCCTGAGGGTGTTCGCTTTAATCCCAGTCCGTGGTGTTAAGAAAATCGTTTATGCTATAATAACCTTTCCCACACAAACGTTTCTTAACAATTCTTTTAAATTTCGTAACACATTTGTACATTTTCTGGGATCATATTGTAGAAGCATATACATCGCCCAACAAAAGACTTACTAACTCGACCCAACGGAGTAGTAGGCACAACAAGTTTATGTTTGTTCCTCGTGTTAACATTATGAATGTCACAGTTTCTAGAAAATTCCTCAATGTGCTTATAAACATACAAAACATTATCAAAAATGTATTGAGAAGCAACAGTCAAAATTTAAATAATATCAAGTCATCTATAATTGCTGTTATATAAATCATATTAAGTAATTGAGGAATTGCTCCGTCTGCAAGTTTCATTATTTTTGTCCCTATGTTTTGATATACTTGAAAAAATAAAACAAGAGCACTTTACAAAATCTATTTAAATATCCTTACATATACAATTAAAAGAGATCTGTACAAAGTATTTTTCTAAAAATATCTTTTAACTAATACTTCATTTGTTAAGAATACATTTACAACTGCTCCTTAGCAAGGTACAAAATTATAAAACGATAAATTATCGTAACATTAATGTTCTTATACAAATTAAATTCACATTAGATAAAAATATAATGTGTCTACATGCTGGAAATCTATACAAAATAAAATATGAGATTCAAATTTTCAGATTCCAAATTGTCCTGAGAAATTTTATAATATTTTCACAAAAAAATCTGAAAATATTCAATACACCTAAACAGAAAATTTGCTATTCTTTCACTAATAAGTGGTTTTATTTTAATTGATCCATCAAGCACTCCAATTCCAATCAATTATGAGAAACTGGTTACATGCTTTTAAATTGCTGTAGGTACTAAATCTACATACACAGACCAGATCCAGAGAAAAATATTATTCGTTCCAGAAATTTACAAAATAAATAGTGAATAAGGGACTAGACGAGCTGGACGTTCAGCTGATGGTAATTGATACGACCTGCCCATTACAATGCAGTGCCACTCAGGATTCTTGAAAAAATTCTGAAATTCTTAGCGGAACTACAATTGTGCTCTTCACCTTGAGACATAAGATCTTAAGTCTTGTTTGCCCAGTAATTTCACTAGCTACGGCGCCCTTCAGCAAGGGACAAAATGATAAATTATCATAACAATACTGTTATTATACAAATTAAATTCACAAAAGATAAAAATAGAATGTGACGTACTGGAAATCTATACAAAATAAAATATGAGATTCAAAAAATATTTTCGTTCCAGAAATTTACAAAATAAATAGTGGATAAGGGACTAGACGAGCAGGACATTCAGCTAATGGTAATTGATACACCCTACCCATTACAATACAGTGCCACTCAGGATTCTTGAAAAATTCTGAACGGAACTACAATTGTGCTCTTCACCTTGAGACATAAGATAAGAAGACCGAAACACAATTATGCTTACACATTACTGCTTGCAGCAGAAACAGGTGCCGTTGTGTGTACCTATAATCTAGAGGGCATATTGTACAAAGGAGCCTTCCATTGGTATAAACATACCATATTATTACCAGTACAGTATGAGTAGTGACACATAATAATAATTTTTTATATTATAGGTGTATATGAACTAAATTTAAAATAATTATTATCATTATATTATCAAAATGTTATTATTATGTTAGCAAAACCAAAAAGGTATTACGTGCCTATCAGAGAAGCGCAGGAATAATTGGAAATCTATTAAATTACAATTACATTTACTATTTGGAGTTGCTACAGAAGGGATGAGAAGTGCTCCACCTATTAGCTACTTGCAAGAGTTGCACTTGACTATGTTCTTATATTTAAGTGCCTTGGGCTTGGTTAAGTAAATAAACACTGACAAAGCCACAAACTACTCTTAAAAACTATCAAGTTACAAAACAAAAATAAAATAAATTTATGAGTTCATAGAATCTGAATGTATCTGGAAAGAGGTACTTGTACCACTTATAGGAAGATATACTTGTATCATGACCACACTGTCTCTACAATTTTATAGTACACATACTAAAAATCAATGTTATTTTATATTCTTGATTTATAAATTATTCTTTATGACTTAAACTAATGACATCCACAAATTAAATTTCATAGACTTTAGTGATAGAACTTAAAACATACAATGAGATTTTTTATGAGAAATAAGTTCATCTGAAGGTAAGTGATACACTCTGCCATTACTCAGGGTTCTTGAACCCAAAAATTTATGCTGCATCATAATAGTACGACCCCGAGTCATGACACTTGGACACATAATTCTTATTAACCCAGTAATTTCTCGCTATGGCACCTTTCAAAACTTTAATGTGATGCTGTTGCTAATATAATACAATTTTTCAATCAATATATATAATTAAATAAGTAATTTGTAAGAATAAGTTCAAAGAGAAGTTAGGATCAAAATGTAGTTCCTGATTCCTCATATTATCATTCATAACACTATTACTTTTATGTGAGTAGTTGTCCATTTCAGACTATTTAAAAAAAATATATATTATGTCTGCAATAAACTTATATAATACTCACATGTGTATATTTTAATACCTTTGTGAAGAAAATATTAAGGCATTAATATGATCTAAGCTTTGCTATGGGAAAATCTAAATTCAAATTGATAAATACCTTAATAATTTCAAAATATAAATATCATAATATTATTTTGACAATTAAAAAGTGTACCTATATATATTTATAGACAAATAATAAAGTCACTTCCATATTATTAGTTTTACATAAACCCACAACCTTGAAGGACATGTGAGCCACTTCACCAATGTACAAGTAATGTACAAGTGAGAGTAAACAAAACTATTGATTTGATTTGATAGAGCCGAGTTACTACATTTAACTATTGATATCAGATCTATAACTAAAATGTATAAAGAAGATGGAAAAAGTAGCTTATGTGATAATGTTGCTAAAATATTTGCCACACATACCAAATACAATTCTATGACTAAATATTTTTGTGACTAAACATGGTGTGAATATATGGAGGGACCACTGGTGGAACTGATGGGGTTGCTTCGGGCATTGGTTCTTTTTCTTTATTATCTTTCCTTTTGCGAAATTGAAAACCATTTTTACGCAGTATCTTCCTTAATGTCTCACGAGAACCTTTAAAGTTTATTTCCTCTTTTAAAATTTGCAGAAGTTTATTGATAGTTGGAACTTCTTTTTTAAATGTATAAAACTCATGAATCTTTCTCCTAATGACTTGCAAATCATATTCATCTACATCTATTTTTCCCTTGCTTCGTATTCTCTTCTTGGGAGCTTTTTTAAGTGTTTCAGGATCTAAAAGACCTTGTTCTACTAGCCTTGCTTCTTTCACTATATTCAAAACTGTTCGTTCAGAAACACCTGGAAATATTTTAAGCTTAACTATAAATATTTATATAAATTTAATGGTATGCTTTGTTGATTTAATGAAGAAATAGTTAATTTACAATCTTTTTTTATATCACATTTTGTTTACTGTTTAAAATACTTTCATGATTGATAAATTATATAAAAAAAAATATGTTGCCAAGTATATACCATAAAGAAATAATATTATGTAGGTGACATTATAACAAAACTAATTAGTAAAAAGTTTAAATAAATTTACATCACTGGAGAAACGTAAATAAATAAGCCGATTAGTATTACAGGTATTATTATTTCAAGGGCATTTTATTTACTAGGTAGTATTTATCTAGTTTACAATGTCTGTAAACTTAAGAGAAATGTAAAGACAAACTTAATGACATATTTTGTTTAATCAAGAGCTACAACCGCTGCAAATGTTTTCATTTCTTAACAAGCATACATTAAAATTAGCCTTAGTTAAAATAAGGTATGCATACTCTTCAGTTGAGTTCTTGTTCTAAAAAACATGTAATCATGAGATAGTTCTATCACTATGTTAATCATTTGAAGAAAATATTAAATGACTTATATTTAAATAATAGTTAGCTCCAGAAGAAACATACCTGTAGCAGCAGATACTCTAACGTATACTTTACTGAGAGGTATTATCGGTACTTGCATACGTTTCTCTTCATCCATGAATTCCTTTACTTTTAATATTATATCGCGAACTTCAGTGGTAATATTTTTAGGCATCTTGTCTTTAAGTTATATTTAAAATGACTGTTGTTAAATTAAAGTAAAGCGACATCAACTATCCACAATTAATATATATATATATATAGATAACAATCAATAATTAGAACTAGTAATTACAAATTTAATAAACAATACAAATTTCAACAAAGCTGACGGTGACAGTTGTAGGTATAATGTACGTCTAAGTGACAAATGACAATCTTGAATCTACATTGACAAAGTAATAACAGCATAATCTTGATCACGTAGATTTATTATTATAAAAGTCTTTCGAATTGCTAGAAAGAGGCCGCTTGAAGTTGTTACAGACGAAAGATACATATAATTTAGAAATTAGATATCCGTACTGCGCTGAATGGCCTCCGCAATTGTTGGAAGAAATCGTAGTGTAGCTTTGATGAATTATGAAGATACTAGCTAACCCGGTAAACGTTGTTTTGCCATATAAATTATTTTTAGTGTTGAACCGCTTTTTCTTTGTCTTAATTTTAAATTGAAATTTAATTCAACTTCAAATATTTTTCTTCAAAATAGGATGTGACATCACTTATTGAAAGTCAAAAACTACCACCCATTCCAAAACGAATGCCTCAGACCTGAGAAAAATGGGCGCAATAAACTCAGCGGGCTTTTTTTCATTGAAAAAATATGTTTACAATATCTTGTCTAACTCCTGCAACAAAAATAAAACATGGTGCACGGGCACGCCCTTTAAGTTATTAAATTTTATATGAGCAATATGCTTCTCTGTCCTAACAAAATAACTATTTCTTACGGTACACGATGCAGTGGCAAATCACCACAACATACCAAAATATGCGCGTCTATCAGCACACCACGTAAATAAACATGTACAGGTAGGTTCCAAACCACAGCACCACCCTGCGACTGCAGCGTTAAGCACACGATGCACCTCAAAATACTTCACGTCTCTTCCGTAGACGCTACGCATTACCCCAGGCGAAGCAGAAAATGCGGTTTTCACTTTGTAGCACTCCGAGCCAGTGACACGTCGTTGGATCCATTAAACTTAAAAATATAAAAAAATCATCAATACTTATTTCATAAAATGCAATGAAAACGTAAACAATATGTAGTTTAACATCGTCTCACGTTCCTTTATCTTATCGTTCGATCGAACTTGACCAAAATGTCCTATCCTTGTCTAGTAAATCTATAGTTCCCAATAACTATGTCACCGACACACAGACTCATAGCCAAGGGGCATTCGCTAATGGTATTCCATCGCTTTAGCCTCGCTGTATCATGCGAATACTGTGCAAGGCATCACGTGACATCACACGCATTTTTACACTAAAAATGTCTGTTAACATCTAAATTAAAGTTATCACATGCTCAGCATTGTGAGACTTATTACTCGTCACGTTCGGGAAACTCACAAGTTATGACACGTCTTACGGCAATTATTATATCCCAGGAGCAATAACTTAGATCGCATCAGAAAATTTACTACTCTGATTTACAGAAAATACAATCACAAAATAGCAACTCACTGAACCACTTAATTATCATAGGTGTTACCACAAATAAGTGCGCAGCACTCATAATAGTTCATGTTGAGCCGGTGTTCGATCGACCCCAGGTACTTTACCGTCGGGGACCACGCAATGTCCTTCGTTTAGCTGCAACCTATGCTAGCGTGTGAGCACACTCCCGGTCGTGAGCACCTGGGTTTTGCTCACGTTTACCGATACTCGCCACTTCTTAAGTCATTCTGGCAGGGTGTCCAGCTGGCGCTGTATGTTCACAGCAGCGTGCGTCACGTTGAGTGACGTTGTAATGTACGTCATCTGCATACAGCGCCAGAGCTGCCACGGGTTCGAGTGGGATATCGTCTGTGTATTTGGATTACAGCAGGGATGACAAGCAGCTCCCCTGCGGTACGCCAGCGAACATCATTATTGGCAATGAGATGGCATTATCTACCATTTCTTGAAATCGACGGTTTTCGAGGAAGTTTGTGACTATCTTCACCAGGCAGGGAGGTGTCGAGGTTGCAGCTATCTTGTGCACCAGTCCAGTGTGCCAAACACGGTCGAACGCCTTCTCCATGTCCAGAAATATAATCGGGTTCGGGCCGCAGCTGGTACTGGCTGGTGTCGCCTCTTTTTATACCGGTGTAAGAGCTCAGGCGTATAAACCTAGGTGTATTATTAGGAGGCTTGGTATTGTTAATATGTTTAATGACACGAAAAAGGTTTTACGCATTCGTCCGGCGGTATACCAGCTAGTATGCGAACGGCTCGCCTTTGTAGTCGATAAAATCGTTCATAGTCCGCGGCGCGTCCCCAGAATTTGATTCCATATTGTAACTGTGACTGAAATGTTCAAAGTAACAGGTTCGTAGCGCTTTCTTTGACAATGTCGAGGATAATCTACTGTAGGCGAAAAAGCTACGGGCTAATTTGTCAGATAGATTTTCGATGTGATGATCCCAAGACAAAGTGTGATCTAATTGCAAACCATGGAAGGACGCTGCTTTTACCTATTGTAACTGAACATCATTGATATTTACAACCAACTGACGCTGAGTCCGACCAGAGAGATCGAAACATTGAATTGGAATTAAGTCTTTGTTAGATTTACCACCAGACCGTTTCCGCGGAACCATTCAGCCAATTGATTTACTGCCGAGTTGAGCTTTTCTTCGAGAGCGTCTAGTGCCGGCGCAGTTATCAAAGCAGACACATCATCAGGATACCTGTATACTTCGGCGTTCTCTACGATTTTCGGTAAGTCGTTCAGCAGAATAGAGAAGGCGAGATTAGACAATGAGGAGCACTGGGGTACTTCTACAGTCGTATAGAGACCGTCTGACTTTATTTCACTCCCGCTACGTATATAGCTTTTTTGAAATTTTGTATTGAAATTCATGCAATGTTACGTTACATTAACGTTCGGTTATCAATACCCTAGTGCCAAAACTTAGTAGAACTAACTAACGCAATTATCGGCTACGTCAAATGCCTTAAATAGGTTACAGCAAAGCAGTGCAGCAGTGCGATCTCTAGCCCTTTCCCCGGGCATTTAAAATTCATTCGACTACTTTTCGAGTCAACATGGTGGCTGAGTGACCCGCGCGATACGTATGTTTCGGATCTGAAATAGCTGCAATGCTAGTAAGATGGTTTGTTATGCACGAGGTGAGTGAATTTTCGAGTATTTTTTGCAACAACTGGTATTATTGAGATAGGCCTATACCAGTTGGAATCCGTGTTTTTGCCTTTACCCTTATAAAGTGGAACCACTCTGACTTTTTTATGGTATTCCGGATATATTCCATCCTTTATGCACCTATTAAATAATACCAAGGTAACACTGAAAATGTTTAGAAAATTAAAAGCGGCTTAATGTAGAAAGTTGCCTATACTTTTATTGTTTTTCGAAGCGATCTCCGTTCCACTCTACACATCGTCGCATTCGATGGAACCACTGAGAAAACCTTGGACCCATTCTTCCTTAGGGGTCTCTTCAATGGCATTTTCGTACGCTTTCACCGCATCTTCAGGGCTAGTAAAGCGAATACCTCTAATTTTATCTTTAGTTATTCAGAATAAATAAAAGTCGTAGGGCGCCAGGTCAGGATATCTGCCATAGTCAAATATTCAACAGTCTGTGGAGTGCGCTGAAGCATTGTCGTTGTGAAGGAGGATCCTGCTTCGAGGGCGCTGCTGTCAAATTTTTTATAAGACAACAGGCAAACAGCGATTGACATACCAGTCTGCAGTAACTGTCCTTCCATCTTCTAGCACAACTGTCGCGAAATGACCTTTCCGACCAAAGAATGAGGCAATAATATTTCCTTGACTTCTTCCTTTCTTTACCTTAGTTGGCCGATCCTAGAAAGGAAACACCCACTGAGCCGATTGTCTTTTGGTTTCGGGTTTGTAGCAATGGATATATTGCTTTCATCACCTGTGACGATGTCAAATACAGTATTTGAGTGACCGCCGTTGAATTTATTCAACACCAGTCCATGCGAAGGTGTTTCTGATCGTCCGCTAAAGTATGGGGAATCCATCTGGTACAAAGCTTCCTGACGACTAAATGTTCGTGTAATATTTTTGAACTTGACTCATATCAATGCCTTGGCTTACCCGTATTTTGCTGATAGGTCACTCTCTTATCTTCCTCTATCATGCGTCGCACAGCACTGATGTTATCTTCAGTAGTCGCTGTTAAAGGACGTCCCTCACGCGGATCATCATTGAGATTGCTACGTCTACGCTTAAACTCGTTAAACAGCACCGCCTTGGAGCGCCGCATTGATCTGCCGCCAACACGAATTATTGTTTGTATAAGCAATTAACCACTGACCTCTACTATATACCACTGGACTGGCGGCTGTCAAAGTACTTTTGTGCCTGTTTGATATTCGCCATTTTGGCACTGTTGGCCATGTAGCTAGAGTCTGCGGTACTAAAACTAGTGATGACAACTAGTAGGCAACATAGATGGTGGGATACTATTTACAAAAAAAAAAAGTGTACTTTATTACGTTGAATCTTGTAGTATTAATAACACGGAAAATGAACGAAATTAATTCAAAACGTAAAAATACGGTATTCTACGTTCCTTCGCAGCCATTTGTATTATACGTCAAAATTAGTTCTCTGGACACTCGCGAGTGGCGCTTCAATTAGGTACAAAAAATTGCTGTCCAGTAGTATTTACTATTGATACAAGAGCTCAAGAAAGTTAGCTAAAAGATTTTTTTTTTATTTTTTTTTTATTACGTCGTTAGTTCGCCATTTGTTCTTGATTGTTCTCTATAAACATTTGTTTGTTCTCGTTTTTTTTTTAATTTGCAATTCATTAAAATTGGTTAGGTTAGGTTATGTTAGAACAGTTAAAACAACGCACAAGCCCAGCGTAGCGTGCCGCGGCAGCGGCCAGCGAGTGCCAGAACCAAATAGTAGGCGTTTCCTCCCATTTTTAATTAATTGTTTTTAAATAAACAACAAAAGAACAAACAATTATTTATAGCGAACAATTAAGAACAAACTACGAACTAACGATATGCGATATTGAAAATTCAAAAATAGAAAAAAAAATTTTTGGGGGGGGCTAAGTTTGATGAGGCTGACACAAGTCAGTGCAATTAACCAATTCCTTTTTGGATGCAAAACAAGTACCATCGGTTTTTGTTTATGATGTCGGTATAATCTATGTTGGACTTCTTTCTTTTACACATTTCTGTGTTCACGATGTCCCACATCGTTTTAATAGTATTAGAGCTACTCTCAATAATCTGCGTATAGAATGAAGTCCCTTTGTTACGCAATAATTTATTTAATTGTATAATTCGTCAACTATACTCTTATTAAGGATGTCATTTGTGAATTTGTCTTGAATGTCAACAATTACGGCAGTCAAGAATAGTCATGAAGCAATAGTTTAAAGTTAAATATTTTATCATCTATTCAATTTGTATTATTTTTTGTTTGAATTTTAAGCTGAAAGCATATATCAGTTTTGTGTATGATTAAGTTAATGATAGCTTTAGCAAAGTCATTTGTAGTTACCTGATTTTCACATTACTTATTCCAATCAATACTATTTATGGAACAAATGAATTCATAACGTTCGGCCGCTGTTTAACTCACTGATAACTGACGGCTAGGTGTAGGTGATTCCCAATCAACTATGTTTGTATAAATGTGATCAATTGAAGACGAAGTCGTAGGTGTAACGCGGGTAGGAAACGAAACTTCATTATGAAAGTTATATATGGCAGAACTATATAGCAAATCCTCTAGTTGTTTACGTCCCGGACTAGTCACCAAGCTGTTAATGTTGGCATCGCCAGTTATAATACATTAAAGTTCCATTTCATTAACTTACGAGTAAATTAAGTAATCGTTGTAACACATTTAACAAATCTGAATCTAAACTAAACTAAATTAAAATAATGTACACTATATTATTTTGTTATTCTACTAATTCTCAAGCGGAGATTTCACAGACGCGTTCCACGGATAATTTGCAAATCCTTATATTTTCTACTGCTTTTAAGTGCGATTTCACAACCAAACAAGAACCTCTGCGTTCCATGTTAGTGCGACGATAGCTATACGTATTTTTTAAGCCAATGCTCCGTTATGGCTAACATATCATATGTATGGTCGGTCACTTTCGAATAATACTTCAAGTCGCTGTGTGTTTTAGTGTTTAGGGATTGAATATTTTGTGTTCGTATTGCAATAATTATTAGTGATCGTCGCACGTGTTATCGCGGCCAGCGGCAAGTACTCACGGCGTTTGCAGTTTGCACTTAGAACATTTCTTGATTCCTACAGTACCACCACATTAAAATTAATTTGTCAACTTGTCTATAGAGGGCACTGATTGATACACAGACCCGCTTCGCCCGCCTACACAGTAGGTAGCCGCCAATCGCCATGTTGTTTATTAATTTATTTGCCACCATCGCTTTGCTTATTCATTATTGTTGTTGTTTGGTGTTCGTAGCGTGTTGAGTATATACTGATTTCAGTTTATTTCCTTAAAATGCAATGAGCATAGTTCCGAATTGCCTGACAAGATATTTACTCTATCTACTATGATATTTATATGTAATTAGTGCAGAACCATCAATAAAATACTTCGAAGAGCAATTTCGACGCACAATGAGGATATAATGCAAACATTCGCTATTACAGTATTACAATAAAAGACGATGGAAATAATATTATGTTTTTTTATTGTAACTTAAGTTCCTAATATCTACATTTTAGTAATTCTGCCATTAAATTTATGGCGGAATTCCTGTGTAAAAATAATATTACAATTAAAACAACCATAATACAGGTATTTATGTTATACGTATATATGTAGGTATACCGTATAACCGAGGAAACTTTCGTCAACTTCCCACGCGATGTCGCTTTCGCCTTGAAATTGACTGACAACTCGCTGAAAAAAATTTCTGCTGCTCACCAATAGGTGGCGCCCAAGTCCCGTTTCAGATAATGTGTCTATTGTTAGAGGTTATCTATTAAACTGTATATTATATTATTTAGATTGTGTCGACAGTGTTCCTTAAGTTCACTTAATAGTTGTCAATATTCATCGCATTACGTCTCTGGTCTTAGTTCTATATTTGCTTCATTAACTCTTCAGCTATGTTGCCTTCTTATAATTTGTGACACTAATTCACAAAAAAAGCTTAAAATGGTATACTAAGGTTGCAATTTCACGGTTATTTTAAAGAAGAAGTTCAAATCACCAGAAAGAATACGCAATGGGTTTTTTTTATTATTATTTGAAAAACGATCACACTTAAAAACATGTTTAATATTTAAATAACTACTACAATGCAAGCCACTTTCCAAGTTGTTATAATATTATTATCATGTTTAGAAGCTTAATATTAATTAGGTGCTGAACTTAGATTGTGCTTACTTCTGATGATAATTGTTGAGAGACTGCACAGTGTGTTTGATTACTTAAAGTGGTAAGAGGAGCACGTTCCTGGCTCCTACTCGTGGCTAAGATTCTAGGAAAGAACATACTACACAATAGCCCAAGGTCATCTAGAACCTAAGCACGGATTAATTAAATCACATATAATAATCAGTTCAGTGATATACAAAGAGATTAAAGAAATATAGTATGTACATACGGTCTATAATATGATCTTTGAACATGCTACGCTACATATAAACGCCAGAGTTGTGTTGTTACGATAGGGAATGAGAGATGGCGCCAGCTGCTGTATTAATCGCGCTTAGTAAATTCATTGCCACTTAGTCCTTACATCTCAATCCTAAGTTGTATAGATACTGTAGTTTTGAATTGGTCGACAGTTAGGTAGGTTGTTTGTTGATTGTTCGATTGTTGTTGTTTTTGTTTGTTGTTGTTGTTTGTTATCGGTTGATTCTGACTCACCGTGTATAGTCGTGTTCTTAACATCTCAGTCTTTTTATGAACTCTCTGCACCCTAAACAAAACTAATATTAGCTCACTAGATTAACAATAAAAACAATAAAAAAAATCTTATAGCATTCTTTATGTAAGGAGTGCTAAAAGATTTACCGGTAGTGTCCGACTTTTGTTGTTTCATTGATTATCTCGGGGGCCGCTACATACATTAGAAACCTGCCTGTCTGCGACTACTCTCACTTCACGAAGTAACCGGATCCCGTCAGCGGGATCCCCCGGTGAAATGTGGTTTGGGGGGAAGTTGCGAGAGTAGAGAGAGTTGTTGCACGCATAACTTGCCAACATGGAGCACGAATCCAAAGGTCCATCTGAGGGCAAAACGACAACACCCGCCACCCGCGCTCCGCAAACGCCCAGCGCCGCGACTGTAACCGCGTTCCGCGCGCCCAATGATGCCACGCCATATACCCACGTACCGTGCGCGATCGTAAGGAGCCGCGCTTCATCCAAGTCGCGAGCCGAGCGACCTCGCTCGATATCATACTCGCGACCGAAAACGCCGATCGCTGCACATGCCACCACGACCACTGAAGTTGGCCTGCCCTGGGTCGACAACAGTCCAGCCACTTGCGAGCGCCCAGAGGAGGAGTCCCCGCATACATCAGCGAACAACAGTATGGTGTTATTAGCTTCCTTACTCACCTCTGGAAATCTGACGACACCTCTGTACGAATACCTCAAGCTGTCTGGGCCTGTGCTCGAGTTCTTCGAATACCAGCAGAGTATTGGCCAACCGCTGACCATGCAGGAATGCACGAAAATACTGCATTCGCAAGGCCCAAGAATGCCTATTGCGCCTGAGCCCGCAACCAGAGCGTCACGCCGGCCACGCCCCTCACCGAGCCCGGAGGCAGTGGAATCGAGTAAGAGGCATTGTGTAATACCTCCTCCGATTGCGATCCTATCCGAGAGCCAGCAGCAGGGGTACGCCGCAACACCAAGGGCACAGAGATACCCCTGCACATTCCGCAGCCAACGTAGCATCGACGTAGAAGCTACGGCTACGCTTACGCCTGCTGTCCCGGTGACATACGCTGCCGTCGTCACCACACCGCCGGCGTCTTCAAGTGCGGTGAGCCCACAGCAACCGTCGACAGCCGGGTCAACAGATACCACCACATTGACCACCGCCGCGCCATCCAGAAAAGTGCCTCAGCCGGCAAAAAGATTCCCGCCGCTCATTTGTGAGATCCTCCCAAACTGGGTGCACCACTTCCGTGCACTGAAAGAAAAGTTGGGAAGGGCTCCTAACGCCCGCCCCTTTGGGGAAGGGTACAGATTCACCCCGGCAGATGAAAATGAATACAGAACCATCCAGAGATACCTAAGCGAACTGGAGAAAAGTAGTAGGATCTCTTGGTTCAGCTATTCGCTGCCGGCGGAGAAAAGCGCGAAGTTCGCAATACGAGGGCTACCTGCGACAACTGAGCCCAATGAAATTGAAGAGGAGTTACGCGGGCTCGGCTTCGAGCCCGAATATGTGAGGAAGATACGGGCCAGACAAGGGCGTCCGGGCTGTATATTCTTCGCAATAATGAAGAGGACGCCCAATCTTACGCCCGGCATATTTGAGATTAACGAGCTACTGTGTATGCCTGGTGTAAAATTCGAAACCTGGAGATCAAAGAGGGGGCCGGCACAATGCCACAGGTGCCAGCAGTTCCGTCATTCATCGCATGGGTGTCACAGACCACTGGCCTGCGTGCGTTGCGGTGGGGAACACACAGCGAAGGACTGCCCCCGCTTACTCTCGGAACCCGCAACCTGTGCAAATTGCGGGGGTCCTCACCCCGCAAATAACTCTCGATGCCCTGTTTTCAAGGAAGAAATAAGAAAGCAGGGCCAATCGCCAAGACTGGCAAAACAAGCCTTATGGCCCCGGCAAACGAGGCGATACCCAGGCGCCAAGCACCACCCACGGTTGCTGGGGCCAATAACAATAAGAAAAAGAAGAAGAAGGCCAAAAAGAAGGAAAAGAGGAGCCTAAATGAGAAACTGGCAAATGAAGAGGCCAGCTTCGGGACAAGGCCTCAAACTACGGCCACAAAGAAGCCAATGAAGGGCAAGAAAGACCTAATGATCAAGGCCGCTATGGAGATCTTCCAAACGGTCATTCTTGCCCTTCAAAAGGAAGATGATGTGGCTTCAGTCATCCTCAGCGGGATGAACAAACTAATGGATATAATAACCGCATAAATGGACAACTCGCTGAGAATTATCCATTGGAATATTAGAGGCATTAAGAAGAAGCTGCCATTGCTGAAGAACCTCCTTCGAGACCAGAACATAGACATCGCCCTCATCAGCGAAACACTGATGTCGAGGGCGGACACACTTCGGGTCTCAGGCTTCATCACTTACCGCAAGGATGAAGTCGGCGAGCGTGGTCCGTACAGGGGGTTGGTCGTGCTCGTCAGGAGGGGGTTGCTTCACCAACCGCTCCCGATGGTGGACCTGAATAGTCTACAAGCCCTCGGTGTTGAGCTCCAGATCAGCGGCCAGGACTTGCACATTTTCGCCATTTACAGGCCGGCAAACGGAAGGCTCGTCCCCGGAGACGTGCGGCAGTTACTTAACTCCCCGAAAGCAACTCTCGCCGCCGGGGACTGGAACTGCAAGCACCCTGCCTGGAATGCCAGAATGGCCACCACCGCGGGCAGAACACTTTTTAACGACTCCTTACAACACGGATACGAGGTCCACGGCCCGGAGGTTCCAACCCACTACCCAGACAACCATGAATACCTTCCGGATGTGATTGATTTCACTGTCCTCAAGAACTTGGACTGCCAGCTGACTCAGGAAACTATTATCGATGAGCTTCTGTCAGACCACCTTCCAGTACTTCTTACCATAACCGCCACCGCAACGCGAGCACCATCACGACCATCACGCCGGGTCACTGACTGGAAGGTGTTCGCGGAAGAGTTGGCAGCCAACACTCCATCCCGGAAGTTAGAGACAGCTGCCGACGTCGAAGCCCTCGCCGTGGACCTCACGGGGAGTATCCAGCGGTCGCTGGCCACCGCGACAAAGGAGACCGAGTCCAGAAAGATGCCGGAGTTGCCCGCAAGACTGCGGCAACTCATCCTCGAGAAACGAGCTTTACGCCGCAGATGGCAGGTGACCAGATGCCCAACACTCAAGACTCGTCTTAATAGGCTGGGCAGCCTAGTCAAGAAAAAGCTCGAAGAGGATGCCGCCGAGAGCTGGGAGGAAACGATTGGCGAGGCCGCAGATGATGTATCAGTTCTTCATCGTCTGTGCCGCCAAATCACAAATCTAGCGCCCCCAGCTCGCCCGCTGCGTCATCCCGACGGAACCTTGAGATACGCAGCGGCAGAGCGTGCCGACATCTTCGCCGAACACCTTGAACGCCAGTTCCAGCCGAATCCAACTGACGACGTATCGCACGTGACAGCACTTGAGAGAGAGATCGCCGAATATCTAGAACGGCCGGTAGAGGCACTAGAAGATGCGGTGTTCTTCTCCCCAACTAAAGTGAGAAGTTGCATCCTTCGGACGAGGCCCAAAAAAGCCCCGGGCGCGGATGGTATCACAAACGCCGCCCTGCGTCATCTGCCGCGTCAAACCATCGCGGCGATGACGCGACTCTTTAATGGCATCCTGCGCTCGGGGTACTTTCCAAATATCTGGAAGGAAGGCCTCGTCATTATGATCCCGAAGCCGGGGAAAGACACCGCACTAGCACATAGCTACCGGCCCATCACTCTTCTGGCGACCCAGTCTAAGATATTCGAATCTCTCCTGCTGTCACTCCTAAGACCCTACATAGAGCTTAGGGAAGAACAGTTTGGATTCCGCGCTGAACACAGCACCACGCTCCAGCTGTCCAGGGTACTGCACACCCTCACCGCTTCTCTCAACAAAAGAGAGAAAGCTGTGGCAGTATTCCTGGACATGGAGAAGGCGTTCGACCGTGTTTGGCATACTGGACTCGTGCACAAGTTAGCTGCAACCTCGACACCTCCCCGCCTGGTGAGGATAGTCGCCAACTTCCTTGAAAACCGTCGGTTTCGAGTAAGGGTAGACGATGCCATTTCAGCTTCCAAGATTATCTCTGCTGGCGTACCGCAGGGGAGCTGTCTCTCTCCCCTGCTGTACGCAAAATACACAAATGACATCCCGCTCGAACCGTCGGCGACTCTGGCGCTATATGCAGATGACGCGGCGTATATTACATCGTCACTCAACCTAACGCACGCCGCCGTGAAGATGCAGCGCCAGCTGGACACCCTGCCAGAATGGCTCAAGAAGTGGCGGCTATCGGTGAACGTTGGCAAAACCCAGGCGCTCGCGACTGGGAGTGTGCACACTGGCCAGCATAGGTTGCAGCTAAACGGACAGGACATTTCGTGGTCCCCGACGGTAAAGTACCTCGGGGTCACCATCGACCGCCGGCTCAACATGAACGAGCACGTCACGAAGACCATCGCGTCGACAAACGTCGCGATGGCCTTACTTCGTCCAGTGCTCTCCTCAAGCCTCCCTCTGAGGGTGAAGGTCTTGGTGTACAAGACCCACCTACGCAGCCGACTCACGTACGCCGCGCCTGCATGGTACGCGCTCGTGAATCTAACTAACCGGAAAAGGTTGCAAACCGTGCAGAACAAGATCCTCCGCCGCATCACGGGCGCACCATGGTACGTGAGGAACCAAACAATCCAGAGGGACCTAAGAGTCGAGGGCTTGGACGACTTCACTCGTCGTCTCGCCGTCAACATGTTCGCGCGTGCCGACTCGTCCGATCTCCATCATCTGCGAGATCTGGCCCCCTGGCACGCGCGGCCACCTGACAGCCGCCGCTACCCGCGTGATCTCGTGCGGGACGAGGATGTAGAGTGACGTGTTTGCGCGCGGCTCGGCTGATCGCCCTCCCTCTTCTTCGGGGCTGATCGTCAAGGCCCGCGCAAACCGGCAACAATCACCGGATCTCAGCTGAGGGAACAGGCGCTCCCTCAGCTCCAAAAAGATGACCACAAAGGGGGGGGCACTCCCCCAACCATACCATAAATTAAAGAAGACGACCGCAGAGAGCAACGACTCTCACCCCCAATGACCCGCCCGTTTCAACGGGCGGCGAGTGATCCTTGCTGCAGGGGACGAAAAGTCCTGATCAGCATTCCCCCACCGCGCCCATGTGGGCGCGGCGAGAGAAGACCACGAAGTGTATAGATACTATTGCATTGCGATTTTTATATCGTCAATGTATAGTGTACTTGCAAAGTTCTATTTTTGTAGAGTGGTATGTGTACTTTCATACACATACACTTTCATTAACATGCCTTAGAGCTTGGATGCGCTTACGCGTATAGACTTTATTACTAATTACTGTTGACAATTATAATAATCATCAGTCTTCTAAGTTCAGTCGATACTGAGTTTATGGACCAGTATGATTATTGATTATACTCAGAAGTAAAATTGGTTTCCGAATGATTGAATAATATAGAAGCTACTTAGGAAAGTGCAATCGCATTTAGTTACTGATTTCAATTTTTAGTCGCTAGTGGCCCCATGTGCGTGGAGCGTGGAGAAAGTTTTATATTCCCGAATAATAGTAGTAATAGTAGTCAGCAGGGCTTGCGATATTAAAGAAATGATATTTAAACCTTGATATGAATTTTCTGTTGCAAGAAATCTTAGTGTCACGACTAATTTTTATTTTGCACTAATACTGTCGTAGGAGTAGTAGTATCTAGTAGAGATAGTATCTTGCCTTTAATTAACTTAGGTGTCATGAGATTTAATTATATAATGTCATAGGATCTCGAATCCATTTGTAGATCATTTCTGAAGTCTGTTGGTTCTAAAAGACCTATTATATATATAGACTATATTCTCTTTGTAATGTTTGCTAATTTTCACCCATGATTTACATTTTTTTTAAATTTTAATTGAGCCAACGGCCAGGGCTAGGCGTAGGCCAATTATTTGGAGCCTGGACAACACTGGAGCCATCCTCGTACTTATACGATACGTACAAATTCGTCGCGCTTTAAGTGGTGACTGATTCAGTAACTAAATTTGGGAATTTAGATGACTAAATTCAGTCAAGTGTAATAACCGCATAAGTAATCATAGTGATACCTGGCGGCCTGATGCGCACCACAAGTAAATTATCTCTATGTATTTTCTCATCTTATCTCGACATCACTACTCTCTCTATTGAAGCTAACATGATTGCATATTTATTTCGTCTCGTTACGTCAAAAGTAGATAAAAGTAATTTTGACATAACTGTGGTATTTTTTGTCTTGTTACGTCAAAAGAGATAAAAGTAATTTTGACATAACTGTTGTATTTTTCTCTACGAACCCTAAAATGACGACGTTATTTTCTCATATTTTATCGAATTTTGACACTTCAAGTAGAGTGATTTGTCATCCTACAATCTTGTGGACGAGATCGTTTGTCGAGGATATTTTCAAGTACTTAATTGAGAGAAAAACGAATTAAAATATTAATTTTATAAGGTGTAAAATATTTACTAAGGCAGTATTTCTTTATAAATAATTTTGGAATAGTAATAGTGGATATCTGTCTCATCACTGTAGGTTTTAAAATCCATAATCCATAATAAGTATCCATCCTTCCTCTGTGGCATAAGTAGAAAACTTTGAATTGGTTACTGAAGCTAATATAAGTTATTCAAAACCGTAGAGATGTATGTATTAGGTATAAAATTGTCTATTATATTTTATTTTGAATATTATATGGTAGAGAAGGCAAGCCGATCAAATATGCGACATCCTGATTCAACAAGAAGAAAGACCCCCTTACATTGCTGCTACTGAGTATTCATAGAAGTTCTCGTCACTTGAAGCTAATCTGGCCAGGGTAGAGAAGGATCAAGAATGTTTGCAACCACTCAAGGTTCTGGTGATCACACTAGAAGAAGAGCTTGCTGACAAAGATCAATGGCTTCGCACTAACAAAGTAGAGACATCAGGCGTACCGGTCAGAGACAAAGAAAATCTTTTTGATGTAGTTAATAAAATTGGCAACAAGATCTCATGCCCTGTATCTAAATATCAAATAAACTTTGTACATAGAGTTCACACAGGCACCAACAACGTCAAGAATATAGTATTATCATTCACAAACCGATATAGCAAAGAAAATTTTGTTGCTGCTGCACTATCCGTAAAAGACCGTCCCACAACTCGCTCACTAGAAACAAAATGCTGCTCACGAAAACTAAAGCACTCGCCTCGCAGCCTCGCTTTTCAGTTCGTGTGAGTCAAACATTCAAAGATTTTTGTTCGGCTCGATTCTACTTCAAAATGTTTTGCCATACAAACAGAACAGGATATTCAAAAGATACGATAGTAATACTGCCAGAATTACTTATTTTACCTATAATATTTGTTATTTTAATATTTTACATTACATGTATTTCTTCTACCATACTTAAACTTGTTATTTTTTATGCTGTTGGCATTACTTCGTATCTGCTATTAGCATAATTTGTAGTCTATGTAGAATATGTCATTACTACGCTAAAAAAGTTACTGCCTGCTTTAGTCATTTGCTGATAATTATGATTATTGTTATTCATGAGTATATTTGTATTGGTTATTTATCTATTTCGGGAAGCGCTGACTGGTATTTGGTTCGATATACAATATGATTGATCTATTTAGAAATTGTCTTATCGGTAGCAGTGTTTAATCTAAGTATTTATCACCAAAATGTACGGGGGTTACGAACTAAAACAGAAGTATTCTCAAGAAATATGTCTTTGAGCAATCATGATGTGATAACACTCACTGAAACATGGCTCACTGAATCAATCTCTGACAGTGAGCTATTTGATAAAAAAAATACCGACGAATTGAGAAACTCCTCCTTTTTTGAAGTCGGTTAAAAAAAAGGTTGCAGGCCGGGAGTGCCGGCAGAAGTGAAACCTAGAACATTAACATTGTGCATTTTTTCAAAATTATGGAATGGTTTGGGAATAATTTCGCATTGTATTGCTTTATTTATCAGTACACAATAATGACAATTAATATTACATAAAAAAATTAACACTTCAGAACTATTACAATTATTTTACATTAAAAAGTTTATCTCTTAGAAAAATCAACTTTTATCCATAATTTCAACGACTGTTTCAAAAATTTTCACGTCAATATCACGTCTTGTGTCCTGAGGTTAGTTTAACATATTATACCCATCCCAAGAAAAGAGCTCAACGCTGCTAAAGAAGTTGTCACTTCAAAAATACCAATTGAATATCGATTGCATTATAGCCCTATAAAAATAAGCTCCAAAAACCAGAGTTATGGTACAGAGCTCCGTCTCTGCATGTTTATAGTCAACGATGATGTTAATATATCAACTGAAGCTAAACTTTGACAATCTAATTGGAATTCTACATATAACCTTTCACCGAAAGTTCATTTTTTCTTAATTTCAACGACTGTCTTACGAATTTTCGATCAGGTCACGTGTCATGACGCGAGTTTAACATTTTATACCCATAATTAATTTTTCAAATAAACATCCGTATGTTAGTAAAGCAAAACTAAAACTAAAGGTCATTGCTGCCCAAATTTAGGTACTTACGTAGTTGAGTACGGAATTTACTGGTAGGATAAGAATTTCTAAGTAAGCCAACAAACTGTTCACTGTCTCAGTTATAGACGTAACTATAATGATAAATCGAAAGAACGCATCCTAGATATAGAGGCTTGCTAGATCCCAGGTAATTCAGTGCCAAAACCAAAAAAAAAACGCGCCATTACACAGGATGTGTAAATGTTATAACAATTATTGTCTTGAAATTGACATATTTTCGTGCTCCCCTGTTGTGTTCAGATACGGTTTAGAATTAAAATTAAAATCGTTGTTATCGTTGCCCCAAGTTTAATTTAATTTGTTTACATCTGTTGTATCAATGCGGAAAATCAAATTAGTTATTTCTGTGAATGTTTGCGTTTGAATTTTCTTTTTGTTATTATTGTATGTGTGAAACATGTGTTAGGACGCGTCTATGTTTATATATTGTATCTCTTCCTATATTATTCAGTTCTTGTGATGTGTTTGTTATGTTTCCTTGTAATAATAAATAAATAAAGTATTGGGACCTCAGCATGATTCCCAGTTATAGAGGTTTTCTCACTTATCCAGGTACCACTTAACTTAAGTCACATGTAACCTTAACATCAGTGATCACCGCGATCCACATTTTCTTGCATGAGAGGAATTACAGGAGCGTTGCAGGTATATATATGTATTTTGTAGTATGTTTCATGCATAACAAATGTTATGTTCATATTTTTCATGCGGCGTTTAATTTTTTTTCTATGCTTACTTAAGGTGATCACAGTATGAGGATAACTCATACTGTGATCACCTGATATGGCGTGTAAGTAATTTTTCTTAGTTAATAGTGTGTAGTGTTAGTATTTTCCACATATTTTCGATCAATAAATAGTACCTTAAATCGGTTATGGAGATTATGTACTTTTACTTACGAAATGTATGGAGCATAATATATACTTAAGGCGACACTAAATGCCAGCGACCTTGAGCGATATGAGTTCACGTCTGCCGGCCCGCCATCAATGTAACAAAGCCAATATTTTCAAAATTCTTGCGTGGAAAACAGTTTATATGCTTACAATCCTCGTTAGTCACTACTAATCTGAATAAATGCACCTACACAAAAAAGTACAAGCTATAAGAATAACTTTTCTGAGAGAAGTACCAAAAAAATGCGTCACGCCATGCCAAAAAACTTGTTTAACTTCAAAGAAAAGTGGTAGTTCAAATAGGCTCGGCAGTGTTAAATATAACCAACAGCAAGTATTAGCAACCTACAAATTAGACTTAAGGATATGTGTAACAGGATTAAGTAGTGTTCATAGCTCGAAATGCTGTACTTTCACCACAAAACTTGTCTAAAAACACCATGTTTGCGTGTTTTCTGCTTACTCTTCGCCTTAAGGGACTTTTATTAATTCCAGTACTGAGATAATATATTGGTTTATGGATTGGTTATTTAATACTTTTTAACTTTACAATTCACTATAGTTATATCCATTTTACTCTAACTATAACGAGCAGTTCTAAAAAATATTATTGTGTATACGTACCGTGGCATATTTAACATTCGGTTAATACTACTCCAAATAACATATATTTTGTTTCAAATAATACAGAAAAGAAAATTACATCGTATGGTTGTCTTAATTTTTTTCTTGTCATTCAATATTATTAGTTAATAATTATTTTACCTTAAAATACGTCTCGTACGCTCTGCTCACTACTCACGCCTTATTAGCAAGATCACTGACATGTGTGAACGCCTTAACTGAATACGTAGTAATCTTAACTGTAAGTATTTAACTATGAATGGTCAGACGTATGAATTATACAAAAAAGTTTATTAATTTCTACAACTGTTCAAAAATTAATTACCTAAGTTTATTAATTAGTAAGAACAGAGTATCGAGTATTCTTATTAGGTATCGTAAGAATCTCACCAGTCAGACTGTATATCATTGTCTAGTTTTTTTCTTAAGTCGTGGTCATAATCTTATACCTTTAAACGAGATTCTTTTATAGATATATAAAATATATATAAACGGCTCCTGTGATTTTAATGAAATTTAGTATAGGTATCAGGTAGTTTCGGGAGCGAGAAATTGATCTAGCTAGGTACCATTTTTAAATAATGTAGTTTTATTCGTGTTTTTATGAGAAACAGTTACAATAACATTAATATAGAAAGGTAAATTTCACCACTATATAGAAGACTGTAGGCTCAGATGAGACATTGGGTGATCCGGAAAGTAGAAGAACCCGGTTCGAACCCAGATGTACTATTAGTTTTTTTTGCCCAGTAAATTCAAAAGCTACGGCGTCCTTCAGTCTGAAACACAGTAATGTTTACACATTACTGCTTCACACGGCAGTAAAAGGCGCCATTGTGGTACCCATAATATGGGCGGCATCCTATGCAATGGAGCCAATTAACCCTTCTCTTCCATAAAATCAATAACTACTTACGATAAAAAATAAAAGTTGTAAACAGAGCACTTTGGAAGACCGTAAAGTTAAGTCATGTCCTTTGGTCTCGTGTAATATTAGGGGTTAATGTAGGAAATTGCCGATTTATACTGAAAATTTTAAATTACGTTTATTTTTATTTAATACATTTATTTAATCAAAATAATTGCCATTATTATATATACATTGCTGCCATCCAATATGTCATTTATGCCTTTGCGATAGAACTGTGATCTAGATTCGAAAAACTGTATGAAAGCATTCTGTACCGCCTCCTGAGAAGAAAACTTTTTTTCACATAAAAGTTGTCCAAAGTCCATTAGTCCATTAGAGTCCAAGGTCTGGCGGATATTCGAAGGGTGAGGAATAGTTTCTAATTGCAGTTCCTGTAGAGGTAAAACGGTTTCTCTTGCTGGATGAGGTTTCGCGTTATCATGGAGCAATAATGATGAAGATCGATTCATAAGTCGGGGCTGCTTCACTGCCAGTTCATTGTTCGGAGTTCGGCGGTTATTGCTTGACCAGATCGGAGAAAGCTATAGTGAATAACACCACGCTGAGACCACCAAACAGTTACCATTACCTTTTTATTGGTAAGCTTTGCTTCAGGACTCTGTTGTGACGTTTGACCTGGGGTCAGCAATTGCATTTTTCGCTTACGGTTTTCATAAAGAATCCACTTTTAATCGCATGTCACAATTCGCTCCAATATTCCTTCATTTCTGTATCGATGAAGTCAACACAAGATTCAACACGTGTTTCTTTCTGCAGATCAGTCAAATCATGAGAATTTATTGATTTAACGCAAATGAGTCAATATTGTTGGTAATCTATCGTTACTATATATCTATCTACCGCTAATTCCTGGGTAGTTTGGCTCGGATCGGCTTCCACCACCAGTTTCAATTCATTGTTATTCGACTGTTGGTTTTAGGTTCTATGTCAATTCGAAGTACCTAGTACAGTATAACGGCAATTTCATACTTTAACCCCTATTAAATATCCCCAATATCAACTTGAACCAGTCTCCACGTAAGGTAGAGCTGCTGTAAGTGTTGTGAATCCAGAAATGCATTTATCTCGGGGCGTGTTTACTGAAATAATTCAAATTTATCATGTTGCAGTAAAATCCTCGAATTGCGACCACGTACCAGAAGACGCAGACCCCCGACAAGATGGACCGATGATCTCGTCAAGAACGTCGGAATACGTTGGATGAGGGTAGCGCAGGACCTATCGTAGTAGAGGGGCTTTGTCCAGCAGTGGATGTCTTCCGGCTGATATGATGATGATGATATTCTGAACAACTGTTACTTTTTTGTCTCGCAAGATAAAGTCGTAAACTAAAAGAAAGTACAGAAAGACACGAGCAGGACGTTCACTACATGAGAAGTGATACGCCCTGCCCATTACAATTCAGTACCGGACACTTAAGCACCGTGTTCTTCTTCTATCAAGCAGAAGTGTACATACAACCACTATGTGTTTGGTTTGAAGTGCGTTGCGAGTGAAACTAAGCATTTTATGTGAACAAAGTGATCGCAGTGTCATTCAAATTTTGACGCGATTGCGACGGCACAGGCATAGATCATTCGAAGGGAAACAAAGCTTACCCCGAGAGAAAAAACCAATGCAAAAAAAGGAACGCATCTCGACAAAATCTAGCACGACACTCATCATTCTGGCAGAGTCTCGTGATCAATTAACATGGAAAAGTATTTGAAAGCAATCAATTTTTATAAAATAAATGACATTTGTATCTTAGTTTTATTGCTACCAAAGCAATCCATAAGGAGGGCATCATAATTTATATCTTCTCACGAAATTTATTATACTTTAATTACCATAATCCGACCACGGTAAGAAAGTGTATTGACATCATATAAAAATATCTATCATTTACAAAATCAGATCGTCTTACTACTACAACTATTTTATGTTCGAAGATATAAGGCACGTTTGTCTTAATTGATATTGAGTTGTTATAAGCGTTAAACGATAACAATGTATAAAATAACTCAAAATATTAAATGTTACATGAATTGTTGTTATGCATTCATGCCAGAATTACAAAGCCAATCATAAAATTTTACACGTACCTTGAGTTGGAAAGGACGTAGGATGCATTCCATCCATACATAGGGAAATTACGAATTTAATGTCAATGAGGTTGCAGGTTTTAATAAAGATCAAATCAAATTGTTCTGGAGTTATAAAATGACATACAGGCCGACAGAAAAACATTTCTAAAATCGTAGAATTGGTTTCAATGACTCATAAAAAGTTTATTTATCATAAAAGTCACAACAAATGTTGTCATTGTACCTATAGATGATTCTTCTTACATAAGATCAAAAGCAATGTAACGCCTTGTTTACCCAATTGAAATGACGTGTGTGTAATAGAGATTAAGTTTCAAATGATTGCTGTACAAAATGTTATGTAAGTGGATCTACTCTAACCAAGTTATTGCGACTTTTATTACACTGTAGAGAATTTCCCAACTAATCCATTTTTGAACGCGCTATTTGATTTATATGAATGTCACGAACTTGATGATAAAATCAAAACATGTGACTGCCAATAATTGGGGATCTCCGACAAATATGAAACTTTGGGATAAGAAGATATTTTGGAAAAAAAAACTAATCATTTCACGAACTTAGAGATTTAATGACCTATGGTAAAACTGATATTTCAGAGGCAACATTTACATTCCTGGGTTGTCTATCAGACGGGAAGACATATAGTCTATAAAATAATTTAGGCAAAAATGTAGGAATTTTTTAAAACCACATGTGTAATCATGATATTCGTAAACGCCAAATTCTTCTGCTGACTTATATAATTGTTAAGATAAATAAATAATATTTGCTTTTAAATCCATCGGCTTTCCAAACATCCATTATACAGTTATTAATCTAAAAACAAGCGTGCACACCTTCCTTAAAGGCTGACATCACTCCTGTGATTCCTCTGGTGTTGCAAGAGAATTATGGCGACGATTATTACTTAACAGCAGGGACCCCTCCTTTCTTTTTGATTTGATTCCTCTTCTTACGGCTACATATTTATTTATATAGTTAAATCTGATTTATATTCATTACCGGCATGGCGTAAATGAATGGGAAAATGAGTTTTGAATGTTTTGTTCTCCCCTGAAAGTGCCCAACGCGGCTAAAAATTTTTCCTGCAATTATTTGGAAGATCATCACTTTTCTGTTGTACCTATACGTACATCTTAGATACTTCCGTAAGAATAACAGTTACTGGTAATAACAACGCGAATTGTTTACGTTGTTTTTTAACAGTTAATTCAAGTTTCAGTAGCAGACTATGCAATGTTAATTTAAATTTATGTGCTAATATTATGTGCATAATATTAACCGCCTGTACGTTATATAATTTGTAACAAAATCTCAAGTTTAACCCATTACATATAGCAGCTATACACGGATTTGATATCCGTCTATGGTTAGTTGTGTAATAAAGGAACGGAACAGAAATACAATTTACAATCTCCGCTTGATTATGGTATTTGAGTTGCAAGCAGGTTGCATGCCGTTAATGAGAGCATGCAAAAATTCGACTATTCTACACCAAATGTCTGGCCCAAGTAATCTAATCTATTAATGTAAAGTGGAAACATTTGTGTTTTTGTAAGTCTGTTTGTAATGTTTTCACACAAAACTACTGGACCGATTTCAAGACTTCTTTCACCATTAGAAAGCTATATCTGATCACTGAGTGACATAGGCAATAATACAAGTATAACCCAAGGTGTGAAAAAATTTGTCATCGCATGCGCTGCGGAAACTATTGATCATAGAACAAAAAAACGTTCTAAAGTATTATAGAACATATCAATATCAAATGAGTCCGATACCATATGTCCAACAATAGTTATCCACCTACAACTACTTTTTACATTTTAAAAGTTGATAAAAGTCACACTAAGCCCACAATACTTAAATTATAATTATTCACACCTCTGTATAAATCCCATCTTATGATATCTACTTAAGGCCACTTCAATACTTGCTAAATACTTTTTAGACTATTTAAATCGATCATTCCATTCAAGAGATATAACCAATTTAAAAATGTCAATCTAAAGAAAATAATAAAATAATTACTTAGTGAAATAAAACTTTTAAGTTAACAAAAATGAATCTATAGTCCGACTTAGTAGACTTTCCACTACCACGAGATCGGTATCTACGCGAGTGAAACCGCGGGGCATTGCTAGTATAGTTAATAAGCGATGTTAGGATTATGACTAGTGGTGCTTGCGACTAATATACTTAATTAATGTAATTTTAATGAATAATAGTACATAATTGAAAAGGCCGGGAAATAAGCAATTGCAGGTGGAGTATGGGTTTAAAGGCCTAGCCGTAGGCGAGGACTTCACTAAATACGAGACAGGCAATTCCCATTTCCCGCCGAGGCATATTATATAGTGCTTTTCTCAAAAGAATGCAGGGAAATAAAACACACTTTTTATAAAATACATAAAATGTTCACTTTTTTCTCGTTTTTCCAACTCATACAATTTTCATATACTGTCATGTATTTTTCTTTTGACTTCGGTGGAAGCAGGTTTTTTAATTTCTTCAAATTTGCTAAAATTGTTAAAAATGTGCATGTCATACTACTGTTTTATTTCCTCGCAATCGAAATGAAAAGTAGAGTTTATAACTCGTCCAAAACACCATTTTATCCTCGACATTACTATCAGCCCTCGCCTTCGGCTCGGGCTGCTAAAAGTCTCGGATGAAAAGTGGTTCGTTTTGTGCACTCGTTGTAAAATCTACTATTATAAACCCCAGCACGCCGTTTCATACAACATTGCAGGAGCGTTGTAATGTTCCAAATTCAAAAAACGCTCCTGCGATGGCTTTTATTTTCTTTGTCCGAAAATTCGATACTTCGTGTGTTCTTTTTACGAAATTAATGAAAATATTTCAATGCATGTTTGAGAAAACCTTATTATATTGGAAGAACTGAAAATAAAGGACTGACTTACTACCGAAGTCATTCAAATTCAAATTAAAATATTTTTATTCAAAATAGGATTTAAAATCACTTATTGAACGTCAAAATCTACCACCCATTCAAAAGAGACTGCCTCCGACCTGAGAAGAATTGGCGCAAGAAACTCAGCGGGCTTTTTTTTTTGTATAAAATATGGATTACAATGTAATATCGTACAATAAACATTTATAATTAAAGAGCCTGAGGGTGTTCGCTTTATTCCAATCCGTGGTGTCATTAAGAAAATCGTTTATGCTATAATAACCTTTCCCACACAAACGTTTTTTTAACAATTCTTGTAAATTTCGTAACACATTTGTTTTGTACATTTTCTGTATTGTAGAAGCATATACATCGCCCAACAAAAGACTTACTAACTCGACCCAACCGAGTAGTAGGCATAACAAGTTTATGTTTGTTCCTCGTGTTAACATTATGAATGTCACAGTTTCTAGAAAATACCGCAATGTGCTTATGAACATACAGAACATTATCAAAAATGTATTGAGACGCAACAGTCAAAAAGTTTATTTCTTTAAATTTTTCTCTTAACGATTCTTTAGGACCTAGATTATAAATATCACGAATAACACTCTTCTGCAGCACAAAGATTGTATTAATAGCGGCCGCACTGCCCCATAACAATACACCATAGGACATATTACTATGAAAATAACTAAAGTATACTAATCTCGCCGTTCGTGGCTCTTTCCCATGTGGCGTGCAATAACTTTGATGAACCGGCGAGATCCATCTTGGTAGGTAAAGTGAAAGACAAAGCCTCGTAATAATAAGGTTATATATCTTTATAAAATGTTCATTTGGCGCACGCCAGCTGATCCCGAAACTCGACGAAATAGTAGTGACCAGTATCCTCGGAAATGATGAAACACAATCAAATAAAAATCAATTTATTCATTAAGATCAGTTATGAATGTCATTTTTTTGTTTTTACCGTTAGGTTATATATACGTCTAATTATACGTGTAATAATAGATAATTTATAGAGTCTCTTGCTGTTAGAAACCCGATAAAAACAGGCCAGGAATAATACTTTAGTGTGCGTGACAAGCTACGTCTTACACTCGCAATTTGTATTACACTTTGTGTTAGTGTGCGTGTTTTGCTCAAAATAGAGGTTCGTTCTAAACTCAATTTTTTGACATTTTCACAGCTATCGTAGTCTATCTAGACGTATAAATGATCAAAGTTTTTACCATTAACCACCACTTTGGAATAGGTTGAGAGATTGAAGAATGAGAAGATATAAAAGATGTTGCAGATATATTAGGGGCAACCCTAGGGAAACTCTAGGCAACCCTATACTAGTTTAGAGTTATATGACAAGCAAGGCCCCATAAATGACTAACTGAAGCCCAAACACAGCTAGGATACAATATATTATAACGGAGTACTCACGAATAATTTCCTTTTAGCTTTATAGTCCCAAGGTAAATTTGTAATTTTTTATAAAAATTTGGTTACAAGTACTTGTGAAATACACAAATAATCAAATACCTGCAAAATCGCTATATTTTTACAAGAGCTCTATTCGCTGTATTTTTACGACTTTCTTGCTACTTCTTCTCATTAGCTCAAACCTTTACGAAATAGCAGTAGATTCAAAAAGATTTTTTTTTGCATTCATAGCGAATAAGATCGTGGAAAAAAATTTTTTTTTAAAAAAAGCATACATGTGAACAAATATTTTACTTTAAGCTTTACGAACTTTTCACCTATTTGCTCTTAATAATGATTTTCATTATTATAACACTAGAAATAAGGGATTGCTTGTAACTTATTCTAGTAGGCTTCATAAGATACAAAATAGCTTTAAGGGTAAATGTATACACTTCTATAATAAAGTCCCAGCCACTGTTCAGGCATAATCTATAAATAAATTTAAATGTTTTATAAAAAAATGGCTCTGTCGTAAATCCTATTACTCCACTGCTGAATATCTAAATGATCGGACAGACTGGGACTAGATTGTGATCATTTTATAGCGATAGAAATGACTGTACAATATTGCATATTTTTATTGAAAAGAGCGCAAAAAAAGAATGCTGGGAGAGTTTCTTGCGCCCCTTCTTCTCTCTCAGAGCGCCATTTGTTTCCGAAGCGGTAGTTGTATCTAGTAGTTATTGGAAATGACATCAAAAAGAATTCTAAAGGAATCAATTTTGAGAAAATAAATGCATTTTATGCCTTTTAATAACCAGCTCATTCTTGACTCTACTTTTATTTATACTCATCAATGCCAACATACTATTGAATTAAATTCAGTCAACAAATAATAGAAGAAATTTTCGCCTAGCGGATTTACACATGACAGAAAATGTCAATAAGAAATCACCGCATGTGATATGTATGCAGTGGGCAAATGTGCGAAATGTGTTCACATAAAATGAGTTACGCAATTAATTCGGCATTCAGTTAACGTACAGGGGCCTTGTTTGCATCACGGTGACATTTAATGAGATATAAGTCATTACAATGAAGATAACTCGACTTAATATCCATGAGTCACAAGCCAGTAAGCTACTCTTGTGTGGAAAACTCACTGACCTGTATAAATACCACTGGACAGGCTGTCCCATAATATTATGTTTGACAGCAAATTTTTTGTGCCTATCAGAAGCGCCACTCGCGAGCGTCCAGAGAACTAATTATGACGTTTAATACAAGTGGCTGCCAGAGAAATGTATCATACTCTGAAGTATTTTTGCATTTTGAATTAATTACGGTCGTTTTCTGTGTTATTTATACTTCAGGAATCAACGTTATATAAAGTACACAGTTTTTTTTTGTAAATACTTTCCCACCATCTATAGATGTTTGCTAAGGTTATCGTCACTTGTTTTAGTACCACAGACTCTCGCTATTCACATGACCAACAGCGCCAAAATGGCGAATATCAAACAGGCACAAAAGCACTTTGACAGCCAACAGTCCAGTCGCGTTTGAGAAAAATGAAGAGTGACTTTTTACATTGCGCGCGTAAATGGACATCTAAAAATCACAGGATTGAGTTGATTTCTCTAAATGTATCCAATTATATTGGTAACTATTATGGAGACTATACACTATTGAATATAGTTACCATATGGAGATTATTATTACCTTTACACTGCGTATAGTCTCCGTACAGTAATTATATTAATTATGATTATTCACATATAATTATGAATGTTTAAACCACGTGTTTTGAAGTAAAACTTCTTAGGCGCGACTTGGGGAAAGATTTTTTTCTGACGGAAGTAACGCTCAGTAAAAAAGTCAATTGAAACAAATTTTTAAGCCGTTACAATTTAATAGTTTATAAAAATATTTCAATATGCTCAGTAATATATTTGGAAAATCTCCAAGTGCATAATTTTCTTATTTATTACTACTTTTGTAATAAATACTATAAAAGCTATCAGAATTTAAGACTTTTGTTTGAGCCCATACAGCCATATTCGTTAATATTCAATAACAACGTTATATTAATATGTGCTATAATATAATATAACCTACAATTTCTTATTATAAATTATTTTATACTTTAAAATATGCGAATGTTATTAATGAATTATAAATAGAATATTAAATGAAAATAATAATCAGTCAAATAAAATGGCGGTATTCCAGGAACATTTTACTCTTTCATCATAAATAAGCATAAAAGAGAAAATCAAAAACCTGATAGACCTCGCCTGTAAAAAGTTTAAGTGTTTTTTTTTCTGATGAATAATAATATCAAAATATAACCTTTTATCATTGTTTGTAAAATATATAAAATCTCACTTGATTAAATAACAGCAAAAAATCTAACAAAGCCAAAGACGTGAGTGCTAATTTGATAACAAGGCTTTATTTAATCTATATATATATAAATGAATTGCTGTTCGTTAGTCTCGCTAAAACTCGAGAACGGCTGGACCGAATTGGCTAATTTTGATCTTAAATTATTTGTGAGAGTCCAGAGAAGGTTTAAAAGGTGAATAAATATGAAAATGCTCGGAATTAAATTAACAAAACAATTTTATTTTTCCTTTAACGTGACCCCCGTCGTTCAGAAATAAAATTGAAAGAATAGTTCAAAATGAATAACTAATTAGAATTTTTATACATAATATCTTTGTAACTTTCTGAGGAAGTAAAAAATAAACTTAATTTTAGCTAACAATAGTTGGTAGATTAACTACACTTGTTAATTTCTTCTTCTGATAGATAGTATCAGATTATTTTATGTAGATTGATAAATCTTAAGTTTAGTCAGAAATTTAATTTCTATATTGATTTATTTTAGTGGAAAACGCGCAAACCTGAGTCTTCTGTGGGTGAAATTGGGCAAAAGAGAGAGGGCAAGAGAGGACTCGATAGAAGACTTATTCAAAATAGTTAAATATTTTCAAGTTTCAAGGACAACGTCTGTCGGGTGCGCTTGTGTAATATATTAATGTATTTGTTAATTATTACTAACGTTAATTATTATTAAGTTTTACTTCAATCGCGCATTAAGTTTACACGCACACACTTTTTTTAATTGTATAATATACTTTTGGACCCGAATAACGTTGTTCTGTACACAAATCATAAATTTTAAAAATCGTTCCAGCCCTTAGGTGGAGTTCCTACCATACACATGGACAGGAGAATTATACTTATATGGACTGAATTGAGAATCTAAACCAATCACAAATTCACTTGAACACACACAAAAAAAATCATTCAAATCGGTCCAGCCATTTTGGAGGAGTTAACACACGTACAGAGGAATTATATATATAAATTACTTACGTGGATTTTGTATTATGAATGTTCGTGATAAAGTGGTCTGGCTATCCATTATAAGCTTTTGCTCTTACTTTTTCCATTTTAAGTGTATTTACATGTTTGAAGTTAATTGTAGGTAAATGCTTTCTTTATTTGTTTCCATTATACACTTTTATTAATAAAATATATAAAATATCACCTGTGTCGCGATTATGCAAAATTATAAAGGAATATAAATACTTAGATCTATTCAGAGGTTGGTTGCCAAGGTTTCGCAAAAATGAAAAAAAAATCTTATATATAAAATTCTCATGTCGCGATGTTTGTAGTTAAACTCCTTCGAAACGGCTTGACCGATTCTCATGAAATTTTGAGTGCATAGTGGGTAGGTCTGAGAATCGGACAACATCTATTTTCCTAAATGTTAAGGTTTATTTACACACGATTATTTTTTAAATTTTTTTGAGATTTTTTTTTAATTTGTTTGATTGATGAGTCAGCATTAAAAATACATAGAACTTCAAATTTTCACTCATCTACGATCAACAGTTACTTTTGTATCGCGATTTTAAAATCGGCAATACGTTTGCTGGGTCAGCTAGTATATTATAAAAATATTATTAAAATGTATTCTTGTTTTGTTAAGTACCTATATATCGTGACTTGTTTGGTGGATTTAGTTCCTTTCCCAATTTCGTTACATCATTGAATGGTTGTTTTATAATTTATACTGATTTCATATTAACTACTTCAAACATAATTATGCATGCGGTATTCACCTTAAAAGGTTATAAATGCATTTAGTAATTAGACCTTTGTAACTTAGCATTATTATAAATGTAATATTGTAATAACCACTGCTAAATCTAAATAAATTAATAATAATTATCTCGTCTACACATTTTTTATATTCCGGTGTTACCAGACTATGTCACTTTCTTTCGTCTGCGTATATCATTTTAGGCGACAATTTGTACACTTTTTCTCTAATAATTCTTAATTTTTGCTACTCGTGAGAATCTGTAAATGGCTTTCTGTTATTTTATCACATTGTATCTATTGTAAAGTATTCAGCTGTAGATTCTCCAATAACATAAATAAATAAATAATTATTCCATTTTCCCATGCATACCTCATATAAATCTTTAATGTCGAGCTATCTGCCAGTGAAAGTTCTGTCATAATTGGTCTAACTACCAAGCGGACATACAATAAAATGTTAAATATAATATATAATATTCTCATGTCGAGGTGTATGTTACCAAACGCCCCCGAAACGGCTAAGCCGATTTGTATGAAATTTTGTACGCATATCGGGTAGGTCTGAGAATCGGCCAACATGTATTTTTCATGTCCCTAAATGATAATAAGGGTGACCCCTAAATAATTTAATTATTATTTTTTGACCAATTAATTTGATTTTATTATAAATCAGCATTGAAAAAAACATACCTACAACTTAAAAATTACACCTTTCTACGATCAATATCTATTTTTGTATTGCGATTTTTATATTATTCTGTTCCATCTACAGATCCGCAAGAGGGTTGCAAGATGGCAATCGAATACAATAATTGTAGTACGATATATTTAAATGTATAGTTTATAATAACATTTTTATTAATATAATTTACAGACTTCAATTGTATTAAATTTAAAAATTATCACATTGTACTGTGGTAATGAAATACAAAGAAATAGTATTTTATTGTGCCCGTTTACCGAAACACAAGCGAAGTGTATGTCGGCCACTGGAATTAAAAAATTAAAGCCAAGGCTGTTTTTATATCAAACTGTAATGATAATTAAAAGTTATCCGTTTATGTAACGATTTGATTACGCACGTACGGCGATGGAAAAATTTGTACCGCAAGTAAAAGTTGTTGGTATAATGTGTGTTACTTTTACATCATGTGCGTCCTCATCGTGAGGCGTGATCCCTCTCTGTTCTTTTTTTAATGAAAATAAGGGACGACACGAGCAGGACGCTCAGCTGATTGTAATTGATACGCCCTTCCCATTACAGTGCCGCTCAGGTCCTTGAAAAACCCAAATATTCTGAGGGGCACTACAATTGCGTTCGTCACCTTGAGACATAAAATGTTAAGTCTCATTTGCCCAGTAATTTAACTAGCTACGGCGCCATTCAGACCGAAACACAGTAATGATTACAAATTACTGCTTCACGGCAGAAATAGGCGCCGTTGTGGTACCCATAATCTAGCCGGCATCCTGTGCAAAGAGCCTCCCACTGGTAAAGCTATGTGCTAGGCCAGTACCACTGGAAGTGACCACCTTTGAATTTCTTCACAGATATTTTCCCTAAGTCCTAAAGCAAAGGTTACCAATAAAAAGGTAACTGTTTGGTGGTCTCAGCATGGTGCTATTCACTATAGCTTTCTCCGATCTGGTCAATCAATAACGGCAGATGTCTTCAGTGCCGAACTCAGAACAATCACAGCAAAACAAGCAGTGAACCGCCATTACTGCTCCATGATAATGCGAGACCTCATACAGCACGAGAAACCGTTTTACGTCTACAGGAATTTCAATCACCATTCGACACACTCCGTATTCGCCACAACTTACTCCAACGGACTACCATTTCTTCGTGATTTGGACAACTATCTGCTGGATAAAAAGGTTTCTTCTCAGGAAAATGCTTTTACACAGTTTGTCGAATCTAGATCACCACAGTTCTATCGCAAAGGCATACATGATCTTCCTATTAGATGGCAAAAAAACGGCAAACAAATCGGCAAATTTTCATACTTTAACCCCTGATACAATAGATAAAAGTTATGCAAACTTTTGTTGCTTTATCATAAGTTTTATTGAAGTAACTGCTGGTCAGGGACGTGCATACCATATAGGCAATTAGGCAGTGCCTACCTCCTTAATGACCTTTATAAATACAGCACTAGTGTTAAAAATTTTTTTAGTACAATTTAGTTCCATTATTCTTTAACCAAACTTCTACTAATTCAATACAACAGTATTGTATTCAATGAAATATAGAAATAAATGACCAAATGGGCCGGAAACTCTATGCGATACACAAACAACTTCAATATTTAGACCATAAAATACTGACTGTACATTTATATCTACAGTGCCTACCTTCTAGAAAACTAATGCACGCCCCTGCTGCTGGTACACTTAATTCCATCACATAAATAAATAAATCACGTTTATAGAAATGTAGATCAGAAATTATTCTGCTAAAACATAATAAATCATTCAATTGGGTGATAATTATATCAAAGTCAGAATATATGCAATATTCTGATTAAGTACAATGGCTTGTTTGTTTTGTAAGCAGTAAATCACAGTTTCATTACCTGATAATGAAACATCCGCTTGATATATTAAGGGTCATTTTAACTATGAAAGCATTATTACATTGTAACTAAGTATACCCAAACTGAATCCTACTCAAAATGCCCTAATATTAAGCCCAAAGAAAAAATATAATGTATAGTCCGGTCAATTTAGACCAAAAAATGAGAGTGAAGTTACATAAAGTCCCAACAAGCTGAAAATCAGTGAAATTGTGCAAAACATAATTATAAACAATATATTTTAAAAGTTCCCCATCATTCCCGTGTATGGAAAATTTTTATTCAAGGTCAAAGGTCAAAAAAATGAGTTATTCGCGATTTTCCGCAAAACGGTAAGTTTTATCATAAAAATACCTTGGACAAAAATTGTAGATCATAAAATTATCTATAAAAATCGTACCAATACTTTTTTTCTTACGAGCCACCGTTTCTGAGATATAACGATTCAAAAAGTTATAAAAATGCGATAAGTACACTACCTCATAGGTGGCGTGGAAACGTGTGCATATTATGACGATAACAACTTTTATTTTATTTAAATAAACCATTTATTTTTTACATCTGAGTGGCACTACAACTGCGCTCGTCACCTTGAGAAATAAGATATTAAGTCTCATTTGCCCATTTATCTCACTAGCATAGTACAATATGAGATGATGCTTAACATCGTGTTTAAAAAAAAAATATCACTATTGCGACGCTGCTCAAAATTTTGGATTTTCCAACCAACCTGAAAAACCCACTTCAATCTTCGATATTTGTAAAGTAAATATAAAATGATATATATAGACGTATATCTAAATAGATAATATTGAATATTATTGGTATTTTTTTTTGAATAGGAGGACAAACGAGCGTACAGGGGAACCTGGTATTACGTGATCACTGCTGCACACATTCTCTTGCGACACCAGAGGAATCCCAGGAGCGTTGCCGCCCTTTAAGGAAGGTGCACGCGCTTTTTTTGAAGGTACCCATGTCGTATTGTCTCGGAAACACCGCACAAGGAAGCTCATTCCAGAGCTTTGTAGTATGTGGAAGAAAGCTCCTTGAAAACCGCACTGTGGAGGACCGCCACACATCCAGATGGTGGGGATGATATCCTAACTTGTGGCGTGTCGTGCGAAGATCTAATTCGGCGGCAGGAATCAGGATAATCATAATAATCAGGATAAAATCGATTAAAATATTAATTGGTATGAAATCTATTAAATTTGATTCTAAATTATTCGGAATGGAAGGGCGTATCAATTTCGTCCTGCTTGTCTTGTCCCTTATTGTCATAAAAATGTCAAATCTTCATATTTATTCTGATGTTCTAAATTTCAAAAAATATATAATAAAAAGTCCCAGAGCTCGTTCGCAGCGCTAACGGTCAATTTTTTTTTAATTACATTATAATCGTGTATAGAAGAATATATTATTAACTTAAAAATTTCAGTTACTTTTTATCTCTGAAGGTGGATGATAAAATGGCCTATTGCATAAAAAACAACAAACTTTGGTGATTCCTATTAACGTATTAATCAAGAAAAGTTGACAATCTCTTATTTAAGGTTTTTATGTACCTATTTGTGGTTTTTTCTAAATACCTTTACAGTAAACATAAAATACTGTCTGTCTAATTCAAAGTACAAAAACCCTATGCTTATTATTATATATTATATTTATGTACACTTTGATAAGGCATTTAAATATTGCTGTTTTTGTCAAAAAAAAAGATGAAAAAAACTTCACACTCTCGCTGTTTAAGTTAATCTGTAAATTACCTGCAAAGTTTGCCTTATTCAATTCGGCTGATTTACGGCCGTTCCCAATATTCAGCCTATCTCTTACCTGAGATAAAAATCGTAACTATCGTTGACTTTTCTGTCCCAATAAAGTTATCGACAGTAACTCAGCTTATCCGTACATGCTGTCTGTCAATGGCACGACGTATAGCTTACCAGCGATAGAAGTTTGTATGGAAATTTCAATTCACGCGTACAGGCAATATAAGGCGATAAGAATGACTTATCGGGTATATTGGGACAGCTTCAGATTATTGACAGCTAATTACTGACAGTAGAAGGTAGTAATTTATCTCTATCTGTAGATAGTATATTGGGAACGGCCGTTAGAGTTCAAAGGGACAATTTACTTTCTATATAGGAATACCTTAAAAACTACAACCAGTACTACTAAACACGAGTGCACTTGATAGATGATGTACCTATTGCCCTCACGCTTATTAAATAACAGAAAAAAAAACTATTGATGTTTTGATATATATCACCATAATATCATCCACATCATGCAAAATTTAAGAAACAAAAATCTAATGCTCTTAAAAAAACACAAATTCCTAGAATTCAATCACAGCGCTACGTACTGGGCCCAACTGTTAATTTATACCATCCAGGAACTAACTCAAACATACACATAACTATCCAAAATTATAGTACGGTACAGTATAGTACAGTACAGTATAGCACAGTACAGTATAGTACAGTACAGTACAGTATAGTACAGTACAGTATAGTACAGTACAGTATAGTACAGTACAGTATAGTACAGTAGAGTTCAGTGACGAACACACGCACATTTCATGCACGGTTGACATTTTGTGAGTAATCCTAAGGGGTATTTGATCTAATCACACTCTCCATATATGACTACCACAATATAAATGTTTAGTATACTCTTTTTAAGGTCATTTTGCAACTGATTTTGTTTTATGAAGTTAAAACTAATAAATTGCGCTTGCCACTTCATCATCCTTGAGAATTAAGATGTTAAGTGTCATTTGCCGAGTAATTTCACTAGCTACGGCGCCCTTCAGACCGAAACACAATAATGATTACACATTACGGTTTCACGGCAGAAATAGGCGCCGTTGTGGTGCCCATAATCTAGCCGGCATCCTGTGCACGCCGCCCACTGGTAAACTGTAGTATAAAACGAACACTACACATAGTTGTTATATGCTTAACAAAATACCCATAAGCTAATAAGATATAAAATGTAGGCAATTAACACGAGTAGAGTGAAACTGCTACTCATTTATAAACAATAAAGTAATCATTCCTTTCCAAAAGACATAGTCACGCGAAACTGTTTCTTTTCCAATAGGCAAATCCACGCAAAACTGATTATCACTTAGGCGAAGTTCCTTTCAGTTTTGAAAATGACATTTTCGGTGTAATATAAAAACGAAAAATTAACTACTTCATAATAAAGTTCTTGGTAGCACTCGGATTCTCTTTTATGTAATATAAACAAGCGTTCCAATTATTGCATATTATACAAGAGCATAGAAAATAAATCAAAACATGAAATGAACATAAAACAATTTCGCAACGAAAATTCGCACAGCCCACAGCTTTTGAGTAGTCATTAATATACCTATTTATGTATCAAAGAGACTTCTAACAAAACATTACACAAATCTTAAAAAGGTTCTTAATACTTTTACCGCAAGAAATACTTGAAATATTTTAAAACGATCGCTGCTAATCATCTGAAAACACTCGACTAACATTTACACTACAAACGGCACAATTCACATCTGCTCCTACCCCACCTGTATTAGCCCCTCCATTTCGGTACGCAAGCTTTCGACGCCTATACATCCAATTTCATATACCTTTCTAATATGGCAGGGTAAATAAGGTTAGTAGGGATGAGCCAAGGGGCAGTATTATGCAATTGTTGGACACGACAGAACGGTATAAAAGCTATGGCCAGGATGGAAACAAGTAGAAAGCCACCAAGTGTCAGAAGGCCAAGTGTTATAACTTCATCAGTCCAGCAAAAACAATTGCAAGATGTACGCGAAACTCGCTGTAAGTTTCGTAATGTAAATACTAATATTGGAAGCCTTGTGATCTAATTAATAATTTAGCAATCAAGAATTTTCATACTCTTTAACAAATTTAATTATACATACAACTGTATGGAGTTATATTTTCCATGTTATATATATATTATTTATGTTTTGTTGTTTTCAGCTCTTTACCATGTTAGTAGTATCCGTGGTTGCGGTGCCAACCCCAGGAGGCTTCGGCGGTGGACAGTAAGTCGATTCCATTTTATCAACAAAAATTTTACATCTCTTATTATCTACATGACCTAGAGTCCATTACTGTTTGAAATTGGTTTCACTGTATTCGTTTACAGACTTTTTTTTTTTCAAAATTATCGATACCAATTCTAAAAATGCGCTATACTTTGGAACTATCAACCCGCTTATTTTTTGCATTAGATGCGTGTTTATTGGGAAAGGTTACTTTTGAAAATGCTACCACCACATAATCTAAACTAATGGCTCTCTATGGCTACTATCCAAGGGAGCTGTGATAATAAATATCAATAAATCGGGTAGACTTCTATACATTTATAATAATTTTAATTTTTAATTAACAAAAAATATAATTATTGTAAAATTATATATAAACACAAAATAACACTCTTTACATGCTTAAACTTAAAATATAAAAAATATGGATAAGAGTTAATTCACTTATAAGATACCACAACATTCATAATTTTTACTACGTTTATAAGACAGTAATTTTAACAATTTAAAAACTAAAATCTATAAATATTGTAATATATAATAGAAAAATAAAAATGAAATATGAAAACAAGGTCACGTGTGTAAATTAATTATTTTCTTTTTATATTGAGCAAGCGGAACGAATAAATCAATGTTCTGCGATTTGGCCACTTGTTATATGACCTACAGAGCCTAGAAATAGTTGCGTTTTTTATATATTATATAAACACATAGCGACGAACCCGAGCGAAGCCAGGGTGTGTCACTGTATAACATAACAGCAAAGAGCTATTTTGTAAATTGAACGCGAACGAAGCAGCGGGATCTGTCAGTTTAATAATATTTATTTTATCTGTGATGAGTAGTTCAAACTAGTTTTCCAGTGTTTTGCGAAATATAGAGTCATATCAAAAAATTGTTTCTAAATTGACATGATGTTCGATTTAACATATAAAATTCCACGTTGTTTTTATCTTTAATATACTTCTGATGAAAGTATACTTAAATAACTAGTATTCAAAAAAGTGCAATTATTTACAATGTATCATAACTAAATAGTTTTGGATGTCAAAACTTTGTTTTATAATTCCAATCTAAACGACAACATAATGAGAGATCATTCTCGACTTATTAGAAACTTCCGTATTTAGCAATAATTGATACTCCTTTAAGTGAAAGGCTTGCAAGTTTGAATGCAAGTTATAAATATATAACTCCTGCATAACTTTGTGTATTAAAATGTTGTTTCAATTATAAATGGTGTTCTCAATACTTTCTGTTGATATTCAATATTTCAAACTCAAACTTTGTTTACATGTATAGTTAGATATCAGAGATACACTTACTACACTTACTTATACATATAAAGTTATATAGACATAAATATAAGTTGAGTGATACTTCAATTGAAGGCGCAAATAAATTTTATATTAAGTAAGAAGCAAATATGTAAATGAAACAGAAATATTTTGATGTTTAAAAAATAATACAATTAAATTAAATTCCAATACATTTATTTATATTCAAACAGTATTTGTAACAGTTTCTACGTTGCAGTTAATTCTTAATGATATAATATTTGGGGCCGTGGACCACTTTCGATTACAATATTAAACTAAATACATAAACCGGTCCAGGCTCACGTTAAAACAAAGCATTCACAGCTGTTATATAAGCAAGAGTATACTAAGTTTAATTGAAACTTTTAACACATAGTAGACGTGAATAATGTATGGCATTAACGTGGTCATACAAGTCTTGAGAATATCAATTAGCTGGTATTTATGTTGTTAATCCTATTTCACTTTGTTACGCGGAAATGTTTTATTCTATAGAGCAGTGCATTTGTTTTGTGGTGCAACAGCGTGTAGAGCCGGCGTAATTAACTACCGGAGACATTTTTTCAAATCACAGGGCAACGGGAACAGAGTGGTTCAGGGAACAAAGCTATCAGGATCAACAGTAATCTGATATTGTCAGCTGGTTCCGTCGTTTGCTTCCATATTGATATTAGTGTCGTAAATCCTATTGCTGAATATCTACGTGATCGGACAGCCTGGGACTAGATTATGATTATTTTATAGCAATAGCAATGAAAGTACAATATTGTATATTTTCATTAAAAAGAGCGCAAAAAAAGAATGCTGGGAGAGTTTCTTGCGCCGCTTCTTCTCTCTCAGAGCGCCATTTGTTTACGAAGCGGTAGTAGTATCTAGTATAGTAGAAATGACATCAAAAATAATGAAGAAATAATTCTAAAGGAATTTATTTTGAGAAAATAAATGCCTTTTTATGCCTTAACTGAGTGTGATATGTAACACACATACGAAAAAGTTTGATACGATTTAATAAAAGTTTCACTTTAAAACCAAAATAAAGTTGCACGAGGAGCATTAGCCTTAGCGCCACTAACGTACAACTACATAGTAGTAATATCATAACGACCTCATATTATGAAAAGGAAAGCTAAATTCCTGAATAAGAAATATGTGTACAATTTTTAGGGACCTAAGAATGTTTTTGTTTCAGCAAACACGTAACAATCCACGTGCCCTACAAGGTCCATACGATCCATCATCACCACGTGTCAAAGGTTCCGGTACCGGTGCACATTGTGAAGGAGGTCCCTGTATACAAAGAGGTGCCTATCTACAAACACGTGCCCGTACCGGTAGTCCAACACGTGCCCGTGCCTATTATCAAACACGTGGAGGTTGAGAAGCAAGTGTTTGTGCCCGTGCATCATGAGGAAGAGCATTCACACCATGGATGGGAGAGCGAATCGTTGTCACATGGCTGGAACTGATAAGCGCTATTCGTTATAATTAGTTTAAGGTTTGTATTAACTGCTGCTATAGACTAAATAAGAGCTAAATACGAATCTCCGAAGTGAGATTCGATTAGTTAAGCCATAGATAATTTATACTTCTAGATAAATGGAGCTTCTTGCAACAACCGATGAAAACAGTCAAGTTTTTTAACTGTAGTGTGCGTGACAAGCTACGTCTAACACTACCGATTTGTATGTCACTGTGTGTTTGTTTTGAATTGCTCAAAATAGAGGTTAACTTCTATTATTTTTTTCGATGTTTGTACAGTTGTTACAGTCTATCTATACTTAATCTAGATGTATACATAATCTAAGAGTTAAACGATAAGTTGTTCTGCTTGCATCTCTATAACTTAATTATGAAGTTTGATACGAACTAAACATGTAGTAAGTATGACAATTTGTTTGACGGTTTTTACGTAATATATATTTAGTAATGTTATATTTCCGTCACTAGTTCTTTCTAATAGAGTGCGACACTTTAAAAACGACACGGCTATCCACACGCGCCGTGCTCTTTAAACAAAGGCCTACATTAAAGATTTCCACGACGATCGGTCCCGCGCTACCCTCATCCGACGTTTTTCAGCGATATTATGTTATATACATTCTTCTCATCCATATCGGTCCTGCCCAGATCATCGGTCCATCGTGTAGGGGGCCTACCATCACTACATCTTCCAGGACGTATGACTAAGTATGTACTAAGTTGCCATTCAAGGACTTTTCTGCCACAGCGGACAGCTGTTCGTCGATTTATGTTTTGAGCTGCTCAGTTCAGTTTAGCAACCAACTGAGCTATGTCGGTGACTTTGATTTTCATACGGATCTTCTCAATTCTGATTCGATCTCGAAGGAAAAATAAAAAATAAAATAAAAATAGTATAACATAATTATATAAAAGTATAAGATAATGTATACAAATATTTCTAGTATAAAACTTTGGGTTTTATACTAGAAATATTTAATATTTAATATAGATTATTGAAATTTAGACAGCGCATAAAATTTATAAATTGACTTATATTTCAAATGATTGAAAATGTTTCTCTATCCGTTATAAAAACACAAAAATATGTAACGTTGAGTAACATATCTATTACGTACGCATGGGTAACCAGACCTAGATCTGGTTCATACTAGGATGAACACGTTACTCCATCACATAGAATCATTATTAAAGAATTGCAACACAGAATTTGTGAAATATACAAGTTACTATACATAAATATTACGTGAATCCAACTTTTATTTTACTCAGTGCCGGTAAATGACGTACATTACGGTGATCGGAGGGTAGCAACCACATTTCTTGCCTTTTGAACGATGGACTATGGGTTGGCTTCAAATTTGTTGACATTCGAAATAATTTAGCACAGAATGTAGGAGTGTCATCATTTATAGACGAACATATAGCCGAATGGTTAGAGACCCTAACTACTAAGCTAGAGGTCCCGGGTTCGAATCCCGGTAGGTGCAATCATTTATATGCTGAATAAGAATGCTTGTTTCCGAGTCACGGATGTTTAATTTAATATATATGTACTTATGTATATTCTAGTAAGTATATTGTATTTAATATATCGTTGTGCTGTACCCATAGTATAAGGCTATGCCTAGTTTAGGCCAAGATAATGTGTTAAAGTGTGTCAATATTATTATTATTATTTTAGACCATAAAATTAAAATCGAATACAAAACATAAGTTCGATGATTCTCCTTTTAAAATACATAGTAAAAATATTGACACACTTTTTACACAAATTATCTTGCCCCAAGTTAAGCCTGTGTTATGGGTTACAAGCCAATGATATATTTAATACAATATACTTACTTAAATATACATATATTCATATAAACATACATAAATACATTTAAAGATCCATGACTCGGAAACAAACATCTATATTCATCATATAAATGCTTGCACCTACCGGGATTCGAACCCGGGACCTCTAGCTTAGTAGGTAGGATCGCTAACCACTCGGCTATACAGGTTACATGGTAAAATAGATAATAATATATAGACTAAATATTTTCAATAATAATTCTCGGAGATATGTCGAACAACGAAGTTATGACTATCTTCGAGTTACATAATATATTCCAATTACAATCTGGGTTATCTGAGGATAAATGCTTAGTTAGCTTGTATTGAATAGTCTCGTATTTCATTCTAATTCGAGATGGCTTCTAATTCCATTAGAACCTAGAGTGGCCATATTATTCCTGTTATAAGCATTTTCCGTTTATGACGCAATGTAAATTTAATAATACGCACATATATATTTATTTGTAAGTCTATAAATAAAAAAAAATTGGGAATTGTAGAGACTGCCGATAGAGGTGTAAACAGAACTTTTAGTGTTGAAATTTGAAATTTCATTATATTTAAAATTCAATTTATTTTTAAGACTTATTTTCAATAATATATTAATAAAACTAAAATACTATTTCATCATTGCACAGTCAACACAGTACATAAAAAGCTTCAAAGATCAATAAGTTATTAGTAACGGCAGACGTTATGGAAAATAGCACATGAATAACCTTATATTATGTAGTTTTAATAATGATGTGTGAACACTTAATAACTATTTTCTTTTTATTCCAGGTATATCTACTTAGTTAGTTAACTCTTTGTTATGTAAATAAAATCCTCTCTCTCAATTATACATCTAAGCATGTCTACGAATGATCAGTTGGAAGATTTCAAGGATTTCAATCTCACGTTACCACAAAGCGTACCTTATTGTATATAGTAGCCAAAGAAAATATACTGTCGTGTTTTTGTATGTGCATTTTTTTTATTCTCTTTCCATGTCAATAAACAATTTTTTTTTATGATAATAAGGGACGAGACCAGCTGGACGTTCAGCTGATGGTAATTGATACGCCCTGCCCATTACAATGCAGTGCCCCTCAGGATTCTTGAAAAACCCAAAAATTCTGAGCGGCACTACAATTATTGCGCTCGTCAACTTGAGACATAAAATGTTAAGTCTCATTTGCTCAGCAATTTCACTAGCTACGGCGCCCTTCAGACCGAAACACAGTAATGTTTACACATTACGGTTCCACGGCAGAAATAGGCGCGTTGTGGTACTCATTATCTAGCCCTATCCTGTGCAAAGGGGCCTCCCACTGCCTTACAGGCCCACAAACCAATATTACTCCGCAAAGTGCATATAAATGTAAATGAACGCTCTTTCTAACACTCTACAGCTGAGATAGACCGTACTTAGACTTTGCTTAGACTTTACATACGTAAAGCTTAACTGAGTGTGACAAAATGCGAACTTGACTTTTGCATTGAGCTGTCTTAGCTTAACCTCAGTATAACTTCAGCCGTCAAAAATCAATAATAAGTTTATACTCAGCTCCGTTTTAGAAATTAGTATCAGTAAAGTCAGTTGAGATATATACAACGACTTAGACTTTTTTTTTTTTCTTTCACGGGTTGGGGAGAGGTGAGGCAACCATCCATGGAATCCGCAACATCAGGTGTCAAGAGATGCGTTGCCGGCCTTTAAGGGGAGTATGCTCTTCTCTTGAAGGTCCCTAAGTCTTGTCGGTTCGGGAAAACCGCAGCCGGTATTTGATTCCACAAAGTGGGTGTGTGAGGCCAGAAATTTCCTCCAAAACGGTTGTGGAATGCAACACGTCAACGTGATGCGGGTGGTACTTTGCACGTAATGTCGGGTGGTGGAATTTGGCTGCTGGAATCAACCCGAACAGCCCCTCTGAGCACTCCCCGTGATAAATGCGGTAGAACATGCAGAGAGAATCCACATCTCAATGCAACGCCAAAGAATCAAGTCGATCGGAGATGACTTGATCGTCGATGATTGGAGCCGCTCTTCGTTGTATGCGGTCAAATTGAAGAAGCTGGTACTGGAGAGCACCCGTCCAGAGGTGAGAACAGTTTCTGAGGCCGAATTTGCGCCTTATATAGTTGCAGGCGGTGGCTTATAGAGAAGTACTATCTCGCCTTACTGAGTACACTTAGCTTTTTAGAGGCCAGTTTGACCTTCTCTTCCAAGTGACCACGGAACTGAACGTCGCTCGATATATCGACGCCAAGTATGTCAATACAGGCTTTGGCAGTTAGAGGAGTGATCTCGACTCTGTTTTGATTTAAAACGCCATTAAAATGACATTAAGCTGTCATGCTTACCTTAAGCTCATTATAATTTCAGCTGTCAAATGACTATAAAAACAAAATCAAAGATTATGCTAAGCTTACACTCTGCTAAGTTTTACGTAAGTAAAGTCTAAGTACGTTCTATAAATCTCAGATGTACCCCCTTATTCATAATGGTCCACTAACTTTAAACAGCCGCTAAGGAGTGTGTTTTCTCATTCTGACTTAGATCAATAGAAGAAGACAGAGTGAGAATTAGCAATGCCTTAAGTTAGCAGACTTTTATGAATAAGGGGGTAAGTCATTAAGTCTTAAGTAAAATTTAGGTCGAAAATTCAACAACAGCATTCAGTGAATGCTGGATGGCGTTGTAATGGACAGGGCGTATCAATTGCCATCAGCTGAACGTTCTGCTCTTCCCGTCCCGTATTTTCATAAAAAATAATAGTAAATAAAATTATAAATGCTTCCATTCTACAGCGAAACACTAGAATTCTGGTGTAACTAGAGTGCCAAGGTATGATTACTTACTACCATGTTTGATTGGTCTAAGCTGACCCAAAAATAATAATAGATTGGATAAGTCCAGCTGCAATGGAGATTCAGATAAACAGACAAAATTTAGTCTACTGGTGGTTTTAAATAGACAAAATAAAATTCACATATGATAATAATAAACAGCTGTTATTTTCCCATTACAAACAGTCTCTTATCTCTATATTTCACCGAGACACCACGATACCAGCTGTCAGTCGCGCCAACGTGGTGTCCGTAAGCTACCAAAATAGACACCATATAGATACCATATAGATACCATATAGATACCATATAGATACCATATAGACACCATATAGATACCATATAGACACCATACAGACACCAGAGTCATGACGCGTCTGAGCTGGTTGCGCTACCAAATGGGTTGCGTAACCAAACAGACACCAGGTAAGTAACTCCCTATAGAGCTGTATTTATTTTGTTGGTATCGATGTGTGTTATTCACGTTCTCAAAAAGAACTTCAATTTATTGAATTTCGTACGGTGCCACATTGTCCTAAATGCAATTTATCTATAAATCGAAAATAATGACAAGCGATACTTTTCTTTATACAATGAAGTATTACAACACTAATAAATAAAAAAGTATAATTAAATAACTAAATGTATAGTTGAAAGGAAACTAAGCAATGCACAAAAACTTATTTAGTTAAAATAAATCTAATTATCTCTAATACAATACGTAGGCGAAGCTCAAAGAAGACTATCATTCGAGTTGCTCATTTTAAATATCTGTATTCATAACATAATATATATGTGACAGACTATTAATAATATATTAATTAACCTATGTTAAAATCTTTAATCTGAGCTTAAAATTGAGGAATCAATGCAAGCAATTCAGACTTAATATCTTATACGCATAGATTATACGTAATGAACTACTTATTCCATAGTTGCGTCACTGTTCCAATGCGTAACAGTGGCGGAAGTCTTAGTATGGCGTTGATTTAAATAATATATTGTATTTTTTAGGTTTGCTCGCGCGTTCTATAAATAATTTGAATAATAACTCCGAGTTAACTAAATATTCAAACTTCAATGTTTTTCTTTGCATCAAAGCTATTGTTAAATACTGACATCGAAATGTTTGAAAGCTATTTAAAATGAACGGTTGTTAGTTAGAGCCTAGTGGGATACAAATATTATAAGTATTTTTTACTTTTAATTTTATGTAATCATAGTATTGTAAAATATATTGTTAATTTTTTTTTACTTGTATACCCAGTTAGTGATCCTTTCTACTCAACTAGAGATCCCGGTTTCGAATCCCGGTAGGTACATCTAATATATAAAATTCTCGTGTCGCGTTACTCCTCCGAAATGGGTAGGTCTGAGAATCGGACATATTTTTCATCCCCCTAAATGTTAAGGGTAGTCCACCCCGAAATGTTTTTTTTTTAATTTTTAGATAAATTATTCATTTTTATTTTTTTATGATACAACTTTAAAAAAAACATACATATTCAAATTTTCACCCGTCTACCTATTTTTCTATCGCAATTTTTATATTATTCTGTTACATCCACGATCCGCAATAGGGTTGCGAGATGGCAATGGATTTTTTTATTTATTTCTTTATATGGCAATACAACGTTTGCTGGGTCAGTTAGTTATTTATAAAATGAATATGGATGTTTATATGCTTAAGTTTGTATATCGTATTAAATATAGGTAAAAGGTGTGTAAATATTTAAATAATTACAATACAAAGACAGATGAAAATTCTCGAGTAATGCAATAGCACTTTTGGTCACACAAAATATTATTTTAGCTTCAGAAGAACTACGCTACATTTTTGAACACAAGCTACTCATGAACATTACGTTCATGAGTAGCTTGTGTTCAAAAATTTTCAAGTCCATTTACGGATCAATCCCGCATCCTCCATTTATTTTGGTACTAATTAAATTTGTATACTTAATCCCAGAACTAGAGAGGATAGAGAGAGAGAGAGAGAGAAAGAGAGGGTTATCACTTAAAAATAACAAACTGTTTAGGAAATTAAGATTTTAATCGATAATGCCTAAGCATAAATAAAACATACTTAAACTTGGCAACACTTTATTAGTTAATAACAGATGAATTAAATAATTTAGTTTAATAAAATTAAGTGGCAGCTGCTTACATATTAACCTATCTTTTTTTGAATTCTCTTATGCAATAACAAGTCATTTCATAGGTTGTAAATGTTATTAAGTTTTGAGAGACTGCTTTGTAAATAGTTACTTTAAGACCCCGGTATAATCCCAGGAAGCCCTCTGCTTTTACAGTATCAGTAATGCATTGCACCAAATTAACACATTTGACCAAATTTCTTGATGTCGTGGGTGTGAAGTATTTGTTTTCTTCTCTATGGCTCTGCAAATAAAATATTATGTGAGATATAACTAAATTGCAATAGCTTAGCCCGACTACACTTTTAAGTGGTTTATTCCTATACATTTGTAAGTTGTTAAAAAAAGAACATGTTATAACCCAAATATCATGTTTATTGCTTTTCACAATACTCTCCTTTACATTTAAAACATGCGATCGAACCATTTTTTAAAACAGAAGGACCTCAGATCTGAAGGCATGTTTTCTACGTGCTGATTGAACGCTATCACTGCCTCTTCGGAATTGGTAAAAGTGAAACCTCTCATCAAATCTTTGATTTATAGGAAAATACTGGGTGCTAGGTCGGGGCTATGTGCAGGATGGGTGACGAGTTGTACTTTTTCGTAAGCTTAAAATGACTTAGTTTTGTTGGCCGTGTGGGAAGAAGTATTGTCATGATGTAGGAGAACGCGGCTTTTTGGTTTGTCTTTCGCGAACTTTTTTTAACACCCTGGGTAAACGTATGGTAGAATACCACTCGGCATTAACACTCTTTTGATCTTCAAGTGGAATTGTGTAGATTTTTATACCAACGTTCCTCACCTGCCTCACTATTGTTGGCCTGATCTCATTTTCAAACACCCAAAAATCCACGTTTCGTCTCCTGTGACAATGCCATAAACAGCATTAGAATGTCTGTGGTCGTACTACTGTGAGCACCATTCCACGCGTGCCCGCTTCTGCTCCGCTGTCAGTTCATGAGGGATCCAACGACAACAAAGTTTCTGAACTTTCAATTCTTTGTGTAAAATTTTCTGAATTTTGCTCATACCAATCCCCAATAGTCCTCGAATTGTCTCATTGGTAATCCGTGGGTTATCTTCAATTAGCCGCTTAACAGTAGCCAGATTATTTTCGTTGACGGCGGTTGAGGGCCGCCCTTCACGAAATTCGTCATGTAAAGATACCCGACCTCTCTCAAATTTGAATTATTTCCAGCCAATTGTTTTTTTTTATTACTAAGAAGGTTAGCTAGAAGTGCAAAACTTTTAGTGTGTCCCATGTATCTAAAGGTTTTTTTCTATGTGTTATACTTAAATAACTGAAGTACACTAATCTAGCGGTCGCAACATTCGTTTTTTTATGAAAATAAGGGACGAGACGAGTAGGAGGTTGAGTTGATGGTAATTGATACGCCCTAACCATTACAATGCAGTGCCACTCAGGATTCTTGAAAAACTGAATTATAAGTATGTTGGTTTGTACCTCGCTGTGTTTGGTGTAATGAACCGTAATCACTTAGTTATTTTACTGTTTCAGTGCAGATTATTCATCTCTAAAAAACGCACTATCTTTGCCTTTGATAGCTTTTAGCTGGCTTTTAAGCACAACATAAATCAAAATGGCGCAAATCTAATAAGATATTTTTTGTGTTAATGGCAGACAATACCTTAAAAATAATGCTCAGGCAGAAGACGTTTCGACGAAATATTATGCATATACTAGATTTAAAGGTGTTAAGAGAAATATGGTCAGAAATAAAAGTATGTCAGTATTTGTGATTTGTATGATCAAACCAAAGCAGTGAGTGGGCCTTTATACCTTCTACGACATAAAAAGTCGGGGCTTCATTTAATCGGGAAATAACAAAATTTATTTTTATCACTACGATGTAATTGTGACTATTTATCGAGAAATTATCATAAAAAGCGACATAAAAGAACGCAAAATGCAAACCTTTCATTCGGGTTGGATTCAAGGGTTATTATGTATCGACGCTTTTACGACGTGGCCATAGAAGTAACTTGACTTGGTGTTTACATCACTGTAATCTAGATCGAAGTTCCTGGTGTTTTTCCCACTTTTATTACATAATACTACTTCTTGTGTGTTACGGGTGTTTGAATGTTGCATTAAATTACATACCTAATGTTAGCAGAGTTTCAACAAGTACAAACTTGGATTGACTTCAATATATTAGACTGCTCGTTGGTCATTTTGCACTCTTGGCTTTTAATTATCTATTGTATTTAGTATTTTACTGTCGTTATTGCCACGTAGCTGTATAGTATAAGGCAAAATTTTATTTTAATGTTGTTGCTCAAAAGATATTCTATATAATAATAATATCATAAGCCTTTTAATCTTCAGGTTTACATATTTTCATATTAGTTGTGTTTTTATAAGGTATTTATCGTATTATTTCTTTTATATTTGATAATTCTTCTTGGCCTCTCGCTGGTTTGCCATTTACGGGTTAAAACCAAGTAAATGCAGCGTGTGGTGTGTTAAATTTATGTGTTGTGTGGAATGTCGGGTTCGTCAATTTGCAAGAACTTTCTTAATATTATTATTATAAATATATTGTTAGATATTATCCAAATCTTTGTTAAGCTTCATGGGCCTGAAGCCTTCCATATTTGGAGGTCTTTTCAATGCGTATAATATCTCTAATTACCCCATCTAGTCTACCCAATAAATTTCGGTAATATCATGAGTATACGGGTTAATAATTTACCAGCCATTCCTACTACGTCTGTTTTTTTTGCATTTGGTGGTTCTTAACGTCGATCTTTGATATTATTATATCCTATAGTTGGACCAAAGAGAAATACAACTTTGTGCTTCATGTAGTACAACTTAATTTATTGTCAGAAATAGATGTAACCGTTCTGCTCAGTCGAAACTTGTCTCCTTTATTAATGATAAACGGCAATTAATAATTTTTATTAAAATATAGTTTTTGTGGCTATATACAAAAATCTAATGTGTGTTTCGCGGAGCTCTCAATTAAAATTATGTGAAAAGGATTTCCAGCATTTTCGATGTTAGCTTCCAGTTGGCTTGATTTTTATAAGACCGGTGTGTCTCATATCGGTAATCAACGGTAGTAAAGGTACAGAAGAACAATAAGTACAAGTGTTACAGAGAAGATTGACTTATTCAAGCTCTTATCCATCGTTCTCTGGCTCGTTAGTTTTAGCACGATCTATTAAAACATATTCTATTCAATAATGACAATATAGACTTACGGTCTTTTTAATTGACCACCTTGTTGACCTGATATAACGCCTAGTGATTTTCATTATTATAACACTAGAAATAAGGGATTGCTTGTAACTAATTCTAGTAGGCTTCATAAGATACATAATAGCTTTAAGGGTAAATGTATACACTTCTACAATAAAGTCCCAGCCACTGTTCAGGCATTATCTATAAATAAATTTAAATGTTTTATAAAAAAATGGCTCTGTCGTAAATCCTATTACTCCACTGCTGAATATCTAAATGATCGGACAGCCTGGGACTAGATTGTGATTATAGCGACTGTACAATATTGTATATTTTTATTGAAAAGAGCGCAAAAAAAAAGAATGCTGGGAGAGTTTCTTGCGCCGCTTCTTCTCTCTCAGAGCGCCAGTTGTTTCCGAAGCGGTAGTAGTATCTAGTAGTATAAGAAATGACATCAAAAAGAATTCTAAAGGAATCAATTTTGAGAAAATAAATGCCTTTTATGCCTTTATGCCTTTTTAACAACGATGGAATTTCTCAAATGAGGTTTTCTCAAGGGTCGATTTTATGAATCTCGATGCAACACCGTACAAGAATCAAAAGACTCATTCTTTTATCATTTCAACAACATTGAATCTTTGTCTAAAGCTACAAATGGTGTTCTAAGACATGCTCTTGCATTCATCAAGAGGCATATCGGGTATATTGAATAGTTATTTTTTATCATACAATTGACAACCACTTATGTACCAACTTAAATTTTATTACAGTTCAGTTATTTTTGCAGCTCAAATTTTTTGATTCTTGTTAAATATCTGAAGTACAAATGAAATTTCATATTTAAATGTTTAACACATCTTATAAAATGCTTCGTCAACGATTCAGGTACCTTGCAGAAACTGACACAATGCGAAATTAAATTGATGGGATTGCAATCGACCATCTGTTACAAATGCTGATCGCCATAAAACCGGACGTGACTCAAAAGCAATTTGTTTTGACCTTTATCAAATTTCGACTATCAAAGTGTTAAAGTTGTTTAGAGCTTGTTTCGGTCACGCGTGTAAGTTGTTGCGTCATCGGGAGCGACAGGAAGGTGAAGGCGAAGATTCGATATTATGTAGCTGCATTTCTCGTTACCAAAGCGATGTAGGGTAGCCCTGGCAAAAAAGATCATTACATTGAAATAATTCAACGACCTATTTGATAATGCAAGTATAGCAATAAATTTTATTAGAGCAACGTGTTCCCCTCGAAGTCATGTATCACGCGGGGGCAACAGAAGATCAGCGTTACAACACATTTGTGTTGGAGTACAAACACACTGAGTGGCTCCTCTTTTAAACACCACTCGTTTTTATAATTTAAGTTGTTTCATTTTTGTTATTTGTGTGTTTATAATGTTTTTCTTTCATTCTTCTTTCTTCAATAGAAAATATGACACGTTGTCAGCAATTATACCACTAATTAAAAGAAACCGATTCAAAGTACGAATGAAGAATTAATAATACCTTACGGAAGCGAATAAAATCAGAAATAAGAGAACTATTAGGACAAAATATATTAACTACTAATGTAAATGACTAGGTAAAGAGAGATATAGACCCGCTGAATACAAACGTCTTGCTAAGTTTTTTGATGGGGAAAATTGCTGGAAAAAGAGGTGTTGAAAGAAGAAAGAAGTCTTGACTCAGAAACAAAAGAGACTGGCATCAAGACAGTCCAAGAACTATTCCAAGGAGCCATGGACAAGGAGGAGTTTTAAAAAACTGACCGCTGACCTCCAGTAATTTAGAGTCACCTGAAGAAGTTGAACGGTTTGCAATGTTAAAACAACTCCTGGCGAGTGGCAAAAGCATACGCAGTTAATTAAGCTTAGTCACAGTCTGAACGGTGTCACGTTGTTAAATGAGAACATTCTCGCAGCTAAACTTGTTCAAGGAGCGTTGAGCAGGGCGTTCAGCTGATTCTGCAGCTGATGCAGTTCAACTTTAAAATTCTGAGCGACACTACAATAATTATTGCGCTCGTCACCTTGAGACATAAAATGTTAAGTCTCATTTGCTCAGTAATTTCACTAGCTACGGAGCCCATCAGATCTATACACAGTAACGTTTACACATTACTGCTTCACGGCAGAAATAGGCGCCTTTGTGGTCAAAAAAGTAGCTGGTAAAAATAATACCATATTAGAAAATTATCGAAATATTTTATATAAGAAAATATACTAACAGCGATTTGCAGTCTTCTTTTAGCCAAATCAAAAGGGTACATCGTTACTTTGGCTACAAACCCAGAAATCAAAGCAGCAAATGTACTGGCCACTAACAGGTGTTCTGCTTGTATTCTTGAATGTGTTTCCACTTCACCTGCTTTCCGCAGGTAATTTATTATTACAGGTTGAATGAAACCATAGACAGCAAAAGTTATACCAACTTGCGGGCCCAACTAAAAAAATATGATACTTTTTTATGGGAAAGGAGGACAAACGAGCAAACAACCTGGTGTTAAGTGATCACTGCAACCCACATTTTCTTACAATACCAGAGGAACCACAGGAGTGTTGCCGGCCTTAAGGAAGGTCTACGCGCTTTTTCGAAGGTACCAAAGCCGTATCGTCCCGGACTACCACTCGAGGAAGCTCATTCCACAGCTTTGTTGTACGTGGAAGAAAGTCCCTTGAAAACCGCACTTTGGAGGAACGACACACATCAAGATGGTGGGGATGATATGCTAAATGTGGATAGAATTCGGGGGCATGAATCAGGTGAAACAGATCTTCGGATCAGTCCCCGTGATAAATGCGGACGAAGTGGCACGATGAAGCGACGTCTCTACGAAACGCCAAGTGATCCAGGCGTTCACAGAGAGCTGGATCTCTGACTACGGTACCTTTTTGATACTAATAATACATCATTCAATTCCCTATTAATATCTAATAAAAGAAATATCTAATAAACTGTAAATTTAAACATGTGTTTGATATACCATTAATACTGATGCTGATAAGCCTTCGTAAAAAGCAAATATCCCTCCAGACATGTATACCGCCCGCGCTCCATTGAGAAGTCCACGGTACTGTTCTTTCACCAACATTTGTCTGACCCTTATTACTTCGATTGGTGATACCAATGTAGCAGTACAACATCCAGCACATAGGCCACATGAGAAATCAAGTATATTTCTGTGAAAAAATACAAAATAAATACCATATAAATGTGTTCTATTTTCTAATGCAGTTATTATGTGACAGCTACGCAATTATATATTCGATTTCGTCGCTTATCGGTATTATTAGTAGTTTTTTTGACTTTCAATAAGTGATGTCACATCCTATTTTAAATAAAAATATTTGAATTTGAATATGAATTCGAAAAATTCATTTATCTCATTCAATTGATACCGTATTACGTGGGCGAGCAAGAACTTAACGCCTCACAAGTTTTAGAAGCAATCATCGCCGAAACCATCGAATATATACATCACTAGATGTTAAAAAAAATGTACTCCACGGCGTCTGTCTGTCTGTTCACGATAAATTCATAAACTAATTCATAAACACTGATTTTTATGCTGTTTTCACCGATTGATAGCGTGGTTCTCGATGAAGGTTTTAGTATGTACTAAGTTCTATTTCTCAAGTTTTTGAATACATTGATATAGAACGATATTTCTTGGAGGTATCGGAAAACTTACAAATTTTTTTTTTCTATTGACAAAACAGGGTCGGGTCAGTTAGTTGAAAATATAAATTGAAGTTTAACTGAAAATCAGTTATACGAACTAATTTTGATAGGCAATAATAGTAAAGTGATAATACTCATTAATTTTGAGATCAATTCCTTCAAATTTTTTTTAATGTCATTATAATCACTGCCACCGCTACGGAAACAAATCGCACTCTAAAAGAGAAGAAACGGCACAAGAAATCTTTATTATGAACTTGATTATTCGCACTGTATTACTACGCTATCTGATCGATTAATATTTAGATAATCAGCAGCATTGAATAAGATATAGTGCATTGCCATTTTGTAATAAAAAAAAATGTTACACATACTAACCGTTAGCTCAATTGAAATGAGATTCTTGCACAGTTATAAATAACGACATGACTCCGACGAACGTAGTTACGTTAGTGCCGGGTAGATGGCGCTGATGACAGTGAATTTTATCCTTTTTATCAAAGAATTATTTTTTGTAAATGAATGTGCATTTTTAGGTGAATAAAAGCCAGTTACTTTTTTAAATAAAATTTTATAACTCCTGCTATAATTAGAAACCAGCAATTGATTGTGTCTCGTGTTATATATAGCTGAGAATAACTACTTTTAGCTAAACGGTGACGATTTTTAAAAAGATAATAAAATAAAATTTCAGAAATATATTAATAAGAACAGTAAAAATATTTTATTTGTTATAATTTTCCCTGATTACTTAACATCAAGCTACATAGCAGATTCCTTCTGTATAGTAAAAGCTATAATATAATTAATATTAGCTATTATTATTATATTTTAAATTATTTTATAAGTATTTGTGGACGCTCAATGTTTAACAATTTTTTTTTATGGAATAGGAGGACAAACGAGCGTACGGGTCACCTGGTGTTAAGTGATCACTTCTCTTGCAACACCAGAGGAATCACAAGAGCGTTGCCGGCCTTTAAGGAAGGTGTACGCGCTTTTTTTGAAGGTACCCATGTCGTATCGTCCCGGAAACAACTGTTCGGAACTGTTCCAAAGATCTGTTGGACCTGATTCCTGACGCCGAATTCCACCTTCGCATGACACGCTACAAATTAGAATATCATTATAACTATCTGGATATCTCGCATTCCTCTACATTGCAAATTTCCAAAGAATTTTCTTCCGAGTACTACTGAACTATGGATTGAGTTTTCTTGTGTGCTGTTTCCAGGACGATACAGCATGGGAGCCTCCAAAAAAAGCGCGTAGGTACACCTTTGTAAAAGGTTGACAACGGTCTTGTAATTCTTCTGATGTTGCAGAAGAATGTGGGGGCGGTGATTATTCTACATCAGGTAACCCGTTCGGTCTTTGGTCCTCCTTATCCATAAAAACATAGTTAAGGAGACGGGATCTACTTACTGATATTTTGGGTTGATAGAGAAACTAAACGCGTACTGACTCAGCACTTCATAGACATAAAACTGGCAACTCGCAGACAGTATCGAGTGAACCTTAAACAATTTGTAAATGAATAAATTTTCAAACAATGTGGATGCCTAAGTAATTATTGGTACATAAGATATTCAATTTTAAGTTAAGGTGACGAGCGCAGTTGTAGTGCCACTCAGAATTTTTGGGGTCAAGAATCCTGAGCGGCACGGCATTTTTATGGACAGGGCGAATCAATTACCATTAGCTGAACGTCCTGCTTGTCTCGTCCCTTATTTCATAAAAAAAAGCTTCAAAAACGGGGCAATGCCATGTGATCGGGATTCTCCCGCGGTATACTAGGCTTAGCTCGCATTGTGTTATTATAGATTCTGAACATGTTACTCTGTTTTAAGAAGCTGGTGCCAATTAACAGCAGGAAGAATAATTCTGTAAATATCTTAAAAAAGGATTGGTTAAGTATTAACCAAATATGAAGCTAAGCCACTGAAGTAATTAGATATTAAAATATAATGTTCCCATAATATGTTCTTATTCTAGATGGTTATTTTTTGTTTACACTAATGCAACGTACAGACCACACATCATCCATTGGTTACACTAGTAAACAGGTAAAGCAAGATGATAAAAATAACTTTAATAGATTATTCTATATTGCACCTCTTAAAAACAATTGACACAAAGTTTAATAGCAAATAAAGAAAAAACTAAGGATGTCATACTTCTAAGAAGCGTGATGAATTTTGGAGCTATAACTTTTGATATTACATAAAAAATAAAAATACTTTGTGAGAGTAAATAAGTTATCATAAAGCTATACAAATGATTTGACGAGACTCAATACTATGTCTCGCGCCAGATTTTGCCGAGACAACACGTCCTGAGGATGCCTCGTGTAGAGACGAAACACGTGTCGAATTGCTTAAAGACGAATATTGGCGGATAAACACTAAAGAAAACTCAAATCATTTGAATAATTATGTATTCCCGCAAGGTAACGCCTACTTCAATAAAAACATTTTTATCATAAGGCTCCCTAAACTGTAATTCCTATTAGGTTCTACTGTAAATCTAAACTATGCAGGGTATGGTCACTTATACAAGAAAAAAACATACACATGAACACTGCAATATATGTTATATATTTTTTTCAATAACGTTTAATTGTATTCTTGTTCCAAAATGTTTCTAAATACAGATAAGTATATAGTATAGATAAAATTTATATTTCACAAAATACAATGTTTGATGTGAACTATTACTTTAAACTCATCTTTAATATCTCTGTTATTGATTATATCCGTAAATCAAAACCGATGAGCCACCAACCCTTTTATCTCCTCTGATATATAAGAAGCAGTATATAAAAATACAGGACAGAATACGACATGAATCCATACGAGAACAAACAAAAATAACTGATATCAAATATTATATTAAAAAGCTCAAATCGAAATGGACAGGCCAGGACATGATCAGGGACAAAAAAGACAAATTGTCAACAAATATTACTGAATGGTATCCTGGATAACATAAAAGGAAAAAAGGCAGACCACATCTTAGATGGGAAGATGACATAAAAAAGTAGTAGGTGCAACCTGGTCGAGAAAAGCGAGAGACCGCTCACTATGGAAAAGTTTGGTGGAGGCCTATCCCGAAAGGCATGACATCCAATAATTACCGATGTAAATAGTAACTACCTACAAATGAAAATTAAAATATAATATAAATAGAATTTAAATAATAGGTTAGATTATATTAGTTAGGTAAGCAATCATTGTACATAAATAAGGGGTTGGATTTATTATCCCGTAGCACGAATTTGGATGTAAAAAATATTGTATTTGATAGAGCTTTAGTCCACGATTATAATGACGCCACTCTTATTACAAGGTAATGCACTGTTTTCAGTAAAATAACGAAAAAAAATTCTAATCTAAAACAGGTACATCACGTAAATAAATATCCTGTAGCACGAATTTGGATGTCAAAAATATTGTAATAAGAGTGGTATCATTATAATCGTGTACTAAAGCTCTATCAACTAAATTATTTTTTACCCCATAATTCGTGCTACGGGATACTAAGTTTAAACCTAAATAAGGATTGTAAATAAAGGCTTTTATTAATATTATTACATATGTTATAAACGTGTTTAGATTAATATTTACCTGCCCTAGATTGTGACCGTGCCAAAACGCTGTAATGCCTTCTTCATGAAATACTTTTTTCGACGTTTCGTAAACGGAGCGGTGCTTACGTCTGCTCGTCTTTCTTTGTAATTGAGTTCGTATCTTAATTACATCGAGTGGTTGTGTTAAAAATCTGGTCACAACACCAGATACACATCCTGCGATTAATTTTTGATTTGAGGTCATTATGTCGTCTTTTATATATCCCACCATTTCTTACAGTACATGTTGAATGTTTTTGGACATGAGGATTTTGATTTTCCTGCTCAACATGTTTACGTCTTCGTTTGATCGTCGATTGACGTACATCACAAGTTATGAAGTATCTCAAATAAGATTGACGTTTGAAATGATTAGAAAGATTGCAATAATGAGGCAACTAAATGCAACGTCAAACAATCACTGCACATAGTATTTATTGTAATATTAATGTTACAATATTTCCTATTTATTAAAATCACATTCATATTACATATATTATTGATAACTTACTTAACGATGTTCAGAAACCTTAGTAAATAGATTCTAAAGAGAAAACCGACCTTCATCCTCAAACCTCAACTTTATTGACAAAAACTGTCAGCTTTTCAATCCCATAAGTGTTTTAAGGTTAACTCACGTTTAAATTATCTTTAATCATCTATATCACAGTAGACAATACATATGTCTACTGTGACTAAATGAATTTCGCACAGTGACTATTTAAAACTAATTCGCTTAAAAGAAGTAATTTTAAATAGTCATTAGAATTTTCATTTTTAATGAATTTACAATATTGGTAAAAGTTATTGCAGGTGAGTAGCATATAAGAATCTAACTGTTACGCCACTATGGTGTATGTGGATGATGCAGCTACTGTACTCAATAACTTTTGTATTAATATACAATTTTTTTTTGACTTACTCGTGTAAGACATTGACTATTTGACGTTTGAGTGTGTTTGTTGCATCATTTTACATTTTACATTTCACATATTATATTGTAATTGGCAATGAGTTTCTTGCTACTTCTTCTCATTAGCTCAACCCTTTACGAAGTAGCGGTAGATTCTATAAGAAAAATATTGTATTTTTTTTGACATTCATAAGTGTCATTTTCGTGACCTACTTGAATAAACTGATTTTGATTTGATTTGATTTGACTATTGTGCTATACATTGGTTTGTAGTGTTTTAAATTTTTTATTGAAAACAGTGCCTCTTCTTCTTCCTCAGAGTGGCATTTGTTTTCGAAGCGGTAGTAGTATTAGAAATGATTTCAAAAAGAATTCAAAAGGAATCAATTTTGAGAAAACAAATGCCTTTTATGAACCCAATTTAATGCAATTATTGAAGCGCAAACTCGGCCTCATATGGAGTGATGTTCTCACCTCTGAGTGACAGCTTCGCATACCAGCTACCTTCCCAATTCATCTCCGACAGACATAATTTTTGGCTTTGCATACAGATGTGGGATCTATCTACATGTTCTACCGCATATGTCACGGGAGTGCTCAGAGAGCGGTCCTTAGTTTTCCGCATCCAGTCCTTCCCAGCCGCTCGCACCAAATCGTCCGTCCATCTTGCTGGATGTCTCCGAACATACCTGAACCCCTTTCGTGGTCTCCAACAACTTTTAGCCCCATCTTTAATCGGACCTACGACAAATATGTCCCGCCCACTTCCACTTCCTAGAGGCTATGGTATTTGCTATGTCAGCTTGTCCCGTTCTCTTGCGGATTTCGGCGTTCCGAACGTGATCGCGTTGAGAAATCCTCAACATAGCTCTTTCCTTAGCCCTTTAGATTTAAAGGCACTCGTTTGTCTCTGAACACGTTAGAAAGTTTGCCGAAATCCCGCCATCCTATTGCTGAACTACGTTGATGTCTGGCAATCCACAACCATGTACAACCATATTGTGCAATCATTTGCTGGTTGGTTGAAAATTATACCCGAACTCCCATCTCAAACGGGCGGCAACTCATCTCTTTACTTCTGATATTACCGGTTAATGGTTTTTTAAATTACCATTAGGAAAGCCACAAACCCGTTTACCCCTTCTTATACAATGTACTAATTGTATTCGAGGGTGTAAAGCCTACATATCATAATACAGTGGAACTCCGTTTTGTTCAGCCCCTTTCTAATCCGACATGGCTATTATTATTGAATTTTTTGACAGTCTTCGCTACAGTAGATAATGCTTGATTGAAGAAGTTATAACTTGCACGCGGTAACCAGTATTGTGCTTACGCGTTGGTATTGTTTTGCTTGTTATTGCTTAGTACGAACTTGACTAAATGTGGTTGCAGTGCAGCCTTTCGTAATCTCTGTATTGTGTTGTTTAATTTAGTAAGTTTGACATACATAATGAAGTATGATTTGAACTTTAGAGTATAACAATATAAAATCTTATCATTGGATCTGTATTTACTCGGATAACAAGGTACTCGTTTGTCAAAAAATCTGGACTAAAGGGGATCTTAGGCTTAATACTCCATAGTCCGACAAATTCGATAGTTCGGCGCTGCCCTGCATAACGTTTCTCGGAGAACCGGGAGTACACTGTATGTGAATAACAAGAAACAATAAAAACTGTAAAAGTTACTGTCAAACAGTAGTAGCACTAAATCTTTAGGAGCGCGAATTTCATTTTTGTGTACATTCTTCTGTTAGTAATGCTTCGTATAGCGTGACAAGGATCTTTTGGCAATCAAATTATATTAATAGAGGGCGTTAGTGTAGTATGAGGGCTGCCGGCTAATTTATCTTCTTACTTGGTTTGTGTTAATTCCACGGAACGATAAACCAAGAAAGGCGTCAAATGTCTATGTTGCCACGCCGAGAAAAAACCATAAAAACAATAGCTAGGCCATGGACTTGTTTGATTTTTTATATTGGGTTATTAAGAATTACTTGATCAAACATCATAATTATATATTTCTAAATATATCCATAAGATGAAGGCAAATGTTTGCTGTAAATTCTACTCTATTTTTTTATGGAAATGGAGGAGAAAACAAAGGAACCTACGGGTTACCTAGTGTTAAGTGATCACTGACACCCACACTCTCTTGCAACACCAGAGGAATCACAGGAGCATTGCTGGCCTTTAAAGAAGGTGGACGTGCTTTATTTGAAGTTACCCATGTCGTATCGACTCGGAAACACCACTCTAGGAAGCTCATTACATAGCTTGGTGTACGTGGAAGAAAGTTCCTTGAAAACCGCACTTTAGAGGAACGCCACACATCAAGATGGTGGGAATGATACTCTAATTTGGAACGTGTCGTGCGAAGGAAGAATACAGCGGCAGGAATCAGGTCAAACAGCTCTCGGAACACTCACCGTGATAAATGCGGTAGAAGACACAATGAAGCGACGTCACAGAGTACTGGGTCCCCGAGAGTTCGAGCAGCTGCGTTGCGCGTGATCTCATGGTTTGAGCTGATATTGGGGTGCGCCAGACCAGAGATGACAGCAATGTTTTTTTACAGCTGTAACAGTGTGGGCCGGCTTGAAGTATTGCCGTGCTTTATTTATGACGAACATTTGGTAATAATAAAATAGAAACTTTTAATATTTTTCTTACAATTTTGTCATATTTCTCACCTTTTAAACCTTCTTTGGACTTTTATAAATATTTCCAAAATGAAAAATAACCAAATCAGTACCGCCGTTTTCAAGTTTTAGTGGCTCAAAATCGTCACTTCATCTATACATTTTAGGTGTTGTTTCTGGAGTTCATTTAGAGAAAACACAGTTTTGATACCAGTATGCCTTTCTGCACATCACTAGTCGCGTAGTGTTAATGTGACCACAACATAAAAATCCCTTTTATTAAAATTCCCAACATATCTTTTCAAAGTAATGTTACTATCTTGCACTGTTTCGCTTACTTTTACATTTCAAATTGAGGTTTCAATCCGTATAATTTTTTATGGAAACTAAAAAGTTTTACAAAGAGCAATGATTCATTGAGGAATAAACATATCCCTAGACATTATTGTTGTGTTTACATAATATGAAAGTTCCACATTAATTATTGTTATCGTAAAATATTACGTCACATACAGTCTATGCCCATTGATAATGCAAATGTGAGTAGCTATTTTTGAAGACACTAAGGTCTAAGGGGCATGATTTTAGCTTGCATAATAACATCGAGTCGTGATCAGTTTGAGTTTATCGCTTTTGTCGTCACATTGGCAATTTTTATCATGAAAAGTTCCGGCTGTGCGAACTGTTAACTATGAATTATGATCTGTCAAAACACATCTCTCAATTTTGTTTGTTTATTGTACTTCATTCTTGTTGGCATACTATACTCGGTTTCATAAGATAAGAAATGGTATCAATCATTACTTGGATGTATCTTTCTGAATGAAATTGAAAGGAACTAACTGGCTGGCTCAAGTAATTTAAATTCTATTTTAAACTACTTGAGCTATCCTTCCAAAATGAGACTAAAGTTTATTAAAAAATAATTTGGTTGTCTATCCGGTCGGAAGTCGGTTTACGGGCGAAAATTTAACGTCATATGGACACATTGATGTTAACCGCTTATTTCTCATTTTTTTGTGAAATAAAAAGAAGGATTTAATTCAAAATTACAATTTATTTCATAAATAAACATTTATTTGCACTCGTTAGTTCATATTTTTTTACTTAAAGTAAATCACACCTTAGGCCGATCTTCGTATTGTCGTTTTGAATATATCGGGTAAGAAGTGTGTAATGGGACAAAATGTTCCATATACGACCATTTAGCCTCTCGTCTGTGAGGCGACCGGGTCCCGGTTACTGACAGAATATGTGCGTCTGTGGAGCGACTGAGCCGGTTCCAATATATGATATTCGTCTTGCTTAAATTAAGGGTAATCGCTATATTTCTTTATTTGGTTATATCTTTCTCTTTTTAACTTATTATGAAAGCTTCCGGTTTAAAAACACGGCTTATACGACACTCACAAAATACTTGGCTTATCGTGTCTGGTATTTTTTTTTTTTAAATGTAAAAGGAGGCGCTAATAGATTTAATTTTCAATATTCCTGCCCTGTGGGATAAGCGGCATAAAAACTTGCAAAACAGATAATTTTTAGGCAAGGAATGTAAAAATGGATTTCTGTCTTTTTTTTATGTGAAACTTGTGATCACACTGTAGCTGCCACTTTAACGTTTACACACGAATGAACAACTGAACTGAGCATACAGGTGCAACTGAAATTACTTGTTCGCACCGACACCTATGTAGAAATCGCGAGATTGATATTGAGGTATTGAGACAGCGACCGCGAGGCAATTCGGCATTTTTTTACCCTAATGAAGCATTCGCACTACGTACAATCCGAATCCGATCCGTAGGTACCCGTAAAAACACGGTCCGAAGTAGTCGTAGAACTATTTCTATGGTACTTTACGCACTGGATCCGGCTTCCATCATCCGATTTCTTTTCGCATGAGCGTTCGTATGGTGCACATACCGAACGAAACATAGCAGCTCAATCGCTATACCACGTCGATTTCAGAATCGACAAAATATGGGATAGATGTATACTCATGTTCCCACATGGTGAGAGTGGTAAGATCGCGGGCGCATTTGCCCAATTTGGTTGTGCTCCATAGCTTTTGTAAGCGTGGCACTATACTCACAGAAATAAAGATATAATTCGTTGCTTAAAATAAGAGAAATTTTCTTTTGTTGTTCAAAATCTGACAATTGGGATTTAGCGGCGCTTAATTCGAAAATTATCCATCGGCATATGGGAACATGCAAGTCAAGGCGGCTTAGATAAGTTAGGGTAGTAACTACTTATCCCAACACTTCATGTAGGGGAGCATTAATGTTGTTTTTGACTCTGCTGTCTAATGTCACAGAGTAAAAGGTACTTTTCCTCATGTAAACGCGCATGGAATCGAATGCGATGCGATTAGTCATGTCTATTATACAATATCTTAGCCTTAAACTTTTAAATTAACTATTGAAATAAATATTTAACGTCCTGTAATTAAGATTCGCTTATTGGAGGCACTAATAAACCATACCTTTGTTCGGTAATCGTAGTGCGTGATCATTAGAATTCGTACTTTGATAGACCTATCCGTTGCTGCCGTACTACTTATTGTTTTTGGGGCTTCACAATAGCGCAGACATGTCGTGAATCCGTAACTAATTTTATTATTTTGTTTTGATTATAAATTATTAATCGCAGTTCCTTATATTAGTTCGTGTTACAAAGTAATAAGATATGTAAGTATGATTTAATTTTTCCTCAAACACATGAATGCTTTTCATTGCAAGCTTTTGATGAATACTACGAAATAATCAGGCACTATTGATAGAATAAATGGTTAATATTGTTAAGTATATCCAGTAATAATGTTTTTTATTACTTAGCCTATCTGTGTTTTTGCATTTATTAATAAAACGTTTTAATGATACTTTGTGACCGATGTGTTCTTGTCGAGGCACATATTTTGCAGAAACTATATCGTGGATTTGATGACTCGTATTAATAACTCAGTGGTTTGCATGAAAAGAATTAACGAGTCATTTATGTTAATATATATATATCTATGTTTATTGTAATAAATATTAAGATGTCTGGCATATGTATAATATGTCCATTTTGGGGCTTTATGCTGGGTGTCCCAGAATAGGTGGGACGATGGCAAATGGGAATGACCTAAGTCTATGAGCTTTAAGATATGCAATAAAAAGTTGAGTAAAAGATCGACGGTTTTTGAGTTATTGAGCTCAGTTATTATTATTTTTTTTTAAATGATACCTCGCGTCTCTTTATGGTTGGTATTACCCTAAAATCATTCAAAGAACACGTTTTTTTTGTCTGGGTTTGTCTGTGTGACTAGATGTCTGTTAACTTATTTTTGTGTAGTTTTATGTTATGCCGAATTTATAGTACCTACTTTATTATTTAATTTTCCATTTGCATTTTTTTTGTCTAAGTTTGATAGCATTTAATTAAAAATGTTATCATACGACATTACATTGTAACCAGCATTTTATGAAAAAAAGAACAAAGTAGCCCGATAAATTTCTTGCACCCGTTCTTCTCAGGTCTGAGGCATACTTTTTCGAGTGGGGTAGTGTTTGACATTCAATAACTAATATCATATCCTATTTTGAATATAAAAAAAAATAATTTTAAATCTATATAAATATATAAGAGATTTCCACGTATATAGTCACTCATCACGATATCTCTGGAACCATTAGAGCTAAAGACTAAAGCATATTTTCTATGAGAGAATTTATTGACGCACGTTTGTCATTTCTGCTGTGAAACAATTTCATTAGAGATCATTTTCATTAAAGGCCGGCAACGCTCCTGTGATTCCTCTGGTGTTGCAAGAGATTGTGGGCGGCGGTGATCACTTAACAACAGGTGACCCGTACGCTCGTTTGTCCTCCTATTCCATAAAAAAAAGATCTGGAAGCATATTTTACGAAATAATAATTCTTGATGTTATGAAATATTATTGACAAATTCATAAAAAATCAGTACTATATTTATTATGTACAGAACAACGTCTGTCGGGTCAGCTAGTTTATCAATAAGCTTGCTGTCTTAGTTCGTTTACACTAATGAAAATTTTTTACAGTTGAAGTGCACCACAAAAAGCATAATGACAGTATAAGCTGTAAGCAGTTTCAAAGAAGCTTCACAAATCCTCGGAAAAGTGCAACATGTTCATGCTTTTACAGCTAGAGGAGAATAATGTTGGAGATAATACCTGCCCATCCTTTATTTGATGGGCAGTTTTGGATTCAAGCCACTATAGTCATCCCCTTTCTTGTGCCTAGTACCTAGAAGAGGTCTAGAAAAGGCTCTCCTTTTCATCCTTTTTTTCACCAGCCCAGGCCTTAGATGATCTTTCCAGCTATGCCTAGCATACAAGCTGGACCCTTGCCTTTATCCAATAGGTCCAACCTTTGAAGTTACGTTATATCTTAATTATTCCGTAGACAATTTAGGTGTCAATGAGTCACAATCGGTATTTCTGTAGAAAACTAAATGGTTTTGACATGGCACTCTTATGTATTTATTATTAATAACCTTTATTACCAAGGATTAAAATTTTACTATATTTATAATGTCCAGCGTGAACGAAATCTTTATAAATAGTCGGATAGTTGCTTTTTTATAATATGGGTTTCTTTTATTTGCGTAATGTTTCATAGATTACGCAAATAAAATAAACCGCCTTTGCAACTGCAAAAACACTTAATCTTAAGAATTAAATTAGTGAAATAAAGAGCTGTATGGTAACTATAACTGGAAAAAAATAGCAAAATATGGAAAAGCAGGAACATGACAAAAGCCACAAACACCAAGCATTTGCAAATGTTATCTTACCCATATTTATATATGCTAAGATGGACAATCTGTGATGTGTGACAAATGTGATTTTGAAGTTATACTTCTTTAGGCGCGTTATGGAAAAATTATGAGAGTGTTTTAAGATGAGCGCGCATCATAGCAACACAAAAGTAACAGGGTAAAGTTGTTTCCTAAAATTTCTAACGTTTGCGTCATTTGTTATTTTTTTTTTTTGGTTTCGTCGTCCATTATTAGGACAGACAAAGGGTTCAAGCCCATACAGCCGTATTCATTATTTAATAATTAATTGTCAAGGCAATCTTTGCAATATTTTTACAAAATTATTCTTTCTAAAAACGTAGAAAAGCACAAGGAATAATTTTTTTTAATGATTTTTGCTTCGTTAGCCCAAAGAAGTATAAGTTCTTGCGTGCATACATACACTTTTTTTTATCTGCCTGCTTTTATCTGCCATTGTACATTCCTTCATACTCGTCCCCTTTGGATACGTTTTGCGGTTGGACAGCCAGTCCTTAGAACGTCTTGACATCCATGGTGAAGTGGAGGCACAAGACCACGCAGCAGGTCAGCCATGTGATGGAACGACCAAATCAAAGCTGCTGTGGGCGGTTCCGAACTGAGTGCACTCGAATGACCTCTAACAGAGAGAGATGGAAACAATACAACAAAATTGTGAGATGCGTTCCATCTGCCCCTGATAACAAAATTTCATAATGACCACAGCGTAATGTTTACAATTGTTATACCCACAATATTTACGTGTTTTCCATGAAACGTGTCATTACAATACTACTTATTTTTTCTTTTATAATTTTAAATTTCTTTAGGGCCTTCCTTATTGTATTATTAGTTAATCAGTACGGAACCCATGTTGCGTAATTAAAACACGCACTTGTCCGCCTTTTAAGCGTAACATCTAACAGTGAATGTACACAAAACTAATCTTCTTTATTATTAATATTATATACAGTTTAATCTAACTATATTGTTTGTTATTATATCGCCACAATTATTATCAGTCTGCATAATTAAAGTTATCAGCATCCATTTCAATTGTAATATTCATTCAGAGTACAAGTGCTTAAAGTTATATGCCCGAGTAAGTATTTTACTTTTTTGCACTGCAATAAATAATTTTTATCATTGGAAATTAATTTATATCTTAACTGTATTTGGAAATAAAATTTGTTGCATTGAAATTATATGCAGAACTCGAATTCTACTTTACTTCTTTAAATATTAAATTGTACCGTATTTAGGTCACTTTGACAAAGAGTTTATGAACTTTCTTGCATTACTATATCAACTTTAAATTCCGACATTCTGTTATTCGTCATTGATAATTCTCTCTGCAACTTACTACAGCGAATGTGTGTGACAGTATCAATGACTGTCATCTATTGTTTTTTTAATACGTTGTTGTTTATAAATGTTTTATGTTTTGAAGCTTTTTGTACTCAAAATTTTAGGCTTGGGATCTAATTATAATAATTTGATATATCGTATATCAATATTTTCAATAAATTTCGTTTATGTTTACACTATCAATTTATAACTCTCGCTTGCAATGCAACATTGGGTATTTTTAGTTGTTTTCACTGTTCTCTGTGATGTTATCAACATCTCGACTTTCACAAGGATAACCTCATCCTGATGTCATTGTTGAAATACTTAGCGTGTAACTTCTCTTACCTAATCTATTGTCTGGATCAAGTGTATAAAATAACATTGAAGAATTAGGAACAACATGGATGTACTGTGGGAAAATTCCACACTATACAGTCATCCGAAAAAATAGATATAACTATATTTATTCTTACCCTTCATATGTGGCTATTTTCTCCCATATATTATGTGTATAAAATGTATTAAATAGTTTGTTATGTTTATAAAGTGATAACCCTCACTTCTAGGATTAATACACAAATAAAATTTTAAAAACAAAATTTTATGAACGATGACACAACCTGAGAGTTGAACAAAGCATATAAAATTCGATACGATACTTCACTCGAACGGTTGGCTCAGTTGGCAGAGCACTGGCACTGGTCGTCGTTTCGAGTCCCGCATTATTCATAAAATATTATTTGAATATGAATTAAGGTTCTGCATTATTTATAGTAGTATTTATTTATTATATTAGATTTATTTTATGTCAGAAATGTGAATACAAGTGATGGCTTTAAATTTTTTATTTATTATTAATAATTTGATTGATTAAAGTGTAATAATTGTCATGTTATCTGTTCTGTACATTTCTGAATAAACGATTTACTATCACACTCGAGTACAACGATCTTAACATTGTAGACTACATACATATTATGAGGATTGAAAATAAACATTAGAGAAAATGGTGAGTTGCGATATTGGCAGTGAACACCGCAAAATATGTCGATTCTTATGTTAAAGACTAGCTGACCCAGCAAACGTTGTATTACCGATATTAAAATCGCGATACAAAAGTAACTGTTGATCGTAGATGGGTGAAGTTGTATGTATTTTTAAATGCTGACTTATAATCAAACAAATTTAAAAAAAATGTCAAAAAAACTTTAAAAAATCGTGTGGACCACCCTTAACATTTAGGGGGATGAAAAATAGATGTTGTCCGATTCTCAGACCTACCCAATATGCACTCAAAATTTCATGAGAATCGGTCAAGCCGTTTCGGAGGAGTTATAAGCTTAACATCATGAGACGAGAATTTTATATATTAGATTTCGGATAGTTAGAGGATATGTTTATCTTCTTTGCAATATTAAACTATACGGTCATCGTATATTGTCTTTTGTTTACGAAAACTATTTAGACTGTGACAGCTGTGAAAACGTCGAATAAATTGAGGTTGACGTTAACTTCTATTTTGGGCAATGCACACTCACACAAACTGACCAACAAATCGCGAGTGTAAGACGTAAGATGATAACATAGAAAGATAGTTCTGTGTGGTGTGCTCTATCTAGACGTATGAATTATATAAGTTTTTTTTATGACAGTTGAAGCTACGGATACCAAAGAGGATGTATATACTAATTAATAAGGGCGGGACTGCCTACATAAAAATTTTAATTAAGTTTAGTATGAAACGCGCAGTCATTAGACATAAGTTTGAAGTAGTAGTAATTACAGTATGGCGATTGCCGACGAAGTATAATCCGGCTAAGTTTTGAAAGCGAACTGTTGCGTAAAACGTAGCGGATTTCGGCTATATCCGTTTTTTACAAGATAATAAGTGCCATCTGTCAATCTATCAATTACTGCACGTTTCATACTATCGCGGGAATCGCTTTTTTCTTACGGCCGTTCCCAAAATACTATCTACAGATACAGATAAATAGCTACTTTCTACTGTCAGTAATTAGCTGTCAATAATCTGAAACTGTCCCAATATACCCGATAAGTCGTTCTTATCGCCTTATAATGGGTCGCGTGAATTGCTATTTCCATACAAACTTTTATCGCTGGTAAGCTATACGTCCTCCCATTGACAGACAGCGTCTACGTATAAGGTGAGTTACCGGCGATCAGTTTATTGGGACAGAAAAGTCAACGATAGTTAGGATTTTTATCTCAAGTAGGCCACAACCGGAGATCGGCTGAATATTGGGAACGGCCGTTAGTGGTTTTCGCTAGGCTGGATACGGCGTTCTAAAGCGAATAAACGTTCGTTAAAAAAACTATATTATTTACAGATACCCTAATTGTGAATGCATGAATTAATTCAAGACTCTTTTGCAGAATATACGAGCAATTATGGCAGACAACAATGAAGAGAAGCAGGAGAAAAAGTCCGTACCTCTAAATCATGTGGTTGATAACGATTCCAACAAGGTAGGATTTTACACGTCATCTGGTTTTGGAACCGTTAGTCAGTTGCAAAATGATATATTTTATTTCCATGAATGCATCAATATAGCATTTATGCGTAATATTATTTGATGTCCTACCGCATTACATGTTGCGTTGTTGTTATTTGGTGCAATGACGATCTCTGAATTGAACACCTTTTTTTTGAATTAAAATAAGGGACGAGACGAGCAGAACGTTCAACTGATAGTAATTGATACGTCCTGTCTATTTCTGTCATACCGAAGTAGTGCCGCTCAGGATTATAGAAAAACCTAAAAATTACGAGCCAATCTGCAATTGTGCTCGTCACATTCAGACGGAAGGGTTAAGTCTCATTTGCCAAGTAATTTTACAAGCTAGGCTGCCTTTCAGAACGAACAATGGTTACATATTACTGCTTGACGGCAGAAATAGGCGCCGTTGTGGTACCCACAATCTAGCCAGCATCCTGTGCAAAGGCAGAATTACAATGCAGTGCCGCTCAGGATTCTTGAAAAATCCAAATAGTCTGAGCGGCACTACAACTGCGCTCGTCACCTTGAGACGTAAGATGTTAAGTCTCTATTAAGTCTATTTAGTGCCTATGAAGGTACCATGAACACTTTTTTATATTGAGAATCATTTCTATAGCGATGTAAAATCGACGCGATCAAAACTATCAACGAGATGTTTTAAAAGTGTTTTATTAGTTATTTTTTTTAATTATAATTGATTTAAAAAAAATCTTTTAGGGGTGATAAGACGTTTTACAAGGGACAAAATAATTCTTTTAGTTTACTGATTTGAGACTTATACTCGCATTATACACGGTAACCCAGTGGTTAGGTTAGAGGGGAGTACCTATGAGTTTATATTGAACAAATTACATTTCTTACAAATTATTATTACTCTTAGTGTAACTTCCGCATGTCTGTCTGTGACGAGACGAGCCAGTCGTTCACCTGATTGTACTGAAGTGATACGCCCTGCCCATTACATTGCAGTGCCGCTCAGGATCTGGCATTATTCAAGCATCGCAATTACCTTCGTCAGTTTGGAGTATGCTTGGACATAATTTGACCGCTGTAGTATCCACGTAGCAGGAATTCTGTGCTCAAAAGACTGACACTGATAAAAAAGTATGTTTTCGATATATGCCGATATGCGAAATCCAAAATGACGACCGCCATTCAAAGAAATTTAACTAATGTTTCTTTTTTGCATTTTTTGTGACTAATGCGGTTGTCACACATATATTTAAATAAAATACTTTTAAGTTTAAAACGCGTGTCATTGCAGCTGTATTTTTAATTTTTATTTTGTCTACAGTAAATAAAATCTCCAAGACAGTATGTTCACAGTAACAACCACTGACCTGTATAAATACCACTGCTCATATGTTTGACAGCAATTTTTTGTACCTATTTTAAGCGCCACTCGCGAGCGTCTAGAAAACTAATTTTGACGTATAATACAAATGGCTGCGAAGGAACGTACAATACTATGAAGTATTTTGCATTTTGAATAAATTTCGTTCGTTTTCCGTGTTATTTATACTTCAAGAATCAACGTAAGAAAATGCACATTTTTTTTTTGTAAATAGTTTCCTACCATCTATCGATGTTTGCTAACGTTGTCATCACTAGTTTTGGTGCCGCAGACTCTCGCTACATGGCCAACAGCGCTAAAATGGCGAATATCAAACAGTCACAAAAGTACTTTGACAGCCGCCAGTCCAGTTGCATATAGTAGAAGTCAGTGGCAACTATGAAAACTACTATATCAACTATTTGTCAAGCGTAAACATTTTTTTTTATGGAATCATGATCACCGCCGCCCAAATTCTCTTGCAACACCATAGGAATCACAAGAGCGTAGCCGGCCTTTAAGGAAGGTGTACGCGCTTTTTTGGAGGTACCCATGTCGTATCGTCCCGGAAACACCGCACAAGGAAGCTCATTCCACAGCTTTCCGTACGTGGAAGAGAGCTCCTAGAAAACCGCACTGTGGAGGACCGCCACACATCCAGATGGTAGGGATGATATCATAACTTGTGGCGTGTCGTGCGAAGGTGGAATAAGATATATATATATAAGACATTTCTCCAATAACTGTTACACGCTTTCTAATAAAATAAAAATGTATTTAGTCTTAAGACATAGTATGAAAAATTATCTTGTACGATTATATGGAACTTTTAGAGTCCAATAAGCTTGAAACACTTTTTAAACAAACAAATCGGTGTTCGCTTACTGAGAAATGGTGAAGCCGCACGTGTTTTGTTATCGGGTAGTCGATTGCGCTACCGATTTCACTGGGAGTATATATTAGTAGCGAGTATATTCCAAGTCATAGTGTCATAAATAACATGAAATACATTTTACCTTTTTACCAGAGGGAGGCTCCTTTGCACATGATGCCGGCTAGATTATGGGTACCACAACTGTGCTTTTTTCTGCCATGAAGCAGTAATGTGTAAGCATTATTGTGTTTCGGTCTGAAGGGCGCCGTAGCGATTTAACATCCTCAAAGTGAAAAGCGCAGTAGTAATGCCGCTCATAGTTTTTGGGTGTTTCAAGAATCCTGAGCGGCACTGCATTGTAATGGGCAGGGCGTATCAATTACGATCAGCTGAACGATCCTGCTCGTCTGCTCCCTTACTGTCATAAAAATTCCTACACGATAACATAAAGGCTTTTGTTCTTTATGTTATTTAATCATAATAGTGTGTAATATGCTCTCGTTATTTTGACATGATTTTAACCGATGGATCGTTACATAGTCTAGCGTCACAGCTCAGTCTCATTCGTTACGAACAAAATAAAGTACTCACTGCGCCTGAACAACTTATAAGTTCAAAACAATGCACTTCTATATGTATAGACAAATTAAGTCGTATAAAAACAAAGCCGAAATATGGAACATGCCACAAATTACACCATAATAAGTTTTGACTGCTATATCTGTACATTGCCGAATTTACTCCAGTTGTTTAAAATATTCTTGGTCAATAAGCAGCAATGTAAAACTTAAACTTTATTCAGTTCAGGTATGATTCGGACAGAGACTGTTTACTCACGACTATAGAGAAAAGTGTGCTTTCATTGTCTTTAAGCACACTATTTCCGTTCCGCTATCAGACTGCTAAGGATTATCCTTATTAGAACGTCATTGCTTTAAAATAAAAACATTTTAAAACAAGTAATCACACACATACTTGGTCGGTGTGCCATTTCCCAAAAGGTATTAAGATAATATCTTATATATTTAAACGAGAAATTCTTGTATATAAATATATATATATATATAATCTGAATCTCGGAAACGGCTCAAACGATTTTAATGAAATTGTATACAGGCAGTTTTGGGGGCGAAAAATCGATCTAGCTAGGTTTAAATTGAAAAAAAAATGTAGTTTTATCCGTGTTTTAATGAGAAACAGTTACAATAACATTAGAATACAAAGGTAAATTTCGCCACTATATACAAAACTGTAATAGCTCAGGTGGGACATTGAGTGATCCGGAAAGCAGTTAAGTTTTATACCTTCTTAAAAACCCGAGCAAGATTCGGTCGTCCAGGTACTTATATTTAATACAGTATTAATTTCATAGCAGTTATTCACGTAGGACGAAAGTAGTTAACTATACTTTAATGAAAATGGAAAATACGGAAAATAATAATAACTCTACAACAAGTGATTCATAAATAAGGGTAAACACAGTATTTCTATTATGTTCAACTAAATTTGCGGCTGTAAATGTTTGAACATCGCCTTATAAATGGATATATCCTTGATGATATCGGACAAGGAAAGTAATTAAGGCAATAACTATGGGCGACCAAAGCTGAAAACAGTTGTAATAAAACATGGTGGTTTATTATTTAAGATTTTTTTTTAATTAAGTAACGCAACAAAGGCATATTTTTATATCACTTACAGTCAGCCAATTAATATTTTTTTAATACAATAAAGGACGAGACGAGCAGGGCGTGCAGCTGATGGAAATTGATACTCCCTGCCCATTATAATACTGTGCCGCTCAGAATTCTTGAAAAACCATAAAATCTGAGCGGCACTAGAATTGCGCTTGTCACATTGAGACATAAGATGTTAAGTCTCACTCGCCCAGTAATTTCACTAGCTACGGCGCCCTTTAGATCGAATCACAATACATAATTCTTACATATTACTGCTTTACGACAGGAAAAGGCGTCGTTGTGGTACCCATAATCTAGCCGGCATCCTGTGCAAAGAAGCCTCCCTTCTGGTAATCTTTTTACTTGTGAGCGAAATCTCAAAATATTAGTTAGAATGATGGGATATATTTAGGGACATAATTTTAAAATAATGCAATACGTATGTTCCATTACTTTGTTGCCAAAGTCCAGTGTGAATTAAATTAGAGCCTTAAAAATAGAGCTGAAATAAGAAAAAGTCGGACAGAAATGGATATATTTTGGATGACTACTGGATATCGAATTATCGGCAAGTTTTAAGGCCTCCAGCTGTTGTCGGATTAACCTTAAATTTTATGTGGTTGATTTATTTTTCCGGTCTGTTATTGATACTGAAAAAGGTAGGGCGTGTTCTGGTATTATTTTTTCATGTATTCATCGTACTTTTCCTTAATTCATTAAGAGATTACTTTTGTTAATTAAGAGATTTTTTTTAAATTTTATCATTATTATAAATAAAAACATGCCACGCTTTCGACTTTTTTTAACAAAATTATTTTTGTTCATGACGGAAATTATGAGGGACGAGGAAATGTATAGGAGCTTTTCAAACTTCAGAAGGAGAAAATCTAAGCAAAAAAAAATTCATTTCAAACAAATTCAAACGAATTGATTTTATAGTGATCTATTTTCATTTATATGATTTTTTTAGTACTTCTTAATATTAAAAAAAATTAATGCGTCAATCCTTAACTTTTCAGTTGCCCGCTGTGGTTCAGAGCCAGTCGCTGATTCCGAGTACGTCAACTTCAAAATCCATGCATCATCTGCCCCCTATCAACGCAGAATATAGTAAGAAATCTTTAAAGAAACTTATTATATAAGATTAGATTTACTATGATTTTGGCGCACTCACACTTTTATATATAGGTGCTTAATAAATCAAATCAAATCATTTTATCATGTAGCCTAAGGAAATGCCACTTATGAATGTCAAAAGTTTTCTTTTCTTTTTACATTTACCGCCATTTCGGAAAAGGTTAAGCTTTAATGAGAAGAAGTGGAGAGAAACTCTTTGCCACTTTTTAAATCAACATATTTTACAGCTTAATCATTTTACAATTTTTTTAGTTATGATATTATATATTATGTAAAGTGATGCACCAAAGATACTTAAACGTGAAATACTCAATGCCTATACGTGTAAGGCAAAAGTAAATGTAAATGAACACAAAACAAGAGTTATTGAGTACAGTAGGTGCATCAATCCACACATACCGTAAATAAATAAAGATATTATTCGAGCATTTTGGTACATAAATATCATACATACATACATATAATCATGCCTCTTTCCCTTAGGGATAGGCAGAGACCACTTCTTTCCACTTGCTACGATCCTTACATACTTGTTTCGCTTCGTCCATTATTCCTTTCAGGGTACTCTTGACCTGGCCTTTTTTCAAGACGTCCCTGATTTGATCTCGAAACGTCCGCCTAGGTCTACCCCTTCCAACACTTTAATTCACACTGGCCTTATACACTTTTTTCGTCAATCGTTGTTCATTCAATCTCTCGACATGGCCAAACATTCATATAAATATCGTTTACAAAAAATTAATTACTATAATTTTAAAAACATGAAGCTGAGTTTCTGGTAAACCATTAGTACCACCCGTTCACGAGCATGACGCTTGGACCAGCCATCGCCTCCGAATATGTTACTAGAATTCAACAAGTTCCATTTTCAAGGCTTTATAATATTTCAGCCTCAGTTACAAACAAACGCAAAAACGTAATTAATACGTAAATCTTATTTAGTTTTATGTTAAAACATAAATATATAATTTACATATTTGTCATTTAGATTTAGAGTTTTCTTATCGTGCCTTTAATTAATGATTAGAAAAGAAATCGAACCGTGTTTGTCTACTACTTATTACTTGACTGTCGTTCGTCTATTTCGTGGCATCCATTTTAATAATAAATATTAGCATTAATAACGTAATATTTCTGATTATTTGAAGATTTTCGGGTTTGCTTTTGTATCGACAACGTTTAATAAATCATAATCATGTAGCTTAGTGAGTGGTTGGGCTTTATTTATGTATATATCAACAACCTTTATTAACTGTGGATTTTAATTGTATTTCATATAATATCTTTGGATTGTTTATGAAGACTAGCCGGTCCCGCCCGCTTCGCTGGGCGAATTTTAAAAGGAAATAAATTAATTAAATAAAAAAATAAGTATCTATAAACCATTTAGGATAAATTTCGCATCGAATGGTAGTAGTTTCATGTCGATACGATCAGTGGTTTAGGCGTGAAAGAGCCTCAAACAAAGACCATTTTCACTAGACTAGACTAGACTAGTGACATAGACATTTAATGTAGTGGGTGTAAAAGGTGACTGTTCTTCGAATAGAGTATAGATACGTATAAATAAACAAAGCAATCGAGGGAGAAGCACATCTCTTACGCAGCAAGATAGAAAATGTAAGCGAATATATTGTTAGTGTAACCGATTATGATTGATTGACAATTCGTAAATAGCCACGCTTGGTATTAGTATTTTGAATATTAACGCACAAACAATCAGATTTGGTCAAGCATTTTCGGTCTATCATGTCGCCTATAGGCTATTGTATTCCAAGTCTATGATTTTTTCCCATAGACAAATTGATATAAATTTCAAACAAAATTTGTTCCTGTTGTGTAACTTTTTAAATATCTACCTGTTCGTAGCCGGTCACTAGTACCTCGAATATAAGATAACGCAAAGGCTCCACTTTAGGGAACTAAGGGGAAGAAGAAACCATAGCTGGTATAAAAAAGTGGAAATTATCTATTAGTAAAATTTGAATAATGTTTCGAAAGCATGATTGTGAATAAAGGTACTTTATGAGATAAAAGGTTTTAGTATGCAAATCCTGCTTGAAGATCAACACTGACGTAGCCAAATGGCAAAGAACGGAACCCTCATAGATTCGTCATGTCTATCTGTCTGTCCGTGTATGTTACAACCACTTTTTTCCGAAACTATAATAACTATACTGATGAAACTTGGTAAATAGAATTCACGAAAACACAAATTTTGGGGAGTTCCCCATACTTAGAACTGAATCTCAAATTTTTTTTTTTTTCAACAAACCCATACGTGTTGGGTATCTATGAATAGGTCTTCAAAAATATTGAGGTTTCTAATATATTTTTTTTCTAAACTGAATATTTTGCTCGAGAGACACTTCCAAAGTGTTAAAATGTGTTCCCCTCCCCCCTGTAACTTCTAAAATAAGAAAATGATAAAGCAAAACAAAATATGTGATGTACATAACCATGCAAAATTCCACTGAAAATTGGTTTGAACGAGATCTACTAAGTAGTTTTTTTTAATATGTAATCTTAAACAGCTATTATTATTAAATAACTTTTATATTATGTTACTTGCTGCTACGGAACCCTACATGGGCGAGTCCGACTCGCGCTTGGCCGCGTTCTTACCTATTAGTAAGTTGTCAGAATAAGTAATAGTAATATGGATAAAGAAAATTTTAAAAGTATACATTATATGGACCATAAATTATTTATTGAAACAATAAAAATCTCATAACTATACTTACAATACTATGATTACATTAAGTAAAAACTATCATTACGGGGAAGTGTATAGATAATACAGGCAATTATGAAATTTTCGTTCTTTAATTTTCGATAAGTTTATATTATATTTCAAACAGCGGACACATTATGTAAAACTATCTAGCGCGCAGAAAGCTCCATACTGTTGAAATAAATATGAAAAAAAGTTTATATAAAACTATAAAACCTTATGGAAAAAGTAATTTAACAATAGGTTTAATATACTTTGCCATTAATATTATTTAGGTGCTTAAATGTGTTGCTTTCACACTGCAATACATTTAATTTTCTAGTTCTATGACGAGAATGACGAGTCTTTCTTTTATTTGTTTTAATAGTGGGCGTTCCATAAAAGTATTGATTAATTATAACAATAGATAAATATAACTACAATGGAATCGTTCAATTAGGTGACAACTATAAAAAATTATTGCGCCCGGTGAAGGAGAAAGCAATTCCATTTTAGAGTATTTTTGCCGCGACTTAACCTTACAATACACGTCCCCCTTTATTCATAATAGTCTGCTAACTTAAAGCATTGCTAATTCGCACTCGGTCTTCTTCTATCGAAATAAGTCAAAATGAGAAATAACCCTCCTTAGCGGCTGTTTAAAGTTAGCGGACCATTATGAATAAGGGGGTTCATGTTTAAATCGACAGCTCTCGGCTATTCATCGTGTATAGTAAGGATGGGAAAGTTACGTTAACTCTCTCGTACAAGATCGCCAAAGGTGTAATTCATAATTAGAAGCATTTATTATTTAAGACATAACAAAAGTATGTCATATTAAACAGTATTTGGTGTACAATTAATATATTGTGAACAATTTTTATCTCGATTGAATAAATGCTATTATTCCAACTATGCTCCAACTGTAAAAAGGTTAGTGATTTTTTCGCACTGTCTAAACATAGACTTGTAAAGAAAAAATTAATATTCGTCTCATATTATGTAGATATATAATTATTTTTTGTAAAAATATGAGCTTTATTTATATAAAGACGGTTTATACCGTCCAGAAATGTTTTCAAATATGCGCTATTTTGGCGATTTCTGGGAATAGTGGCCTTAAATCCTAATGAAACATAGTTAAAGAAAGAATATAGGGTGATATTGTACAAAAACAATATATGAAAAATACTTTGCCGGTATCTTGGCAAATTACAAAATCAAAGTATAGTAAATGTTCGTAATCAGTAAGAAAGGGCTACTTAAAAGTTATCTAGTATACTCATGGGATACCATTTAACAGGGGACTTTAAAAACGTCCAAGCGAATGAATAACGGTGTCAGTACATCTGCGGGAGATACAATACTTCCGGGCTCAGGTTCTAGAATCAGGCACACACTTCAAAATTACCGCTTAAAACTGACTTTAGGCAAGGTTCTATCCCTTTTCCAAGGTTTTTGTGCAGGGATTTTATGTAGCGTTAGTTCTTTAAAGATACATCTTAAAATCTTCGAATATTGCGTAATAATTCCTTGTAGGTGGATACGTTCTTAAAAGAGCGATTGTGGTTGCCAAGAAGTTTTAATAGGGATAGATGTAATTCTCCTCTCAATTTTTCCCCGTGTCTCTCTGTATGAGGTCATTTGAATACACTCATTTACGGGACCGCCATCAGCAGACTTTGATATGGTTTGTCCATCGCATGTGTGACCTTCTAGTGCATTCCAAATTATTCTGGATAATAAGGCATTCCAGAGCATTTCCACGTTTCAAAACTTGGGTAAGATTAGCATTCGCAAAAGTCTTAATCGCTTTTGTGATGTTTCTGTTTATTGATATTTTAGTCATTTTTATCCACTGCAGTCCTTTTAATAGTCATACGCTGTTAATGTTCCAAAATATATGAAGAAGAGATTGTAATGCTTTGCAGTTCATTATTTGAGTGACTGCTGGTGAATTATTGTTACCGCAGTCAAGAGACAACATCTTGGTTTTTCTGTGATTCTTTAAGAAGTTCTTTCATATCGTGCGTGCAAAAAAGTTGTATTACGCAAAAATTACGTCAAAGCGCTTCCTTCATACAGATTTACAGTAATTTAAAATCTTATTGATGATGGTGCTTAAGACCCTTGTTATTTAATTCTGGCATGTGTTCGAAAGCTTTGTAGTAGAAGGGTTCAATGCGAGCCTTGGCATTAGAGCACTTTAGAACTGACTCCGAAATCAGAGCATCTTTAAACATCCTAATGATCTTAGAGTATCAAATTAGTCACATCTATCCGTTGTGATAGTAAAATATTCGGAATTAGTCGGATATATTGAAATTGAAATTGCTTGACAAACTTAGGGCCAAGGAATGGTGGCGCGGTTTCTTTTACTGTTCTAAGTCTATTGGGTGGAAATTGATGTACTTATTAAATCTATACAGATTCAATTAAGAGAAGTACCCATTTTTAATGTATGATACGTAACCAAAATAACGATAGAACTTGAATCATAACAAAAATTTTCAGATCGTGAATCAAGCGGACTTAAATCATCAAAGCCAAGTATTTTGCATTTGAAAAGTACGTCTCAGTATCATAAAAAATGTACCAAGGAAGTATCCGAATTTGGATCAACACCACCTATCCGGCCAGTGAGACGACGCTTTCGCAAACTGAGTACAATTATATTTTTTATATACACTTATATTATCACTTGCTGGCATTCTCTTGCCTTCCACACTCTGTCTTCACCATACAACTTTCTTTCCCTCTAGGGAATATAATAATATAGTTATTATAATGTTGCCCCACTTGCATTACAATCTAGCCTTAACTTAGGCTAATAATTAATTCTACAAGCTGCTACATAGATTAACCTAAGAGTATCTCCATTAACACATTTTTTAATATCTCTATTAAGAGGAAGTCACTGTGTTCATAATATGTCTCCTATAATATCACTATTTTTATATTGTTTTGCACTCATTTACTAGCACTACACTAACTTAAATAGTTTTGTTCGTAGAACTGAGCAGATCAATAAGTTGAGTATGTTATTATTAATTATAAGTTAAGTTATAATGTTCACAGTTATAATGAAACTTATAATAAAGGAGAGATGGAACAGAAAGAGAGAAGTAACCTTATGATTATTTACTAAATACCAATACGTAAATTTTAAATTATGTACAGTAATAGTACATTCAAAATAGTTTTACGTGGTCTTTGTATGGTGTCTAGTTTGGTAGCTTACGGACACCAATGTGGCGCGACTGGTTGCGTCACCGTGGTGTCGCGGTGAAATATAGCCCTTATGGAATAATTAGGGCACGTGCACACCGACACGCAAATTCGATACTCTGACATTAGTCAACTAGACAACCAGCTGATAAGCCTCTTGTAACTCATATTTCTATTGAACCACTAGCAATGGACAAGATTTAAAAAATAATCACTTGTATAATAATTTAAGTTGCAAAGCAAATTGTGTGCAATTTCATTTCCTTCTAACTGAATAAAATTAATTAAATGATATTTAAATAAACTTTAATAACTTCTTTAGTGAAATATTGTTAGTTCTATACACGTAAATAAAATAAAAATATTATTGTTTTGTTACAAACTTAATTTTTTGTTGGTTTCAAGCCCAAGTTCATGTTATATTGGCTTGATAATAAGATTTCTAGAATCTAAAACATGGCCGAGTGATGGAGTTCCAGCAAAAGTTTGTTCTTCTTTAAAATTATGTCTATAATATGCATTGTGCAATTAAAATTAACAATGTATTGTAAGATATTTAATTGATGTAGGGCTGCTTCTGTCAAAATTGTGATCACCTTCATAGAATTCATATCTTTTTTAGTGATCTATTTATAACGACCAAACGTCTTTGACTACAAATTGTAGATATGTAAGACTTTTTTCAATTAGAGAATAAAGTCTTAGTGGATTTATCAGCCACTGTGCCGGAGCTCCTTAACTATTAAACATATTTGTTTATTTATTGTTAAAAAAAATTTTTGTAAGCTTGAGTTACTAATGGCATCCCTAGCTATAAATGCACAATAACCACAGCACACAAACTAGGCCGTATGAAGAGAATAATAATTACTTTTAAGAAGTATATTAGCATATAAAACGTATTATTCATTGTTATTTCTAGAATTTTCTGCGGGTAGGCAAATGTTATAGGTTCCAATAAATAAACTTATTAAATACCTAACACTTTGCTCAAAAATTTAATGCCCGTAACCGGTAGGACTAACTAATTAACTTATGAGAAAGATCATGGTCGCTCAGAGGGCTATGGAGAGGGCTATGCACAGAGTTTCCCTGCGAGATCGAATCAGAAATGAGGAGATCCGTAGGAGAACCAAAGTAACCGACGTAGTTCAAACGATTGTGAAACTGAAGTGGCGGTGGGCAGGGCACATAGTTCGACGGACAGATGGCCGTTGCGGCAGTAAAGTCCTCGAATGGCGACCACATGATGGTTGATAGGCCCCTCACAAGATGGACCGACTATCTGGTCAAGATCACCGGAATACGTTGGATGAGGGCAGCGCAGGACCGATCGTCGTGGAAATATTTGGGGGAGGCCTTTGTCCAGCAGTGAACGTCTTGCAACTGATGATGATGATGAACCGGTAGGATTCACGTCGTAAATTTTTTTATGTTAGAATATTAATCGCACAAAAACCATACGACACAACATCTTAACAGGGATCTTCGGACAATGAAGTTTATTATGCAGAGCCAATACTCTGTATTTACGAAAAACTTCTATTATTACCGTACTGAATAATATACTCCCATTCTTAGATAATTTATACGTCTAGATAAGTATCACAGTGGTGACAGCTGTGAAAACGTTGAAAAAAATTGAGGTTAACAGTTAACCTCTACTTTGAGCAATGCAACACTAACGCAAAGTGACATACATATCGCGAGTGTAAGACGTAGCTTTTCACGCTCTGTTTTCATCAGTTGTCTAGTAGCAAGAGGCTCTATCTAGAGGTATAAAATATCTAAACTCCCATTATTCAAATGAAATGATATGATAAGAAAGGAAGGACGGCGCTATGAGCTACCCTTTTCACCAATCGTATCTATTTCCAACAATTTCCCAAATTTTTGTGAAAATCTTATTGCATTATTTGTGATTAGAAAATAATACAAGGCAATTTCATATCATAAATACCTAACATTTTCATTTTTCGCCCTGAATGATATCAAATAGCAGTCTCAGTTTTATTTCAGAATTAGTTATTTCTTAACAAAACTATGTCATGTTAAATAGTATTAGTGTCTATCTATATTATAAATAAAAATGAATTGCTGTTCGTTAGTCTCGCTAAAACTCGAGAACGGCTTGACCGATTTGGCAAATTGAATCTTGAATTATTTGTGGAAGTTCAGAGAAGGTTTAAAAGGTGAATAAATAGGAAAATGCTGCTAAATTAAATAAAAACAACAAATTTGTTTTTCCTTTGATGTGTCCATACATTATTTCTATGAGAGAATTTATTGACGCACAGTTTGACAGTTCTGCTGTGAAACAATTTCATTACGACAGCAGGGTGCATATTTTTTTTGATGTTATGTTATGAGATCCTGTAGATGAAGCCACAACCTGAGAGTTGAACAAAGCAAACAGAATTTTATAACGAGGTGGTACTCGAACGGTTGGCTCAGTTGGTTAGAGCACCGGCACGGAACGCCGGAGATCGTGGGTTCGAGTCCCGCATCGTTCATAAAATTTTGTTTTTCAAATTTTATTTGTGTATTTATCCTAGAAGTGAGGGTTATCACTTTAAAAAACATCACATATTGTTAAGCTACAATAGATTTATTAGAAAAAACTTTAATATTTAATATCGTTGTTTTACATAATCAAATACATTTATTAAGTTCAGTCACTCGAATCAATCTTAAAAATAATAAGTCTATTAACTTCATCAATCTTGAAGAATTGTAATCGTAATGTCTATAATAGGTCGCCGATGCAACAAACATTACAATAATTGCAGAATCAGCATCACTATTGATATAACTACCACTAACGGTGGATCTAGGTCAAACACTCACATGCCACAGAATCAATTTTTTTGAATATCAATTGTAATTGTTCTTACAAGGTAACTGGAAATGTTTCGTGGCATCTTCTCAAATAAAGAAAAATAATTTAAAATTTTTAAACAAGTTAAATTTACCACATATAAACATATAATGATAAATACTGGCAATATAAGATCTTTTATAAGTAAACAATTGGGTGAGTTACTCATATATTATCATTATATATAGTACATTATTGTGTTGTAGAATAATACTAATTTATAATTAATGTTGTTTAGGAATTCTGAATTACAAAATTATGTATTCGATTTTAATTTTACAACATTTTAAGTAAAGGTAAGGTAAATTTATTGAAGTAGGCGTTACTTTGCGGAATTTAATTATACAAATGATTTGAGTTTTCTTTAGTGCTAATTCCGCCAATATTTGTCTTTAAACAATTCGACACGTGTTTCGCCTCTACACGAGGCATCCTCAGGACGTGTTGTCTCGCCAAAATCTGGCGCGAGACATAGTATTGAGTCTCGTCAAATCATTTGTATAGCTTTATGAAAACTTATTTACTCTCACAAACTATTTCTATTTTTTATGTAATATCAAAAGTTATAGCTCCAAAAATTCATTACGTTTCTTAGAAGTATGGCATCCTTAGTTTTTTCTGTATTTGTTATTAAACTTTGTGTCAATTGTTTTTAAGAGGTGCAATATAGAATAATCTGACTTACTTATTGTGTATAATTAATTATATTAATATTTTACTAATTCATATTAAAAGGCGTGTAATTAGAGATATTCAGTTATTTTAATTAATTAATATTTAAACAAATATTATTTATTAAAATTAACGTTTTTTTTATTTCAGTTCAGTTCAGCAGTTATTTATTATCAACACGCGTTTTAATCATTATAATAATTATTTATGTGTATGTGTTTTAGTATAATAATACTAAATTTTAATAATAGTTGTCGAGTACTTATGAATGTGATAATCTTTCTGGTCAATCTTAACTATCTATGCCTTTAGATAATACTGAGGAGGTCTTGACTACATTATTTTTATAAAAAATAACATTTTACTTACTTGCCACAACGACAACTTATCAAAGATATTAACCAACCAGTCGACTTAAAAAACTGAAAGTACACAGTACAGAATACAGATGCACAACAGCAGTTCCACTACGGTTAACTGCCACAGAGTAAAATATGAGGTTCTTGATATCCATTTTTTTTTTTTTAATAAACGTAACATAAAGTTACTCCAAGTTTAAAATTACTTCTCCCTGTCATGTAATTCTTCAGTGACAAAGGTAAAGTAAGGACAAAAAGTTTTAAATTTGGAATAATTTTACTTCGCGTTTATTAATACCATAACGGTTAACATTACCAGTTGTTTACCAGTGGGAGGCTCCTTTGCTCATGATGCCGGCTAGATTTTGGGTACCACAACGTCGCCTATTTCTGCCGTGAAGCAGTAATGTATTAACATTACTGTGTTTCGGTATAAAGGGCGCCGTAGCTAGTGATACTACAGGGCAAATGAGACTTGACACCTTATGTCTCAAGTTGACGACCGCAATTGTAGTGCCGCTCAGAATTTTTGGATTTTCAAGAATCCTGAGCGGCACTTCATTGTAATAGGCAGGGCGTATCAATTACTATCAGCTGAATGTCGTGCTTGTCTCGTACCTTATTTTCATAAAAAAATGTGTTATTTCTTTGGTTTTGTCCACCTTAATAAAAATGGCTCACATTAAGTGATAGAACTCAATATCATATTTGTACATTAATTACTTATACATTTATTTGTACATTACATCAATTACATATTTTTTCATTATTTAGCCGAAAAAAGCGTAACTGATTACTTGGATCGCAATAGACAGTTTTTGGAAGAGTACTTAATAAAGAGCATATCCACCGATGAACTAGAACGATGGCTGGGAAAGAAATACACGCAGACCCATCCTGTAAGTACATTGGCCACTGTTTCATTTAAAATACTAACATTTTACTAGAAAATCCTCACACCAGTGGGAGGCTCCTTTACACAGGAAGCCGGCTAGATTATGGGTACCACAATGGCGCCTATTTCTGCCGTGAAACAGTAATGTGTTAACATTACTGTGTTTCGGTCTTAAGGGCACCGTAACTAGTGAAATTATTGGGCAAATGAGACTTAACATTTAATGTCTCAAGGTGGCGAGTGCAACTGTAGTGCTGCTCAAAATTTTTGGGTTTTTCAAGTTTTATCGAGCTTCATCAAATGTTATTGTATTTCTAGCTTTTAAGTGTGTATTATAAATGTATAATTTGGGAAATAATATTTATTTATTTTCTTTAACAGATGAGATTGGAATCTTTCTTTCGGAAAAAGTTGCAATCCACAATTATTAATAGTTCTCCATCGCACAAGGATATATTTATGGTATGACAATAATTGCATTGAATTTATTAATTATAAAGAAATTTTGTTTTAGCAAAATTCTTGTGCCCTTTCCTGCTCCCCTGTCAGTTTCCCGATGTCTCCGGGCTTAGGAGTTTGTTTTTAATTATTAAAAATAATAATTATCAATACAAAAACCATATTTAGCTTACCAGCATATGCATATCGGAATGAATAGTTTGAGTTCAGATTGAGAATCTTAAAAATTTCCCAAATCACGGAATAATCAGTTTGAGAAGCTCTGTCTATGATTTTTATCCATATACTACTATTGTAAAGAGATTAGGCGGTATAAATTGCAATACAACTAAAAATAATTTACTAATAGAAAGCTTCCGGTCAATTTAGACATTCGAAGTTACATAAAGTCCCAACAATGTATCAATACTTTTTTTCTTGCGAGCCACCGTTTCTGAGATATAACGATTCAAAAAGTTGTAAAAGTTGTTATCGTATAATAATAATATGTGTAAGAAAAAAGTATTCATACATTTTTTATAGATAATTTTATGATCTACAATTTTTGTCTGAGGTACTTTATTGATAAAACTTACCGTTTTGCTGAAAATCACGAAAAACTCATTTTTTTGACCTTTTACCTTGAATAAATTTTTTTCCATACACGGGAATGATGGGGAACTTTTAAATATTGTTTATAATTATGTTTTGAACAATTTCACTGATTTTCAGCTTGTTGGGACTTTATGTAACTTCACTCTCATTTTTTGGTCTAAATTTACCGGACTATTATTCATATGCGAGTAACGTAAGCTATATTTTCTAACCAAGATGTTTGCTATACCTCCACAATTAGCCAAATATGTTAAATTTTAATTAATAATATATTAATTACCAATAAATAATGGAACAATGATTAAATTAATAGGTTTGATTTTTGTGCAAGTAGATAATTATTTACATAGACAATCGACAACAAAAGTGGTAGTTTTTGACTTTCAATAAGTGATGTCACATCCTATTTTGAATAAAAATATTTGAATTTGAATTTGAATGGTGATAATTATTAGTAACAAAAAAATGCATTTTATGTGCACAAATTCAATATTGGTAATAAATGTATAATTTCAGGATTTAATTCAGAAGTTGCAAGGAATCATGGATGAATATTCATTGATCCGAGAAGTAGCTTGTATCGTAACAAATTGTCTAGGAGTCGAAGCATACTATATCCATAAGTTGGATGAGGAGAACCCCTATACCTATCATTATTTAAGGTTGAAAATTGAAAATAAAGTGAGTATTGAATAATGATTAATAGTAATTAGTCCCAGACCCAAGGGTGTCGTAAGAAAGGACGAAGGGCATTTACCAGTAGGAAGCTCCTTTGCACAGGATGCCCGCAAGATTATGGGTACCACAATGGCGCCACTCTGCCGTGAAGCAGTAATGTGTAAGCATTATCGTGTTTCAGTCTGAGGGGTGCCATAGCTAGTGGAATTACTGGGTAAATGAGCCTTAACATCTTATGTCTCAAGGTGACGAGAACAATTGTAGTGCCGCTCAGAATGTTTGGGTTTTTCAAGAATCCTGAGCGGCACTGCATTGTTAAGGTCAGGGCGTATAAATTAACATCTGCTGAACATCCTTCAGCTCTTCTCGTTCCTTATTTTCATTAAAAATATACTGAAGAAGAAATGAAATTTCTCAATATGAGTGTACTAATGTTGATGCAATTTGAACGAAGAATTTTGTAGGCTTCTCTTTTTATTTATTTTTTTTAATAGAAAAAGGAGGACAAACGAGCGTACTGTTATATATGCACATATGTATGCTTTAATGCAGACATAACATTAGCGTCAGCACTTTAAGACCAAGGCGTCACTTAATTAAATATAAAGGCAGTCAGTCTCCTTCCGAATCCTGAGCCACTCATACATTTCAATTATATTTTCTAATTCTAAATAAATTTCTTTTTTAAAAGTTCGTTTTTAATATTCCGTCTAACAAATGGTGGCAGCGCAAAGGATTTAAAATTTTATAAATCCGCGGTAAACGCCTCAAGTGAAAAGTTATAGTGATACCAAAAAGTGTAAAAGTGAAAATAATATCTGTGTTGGTTGGTTTTAATAAGTGGTTAACAAAATAGTACTAATCCAGAGTACTATACAAATCTTAGTGACCGCCTGAATCCAATGGTTGTGAACTGCTAACAAGCTTCGACCTGCTATACCGGAAAGAAATAACTATATACGTGGTACTCTCCAACATCGCTGAATCTTCTTCTCTTCATCAACGCCGAGTCCTCTGGTACCTAACAATTTACCATAAATTGAGCCAATTATGACTCGATTTGGATTCGCCGTGAATATCGCCGTGGTCCTGTAAGTCTTCAAATTTTAAATATTTCAAGTGTGAAAGTGCAAAACCCATAATAACTGAGATATTAAATAGACATATTTCTAAAACTACAGTGAAAGTGCAAGGTGTGAGGTCTAACAATACTTTATCCAAAGTTATTGCATAAATATAATACTAAAGAGCGTTATTGTCATCTACATTCTAATTTAATTACATCATCTTAGGTTCCGAGAACATTTTGTCGAGTAGCTTATCGCATCGAATTTATAAACAATCTGGGTGGCCGTCTATCACACCGTAGTACATTTTAAATTTTATAAGTGAACATTTTATTTAATTAAACATGTCGGTTAAAGAATCTCAAATTAAACATGAAAAAAATGAGTTACAAATTAGCACTTTATTCAAATTCATTAGTCCTTTTGATGGGACACGCGAAAAATTAAATTCTTTTATTAATAATTGCAATAATGCTATTGGACTAGCACCGGATTCTCAGAAATCGATTTTATTTAAATTCATACTTTCTCAACTTGAGGGCAAAGCAGAATTAGCTTGCTCTATTAAGGAATTCGACAATTGGGATCAACTTAGCGATTTTCTCAAAACACAATTTGGAGAAAGAAAGCATTATGCACACCTTTTACTTGAATTGCAGGAATGTCAACAAAATAATACAGAATCAGTGTCACAATTTTCTTTACGCGTAGAGACATGTCTTTCAAAACTTTTAACAGAAGTAACTATATCGAATAAGAAGAAATCAGAGTTAACCGGTCGAATGGCAGCCATGGAAGACCTAGCTCTCCATACCTTTTTATTGGGTCTTAAACCCGAAATTTCAAATTTAGTTCGTTGTAAAGATCCACTAAATCTTAATGAAGCAATTAACCTAGCAGTCTCAGAAGAGAAAATTTTAAATTTATTTCATAAAAGAAGTTCTCAGCAATTATCATTGCACCGATTAATTCCTAAACCCCAACAGCCATTTAGGGGTCCTACACATAATAATACCCAAAAATTTCAAACCACAAGGCAGTTTGAGAACAGAAGCCCATTCTGTCGCTATTGTAAAAAACAAGGTCATTCAATAGAAAATTGTTTTAGACGACAATTTAATAACAACAGACTACAACCAACCAGACCCAGAGCAGATAATGTTAATTTTGTCATAAATGAAAACTTAAATAATGATAACTCAGAGCCACGACAACTATGCTCTAATGATAATAATGACCAACAGCTTACCCATTTAAACGCGTAGTGGGCTCGCGAAGGTGTCACGCGAAGCCCTGCAATAAAAATCTCAAATCCAAAAATTATGTCGACACCATTCCCACTTTCAAGGCTACACGACAGGGTAACCAGCCCCAAAACGGAAGCCTAACGCTCAAGGCTACACGACAGGGTAACCAGCCCCAAAACGGAAGCCTAACCCTCAAGGCTACACGACAGGGTAACCAGCCCCAAAACGGAAGCCTAACGCTCAAGGCTACACGACAGGGTAACCAGCCCCAAAACGGAAGCCTAACTCTCAAGGCTACACAACAGGGTAACCAGCCCCAAAACGGAAGCCTAACTCTCAAGGCTATACGACAGAGTAACCAGCCCCAAAACGGAAGCCTGAAGTCAAATCCTCTAAATCCAATACCTAAAAAAGAAGAAAAAGTATTAAAATCTTACAACGTTAGCACAAATCCATTAAAAAATTACTTACCTTATATTGAAATCCAAACATCTCTCTCCTCAGAACCCTTTCGACTCCTGGTCGACAGTGGAGCTACAATCAGTCTTATTAAAATACATATTATAGAAAATATGCCCGAGGTGAATAAAAACATTATAACATTCAGTGGCTTAGGAAATACCGACAATCCAATCAATTCGTTAGGTTGTATATCTATCGAAATTAATTCAATAGAACATGATTTCCACCTCATACCTAATTTCGACTTTCCATACGACGGTATTATCGGAAATGATTTCCTTTCTTTACATAAAAGTAAAATAGATTATACTTTGAAGGAACTTAGTATTGATGACGTAAAATTCAATTTAAAATTTAATAACCCCATTTATACAATTGCGCCTAGAACCGAAACGGTAATAGAATGCTCAGTACATAATCCCGAAATCAAAGAAGGTCTCATTCTAGATCAACATATGATGGATTCTCTATTAATCGCTAACTGTATTGTTAAAGTAAAACCTAATTCTAGAATTAATATATCCGTGGTTAATACATCCGAAAATCAAATAGAGATAAATTCAGACCTCAAATTAATAATTAATCCTTTAGAGTACAATGAAAATAACTCTATATTTTATTCGAATATTAATGATCAAAATATTTCAGATAGAACTGATAAAGTTTTAGATCTTTTGAGAGTATCCCATTTAAATTGCGAAGAAAGAGACGCTCTGTTTAATTTATGTTCCACATTCTCTGACATATTTCATTTGCCTAGTGATAAGTTAACTTTTACAGAAGGTATTCAGCATGAAATTAAAACGTCCTCCTCAATCCCTATACATACAAAATCCTATCGATTCCCTGACATTCACAAAGGTGAGGTTCAATCACAAATTAACAAAATGTTAGAAGAAGGAATTATTAAACCTTCAACATCCCCTTGGTCATCTCCAATCTGGGTCGTCCCAAAAAAGATGGATGCATCCGGAATAAAGAAGTGGCGGGTAGTAATCGACTACCGCAAACTAAATGATATCACAATCGGCGATTCTTATCCTATCCCAAACATATCGGATATATTAGACCAGTTGGGCAAATGTAAATATTTCAGTACTCTTGATCTCGCGTCGGGCTTCCATCAAATTAAAATGTCGCCCCAGGATGCACCCAAAACAGCCTTCTCAGTTCCACAAGGTCATTTTGAATTCACTAGAATGCCCTTTGGACTAAAAAATGCACCTGCAACATTTCAAAGACTTATGAATTCCGCCCTATCTGGGTTACAAGGTATACAATGCTTCGTCTACTTGGATGACATTGTAATCTACTCCTTCGATCTTGATCAGCACATAAACAACCTCTCTAATGTATTTGACAGGCTCCGCACCTACGGGTTAAAGTTGCAACCTGACAAGTGCGAATTTCTCCGCAAGGAAGTTTCCTACCTTGGACATATCATTACCGATGACGGGGTAAAACCGAACCCAGAGAAAATAAAAGCTGTTGCAGACTTTCCTACACCCCAGTGCCCTAAGGACATAAAGTCCTTCCTTGGATTAGTTTCCTACTATCGCAGGTTCATTCCTGATATGTCAAAACTAGCTAAACCTTTAACCAATCTCCTTAAAAAGGACGTCCCATTTCTATGGAATAATGAACAGGAATTATCTTTTAATAAATTAAAAAATTCTCTTATTTCCGCACCTGTTCTAGCTTATCCTGATTTCACTAAACCCTTTTTACTTACATGTGACGCTTCAAATTTCGCGATATCTGCTATACTCTCACAAGGATCCATTGGCAAAGATCGCCCCATTGCATTTTCTTCAAGAACATTAAATAAGGCTGAATGCAATTACAGCGTCACTGAAAAAGAATGTCTAGCGATCATTTATGGTACTAAAGTTTTCCGTCCCTACCTTTATGGTAGACGATTCACAATTATAACAGATCACCGTCCACTCAAGTGGCTCTTTAATTGCAAAGACCCGGGCTCCAAGCTCGTTAGATGGAGGCTCAAACTTGAAGAATTTGACTACGAGATTGAATATAAAAAGGGTAAAATAAACACTAACGCAGATGCATTGTCACGATACCCAATAAATCCATTAATTTCTAAAGATCCAACAGATAATACTGAAGATGAAGTCAGAGATCAAAGACCAAATTCACCCCATCTATCTATCCCTAGTTTGCCAGATCAAAACCTTGAAGATCTATTATCAACAGATTTTGACCCAGCTAATTTGAGTCCTTTAAATTTATCGCCCTCTGCGATTCCATTCTTTACGTCAGACATTTCACCTCATGAAACTTATTCTGATCCACAACCTTCTACTAGTAACCAAAATCCTGAAAACTTACCTTCACATATTCCTAATGACACCGATCTCCTTCAATCTTTACCTGAAAACTTACCTGTATCCGCTAGTCCATCAACTAGCGTCACTAGCCGGATAGCTGAAAATCAAACAAATATTAGTGAAGATTATTCCAATTATTTAAAATCTATTAAAGATAAAAACAAGATTTTTAATACATATATAAAAGAGCACAACGAGAGCCTTCTTAAGAGTTCTGCAAATGTAATTCTTCTTCCAGTATCAATAGATTTTGATGAGTCGAATCCTTACCTTTCTGACTTAATCTCTGCCTCAGAGAATGTCAATGTTGTAGAAGGAGAACGTGAACTGCATTCGTTTAAAATATCTGAAATCAATGGTAAAATTTACTATTTCCTATTTACTAAAGTTTATTTCTTTGATACTTGTACCTACCCTGATATATTTAAAGCATTAAAATCTGCTAGAGACAGTATTCTACTTACCGGCACAATCAATGAGATAGCTATTTCCGACTTTAGGAATTCATTTGAACAACATTCATTTGTAAAAATATATAGTATGCTCATGTATCTTTTTGATGGTACAAATATAACAGTCAATATCCATCACAATAGCATAATATATCCCGTGCCTACAGAAATTACAAAAATCTTGAAGGAGAACCACGATATACCAATAGCGGGCCATTTAGGGTCAAACAGAATGTTTAATCGCGTAAAAGAACGTTATTTCTGGAAAAATATGAGATCAGACATAGAAAACTATGTAAAAAATTGTAAGTTTTGCCAAACCAATAAAGCCTTAAGAAAAATTAATAAATCACCTATGCAAATCACAACAACATCTTCTAGACCTTTCGATAGAATAAGTCTCGATATCGTGGGACCTTTGCCTGAAGCTGGAATTTATAAATTAAAATATATTCTTACTTTACAAGATGACTTGACAAAATTTTCTATAGCTTACCCAATATCTAATGCTACGGCCGAAGAATCATGTGAATGTCTCGTTCATTTCATATCTTTATTTGGAATACCTAAGTCAATTTTAACAGATCAAGGAACAAACTTTACAGCCGAACTTTTTAAGAAAACTTGTGAATTTTTAAAAATCAAGCAGATTTGGTCATCTCCCTATCACCCTCAGACGCAAGGTGCTCTGGAGAGAAGTCATTCCACTTTAAAAGAATATTTAAAATCTTATATTAACGAAAACCAAACTAATTGGCATAAATATGTATTTACTGCCATGCTGACATATAATAGCACCGTCCATACAACTACCCAATTTACGCCTTTTGAACTTATTTTCGGGCACAAGCCCTACATTCCCGATTCCGTTTTTGATTTACGATCTGACGTCACATACCCAGAATATATTAAGATGCTTCACCATCGCCTTAAACTGTCTAGAGAAAAGGCCATACAAAATATTAACTCTTCAAAAGAAAAGTCAAAACATTATTATGATAAACATACTCGTCCAGTACAGTATAAAGTCGGTGAATATGTCTATATTAAAAATCATGTAAGACTTCGGAAGGCGCTATCTCCTATATGGAAAGGTCCATATAAGATCGTCAAAATACATGGCAATAACACCTTATCTCTTCTAATAAACCGAAGATATGTAAAACATCATTATGATGAAGTAAAACCTGCATACAACGCGGATACGTAACTAATTCTTCTTTTATTAATTATTAAGTTAAGTTTATTAATACTTATTTCATTTTATACAGCTATATTTTACTATATTATATTTTTATCATATACAAAGTTATAGGTTTATTTACATAAGCATGATAGTTTAGTTTAGTTTTGTCATTACAGAATGGTTAATACATACTGCGCCATAGCCGCTAGCGAGAATGAGTATATTAAATACATCAAGGAAGGTCCTGGCTTGCTCTTCGACCCAGTGGGCACTCTGAAGCTCATAGACGATTATCTTCATATAGTTATTCCGATAGATGTTACTTCTTTTGATCAAAATATTAAGTACACCCAGGATGTTTTAAACATTGTTAAATTACAGTGTCAGGAAAGTATAGAGATAGATATTTCCGTCTGTCAAAATATAATGCAACCCTTGGATTCACTCTATAATGATATACTTCGTGACTATAATTCCATATCTCATATCATCTCTAGCGAGAGACCCAAAAGATCTGCATGGTTCTCTGGCGTCGGTGTAGTTTTTAAGCATATATTTGGCACCCTTGATGAAGACGATGCGATAAATTACAATAGAGCAATAGAAACATTGTATGATAATGATAAACGGTTAGAGAATTCGATAAAGAAAACTATTCTAGTTTCGAAATCTGCTATTTCTAATATTAACCAATCTGTCAATGAAATATTGGAGAATCAATTTAAACTCAATGATGCCATTAATAATTTATCTACAAATGTGAGAAATATATCGAATTTAGTTACTATAGATAGTTTCAAATTAAAACTAATAAACATTTTAAATTGTCTTCAATCACATTTGTTTACTCTTGCGTTTAAAATTGAAGACTTATTGAATTCTATTTTATTCATAAAAAGCAATACTTTACATCCATCTGTCTTAACACCCAAGCAATTATATAACGATTTATTAAATGTCTATAAAAATATACCTAAGTATAGGGACTTACCTATTAATTTAGATTTAAGTAATATTCATGTTTTGATAAATGTAGCAGATTTAATTTCATATTATTATAATGGTAAACTGATTTTTATTGTTAAGATTCCATTAGTTAATGCCTTAGATTATAATGTTTATGATACTGTTCCATTACCTATTCCGCATGAAGTTAATTCATCTTATTCATATGTTTGCATTATACCTACAGAACGATATCTGGCAATAAATACTGATAAGTCTACATTTACATATTTAAAGGATTTTAATGAGTGTAAAGTTATTTCTCCCAAAGTACACATATGTCAAATAACTAACATATTCTCTGTTCCTGGTAATCCGTCTTGTGAAATAGAAATTATGACAAAAGCTGTATCCAGTATTCCAAATACCTGCCAAACTAAATTTATACATGGTGATATAGATATTTGGCATAAACTCAATAATGCTGATTGGATATTTGTAGAATCAAATATAAATAAAATAACAATAGAATGTAATCAGGATGTATTATTTGAAACAACCATTTCAGGAACAGGAAAACTTACCATTCCATATAATTGTACAGCTTATTTTAAGAATATTAAATTTAATAAGGTATCCAATCCAGAAATTAATATTCCACTCATAAAACCTACTTATAATATAATATCTGATAAATGTTGTAATCTTAGCCGCTTCAATATGTCCAAAATTAACTTTTCTGAAATTAGTAATATTAACCTACATCAGTTAAAAGATCTTAAATTTAACATAAAAGATATCAATGATGACCTATATATTGCAAATCCTGTTGATACCTTTAGTGATAATTCAAATAATTCTGTTATAAGTATAATTTCACTATTTCTAGTTGTATGTTTAATCTTAGTTTTTATATGTAAGAAATTATGTATCCTACTTTCAAAATATTTTGTAAAGGCTAAGGATTCTGAAGAAATAGATATTGAGTTTCAATCATCACCACCTCCACCGCAACTTAGAGTTGGTTAAAATATTCTGAAAACTTATCTTTATTATTTCCGATAAGTTTCCTCCTAAAGGGGGGGTTGTTATATATGCACATATGTATGCTTTAATGCAGACATAACATTAGCGTCAGCACTTTAAGACCAAGGCGTCACTTAATTAAATATAAAGGCAGTCAGTCTCCTTCCGAATCCTGAGCCACTCAAACATTTCAATTATATTTTCTAATTCTAAATAAATTTCTTTTTTAAAAGTTCGTTTTTAATATTCCGTCTAACAGTACGTGTCATCTGATGTTAAGTGATCACCGCCGCCAACATTCTCCTGCAACACCAGAAGAATCACAGGAGCGTTGCCGGCCTTTAAGGAAGGTATACGTGCTTTTTTTAAAGGTACCCATGTCGTAACGTCCCGGAAACACAGCACAAGGAAGTTCAATCCACAGCTTTGTAGTATGTGGAAGAAAGCTCCTTGAAAACAGCTCTGTAGAGGACGGCCACACATCCAGATGGTGGGGATGATATCCTAACTTGTGGCGCGTCGTGCGAAGGTGGAATTCGGCGGCAGGAATCAGGTGAAACAATGCGAACACACAATGAAGCGATGTCTCTACGCAGCGCCAAGTGATCCAGCCGTCCACAGAGCACTGGATCCCCGACAATTTGAGCTGCTGTTATTCCTGCACATTAAATTCTAAGAAGCTTGTTTAAAAAAATATAATAAAATGTACAATTTTAATAAATTTGCTTTAGGTAGTGCTAACAGAGAGAGCTTTTCCTATGGACAATACGTTGCTCGATAACTTTTCAAAGCTGTCGACAGTTTGGCGATATTCATATGATCACTCCAAACTGTTTGAAGTTCGTCAAACGGTAAGTTAATTGTAATTAAATTTATCTATCAATCAATTAATATTATGTACCTTTGAAATTATTTAATAAAATATAGAAATAGTATGACGTAATAATATTAATTTATAAGGAATTTTCAGGAAATTTCCTTTTGATCGCACTGTGTTATACTTTCTATTTATTTCTGAAAAATTTCTTGCACACTCATTGGCAAAAAAACGGCTCCCCAAGCTAGGTAACAATTTTTTGTTACCAATAATATACTATTACTAACATTTTTATAATTTCATGTTACTCGTGAAGAATCTAATTACATTTGCAGGAGCGCAACGACCATGTGATTTTTGTGCCAATTTTCAATGCTGCTGGAAAAACAATATATATCATACAAATGTTGCACTTTAAGCCACATTTCAATAGCAAGGATGAAGAATCATGTTCCAATTTAATATTATGGGGTAGCCTCACATTACACTTATACAATCTTAGAGATCGAAGTATGGCTAACTTTTTACTGGATGTCGTCAAGTATGTACATACACAGAAAGTATTCATTAGTATACGTAGATAGCGACGATTAACGAATTTATTTTCAGGGCAATATTTGAAGAAATGATATCGCTTGATCAAGTAATAAATAAAATTCTTGAATTTGTTCAAAGAATAGTGAATGCTGATAGAGCTTCCCTATTTCTAGTGGACACTATTAATAACCAATTGGTGTCTACTGTATTTGATTTGAAGTTGGTACCATGTCAGGGTGGAGAGCCACAAAAAGAAATAAGAATGCCTATTAATCGTGGAATAGCCGGTTATGTTGCACAGTCTGGCGAAACGATGAATATAACTGATGCGTATTCAGATAGTAGATTTAACAGGTGATATTAGAACCAATTAGAAGTCGATTTAAATAATATTGTAAAAACACGGTTTTCTCATTGTCTATATTGTTTACAGGGAAGTAGATGAGATGACTGGCTATGAAACAAATAGTATTCTATGTATGCCGGTTAAGGTACAAGGTGAAGTGATTGGGGTTGTACAAATGGTCAATAAACGTGATAAGAAATGCTTTGATCGTGAAGATGAAGAAGAATTTGAAATATTTTCCACATTTTTTGGACTCGCCCTTCACCACGCAAGGCTTTATGATAAAATAATGAGGAAAGAACAAAAATACAAAATAGCTTTGGAGATATTGTGCTACCATAATACATGCAAGAAACACGAAGTTGATGAATTAATAAATTATAATAATAATATGGACGTTCGATTGGATGACTTCTATTTAGATCCATATAAATTTGATGACTTGCAAAAATGTAAGTCCGTAATTGCGATGTTTGATGATCTATTTGCAATATCAAATTTTGATGTTGAAACTATAAGCAAATTTGTTCTGACAGTGAAAAGAAATTATAGAAGTGTACCTTATCATAATTTTGATCATGGCTGGTCAGTAGCTCACGCAATGTATGTTATAATCAAAAACGACAATTGTAAAAGATTTGATTACAAAATGGTATGTACAATAGTTTGTAAATAAATCAATATGTAAATAAGACAGTAGCCATAGAAGTATTTATGATAAAATAATTTTTTAGAGATTGGCCTTGTTTGTGGCTTGTTTATGCCATGATTTAGATCACAGGGGATATACCAATAAATACATGAATGAAACCGCGTCACCACTAGCAGCAATGTACTCAACATCGACTTTGGAACACCATCATTTCAATATAACTGTTATAATATTACAGCAGGTGAGAATTTACTTTTAAGTAGCTAATGCAGTGTAAAACAGAATCTCAGTTAGGTCTGTTTGTCTGAAAACAATGACCTAAAAAACTATTATAAATGAAAATTCAATAGAACAGCCATAAAGTCGACTGGAATCTGGCAATTTTTACGAGAATTTAAGCGTTCGACGTTAACTTGGACTGTTGTAGTGCTATGTGTACATGTTTTCAAAATAAAAACACAAATCCGTATGTATAATTTTTTCCAGGTTATATTATATTATATATATTTTATTCCCATTGGCTTTTAATTTTAAATTCAATAAATTATCATAGCTTTTTTATTACATGAAGAAACATAGGTAGAAAGTAAAACTTCATCTTGTGTTGGTAATAATTTTACCGATCCTCCACATCATAGTACAGAATCCCACTGCTCAATTCTGCCTCACGTAATAATCCGTGCATGTTTTCTTGCGCTGACATTTACCTGGAGCGAGAAACGTTTATTGAAATCTTGGCAACCATTACTTTCAGCCATTTTAACTGGCAAGCATGGATCATCGTGAACTCAAATTTGTATTAAGATAAAAAAAACAGGTCAGTACTACAATAATATACCTGTTCACACCTTACAACTCTAACGTCGGGACTGACTGAGACCCTGGCAACCATTTTCTTTTGAATTCTTTACTTTATTCCCTTTAATATGACGTAAAATGGATTAAAATAAACTTATAGTTTTCATTAATTAGGTCTACTAAAATTAACTAAAGGTAATTACGGCTAATTTCTTATAGCAATCTAGTGCTAATTTTATATTGATACGCCTAGTTTTATCAAAAAACAGATAGCTTCAGAGTTGAGCAGTGGGATCTTAGGCTATCGCAGCCAGACTAAACCTACAAAACTAGTCGAAATTGGTCTGAAGTTCATTTTTAATCCGGAAATTACAAGAAGAAACTAACTAAATAGTTTTTATTTCCTTAAGAAGAATACAAAAACACATAAATAAGATAACAGAACGACTCAGATCATCGACGATAAAGCCTTCTCTAATCGGCTTAACCTTTATCGTTGAAAAGAGGGTGTGTTCTGTCTGCATCTTCTACCGCATATATAACGGGGAGTGCTCACAAGAATTGTTGGGGTTGATACCAGAATTCTACCACTGGACACGTTGAAATCCCATATTTATGTGGAATAAATTATTCTAAGCCCGATCCCATACGACTTATGGACCTTAAAGCTTAGACTTGGAGCATACTCCCAATAATAAGGACACATTCATGGGTATTTGCCTCACCACTCCCCATCAAATGTGCCTCTACCCCTATTATATAAAATATAAATTAAGTAACAATACTTAACTTGTCTAAGCGTAAGTGATCAATGTTGTATTGCTATGACTTAAGTTTTAATATGTGATGAGCTCGCTCCAACGATTTCGCATTTAAGCAACCCTTTTTTAATCTGCCACTTATTATAATAGTTATTATATCAGTAAATTCAGTAAATTGATAAAGTTTATGTATATAAGATAAGATAATGTATTCAAAAATTTAATTTTAAAACAAAGTAGATCAAGAATGTAGAAAGCTTTAATGAATATTGCAATTATAAATTCACATATTCTAAATATACAGGCTATCTTAAATAGGTCCAAACTCCAAATATATCAAGATAATACCAACTCAACTTTTCTCAAAATATAGTTGCGCATGAAAACCCACATTCCTGGCTATTTTACAATTATTTTCTTAAACTTAAGTATTTAGTAGGCATGAAATATTTATTATACTTTATTTTTGTCAGGAAGGACATAACATTTTTTCACATTTATCAAGTGAAGAATATAAAGAAATCTTAGGACATGTCAAGCACTGCATTTTAGCCACAGATCTTGCAGTGTTCTTCCCAAATTTGAAGAGCATAAATGAGTTATGTGGTCAAGAAGCGACATCTCCAAAAATTGATTGGACTTCACAAATACACATGTGAGTTATATAATAATACTTAAAATATTTAATGCTAAAGTAAAAAATTATATTATGGTTAATCATTAAGGTCCATAGATGTAAGTTAACACTTATGAATGTTTAAATCATATATTGTATCTATTTGTATTCTGTGATTTTACTATTTTGGAAAAGACAACTTAGGAACCATTGAGTTTGTTAATGAGAAGTGAAATTAAACTGACTGCTACCCAATTAAAATATAAAGTTACTGACTACAGTATCTTACAACATATTATTTCTTTAATATAATACTAAAAATGGAGCAAAAAGACGATAAACAAATAATAGTATTTAAAAAAGTAATAACTCAAAAATGTAACGAATATAATAGGAACGCCATCCTCATTAAAACTATACAAACGCACTTCGAGAACAAAATACAAGTGAAATATTTTGGAGCGACATTATTTGAACTATAATTATTAACAATAAAAATAATTGACAATAGCAGACTACTGATGGAAAAGAAAACATAAAACTTTTAGTATTAAAATTTGATATATGATCTAAATTACTAATTCCAATTGAATAACTAATTATTTAAATTTATTTTCATTAATATATTAATCAACGAAAAACAATATTACAATAATGCATATACACACTGAACTTTTCACTAAATCCATTCAATCTCTCTTATAAGATATACACAGTACTAATTATATTGCACAATAGGTCAGCTGTATAGCTACAGATATACTGATATAAGCATTTCGGTGACGCGAACTCACGAGATTTCATCCATCCAAAAAGTGTCATAGTATATTTTTTTTTAATTATTTTATTATCGCCTGCGCCATTCATGGCTAAGGAAGTTTTCACTTTAATAATAATGCATAAGTTGCATGACAGAATAAACCAGTCAGCTCATGCAGCGCCCGTCATTCTTGAGACGATGACAAGTGTTTTTGTGTAGGTATATTATTTACAAGTTTAGTGTGAGCCACGCAAATATTAATCTACCTTCAATATTGAAACAATTTTTAGTTTGTTTATTTTATTCCTAAGATTGGTTTATTTAAGTATAATTTATGTTTTTGTTAAATGTGTAAGCATTCTTATCCGTTGGAAAGAGCGGTCTTCCCTAACACAGGTTCTGCGAACTTAAAAGGGATGTCCTTCAAATACTATTTACTAAAATGCTAAATAAATAAATTTTTGATTTTGATTTTTTGATTTTATGAGCATGACGCATGCATCTACAATCATCTACTAAGGAGATGTACGGACTACAGAGTACAGATGGATGTTTTTATGCTAAGCTGGCTACAGCTATATGTAGGCAATTTATATTCTATGTTTAAATAATTCCATTATTTAAAATCTACAAGCGCTTGCGATGCATTGATTGTACAAAATAATATTATATTTATTTATAGTACGCGCTAGTTGAATACAGAGTTCAGGAATGCGATAGTGCTGTGACCTAATTATAATTGATGACAAAAATCATGAATGTGTCGATAAATTTAATGAATGCTTCAAGTTTTCCATTTAAACCTAATAATTACATTTGTTAGAAATCTCAAATTTTTCTTCTACCTTTTTTCAACACATCTTATGTCTCAAACCTTTTTAGCCATTTATCGTGCTTGGCGATAAAAAAATCTCGTTTTTTTGTTGATTGACTAATTGACACGGTAAACGACGACTACGGCACAGCACTACACTGCAGGCGCTCGAGGCAAGGTGTGCGGCAAGCGGGGAGATGTTCGTTTATAATTCTTGGTAGCTTTAAGAGGCTCGCGAAAACATGTCATTCGGTCCATGATGTATTTTCGGGTAGTTATGCGAGTTGAGTTGGGCTTTGCTGGGGGCGAAATATTTAATTTTATATATTTTTTATCTTGGTATTTATTGAATTTCACTTATCAATGCTGTCCGAATTGATGTCTATAAATAAGTTCTATAACCACCAGATATCAAGGCCTAGTTATCTGAATCAGTATTGTTATGTTGTAAATAAATTTGTTTAATATAAAAAAAGGTACACAAGTTGGATCATTTATACGTCTAGATAAACGAAGGAAAACATTGAGGTTAACAGTTCACCTCTATTTTGAGTAATGCACACACATTAACACAAGATGACATGCATATCGCGAGTGTAAAAAGTAGCTTGTCACGCACACTAAAATAATAAACCTGGCCTGTTTTCATCGGTTGTCTAGCAGCAAGAGGCTCTATCTAGACGAATAAATTGTCTAACATCTAAGGTGTTCAAAATGATTTAGTCAAACATTTAATAATGTCTGTGAATATAGTTATAAATATTTTTTTAATTTTTCAATTTGTATCCTACAGATGCAAATATCTCAATTTGTGACCCTCAAAGGTTATTATTTTAATTAAATTTTATGTATAACTACTTCCCCTAATCGTAGAAAAATGGGAAAAGAAATTTAAAATATATCTCAATTACTTCGCTATAAAGAACTGATTATAATAAGTTTGGAACTTGTTATTAGTATTTATTTGAGGTTCGTTTTCTATTTTTTAACATTTTGATTATTTACAATAATAGATATAAAGAAGTAAGGGAACGCTAATTTAAGGCGACACTAAATGCCAGCGACCTTGAGCGATATGAGTTCATGGCTGCCGGCGTAATGTTCATAGCTTGAAATGCTATACTATCACCACAAAACTTTTCTAAAAACACCATGTTTGCGTGTTTTCTGCTTACTCTTCGCCTTAAATGAAATTGAGGCACGTTGTTTTTATGTCATGTTATGGGAAACTTTAATCACTATGGGCAGATGTATGACCATGTGTACAACAAGTTTCTTGTTTCATAGCTGTCGTAATAAAGTGTTTAAATGTTGCACGATATTTATAAATATTGATAATTCGTTCTATATATGTATATCTCATACAGTGCATTTTGAATTTGGCTATTTTGAAGGGAGGAGAATACATTTCAAATTTTTATTATGCAGCATTAAATATATTGTCAAATCTTCAAGGTATCCATAGATTGTTGATATTAGATATTGTAAACAGTAAAACCGCTGTAGTTACCCGTGGTATATTTAAGCTTACCATAGAAATCAATTATTTACTTAATATATAAAATTCTCAGATCTCAATTCCAGTGCTTGTTAAATTTTGTGTGCATATCGAGTAGGTCTGATAATTGGCGATCATCTATTTTTTATACCCAACAACAGCGTTTGCTGGGACAGCTAGTTTCTTATAAATATCTCGAAGAATATAGTTATCCATTTTTATTACATAAATAACAAATAAAAAGATATATAGTATATTAATTAGTACCTGAAACTCTTAAAACAATAGTATTTTTATTTAATCACGCACAATTTCATCAATGTGCGTCTCGAAATTGGTGAAACTCGCGTTCAATAAATTGCTTACACACCTGCATATAATAATCGTAGTGGTGATTCTGTTTGGGGTACTAATGAAATATTGTATTATTATCGGTGCATTTTTAAGTAAATTGGACGGAACAGAAAGACACGAGCAGAGTATGCCCACTCACACCCACACTGGGATATCAAATAAAACTTGTAGCTATTTTACATAACTGTTTTAGAGACCTGGCTATGGCAATATCGATGACTGCAGCTGATCTATCCGCTTCAGCTAAACCATGGGAAATACAAATAAAAACAGTGAAAGTAATATTCGAAGAGTTCTATGAACAAGGCGATAAAGAGAAAGCAGCAGGTAAAACACCCATACCGATGATGGATAGAAGTAAGCCTGAAGAACAACCATCAAGTCAGGTCTGTGGTATCTACAGTTTTATACTTATTATACCTTATTAAACCGTAAGTTAAAAAATTTGAATGTTTTAGGTTGGATTTTTGAGTCAGATTTGCGTACCATGTTATAATGTCTTGCTTAAAATTTTACCAAATACGAAGCCAATGTATGAAATGGCTCTTAGAAATTTAAAAAATTGGAAACTGCAAGCAAAACACGTTAAAAAAGCATCAGAAATATGTAATAGCGAACCATTAGCAGCCACCTCCGAAACAGATTTGGATAACAGAGAGTTAACTTGTGACAAAAACGTTGCAGAAACTGTAGATGATACGATTATTACTCCTCATTTAGTGAATGATGAAACATGTGCGCTTCCTGATAACAAGATAAGGAAAACTCTCCAAAGTCTGAAAGCAGAATCAGAGTCATGGGATGAGGATAAATGCGATAAATTAAGTTCAAAAGCAACAGCAATATTAAAGGACATACATACTGATGACTTCTCAGGTGATGAAGACGGGCTGGTCATAGCAAAGAAATGAAATTAACATATATCAACAGAAATATTTTCATGTTAGCTTGTAAGGCAACGTGCAAAAACAAGAGGTGTAATGAAATAATATTTTTGTTACACTTGCTGTTCTTTTAATGATTATATCATTACATTAAGATATTTAAAAGTAAGTATTATACTGACAATTTTTGATTTAACTATAATTTTCATGCTGATACTGTAGTTTAAGTAAGTTAAAATCAAAATATATTTCATTTCAAGCAAGCATATGTAACACGTCCTTTTCGAATTATTGTGACCCTCTAGTTTGTAGAACGTGATAATAAATCTGAAAATTAACATAATAGCAACTAAGTTTGAGTAATCTTACACATTCAAATAAGGATTGAAAATCAAATGAACACCTATCAGGATTGATTCCAAGTGCCTTTTTTAGGAGAGCAAAAATTAGTTTGCAGATTATATTTTTACCACACCTCCACGGAGAGTTCGTTTTTCTGCCCTGTTCTCCGGGAGGGAAGTCACACTTTTCTGGCAACTACTGGCAACTGACATTACTACTTATTGTTATTATGCATGCCTAATTACTTTATCTATACAACTTGTTGATTCTTCACTAGTTAGTTCGATGCTTTTTGAATTTGAAGAAATAAATAAATCGAGAAATAAGTTCTAGATTCCTCCGAAATCGAAAGTGAATTATTTTCCAATTAGTATACTGAATTTACTAAAATAATAGGAACGTGTGCACTAATTATCAAAATATTGAATGGAAAGTTGATGCTTAATAAATAGTATACACACTTCGAGCAGTAAATATGAAAGCCTTAGATAATTTATGGGTCTAAATAGAGCCGCATTAAAACAGGCAAGGTTCATAATTTAGTGGAAATCCTGAGCTTTCTGTGGTCTGTAACAAGCTATGTCTTACACTCGCGAAACGTTACTCACTTTGTTTTAATGTCCGTGCGTTGCTGAAAATAGAGACTAACTGTTAGCGGATATTTTTTTCAAAGTGTATACAGCTGTCACAGTCTATCTACACATATAAATGATCTAATAAGAAAGCCATGTATACAACAATTACATGATATCTTATTACATTTTTTACTTTACTGTCCTAGGTATGTTTCATTGAATTCCAGCGATGCAAACTTCGGTGTCACAAATATCTGAAAATTCCTTTAGAGATGTAGTAACAAATCGTATAGAGAACACAGGAGGGAAGTAGACCATCTCAAACGGCGTGCATAATGTCACAAGGCGAGACGCACGCCTACTTCCCTCCCTAGTTATAATACTATATATTCATTAGGCCCTAGTCTTCAATATATACAATTGGAGCAGTGGCAACGAGAGCGCTAGCATCCATTTCAAAGATAAGATGAAGAGCCCAGAGACAATTATTAAAAACCTATTACTTATTCTTATAAGTAAAATTTACATAAATTCATACATTTTCATTTGCCTAGCAAAAACACTCATTTAATTTCATATAGAAAGCTTATACTCAACACTACACTCATCTACACTCATTTCTACTATCTTCTAAGTAAATATGTCTTTAATTTTACTGCTGCATTTTATTATTATAATAAGTAAATAATAGAATATTCTCATCAGCTAATTTTTTCTCAAAATATCAGATAATATTGGTTTTATTATAAATATACAAATGATTTAGGTTTTCTTTAGTGTTAATTCCGCCAACATTTGTTTTTAAAACAATTCGACACGTGTTTCGCCTCTACACGAGGCATCCTCAGGACGTGTTGTCTCGCCAAAATCTGGCACGAGACTGAGACAGACTGTCTCGTGCCAGATTTTGTCAATGTTTGAAACACGTGTCGAATTGTTTTAAAAACAAATGTTGGCGGAATTAACACTAAAGAAAACCTAAATCATTTGTATATTTATGTATTTCCGCAAAGTAACGCCTTATTCAATAAATTTTATTATAAATATTTAATTCATTAGAAATTTTATTTTTTGGTACCTACATTACTCAGCAATATACTGCATTGTTGCTGTAAATAATTGCTGTGTGTTTTACAAAAGAGTTCTTAAAAATAGTAACTAATATTCCTTCTCGACAATTTATTTCAGTTTGTTATCATAGCTCACGTAAGATAAGTTTGATACTGGTAAATGATGAAGTCTTTGTGTATTATTAAATATAGTAAGCTTCATAATAATGTTTAATTTACGCTATCATAATGAATTCAGCGCTGACATCGGTCGAGCATAGCTATGACTATGAAAACATATTATGAGAGCGTTTAGTACCCTGATGGATTGTTACGCGCGTAAAGCTAAGTCACGCTGACGAGAATCGTCGGTCGAGCTTGTCGGTCCGATGTACATCGGTCCGCTGACGCGCTATGGCGATAAATGAGTGCGTTCAGTGCTACGCGTGGCTACGCTGACCGAGCAACCGATCGTACGCGCGTGTGTAACATCGTCATCAAAAATCGTCAAGAAAAATTCGTGTTGCCACAATTAATTATATTTTGCTCTTAAAATATGTCAGTTCCCCTCCAAACGTCACACAATGGGGTCACTGAAAACCATTGTTGTGCTCATTAAAGTATGGATACAACTGTAACTAAGTAGACTCCAGTTTTGGAAGACCAGTGCCACAAAGATCATTAAGTATTGCTTTTTTTTTTGTACTAAGTAAGTTAATCTTAAAACTTAACTTACTTAAGTTAAGTATTAAGATTAAGCATTTATTTTGTTTACATTAAATATTTTTTTGCGAATGTGGCAGTTTTTCTTCCAAAAAAAAATAAAATACTGAATATATATTTTATTGTTCATCGCCATCTTCAACATTGACAGTCAAAATATTATCTAAGAATTCTGCAGGGATGTTAATGTTAGCTTGATATCTTGCATAACTCAATAACCAAATAACTGTCATTAAATGGATACAAAAACTTATCGTCCTACGTCCAACTATGCGTCCTCCTAAACAAACTTGAGAGATTAGGCATTCAAGGAATTCCATTACAACTTTTTCAGGATTACTTGACATATCGAAAACAGCTTGTTAAAATTGACGACAGTCTAAGCCAAGAAGAAAATATAACATACGGTGTGCCTCAAGGTAGTGTTATGGGTCCCACATTATTCTTAATTTATATTAAGGACCTCTGTTACTTGCAAATAACAAAATGCCAAATAATAACATTCAGTTCAGTTTAGTTCAGTCAATAACGTTCAGTTCAAATACCTGGAAAGAAGTTATGTGATGCAGCGAATGAAGGTGTTGCTGCAGTAACTTCTTGGCTAGATAATCATCTACTGACACTTAATTTCGAAAAAACATAGTTTCTCCCATTTTCCATAAACGCCAATACTCAACCCTCTGAATTACGGAATTATTAATGCACACACATGTAGCAACTTGAGTACTTGTCATTGCGAACTAATCACTAGAAGTAATTCTACAAAGTATCTCGGTGTAATAGTAGATCAAAACCTTAACTGGAAAGAACATATCTTCAACCTAACTAATCGCGTAAGAAAATTGATTTAAATATTATAAGACAATTAGAAATGCATGTGATGTAAAATGTCTACTAAATGTCTACTTTGCATTATGCCAGTCTATATTACAATACGGTTTCAATATTACAATACATTTCCTGGGAAGGTACCTCAAAGGGCACCATGTTAATAGTTGAAAGGGCTTCGCGTATGATTCTATAAGTTATGACACGTAAATAATATACATATGTAACAAGCTTGCTATATTCGGAATTGGGAGTGATTACGGTACGTAAATTATTTATTAAATGGGAAATCCTGGCATAACACAGAATTAAACCTTACGAGACGTAGAGCAGTTGCAGTCTATAATTTAGGACATCCTTTGCTCAAAGATATCATGGTCCCAACATTTACAACAAACTTAATAAAATTTAAGAAATTAATAATCTTAATCATTGATCATGCAAAACAACAATTGATAAATATCTAAAGTAATTGGAATACAATGAGACCGAAAATTTATTGAAAAATCTTATTTGACAAGTAGGCACAAAGGCATTACTTCCCGTCGGGTACATAAATACAGTACATAGATCACACATCACACATACACACGTCATCATAACAGTCATAACGTAAATATAAAATAACACTTGATAGAATTTGAACACAATCATTTACCTAGTTTGTATAAGTTTGTTAATTTCAAGTACACGCACCTAAAGAATCGCTGATCTAAGGACGAGGAATACTATCCTTTCGTGAAACAGTTTTTACTAGTACGAAACGATAGGGTTAATCAGTCTAATGACAGCCAAAAAGTTACCTATAATAATGAAAGTTAAATTTGAATAATAATTAGTTATATTGTGTTTAGTTAATTGTATAGATTATGAAGCTGTATAATGGTTGTTTTCTTATTTAAATAAAGTTAATTATTATTATTGATGTGAAACATCTATAGGCGGAGAGTAAACCTGATTGTTGGCATGGCGATACAGACCGTGGCGACGCTTCGCCACGTATTGTGGTAAAACAGAACTTACATAATTATTTTAACAATGTAATACTAATAATTATTATACTTTCATTTGTTGAGTAAATGCTTAAACAGTGAGTCTAACCTAGTACCTACATTATTAAAATTTGTACTTATTGTGTTACTTGTTAGCGCCATCTATACGTATTACGTAGTACTTTCTCTTGTGGTAGCTTCGAATTTCAAAAGTTCTGTTTATTGCGGTAAAACAGAACTTACATAATTATTTTAACAATTATATAAGTATTACATCATTTTCTGAAGAAAATTCGTAATATTGTATTTTTTTATCATGCCATATTTAGTTCCTGTCATAATCTGCACTTTTGTGCCTATTACCTGTACAAATAAATTTCGATGTTTCACATCTGCCAAGCGGCACGTGACGGCTCATAATCTTTATTATTAATGCAATTGCAGCAATATTGCACTATTTCTCGACTTCCTATGTGTGAAGAGTCTAGTAATATATAAATAAAATAAGTTTTATTGCTTATATGACGGCTTTGAATTTTGTTCCGTACCAGCCATACATGTGGTAAGTTATTAATTGTAAATCATCAATCAAACTATATATATTTATTATATATACATAGTCTAGTCAACAAGTGCTTTTTAGGTCAAAATTTTTTTTCGCCCTCTCCGATAATTATGATTTAGGTGTCATTCTGTTTGGAATGGTATTTCGATAGTTTTTGAGACAATCCTTAGGCATTTATCTCGAATAGTTTTTGAGATATTGGCGAAAAATCAAACCCTTTTTTTTCTCTTAATTGATTATAACCATTGCAATTTTTGCGAGTGGCCATAGCATTTTCCCAAAAACTATCTACATGCCATTCCGAATCGAATGCATAATTCAAAAATCTCAATCATAATTTTACGAGAAGGCGAAAAAAATTTGACCTATTAAGCTTAGAACTGTATATATCTTTTTTATAACATCATAATGACAAGTTCGGATTTTTGGTGGTAATTCTCGCATATTATTAAAAACGCATAACTATCTCGTCGTTTTTTAGTGGACGCGGTGAACACGGGTTTCTAGAGAATTTGTTTTAAATCAGGCTAATCAGGGTAATCGCGTCTCTAATTTGTCCATGGACCATGTAGATATGGTTTTCAGAGAAAAAAAGTCGTATCCACGTCGTCGCACTTCGAGGGGACCAGATGATAACGGAAAGCCATATACGCTTCCCGGTCACCCTTCGACTTCGATTCGATTTACCCCACATTATTTCAATCTTAGCGTGGCAGTCACAAAATACTGTGTAGTGTCTTGAGCTTCTATAGCGAGTAAGTGGTCAAGATAAATTGCAGACTCAGGGTCTGCGCACTGCTGGCTAACTGTTACAGTGTATCACTTTGTGGTTTAGAACGGCTAAAATTTCCTGCATGTTCCACTAGATGGCGCAATACCGATAAATAATTTTTTTGTGTTTCATAATAATCATGGTTCCTACTCGTTTGCAGGATTTATGAATTTAAAACAATGTATGGTCTAGATTATCTTAATATTTTAGGTATTTTGTCTCTGCGAAAACTGATCGTGTATCTATAGTTGTACTGCTCGTAAGTAGAAAGTTAATATTATGAATAAACAACTTTCACTTATTTCCCCGTTTAAGACGTTTACATTAAGATATTGGTGATTTATCTTGTTCTATTTTAAAATTATTTACATCCATTACAACCAGATTTAATAAGAGATCAAAAATACAATCTCACCTTATCCACTCCGTAGGTACCTACCTAATTCTGACATCATCATAGTTCTTTTAAAATAACATTTCCTACAGTTTTTACGGGCAAAGTCATCCTGACTTTTTCCAAAATATCTTAATTCTTTAAGTAATTAGAAATGGGTGTGAGGTACATTTTTTACTATTTATAATAAAAATACAACATAAATAGAAAATTCCAAATTATATGTATTTATATTATGAAACACGTTTATTAAACAATACCACATAACAGCTTGTTTGAATGTGGGACTTTAGTAGACTGTCGAAAGCATCATAATATTGTGTTGATGTCGATCTAGTAGGAGGTGGATTGTCGCCTACATTGGAGCGACAACTTGTGGAGAGTGCGGAAGAAGTCGCAGGGTACTGTAAGGTTAGGCAACCTTTAAGGTGTCTTAAGGCGAAGAGTAAGCAGAAAACACGCAAACATGGTTTTTTTAGACAAGTTTTGTGGTGAAAGTATAGCATTTCGAGCTATGAACACTACTTAATCCTATTACACATATCCTCAAGTCTTATTTGTAGGTTGCTAATGTTTGCTGTTGGTTAAAGTTAACACTGCCGAGCCTTTTTGAACTTCCACTTTTCTTTGAAGTAAACAAGTTTTTTGGCATGGCGTGATGCATTTTTTCGGTACTTCTCTCAGGAAAGTTATTCTTATAGCTTGTACTTTTTTGTGTAGGTTAATTTTATTCAGATTAGTAGTGAATAACGAGGATTGTAACCATATAAATTGTTTTCCACGCAAGAATTTTGAAAATATTGGCTTTGTTACATAGATGGCGGGCCGGCAGCCGTGAACTCATATCGCTCAAGGTCACTGGCATTTAGTGTCGCCTTAACATATACTTCTGAATGTAATTTAGGATTGTCCAAATTTCCATTCCCATATTAAATAAGAATATATTATTGTCTAGAATTTGAAAAATCTGCGTTAGAAGAGTGTCTCCATTTTGAAATCTAAACAATTTGTTATATTTTTAAAGTGATAGCCCTCACTTTTGGGATTAAGTATACAAATAAAACTTAAAATAAAATTTTATGAACGATGCGGGACTTGAACCTTGAACCTTCATAAAATCTTGTATGCTTTGTTCAACTCTCAGGTTGTGGCTTCATCTACATGATCTACTTTACAGTTGATAACCCGCTCAACCCCAATATTTGCATATTAGGAAATTGACTTGAGATTTTGCTCTTACAAATCTAAACAATTTGTTATGTTTCTAAAGTGATAACCCTCACTTCTGGGATTAATTACACAAATAACACTGAACACAAAATCTGAAACGGTAGACTCAGTTGGAAAGAGCTCGCACGGAACGAGAGCGATCCCGCATCGTTTATAAAATTTTGTTTTCAATTTTATTTGTGTATTTGAGTCTAGCTAGCAATTGGTTAGGATTTTCAAAAGAAACAGGAATAAATTACAATCCTCATAAACCAATTCTGCCGCAGTTCCAGTTTCTTCTTCTATCCATCGTAGAACTGGTGCCATGCGATGCTACAGTATCTCCACTCCAACCCATTACGAACCAGACTGCTGAACAGATTACATTATTGACTGACAGACCTGTGGTGTCTACCTTTACGCACAGCAATCATTAGACAGTTTAATTTATATTAAGTGAAAAATTATGGAACAAGTATCAAAGTTATTACTTAATGTTACGGAATCTTATATTAAGACGTATAAGACTGGCTTATCATAATAATGACACCAGATAAAGGTTGATTACCATCTTTTTACTATTTTTATACATTTTATTCTGTTTCTTTAGCCAAAAAATCATACTTACTTCTGTACTTATTATTCTATTACTAAATTATCCTGAAACCTAAGTTCTTTTGCTGTATTGTAGGTTTTAATGTGAAAAAATACACGAGGATTGCAAACATATTTAAGAGGAATAAATAATATACAGGGTGTCCCAAAGTTATGGGACATGGGAAACACAAGGGAAAGTACCTTAAATGTCGTAGATAGGGTATTTTACTGAAAGAAGACTTTATCTTATTTTAAAAAGGTAGTAATTCTACATTCAAAGATTTTCTAAAAATAAGGTACTTGCCTCGTCTGGGACTCGAACCGACTTAAATGTAAAAAAAACACCCCTACTTTTACGATGCCAATCGAAAGAATAGTCAAAAATTAATAACTTTTCTTAAGTAACAAAGTATTTTAAAAGAAATGAGCAACGTAAAATATTTGAGTCAAATTTAAAGAAAGTTATTTATTGCCGACGACGACGTCCGAAAAGTAGAGATATTATCATTCCATAGATAGCATTGATTATTCCTAAATAAGTACTCACTTCATAATTAAAATACTTTGTAGCATAGTTTTTTTTTACTTTAAACGCGATACGAGAACGTGTTACAAACAGAATTGTGCCATATCACATCGAGTATTCACCATAAAATTATAAGAAAATCAAAAGGCAGTGGACTCATTAAAAGATTGGCGATTTGCGTAAAACAGGAGGGATCACATTTTGAGCATTTAATTAATTAATTTACAAAAAAATACCAACTTGATTGACTACTTTCTCATATTTACATATCATAAAAGTAGAGGTGTTTTTTTATATTTAAGTCGGTTCGATTCCCAGACGAGGCAAGTAATTTTTAGACAATCTTTGAATGCAGAATTACTCACTTTTTAAAATGAGATAAAGTCTTCTTTCAGTAAAATACCCTATCTACGATATTTAAGGTACTTTCCCTTCATGTCCCATAACTTTGGGACACCCTGTATACCTTTACTCGTTCGATGTAATATCAAACACAGAATCACACTATACGAATCAAGGAAGAAGTATCAAGTATTATTTGGTAATAGATACATCGCTTACGCTAAACGTTAGACAGTGAATAAGATTATAACTAGACACTCTAAACCACGGCTCTAAACAGTCAAATTTAGGGTGATGGTGTATTGTGAGTTGTTCACCGTGATTTGGCTCCAGTACGAATGGCGTTCATCTGCAGAAGACATATGGGTAACGATAAGGCTTAAAATAATCTGTAATAGGGGTTTTGCCTTGTGCTTCGCGGGGCGAAATAATAATAAAGGAGTCGCACGTTCATGGGTGTCTTAAGAGGCGACTATGGGCCTTACGATGTGAAACTTTCATCATTTGGTCTCGCCTTTATCGACAGATATTGTTCAAACCCGAAGCCCTAAAGCACTGGAGTTCCCCAAGGCTATGTACTATGACCTGCACTGTTTATTCTGCTATGTTGGATGCTTCCAACATGCATTCCTATTTAGATCACACTACTGGAGGATTTTTAGGTGATTTATCTCTGACCACAAACAATCAAATACTTATATCTTGAAATGTATATAATACTATAAATAGAAATACAGTATTGGCATACAAATTTTAATAAAGATTTTATTAAAGATGTAAGTGAAAATTTTTATATGGATGTTGTACAAGTAGTTGATAACATTGTTCTACAAATCTAGTTATGAGATCTGTTAAAAATAAAAACGCAATTTATTCGCAGTATAACCGAAGAAAAACAAACAGCTCTCCATTTATTAATATAGCTTTTTTGGTTGAGTATAGAAAAGAATTTGTAACAAGAAGATAAATTGTTAGCGCTAAGTTTCACTTTTATGCGACTGACGGAAATAACCTTATAATTGAAGCAAACTCTAATACGTTGTATCGTTTGAAATAGAATGCGTGGGTTCCATTCAAACAAAGATGTAACAATAATTTTAAGTCTCTTAAATTATAAAAAAAATGGTAAAAAGGCATTAAAGGTATTTATTTTCTCAAAATTGATTCCTTTAGAATTCTTTTTGATGTCATTTCTAATATACTAGATACTACTACCGCTTCGGAAACAAATGGCGCTCTGAGAGAGAAGAAGCGGCGCAAGAAACTAGGTAGGAGTGTTATTTCATAACTCTGCCAATACATTATTTTTACTACTACCAATTCAGATCAGACTAATAAATAAGGTTATCATCTAGGCTAGCTTAAGCACTCACACAAAATAGTTTGAAGTGTTACAAGCGTGGCTTAAGTATAAATTAAGTAATTTTACCCCACGATTTGTTAAAAGCACTTGCGTTATACTGGAGAAAAATAATTAACATTTGGGCCATATAAAATTGTTTCAATTTGTGATGATATAATTCAATCAAATGTAAAATTCTTTTTCTTCAGTAAATGTGAAAAATACTAGGTACAGAAGAAATTTTTAAATCAACTGAACATTTGATGATTTAACTTAAATTTATTTTAAAAAGTGATTCCGAAATTTATATAACGAATTACATTCTATTCTTAAATTATATATCAATTGAACAAACTTATTATATAGTAAAATTATCATAATTTTTTAAAAGTAATAGATATTAATAATATATATTTATATATATATTAGTAATATATATTTATTATTATTATTATTTTTTAATAGTAATCATAATTTTTATTTTTTTTATTAGTAATATTTTTTTTTAGCCCATATTCGCCTAAAAAAAGTGTACATAAACCACTAAGAATAAAGAACAATTATTGAAATTATGTAAGAATAATAATATACAAGGTATTAATTTTCAGCATTATAATTGTTTTATCATTAACAGTTAAATAAACAAATATATCGCCTACTGATCTCTAAAGTTATCGTTTTCCCATCACTAAACAATATAACAATAGACATACACAAAGTTCAAGTACTCACGAAAAGTTCACAGACAGATTATTTAATATCAGATACGGTAACTCGGTGTACTTTTATTTTGTAGAAAATATTTTTATTTATTTAATTTGTATCATTTTATGATAGTAACTGGCGATAGACAAGCGGAGGTTTTTGATTTACGGAGAATGAATGATATATTTATCATAATTTAATCAATTATCCAAGGCCATTTATTTATTTAAGAGGGGGACACATAGGCAAAGAAATTACAAGTCACATTCAGACTTCCAGCAAAAGAGTTAATCCTATATTATACGAAGATAATAAAAATAAACGTTTATTAATAGAATTGTGTTAAGTCATTCCGTTTTCCAGGCTTTTGCAATACCATTGTGTTATATCGAATTAGTAATGACTTCGAAGAAAGTTCATACCTAGGTTGTGCTTGCCAGATTGGACGACACAACCCGTGATTAATGCATGTACAAATAGAGCAAGCCACTCACGGAATATTAATTAACTGACCTTCTAAGGCCTTCGACTGTGTAGAACATTAAATCTTTAAGGGCAAATTGCAACATTACAGCGACTTAATAAACGTAATAAAAAATAATTAAATCATACTAGAGTGACCGATTACAATTTGTGGTTATAAATAAAGCAAAGTCTTCAGGTGCCCTTATTGTTATAGGCGTGCTACAGGGTTCGATATTAAGCCCCACGCTTTTTCTGATTGATATAAATCAGCTGTATTCGACCTATCCTTAATTAAGGCCGCTAAAGAAGTTTTCACTTCAAAAATCAAAAAGTGTGTGTGTTTGTACTTACAGAAGAAATACATTTTTTTATTTAATTGACCACAGATTACTTTAAAGAGATCTCTTTAAACTAATCTATATAGTTGACCAACTAACTTTAAGGTAGCCGTCGAATTCAGGAGTCAGTTATTACAAGTAAAATACTTATAAAAGAATTTAGTACTTTTTTGAATTGATAATAATCAGCTGATGAAGGTTTATTTTTCAGTATCATCTTGGATGAATAAGGACGAGAGTTATATTAAATATCTCATAGTAGGTAAGAACGAGACATAAACCATATATTATTATAATTTTTGTTTATCTATGACACCGGCAATGATAGCTAAAGCTGTGAGAACGGATGCAATCAGGAAGTAATTTTCTTAGTAAGAAAATGTAGAAGTTATAGAATTGACCGTCTTTTCTTTATTGTTAGTGTGAGAATATGTTACTCACGAAAATAAATATTTTATAACTATTTGCCAATTCGAGTTTTATTTCCATATTTTGTCGAATAAATGATAGTATGCTTCCAAGCATAGTCTAGCCATAAACATAGCTTAGAATAAAAAATATGTATTAGGTACATTTGAATGTGGAATTTACTATTCTCATATCTGTACTCTTATTATAAACATCGACATAATGAGTAGAATGACCAAGTGTATGTGCAATGTTTTACAAAAGTTTGTCCAACTAGTACTACGTAAAAATCAGTGATGGTTTCATGGTGTGTTAGGTATCAAAGAGTAACTTGGACATCAATTTGAAAAAAAAAACGCACTTAAAGGCACAAGTCCGAAAATATGGGGAGCATTAGTCTCATTTCTAGCTTGGTGCATTCAAGGTATATTCAAGTGTAGGCGAATTTGTTAAAATTTCTCGTTGGAAGGATCAATGTTACCGAAATTGCAAACAGTTTACCCACGTGAAGAAGTGCCAGCTTAGAAACTTAACATGCTTATCAGAACAAGCTTATCAGAATAAGCTTATCAACTTATCAGAATCAATTAATGAAATATATTAGTTTAATAGGGATAATCTTTTAACATTAAAATTTCCTATTCATCATATCATTACAATAAATTAAGTTTTTAGGTTAATTTCTATTTAGATTTGCATTTTTTATCGAGTAGTTTACTGGTTAATTGTATTTTAAACAATAATTTTATGAAATGAAACCGGGTGATCTGCTAGCTCTACGTTGACGGTATATTGTATAAATTTGCATAATACGATCTACTGAGAATCTGCGTCATTCTCAGATATTGATATGGACAGCGACGCCGTTTATTTGGATTTCTTCGCATTATTTCAACTAACTTAACTTTATTTTAAAGACCTGGGCAGGGCATATAGCTCGACGGACAGATGGCCGTTGGGGCAGTAAAGTCATCGAATGGCGACCACGTACCGGAAGACGCAGTGTTGGTACGCCCCCCACAAGATGGACTGATGTTCTGGTTAAGATCGCTAGAATAGGTTAGATGAGGGCAGCGCAGGATCGATCATCGTGGAGATCTTTGGGGGACGCCTTTGTCCAGCGGTGGATGTCTTCTGGCTGATATGACAATGATGATTCATTCAAGAGTCACGCAACGCCTGATCTCGATCCCTTAATCGAGCCGTTCTCAGAGTACGATCCCGTTAGACCCAGACAAATGGTTCGATACCGCGATACATCAGACCAGAGATTAGAGCAATACTCTTTAGACTGGCCTAGAATAAGAGCCTAAGTTTACCTACTTCATTTTGAACACTTTCAAAAGGTTGTCATAAAAAATATTCGATTTGATCTGACTGTAAATAAAAACTAACACAGTTCAGATTAATAATTGGTAAAATTTAAAAGTACTTATTAACCCGCATCATTCTCAAATATTGATGTCGTATATGCGTTAATAATTTACGGCCTTACAAATAAACTTGGTATAAAGTTATAACCGATGATAAACAAAGAAAATGCAAAATGTTTACATTATCGTTAACAACACTGTCAATACATTGATAATTATGAAGTTTTGCTAATGACAAGCTGCCTTGCAAATAAACGCGGGAAACGTTATAAGTCCGAACAAACCATTCGTAGGCAAAATGTCTATTTGTAAACATTTTACATATTCTTAGTTATAACTTCATGCCAATTTTATTTGTAAGGCCGTTAGAGTTTTGATTATTGATACTTTAAAATAATATCAATTATTAATAACGATAATAACTATCTGAGAATTCATAACTGAAATTGACTCCACGATAGAACAATACATTGAGAAATACTTTATGACAACAAGAACATGATTTATTTCTTAGAAGACGTATATTAATGACACGTTGGCGTATAAGGGAACATTATGCTAGGAAATGATCGTCACATAATGGATAGCCGTTACTAGGATTGCATAACCAACTTTCATTGCAAATGCCAGTCTCGATGTGGGCACTTGTTTTAAGAGCAGCTACCCTAAAGGCTACAGGTCAAAGTGAGACGTACCTGTAAGGCTTTATATATGAGATCCGTCTAGATAGAAATGTTTAAATGATTTCTTGATTAATAATTAGCAATCATAAATACTTTCATCTGACTTTTCGTAAATGTACGTATAACATAAGTAGAAGTGAATGCAAAGTGGTCGTAATTCATTAAAAAATAAGATTAATTGATGAAGGATTTGATCAAACACACAGAGTTACATAAAGTCAAATTTATTATGTGTCTCAATCTCTACTGGCCATAGGTTCATAACATAAAATAAATAAATAAGTTTTAATTTAAGGCTATTGCTAGTCGACTGTTAAACGGAACACTAGCTACATAAATCAAACGCCTCAAGAGAATATTTGTATACCACTATGGTTGGCAATAAGTACTTTTTGACGAGTTCTTTACTAAAATTGAATTTGTTACTCTGAGTAGGTAAAACCACCAATTGCTTAAATAATAATGAACTTTTAAGTACAATGATGACAAAATGATTTTAATACGAATAACTCTAAGCCACACGACTCATTATATTCTTATGGTTAAGGTCTATTATCGCTAATCATTATGATATTCAACTTTTAACGTACGACGAGTAATAATTATAAAATGAACTGTGAAGTTCTTCTCCTAGAAAACTTTAATCCCTACTGATATTATAAATGTGAATGTTAGTTTGTTTGTAACGCTTTCACGCAAAAACCACTGAACCGATTTTGATGAAATTTAGTACAGAGATAGACAAGAGCTTGGAGAAGGACATAGAGCTTGGCGGGATTGGAATAGGGGGTGGAAGTTTGTATGAAAATTCGTCATTATCGCAGATAACACCATGAAAATTTGTATTTAGGCACTTGATACGAAATAAATAAATTCTAAAAATCTAGCGTTTCTAAAATTTAGACCTGTATGGGGATGAAAGTTCTATAGTTAGTAGCTTATAAAATTTATTAACCCCAGCAGTTTGTAAAGTGAGTATATTAAAAATTGCTGCCCAAAGTAATTATTGCACGCGCACGAAGTCCGGGTAAAACCTATTAGTATTACATACATTCAAAAGTAAATTGGTACTCGTAACGAAAATCTATACATACAACAAAATTCGTAACTAAATAACAACTGTACATTCAATATAGTGTTACTGCTTGCTATGTGTTCTATGAATAATACCGAAACCAAAACAACTTATAGATTTTTTATCTATTCGTCCGTTTATCTTCTTGTCAGGAAAAATGCTGAATAGATTAGTCCAAATGTTTTGAGTTTGTGTTAAAACCGCCAATATTTGTCTTCAAACTATTCGACACGTGTTTAGCCTCTACACGAGGCATCCTCAGGAGATATTGACACGCCAAACTCAACAAGACACAGTCGATAATTATGGATTTCCGCAAAGTAACGACTACTTCAATAAATTTTCTGAAAAGATTTGATTAAAAGTGTTCATGAATATTAACAAGATCTCGAGATAACACAAAGACCACTTATTACAAAGCTAAATGCAGGCTTTTACTGCTCTATAGCGTCCAGGAGGACGATGACGCAGGTAGCAGCTAGTCTTTAAATTTAATGCTCCATTTGCCAACAAAAATCAGTTGTCTCTTCATACGGAATTACAATTCAACTCATTGACGACCATGTGCGAATGTTTCTACAACTGCTAAAAATTCATCACGTGATCCAGTGCGTTAGGTAACGCGCTTAATGCGGTATCTATCGTACTGGCATGCTTTCAATACCTGCACGGATTATTTCCTATTTCCACATAAGGATTTTATTGAGATGTTAATCGCACTTTCATAATGGCTTACGTTGGTCAACAAAAACATCGACCCTGTATCGTAGCTCTGTCAATAAGTTGCAGACGTCTCTACATTATAATTATTTTTACAATGATTGATTTTATTTACTTCGCAATCTAATTATCGAAATGGGTTTTTTTTACACTCTTGATGAATTTGGATTTAATTATTATGATTCAAATAAGTTTTCATATATTCTTAAGTAACTTACTTATTATTTCTTAAATTACTTATGGGTCACTGAAAATTTGGTCCAGCCATTGTGGTGGTTCAACCAGACAAAAAGCCAGACTGGCTATTTTTAATGATAATAGTTTACTAAATCAAATATATTAATTCAATGTTGGTTTTAAATTACTTATAGTAAGTCATTCGTATAAGTACCAAGTATGAATCTTAATTCATGACACTTATGTCACGCCTACCTTGGACTAAACGCGGACAATACTATATTTTAATTACTTTATTCTTACATCCTAAACAAGATTACCAAGCAAATTAAATATTGACAATACGAACGAAAATTGATTCATGATCATTCAGTCATTTTATAATTTCAAGAACCGAATAAAAATAGGTTTGATTTAAAAAATAGAGAATAGAATTTACAAAATAGGTTAGAGTTTTCTGAGTTCATTAGCAATATGAATAAGAATAATGCGAAAATATAAGCTATAGATAAAAATATTTTTTTAAAGATAGACAGGGGTGATGGGAATTGCTGGGGAACAGCCGTCAATTAACATCCGAAACACCAGGGGTCAAGATTTGTCAGCCTTGTCCAGTTGGGAGTATGCTTAGAGCATGAGCCGATTGGTTCCACAAAGTGGCTATGTGAAGATTCCCAAGATACCAAGAAGTTTCTCAATAAACACGCGGTTGTCGAAAGCCATCAACATGATGCGGATGGAATAACCCATTTTGATGTAATGTCCGATGGTGGAATACGTCTGCTGATATCAACCTTAAACTCTCCTCTGAGCACTCCCCATAAAATATGCGGTAGAAGATGCAGAGAGAACCCGCATCTCTACGCAACGCCAAAGAATATAGATATAATATCGTTAAAGTACGAGTAATTAATGTTATTGTAAGACTGCGTGAAGTGCTTAATTTGAAATTGTACAAACAATTTATTAGTAGCTTGTTTAAAAAGGAGTTATGATAATATACATTTGTATTAAAAATATACCTGTTTATATTAAAATTTTGAAAATACGAGTAATTTATTCAGCAAGCTGCTATTCGTTTGACGCTGCTAACTTGAATAGCATTCCGTGAATTATTCTTAGAACGTGTGGAACTGAGTTGGGTTTACTGCTAATGAGATTGTTCCGGTACTCTTACTTTAAAGAAACTACTTACTTGAAAGTCGGCCCATATCCACCCCATCCCAAGAAATCCTTTCAAGGCTTTTCATCATTGGTGAATCATTGAGAAGACGACCCCTATAGCCCAGTGATTAGTGACCTTGCCTACTGAGCTAGAAGTCCCGGGTTGGAATACCGGTAGGTGCAATTTATATGATGAATATGAATGTTTGTTTCCGAGTCATGGAAGTTTATACGTATTTATGTATGTTTAAGTAAGAATATCGTATGAAATATATCGTTATCTTGCACCCATAGTGCAGGTTATGCCTAGTTTGAGGCAAGATAATTTGTGTAAGCGTGTGTCAATACTATTATTATTATTATTGTATAATTCAAACAGATTTGAGAGACGTTATCCGTACATTGTTTGAATAACAGCGAACTTGAAAACACTGACAATAATCGGGAAGTGAAATTGTAGGGTTTTGTTTTTAAATGCGATTTTGAAGATTATGTCGTTTTATTAGAAAAAAGTTTATCATAGTATTAATTATTGTTAGATATAAAGAATACAATATCATCGTATCCATCTAATAATTATGGAGAGTTTTTAGTTATACTTAATTTAGTAAATTGAGTCAATTTCTTATAACTTTTGATTGTAAGTTAGGTCAAAGACAAATAAACTTTATTTAATTAGGCTTAAAATAAGCGCTTTTGAATCGTCACTATAAATATTACTTTAGATTACTGTATCTACCATATGTTCGTAACAAGTACTACGCAAGAAAAACTTACAAGAACCTCAACGGCCACTCTTTTCAATCAATACTGTATTTTACAGTGGCTGTAATATGCAAAACAAAAGATTTTGTAATAATATGCTGAATCCAATATATTAAATTATTTCATAAAAAGTAATGAAGAACAAAATGTATAAATTATCGTATACAGGCTGCATCAACCTTTAGAGCTTGAATTCATTGGTTGTGTAAGGATTCTTCGTGAACATGATGGTCGTGATTACTGTCTTAGTATAATTAGTAATCGCATCCAACAAATATAATGTACTATTAACTTTGGTCAATCAGCCAATGAGCTCAATTGAAAAGTGGAAAACCTGCCTGCCACCCATGAATATCTGTAATACGGGTGGTTCGATTAAAGTCATACAATGAAGGGTAAGACAAGAGTAATGATCAAAACAAAATCCAAGTGACAAGGAGAGTGACGTAATTGAATATAATAAAAAAATAATTATAAACTTATTTTGAGATAGCGGAGTGAGAATTTTCACAAAAAAACACAAATTACTTTTATTACTAAGAATTTTGAAGAATTGGAATGCTAAAAATTATTTAACTGGCCTGAGAGATAAGCACGCTTTAAAATTTTTTTATCATAATGAATCGGCATAGAAATAAAGGAATCGAGACGTGTCATGACAATAACTTTTCTAACAGAGGCATAAAAACCTTATACTGGTATAGACAGAGCTATACATCATTATAACTATGCATCTGCAAAATGATACCGAGAAATATCAACACTATAACCCATACGTATATAAATACATAGTACATATAAATACGATAGTAAAAACCTCAGACTATACGAGCGTACAGACGAACTGACAACTCGATAATGCGTGAATAATTTTGATTTGTCGATTGTGTGTGTAAGCTATTGGTTTACTAGTTTAATATTGATAGTTATTTATACAAGAGTTGTGTAGTAAGGGGTATTAAAACATGAATGTGGGTTTAGGTGGGTGATAATAGAGTGTGAGGGTGTTACAACACTCATCACATGAGTGTTGTAATACCTAATTATCAACAGTTGCATACAAGACTTTATTAACACCCATAATATGAATCCTCTATCCTATTCGATTCTGAAACACTTCGCTTACTGCTAACATTAAAAAAGCTTGTAATCATAATTCATCAAAAGGAGTGTTATTATGAAAACGGATGATATAATGTTGTACTGAATTTCATTACAACACTCGTTTGGATGATGTAATGGTTATTAGGACATTTTTTGTTTTAATGTTGGCTATAAGCTAATTCTTTTAGAATCCTTAATAGAGGATTTAAAGCATGGCTGTAGATAAAAATACTAAAGATCTATTTTTTTTACGAATTGTCCATAAAGAGTGCTCACAGTAACAAAAGATTTACTTTCGTGTTATATCTATGTTATTTCTTACACGATTACAGATTTTCAATCTATGGTAAAAACAATAAAAATGGGAACTTGATATTGTCTATTTCTATTGAAATTTGGAATTCTATATAATGTAGTAATAACGTAAACATGACACAGATTGCCGTATTGGATTGTTGGCGCCATATTACGTAACAATATTAGACGCTATAAAATTTTACGAATAGAATTAACATTTAATATTATATTTATCAGAGGTTTAAATCACAATGGCATGTTTTGTTTTAATTTAATAATCAAGATGTCATCTTGTTGACCAGTTGATCGAGATGTCAATTTCACAAATTGTTTTTGTTTAAGTACATTTAGGACAAACATTGACGACTTTTGTTTTGTTAATTAGAACAATGTTGTTTTAGTCAAAAAACAACATTGGTTTAACCTCCGTATTTTACTTTTAAACCTTACTTACTACTAAGGAATTTTTATTTCTATGTTAAATCACATTTTTATCATCATATAGGCACTTACGATTGATTACACCGAACTTAAAATTGATTCTTAATTGATAATTTACAATTTGACAAAAATCACTGTCAAACAAAAGTATTGCATGAAATCTTACTTATAATGACGGATTTTGTAATTAAATACTATATTTAGTTAAAGCAAAACAGTAGGAAAATTATAATCAACAATACTTAATATGATGATATGAAATAAAAACAATGACAACGAGACATTTTAATAACAATTCTGGCAACATTTATGGGTTGGATATGGCTGATCCGTTGGCCCAAATGACTTCCAGCGCTTGGGTTTCCAGAACAGTTATACATTCATATATTATAACTACTTATCCTGACTGACAGAATAAATTTAACCAACGCAAAGTCTAAAAGCGCTACAAATCTTAAATTGTGCACAAAGATTGCTTAAACCACGGAAATGCGCGCAACGAAGGTAAATTTCGAAATTTCACTCGCCTTCTTCTTAAGTTCCTGTAACCCCTGGCTGGGGCAAAGGGCATCCACAGCACATCGCCATCGCGGTCGGTCCTGAGCATCGTTCTTGATTTCATAAAAGACCTGGGTCTTTTCGATGTCTGTCGCTTCGTCAATGACAGTCCGCCAACAGGTTTGCTTTGGCAAGTCCTATGTATGTGGCCTATCTAGCTCCAATTGCTAATTAATATGCTCGGAATATCATGCGTTCGAAAGAAGTACGACCTCTATTAAAACAACTAAACATGGATCAGTTCCTTATTGATTAGGTCGTACTACAGAGGAGGGCTACTTTAATAATAATTCAAACTAATGGCATAGTTAACGTATTTGAGAGCGCCACCCGGAGAAGTTGATCTTCAATCGATCTCTTTTGTTTGTAGCTTCCTTAACAACAAATCTACAAGAAACTTAAACTAATGTAATTTTTTATTATAAGTCACTGAATTATAAAGTCACTGAACTGATCAATTTTAACTTGAACACTTACATGCCACCATACTAACAACCTGATAGTATAATTTAAACATGATTTAGCAAAAATATAAAGGTTTTGAATTAGTAATCACCAACGAACATATACTAAAACCTTCTCCGATACACGCCGCATCTAATATGGTCTCCATTTATTAGTATGAATTTTATAAAACGAAATTGTCATAATAATTCACAGAGATATTTATGTACTACATAGTTCCATTTCCCATTATAACAACAAATCATATTATTGATAAATGTAAATATTCAAGTATCGTAAGAAACTTACAGAAAAGGGCGTATTTATCTGATGGACACCACCGAGATTGGAATAAAGATATACAAGTCTTAGCACTTCCATCACAGTGGAAAAAAATATGAACCAATGACGTTTTTTTCTTTTTTGAGAGGAGGAAATTCAGTTAACGAATTTACGCCCCGGGCGTAATATGTCGGACTTGAGTGTCCGCGTAAGCGGCCACCCCATACCGACTAAAACCTCCTCTATGCTGTTAGCCCTGGCTTTTACAGCGACATAGGACGTAGGCCGTGGAGGCCGCAAAGACTACGCTACAACAGTCGCGGGGCGTCTCCTAAGGAGACTCGAACCTCGGACCGGCTGTGTGCTTGTGGGAGATCAATGACGTTCTATTCATAAGAACGTCATTGAGAAGAACCATTATGTGCCAGTTATTTACATCTTTTGACCTGCCAGAAGCACACTTAAAGGCAAATAAAAAAAAAATGCGAGTCTTCTGCAACCTTTCCAGACATAATTATGATAGCATTCTCAAATCAAAGATGTCCGCATCAATATCCAATAGAGAAACACATTAGGAATCATCAAAGCCATGATAACAATTTATTATCTGATTCTTTACAACACAGCGTTACGTCCATTTATAGCTCTAAACGTTAGATAATCTAAGCATTTGATATCAAATTCATGTATCGCGTGTGTTTTACGATATGTCGTGGAACTAAAATATAAAAACGATGAAAAAAGTTGATCAATTTTGTGTTAATTATAATATTAATTATCATATTTGCTGTGCTGACTTCATCTCAGCGTATTAGAATGAAATGAATTATTCAATTGAATTTATTATAACATACGAAACGAAAATATTCTGTACAATTTATTAAATAGAATGTAAGTTTCTCTTTGTTTATTTCTATTTTTTTTATGGAAAAGGAGGAGAGACATGCGTAACGGTCACCTGGTGTTAAGTGATCACCGCCACCTACATTCTCTTGCAACACTAGAGGAATCACAGGAGCGTTGACGGCCTATAATGAAGGTTTACGCGCTTTTTTTGAAAGTACCCGCAGTAGGTATTAATTTTTTATTCGTAATAGTACGTTCTATCTGATAACGTTATAAATCGGGTTAAGATAATTAGAGACTTGGTTCGATCTTTCAACAGTTAGGTATCATTCTGCACCTTGCTCGGCCATTCAGGCAGCCATTGCCCAACAAAGTGTTTTATTACTCTTTCATTCACAGCATTCTCGGATTCGCATGTGCAGTGTGGAATCTTAAGTACACTGTTCACAAGGCTTGATATGAAAAGTTACCATTAAAACAATTATTAATAATTTTGGTCTGGGTATCCATGTTCCAAAACGGCTGGACAAACATTGATGGGGTATAACTGGCCCATAGCTTATGTTATAAGCTGAAAGAGGCTATTCTGAATCATGAAAAACTATCAGGGCACCTGGTAAGTAGGGTAGTTGGTGTAAGAAAACAAAAATCCTTAAAACAATTTAATTTTCGTGATGTTTTACGTTTGTATATCGAACAATATTGTAATAAAGAGGGTATGAAATACAACCAATAAAAATATTATTATACCGCATAATTTAATTTAATTGCCTTTATTTAAATCAAATATATAAAATTCTCATGTCACCGTGTTTGTAGTTAAACTCATTCGAAACGGCTTGACCGATTCTCATGAAATTTGAGTGCATATTGGGTAGGTCTGATAATCGGACAACATCTATTTTTTATCTCCCTAAATGTTAAGGGTGGTTCACGCCATTTTTTTTTTCATTTTTTTGATATTTTTTTTAAATTTGTTTGATTATGAGTCAACATTAAAAAATACATACACCTTCAAATTTTCACCCATCTACGATCAACAGTTACTTTTGTATCGCGATTTTAATATCGGCAATACAACGTTTGCTGGATCAGCTAGTAATATATAATTAAACTAGTGGACCCAACAGACGTTGTCCTGTACACACGTCTTAAATTTGCAAAATCTGTCCAGCCGTTAAGAGGAGTTCTTATTTATATGGACGGAGAGAATTATATTATATGGACGGAATTGGGAATCTAAACCAATCTCTCAAATTCACTGAAACAAACAAAAAATCATCAAAATCGGTCCAGCCGTTTAGGAGGTAGTTTAATTGTGAATCTAAACCATTCTCTAATTCACCTGAAGACACACACCAATCTCAAATTCACTGGAACACACAAAAATATCATCAAAATCGGTCCAGCCGCTTAGGAGGTAGTTCAATTGTAAATCTAAACCATCCTCGAATCCCCTTGAACTCACACAAAAAATTTCATCCAAATCGGTCCAGCCGTCTAGGAGGAGTTAGTGACATACACACGCACACAAGAATTATATATATAAAGATATATACAATTATTACGCATATCCGCCTTGCTCGGATTTTTAAGAAGTTACAAAACTTGAACAAAACTAATAGGACATCTGTATTCAAACCCGGGTCTTCTGCTTTCCGGATCACCCAATGTCCCATTTGAGCTATTATAGTCTTGTAAATAGTGGCGAAATTTACATTTGTATTCTAATGTTAATGTAAGCAGCTTCTCATTAAAACACGGATAAAACTACATTTTTTAAATTTAAACCTAGCTAGATCGATTGCTCGTCCCCGAAACATCCTGTATACTAAATTTCATTAAAATCGTTGGAGTCGTTTCCGAGATTCAGATTATATATTTTTTTTTATGGAATAGGAGGACAAACGAGCGTACGGGTCACCTGGTGTTAAGTGATCACCGCCGCCCACATTCTCTTGCAACACCAGAGGAATCACAAGAGCGTTGCCGGCCTTTAAGGAAGGTGTACGCGCTTTTTTTGAAGGTACCCATGTCGTATCGTCGCGGAAACACCGCACAAGGAAGCTCATTCCACAGCTTTGTAGTACGTGGAAGAAAGCTCCTTGAAAACCGCACTGTGGAGGACCGCCACACATCCAGAAGGTGGGGATGATATCCTAACTTGTGGCGTGTCGTGCGAAGGTGGAATTCGGCGGCAGGAATCAGGTTAAACAGCTCTTCAGAACACTACCCGTGATAAATGCGGTAGAAGACACACAATGAAGCGACGTCTCTACGCAACGCCAAGTGATTCAGCCGTTCACAGAGCACTGGGTCCCCGACAATTCGAGCTGCTCTGCGTTGCACGCGGTCAAATGGATCGAGCTGATACTGGGGTGCGCCAGACCAGAGATGACAGCAATACTCCATGTGTGGCCGGACTTGCGCTTTGTACAGCGCTAGAGTGTGGGCCGGCTTGAAGTATTGCCGTGCTCTATTGATGACGCCCAGCTTCTTCGAAGCCAATATATATATATATATATATATATACAAGAATTGCTCGATTAGAGATATAAGATTACGATTTTACTTCAACAACTTATACATTTTGAAAATTTTTAATTCTCGTCCATTTGTTGTGTTTTTGTAGACATATGATTTACAAGAGGCTTGGTAGCTGAAGTTATGATACTGAATGGTCTAGTTGACCAACTAAAGTTAGGCTGTCGAGTTTGGGTGCCAGTGTGCGCGAATCGTAAAATTCACTCTAATATTTTTTCCTTCACGCGCCAAAAGAATTATTACTTCAATTTCACGACTACAATCGAATGATGACCAAACCCTGTCATAAACAAATGTATGGTTATTTGAACTGTAGTGTTAATGTGTTATGTATTAATATTATGAATACGGCTGCAATCTCAAACAGTCAATATTGACATATTCTAACGCTGGCGTTTGTCTATATGAATAATACTTTCTCGATGACAAAAATACTGCGTGTTCTTACAAACTACTTTAACAAAATATGATCTCGTGTGTTTATTTAGTAAAACTAGTGGGTCAAGCCAAATGGGTTTGGTCAATAAATACTAAGATATTAGCATGTTTTATGTATTGGTAAAATTTCGTAATAATTTCGATTAATATAGTGTGGAATATAATATATTGTCGATTGTTAAATTGAAATACTAATTACACAAATAAAATTGAAAACAAAATTTTATGAACGATGCGGGACTCGAACCTGCGACTACTCGCGTTCCGTGCGAGCTCTCTTCCCAAAGGCGCCAACCGTTCGAGTGCCGTATCGTTGATAAAATCCTGTATGCTTTGTTCAACTCTCAGGTTGTGGCTTCATCCACAAGATCTACTTTACTGTTGATAACCTGCTCAACCCAAATATTTGCATATTAGGAAATTGACTTGAGATGTCACTCTTGCAAATCTAAGCAATTTGTTATGTTTTTAAAGTGATAACCCTCACTTCTGGGATTAGTTACACAAATAAAACTGAAAATAAGAGCGCTCGCACGAAACGCACGAGAAGGGTTCGAGTCCCGCATCGTTCATAAAATTTTGTATTCAGTTTTATTTGTGTTATGCCAGAAGTGAGAGTTATCACTTCAAAAACATACCAAATTGTTTAGAAATACTAATTACCTTACGAAGCTTGACACAATCTTACCTGATCAGGAAGATTTGGAAACGAACTTGCCAGTTCTCAATGAGTTGCTTTATACGTCCCAAGACGATTCATCATAGCAAAATAGTGACAACTTTGAGATGTGATGTTAGGGGCGAAAGCTAAGGATGAAACAGATTGATCGGTTTTTTTTATGTATCTATATCGTTATATAATGAAGTTGTTTCTCCCGCAATAGCAGATAAAAATAATATTGATTAATTTATTATCACATTACGTAATACTAATTCTAATTTGATTTACAGAGTACATACATCATTTCACTAGAATAAAATAATGAAAATTAAAATTTAGGACAAAACGTTTAACTATGTTATAATTATAGTGCGTACGATAGATAGCATCTGTTATGTTATAATAATAGGTGTTATGTCACTTCCGAGATACACTGAATCTGGTAGTTACAAATTACATAATATCTCTAGGCCGCATAAGTGTCGTAACCCTTTGTGATACCTTGTATTCTTTGTCCATCCTTATTATCATACTAGCATCTGCCGAAGATAAATCTATCAGCAGCAACAGCCGGAAGACGTCTACTGCTGGACAAAGGCCTCCCCCAAAGATCGGTTCTGCGCTGCCCTCATCCCACGTATTCCGGCGATCTCGACAAGATCGTCAATCTTAAGGGGGGCCTACCAACACTACGTCTTCCAGTACGTGGTCGCCATTCGACGACTCTACTGCCCCTACGGCCATCAGTTCGTCGAGCTATGTGTCCTGCCCACTGTCACTTTAGTTTCGTAAGATAAATTACTTCCATGAATCTAGGAATGTCCTTGAAGAATGATGCCTTTGTGAATGGAAGGACATCCATTTGAGTATTTATATTCTTACTAGCTGCCCCGACAGACGTTGTTCTGTAGATAAAAAAAAGATGCTGTTTTATAGGAATTTACCAATAATATTTCAAAACATCAAGAATTATTTCGTAAGAAATGCTTCCTGTTGTTATAATGAAATTGTCTCACAACGGAACTGTCAAAACGTGCGTCATTAAATTATCTCATAGAAAATATATCCATAAAAAGCAAATATTAAAAATAAAAATAACAATGGGTCCCAAATCGAAATAAAAACTATCCTATCTCTCAAGTTGGACCAAACTGCACTCCATGAAGTAATCTCCATTAAAATCCTTTCATTAGTTTAGGAGTCCATCGCGGACAAACATTGTGTCACGTAATTTATATATATTAAGATTGTAACAGAAACAATCTGGAGAACTAATTAAGCCAATATGTATGTATATGTTCGTGTAGTCTGAATATCTAAAATATTGTACAAGAATTCTTAACTAAATTTACTCAAAGAGAGGAACTTCTCAGAGTATTTTAACATTACGGCGCGGGCTTTTCTTTCTTAAATATTTCTTTTTGGTTAAGGTTAGGATTGATTTAGGTTGTAATGTTTGTTGTATTATCGCTAACAGTTTTCTTCTGCAGCATAAAGACTGTATTTATATCGGCTGGCCTGGCAAAATCGAGCAGTGCCATTTGGCACTAGATCTTTCATATACACCAAATCATTTTGTTTATAAGATAGTATATTTTGCATGGTCTTGTAGTTTAAATAGTTATAATAGTTTTCTTATATATTCTCTTATATCATCTCTATCTTATTATTAGCAATTAGTCCACGTAGAATAAATGCCCTAAAATAGACGCTACTCGCGCGCCGAAATGGCGGTGATCTATACATATAGCATATCGCGGCGCGGGGGCACTTGCCGATCGTGGAAGGTTAACCCATAGTAATTTACTATATGTATTATACTATGAAAATAACTAAAATAAGCTAGGATCGTCGTGTCTATGTCGGTTAGTTGTCTAATCCTCTAACCAAGTATTAAAAACATAAATTCATGATTCAAAAATTATTAGTCAAATATCCCATATGAAATCAATTATTGAAAGTCAAAAACTGCTACCTATTCGAAAATGAATGCCTCAGACCTTAGAAAAACGGGTGAGAGTTCAACATAATACACAACATTTTAAATTCATTCGCAGATGCAGCTTTTTCGCTCCTTCACCGTAGGACATAATCGAAATTTCGTTGACACGTGGAGATCGGAGATCAAACCAGATTAAACCGGATCAAAATCAACGGCACTACGCTTTGCGACACAGCACAATCACAGCCCTATATTGTGTAGTTTCAGTAATCCGCTTTGACTTCATGTACGCTAATAATAAGTATTTTAAAAAAAACGTGTGCGTCTCGGGACGCCTGACAGAAGTGATAATTTAAACCAGGGATGCTCAAGCTTAAACAGCTGGCGATCTGCCTCAAAATTATTAGACTACTATCGATCGATTATGATAGACTTCAATGTGTGATGAATGATTGTCGCCTATGTAGATTGTCACAACGACATAGATATAAGTTTTGTGTAAAATAATATGCATTTTTTAGTCAAGTGTAGGTCTGCTCTAAACTGTCAATGAAAAAAGTCATAATTATTCAAAATTGCGAGTTTATTGGTTCTTACAAAACAAACGCGTCTAAAGTTCTAATAACCTAAAAAATAAATTACAAATAAACTTGGTATATAGTTGTAACTAAGCATAAACAAAGAATATGCAAAATGTTTACAATATCATTGACAACACTGTCAATACAATGATAATTATGAAGTTATCCGAATGACAAGCTGTCTTGCAAATAAACGCGGGAAACGTTATACGTCCGAACAAACCATTTGTAAGTTAAATGTCTATTTGTAAACATTTTACATATTCTTGGTTTATTCTTAGCCTTATATGCCAATTTTATTTGTAAGGCCGTGGAACTTTAATCTGCATGATAGCTAGATGCCTAAGCATACTTTTCATAAGAAGGTACGTAATTACCGATCTTAGTTTCCTAAAACAAAATCTGTGAATAGTTCCATATCGGAATTTTTCTCGACATCGACAAAAAGAACACTCGCGATCGACCTGTCGATAGATGCTTGTTTGTGTGCGTGGTTTCTTGACACTCAATAGCATTTTTCAAATTTTGTAACATACGCTTCGTGTTATTTTACATTGAAATTAAAAAAATACAAAATACTTACTGATGATATCTGATCCCAGTGTCTTTCTGATTTCTTATAGTATTATTTATACAAAGTTTAATACGCCATCCGGAATTTGAGTTTTAATTATTAGCAAAGTTTAATAGAACATATGGCACGTCAACGTCACATATTGTTCGAGACTGGCTCGAATACGTCCACTTAGGCGTAGTATTAGTTAACTCACTTTTCGACTTCGCCTACGGTAACTAGTTGGAGCGCAGCGGAGACCAATCATTAATCTTAGATGATAATGTAAGAAAAGGTAAAGATTAATAAAATCTTTTATTGATTTTATTTTATTTTACGTTACCATTCTTAAATAAGTACATTAGAATTTCGTGTATAATATATAATATATAATATATAATATATAATATATAATATATAATATATAATATATAATATATAATATATAATATATAATATATAATATATAATATATAATATATAATATATAATATATAATATCATTATTTAATCCTATAAAAGTATTTATTGACTTATGGTAGCAATAACAGGCAAATAAATTTTTACATTGTATGTCATCTAAATATCTTGCAAAGACGGCTTGGACAATTAATATGGTATGGGCCTTTGCCTATCCTAATAAAAGACGGTGAAAATAAAAATAATTTACCGAATGTCGAAAGCGTCAGAAATTTACTGAAAACTTATATTCATTACAAAAGTAGTAATAAATAAACAATAACACTTGGAGATTTTCAAAAAATATTACTGAGTAATTTGACACATTTGCTTTTAAACCATTTTAAAAATATTGTTCAATTGATGTTTTTCTGACGAAGGTATCGCGTTACGTAACGAAACGGTTTATCGGTTTAGAAGTTATCATCATCATCATCAGGCGGAAGACGTCCACTGCTGGACAAATGTCTCTCCAAAGATTTGCATGACGATCGATACTGCGCTGCCCTCATCTAACCTCTTCAAAATATTTACAGAGGATTCTAAATAGATTTTATTTTACAGTAAAATGTTAGATTCAATACTGAATCGTTTTTGCTATCACCGAGTCACATAAACCTAACATGAACAAATCAGTGACAATATTGCATTTACTATGCATGTTAGATTTAGCCTGTTTATAGCACTTAGCATAGAAGGTAAGAAAGGAAATTTCCCGGTTGATTGCGTTTAGCAAACGGTTGTTTTCGTTGAAAATATTTTATGAAATCAGAAGGATATTGCTTCGGATAAGGTTCTAGACATTACGATTTGTATTTTAAGACATAATAGGTAGAGCTCACTGAACTGAATAAAAATAATTACTAGGAAGAAGTTGTTACTTATAACAACAATTGTTCAGTGAAACTTGATCAAGCTTCTTAAGAGGTTTTCGAAACAATTCTAACAAACTAATATGTTGTATGTAACGTAAGAATAATTTTCAATCGAGATATAGAAATAATAACTTATTTCTTTTTTAGTTATGTTTTGATAATTGGATAGAAACTGGACATAGAATATATATATATTATTCAATCAAAACAAATCTTATAATTATATTTACAATAATATGACTATTGTATACTAAAATTGGACGGTTACCATTATCAGTTAACATTATGACGATATCTAAAAATTGTCAAATGGTGTAACTAATTTATTGCTTAACCGGTGTTTTAACATGTTTGCTATTGTTAAAGTTAGTAGGTGCAACTGAGCCTTAAAAAGTAATTCGTAAAATATACATATCTCAGTGCTTTTACATACTACTCACAAAAGATGACGATGGAGGGTCGACTATAATTACTTCAGCTAAGCAATAACCTTAAGTACGAACTATATCTATTTAAGCCACACATTTTATTCATCACAAAATAAGCAAGACCTGGTTACGATTGAATCTAACTTAAACTATTGTAAAGTTTGAAGTATCTTAAGATATATACAAAGAGTAGAGGTTACAGTTTTTCTTAAATTTAAAATGTCACATTATTTAATTTGAAAGGGCATAAGTGATTTCACTACTTCCATATATCTGGGTTAAGTAAACTTCAATTTCGAGATAAAGTACTATATGATATTTATCAGAACGAGTAGTCGTGAAAAAATACATTCTAATAATTCGGGTTTCAATATATTGAGAAATTTTGATGTGAGCACGAAAATTTTGATAATTAGTGGCTTCCGGTAGGTCAGAACAAATATTGAAGCTTGTATGGGGACTCTAACTGTTGATTTAGTAATTATAATAGTTTTGGTGTTGACATATTAGTATTTTAAGATAGGTATAATTATTGTGTTAGATACACGTTTTATTAAAACGAGATTATATTATGCATTTGAAATTGAGTATTGGAATATTGAAACAAAGATTTTCGTTTTCATTTTTTTTTCATTTATTGTTCAAACCAAAGCATTAAATAAAATTTCTATATATTTTATATAAATACCACGTAAACTCCTAAAGGGTTAATCTGGGTAAGTTGTCGCTCGCGATTTCAGAGTTGCAGAGTGCATCTATCTTTGTGGTAATTCTTTATTATATCTAGAAGAAGCCCATGTGTGAGCATTGAGGGTGTCATAAAATTAAAGGTAAAAATTTATAATAAGTTTTCGGCCGTATAGCTTTTATTTAAGTTAAAAAATGATGATTTACTTTTTTATCAGTGGTAGTGCCACGTTGTGACCTTTCAGGCGTGACCGAATAGGGCTGGCACGACCGGAGAAATAGCACGTTCCTTCTTATAACCGATGTGAAGTAAGCCTGAGACTATTCGCTGGATGATCTAAACGCTGCAGCTGACCCTGTTGTTGATGTGACGTAGTGTGCTACATATTGACGATGGCTCACTGACCTAAGATCAAAAGAGAATGTTGATCTACTGGGCTCTCTGATCGCGTCACACTCAACTCTAGATGACCAAGATAGTGCAATACCACCTTGTCTCATCCATGTAGGAGGTAATATTCCGTCATAGCGCTGCCCATAAATTAACCAACCTACATGTAGATTTGGACATATAGAACTGGCGCTGGTTCGCCCTTAATTTCCGGTTCAAATACTCATCAGACATAGTGGCATAGGCCCGATCCATCCTAATAGCACCCCATCGCAAAAGTTATTGAATCAATTATCAACCGCCTGCTCTTAGGATACCTAAGGAAACATCAGCTAGTCAGCGATTGCCTGTACGGTATCCATCATGGTCACTCAGCTGGGGATCTTCTTATATATCTCACCCATATATGATCAGATGCGTTTGAGTCAAAATGAGGGTTAATTATTAAGTGCCAAGCTGTTAGTCTGAAAATAAAAAGAGCCCTCGCTCGGGTGTACCCTGAAGTGCTTGCTTGGAAGCTGCCTTCATATGGGATTTTAGGTGTTAGTTGACAACATCTAGATTGTTATCGACGGCGCATGTTCCAAGTTAAAACCCACAAACACTGGTGTATCGCAAGGCTGCGTTCTATCTCATCAGCAGAATGATCTTACACCGGCCATGCTGTCTGTGATGATGTTCTCGGGATAAATAAATAACGAGAACTGGAACAAACTTGTGTCTGAAATCTATGCAACGTAAAGTCTGTGAGTGGGACCGTCATTACTTATTCCAGTTAAAACCTAAGAAGACGCAGGTTTATATGGTCACTGCCAGAAAGGTGGGAGACCTTTCTCTGTTCGAATGGCTGTTGCATCTATTGGCCTCTGGTATTGCCGGAGTCCAGTGTGGCTGGTTTTTTTTACCCTTTTTTGATCATGTAAACCACTTACTCAATGTCCACTCAAAAAAGGATAAAAAAATCATAATTGGACTTAATTATTAGTTAATAATAATATTTTATTAAGTTCACTACATTTTTATATAAAAATTTAAAACTTTCTATTGAAATCCACATGTTGGATTAAATATACAGGTTCCGATTATTATTATGAAACTCAATACTCGTATAACAAGGCCTGTAATTATATTTGCTCCGTGGAAGTTGCTATAACCATAATTAAATTAATAGCTATAAGTTATTATCAAGACTAATTAATTTAAGTTTTGCAACAGGATTCTGAAACTTTTGAGTGATAGGATGATTACACAAATTGAATTTAGAGTACATATTCTTACTTAAGAAAAAACATGACTGAGCATTTTTCATGCGTATGTGTTGGGCAAGCCATTATGACAACTTATTATAATGATTTTCAAAGCAATTGCTCATTACGTGGATATTATTACATCATAATCCATGAAAACCCACGCGTGATTTTAGTATTACAACTCTAAGGTGGTAGATAATATTTATTTTATGATTTCCCCATTAAGGTTAAACCTTGTTGCAAGTTGTAATACTATTATGTATATAGAGGAAATACTCTTAAGAGAACCATACACTAGTTTTTTTTATTTTATTAAGTACTTAATAAACTATTATAAAGCCAAACTTCACTTTAAATAGCTAAAATAGTATATACCCTGACCAATAAGTACCTCCTTCTTTTTGGATAAGCTTTGTCTCGATTCGGAGGAACTTAGGTGGATTATAATCGAAAATGTTGAATTTAAGACGCGAAGAAGAGTATAAATTATCTGGAATCAAGCGGGTCGGAATAACTAATCGAGGAATATCACGAGATAATTACTGTTATTACCAGAATATTTAGAAAAATACCGAACGGTAATTGTTGTGTTTATAATATATATGTTAAAATGTGTTTATTATGTATTATGATCTTTATACCGTGTTCAGGCATGAACATCGCGCCTGTGTCAATGACGTGAAGACGGCAGCGAGACAACGCAATGCGGGGACACCTATCGTGCACAACTTCGCCCCATAACGAAAGAAGTCTGGCGCACGTATAACCTTTTGCAAAGCTACTAGTTTTAAAACCATTGTAATTATATATTTATAAAGAAATTGTGGGCGTTACACTCATTCTCTCACATACCTCGTTCACAACGTTTATACACTATTCAACTATTACTATGTATATTAATTTCCTATTCTATTAAATTCTAGAAAACATCTAAAAAGATAATAAAAAGATGATAATATAATCATCTCAAAAAATCTTTAAAATTCTTTTAAAATATTTAAATAAACGTATTGAACGAAGATTATAATTTCTTAAACAAATAATAATCCAGGCTCATTATTAAATTACTTATTTGTAACTATAATTAATCAAGTCAAGTTAAAACCAAGTTAATAAACATTTCTCACGAAGTTTTGTAACAATTACTAAGTGACTGATTGATGTGGTATGTTTTAAGTGATCTTCGTGCAGCCTTATATAATAATACATTAAGCTTATTACGAAATCTTTATTGAACATTTTCTAAGCCTGACCCGCTAACGACTAATAACCATAACCGTATAACATGAATGGCTTAGAGATATTGTAATTACTTGTACGCAAAATGCAAGAGCGTACATTGAAACAGAAACTTTCTTTTTATAATAATACATATGCATATAACAGCAATTACATGGAAATTATTGCGTCAGTAATTGCTATTATATCAGTAAACAACTTCACTGGAACTAATCCAAAACAATTACGTATTTTTTTTTGTGATCGATGGAAAAAAAACATAGTTAACTTAATTTTAGGAGTGTAAAGTTAAGGTGCGTAACCCAGAGAGTCGTAAAGTACGTTTAATTCGTTGCGGCACAAACGGCCATATCATTATTCTATTTTAACTTAGAAATTTGACAGCTTCAAGAGACTTGAGTATATCGTTATTGTTTCAACTCGATACCTCCACGCGTTCCCGAGATAAATCATCTTGACAGACGAACTGACGGACAACAAAGTTATCCCATTAGGGTTCGGCTTATTAGTTTTGAGAAGAAACCCTAAAAATCCTTATAATAATAAAGTAGCGTATTTAAGTGCAGTAATACAACTAATATTACTTTTAGCTTTCTATGCAGTTCCCATTTAACGTCGAGTAACCTTTGGCTCCTCAACAACTATTTAATCAAACCAAACCCACCTAGGACTGGTTCTGGTTGCACTCTCTATCATTGGTCTAATGATTGCCTTACAATATACCAGGGAATACACAATGTGTGCGAGAAAGAAGAGGATCGCTGACGGAGATACAGCAAAATAGAATAGAATAGAAAATCTATTGTAACTGTAACCAATTTGATTGACAAATTGTAAGTATTCAGCTACTCCTGGCATTCATGACTCCTTAGTAATTTGATTATTAAGCCACAAGCTATCGTATACAAATCAAAAGTGGTGACATATCCACTTTTATACGATAGTATACTTAGTCAGGCCATAAATACTAATATAATTAAAAATAAAAAAAATATTACATTTGAATGATGAATTGGTCTAAAGGTCTAATACTAGGACATAAACTCCAAAAAAAAGATGAATTTGTGATTTTTCATTTTGGCGCAAATATGTTGTACAATACCTGCGGTTTTGATGGCAAGAATTATTTCTTAGATAAAATGGATTTATTTTGGCAAAAAAGAAAAATAATGAACGAAATAACCTCAAAAGTCAAAAGATATTTATTCACTATTTATGGCTTAGAGGCTGAAGAAAAATAGAAATCCCTACTTCCCTACTTCTAGTCTAATCTATAAAATACTCGTGTCGGGTGTTTGTTACCAAATTCCTCCGAAACGGCTAAACCAATTTGTTTGAAATTTTGTGTGTATATCGGGTAGGTCTGAGAATCGGCCAACATCTATTTTTCATACCTCTAAATGATAAGGGTCACCCACTCCTAAATATTTATTTAATTTTTTTTTTGACAATTTTTGTTATTTTAATTTTATAATGATTCAGCATTAAAAAATACATACAACTTCAAATTGCCACCCGTCTACGATCAACACCTATTTTTTTATCGCGATTTTTATATTACTTATTCTGTTTCATCCACAGATCCGCACGATGACAATAAAAACATAATAATAACTGAAGTACGGTACTTTTTTGTACGAGATAAGTATTTGATAGATCTGAGAATTGGTTGTCATCTATTTTTTACCCCAAAAATTTTCATTATTGATTTTTTTTTATTAATTTATATGGCAATACAACAACAGAAACTACACAACTATTAACAAAAAAAGTCAAAACGTTACAGTGAAAACTTCAAAAACAATGCAGTGATAGTACGAAAATACCACATGTAACGGTAGGTAGTGTTATATTACGAACTGTACTGACACAACAGGTGAGCGCGAGGAGGTGGAAGGGGAACGGGAGGGGGCTTCACGTTCCAGCGAGGTCCAGCGATAATGTGACCGTGTAGTAAATATGTCACATAATTATACACACTAATTTTGTCATTCGGTAAGTTTTTTGCCCCTAAATATGTAAAATTTATTGAAGTTGGCGTTATTTTGCGGAAATCCATAATTATACAAATGATTTAAGTTTTCTTTAGTGTGAATTCCGCCAATATTTGTTTTAAAACAATTCGACACGTGTTTCGCCTCTACACGACGCATCCTCAGGACGTGTTGTCTCGCCAACATTCTTAATCTGGCACGAGACTGAGAATTTTGGCGAGACAACAGGTCCTGAGGATACCTCGTGTAGAGGCGAAACACGTGTCGAATTGTTTAAAAACAAATATTGGTGGAATTAACACTAAAGAAAACTTAAATCATTTGCCTAAATGTGTATACAAATTTCAATCATGATTGGTTTGAGGTAATGCGTGAAAGCGGAACTAAGAATCAACCTCATCAATCAATCATATTCGGTTTCGGTCTGAAGGGCGCTGTAGCTACTGAAATTACTGGGCAAATGAGACTTAACATCTTATGTCTCAAGTTGACGAGTGCCGCTCAGAATTTTTGGGTTCAAGAATCCGGAGCGTCACTGCATTATAATCGTATCGTATCAATTATCATCATTGAAAAAATAGCATTATAATATTAGTTAGAAATATGTAGACTATACTTTATGAAAATAATGCCACTTGCTAGAGTTCGAGTGTAAGAACTTCAGTTTGAAGAACTGATTATCGTCGAGTAGTGAGATTGTTAGCAGTTCGTGGTAGTGTGTTATATAACTTTGATTACATCCGACATCCGACACAACATTGTACCGTAGATTTTCACGTACTGAATACTTTTCAAATCTCTCGGTCCAAATACGGTAACTAATATATTATTCAAATAGAAATAACACCAGTATACGTTTAAACTTTCCTTCGTATTTGAGTGGCGACCTCATGTGCGAATATCGTATATGGTACATGACGTAATATCCTTATAAGATATAATAACAGTGCGGGCCAGTAAATAAACAAAATTAACAGATTTATGCTTTATGATATGATACAAAAATGTGGCCATTAAAACCACATTATGTCAATATCTTACTTGTTTTTCGGTACTTATGAACTGATTGCTAATAATAATATGATTTTTCTGTTTTTTCATACACATTTTACACTTTCTGAAGGAAATATTAAATCTTAATATATATAAATTACGTGTCACGTTGTTTGTCCACGATGGACTCCTAAACTAATGAACGAATTTTAATGGGAATTACTTCATGGAGTGCTGTTAGGTCCAACTTGAGAGATAGGATACTTTTTGTTTCGATTTGAGACCCTTAATTATTATCATTTCCAATATTTACGTTATTTATTTACTTCATGGAGTGCAGTTTAGTCTAACTTGAGAGATAGGATAGTTTTTATTTCGATTTGGGATCCATAATTATTTTTATTTTCAATATTTGTTTTGTATGGACATATTTTCTGTGAGAGAATTAATTGACGCACGGTTTGACAGATCTGCTGTGAAACAATTTGATTATAACAACAGGGAGCATTTCTTACGAAATAATTCTTGATGTTTTGAAATATTATTGGCAAATTTGTATAAAACAGTTTTTTTTTTAATTATCTACAGAACAACGTATGTCGGGTCAGCTAGTATATATATATACTATATTCCGAGATTCAGATTATATATATATATATATATATATATATATATAATATATATAATCTGAATATATATATATATATATATATATATATAATCTGAATCTCGGAAACGGCTCCAACGATTTTAATGAAATTTAGTAAATAGGTAGTTACGGGGGCGAGAAATCGATCTAGCTAGATTTCAATTTTAAAAATTGGAGTTTTATCTGTGTTCTACTGGGAAACTGCTACAATAACATTAGAATACAAAGGTAAATTTCGCTACTATATTCAAATCTATAATAGTTCAGATGGAACATTGGGTGATCCGGAAAGCAGAAGAACCGGGTTCGAATCCAGATGTCCTATTAGTTATTTTTTTGATAAAGTTTTGTACATTCTTAAAAATACGAGCAATGCTCGGTCGTCCGGATATTATTTATTAAATCGCCATAAACACTTTCTTGGTTACACTGAAAACTATATAACGATCACACAAATACCAGTACGAAAATACTCTTGTATTCGTGTCTTTTTTTAAAACTTTCCTTTTCTTAATGCGTAACGCTTAAAGACGTTTTTAGTTCAATTATACACAATATCACGTTACGAGCCTAAAATTTCCTTAAAATATTCATCTAATCAGAATAATCTGACCATTAATAGTTTTGAATTGTATTGTTTTGCAAGGTATTAGCTACGACGCACCGGTTAAATAAAAGATCTAGGCTAAATGTAGGCATTGTTTTCAAATTGACCTTAACAAGTTTATGTAATTGTCAGACTGAACTCAAGACAAGTGAATAGTCCTTTGTTCAGATTATCGATGCCCCCACTAAATACGCTTTGAATATTATCAGGCAATTTATAGGAAATTAATATTGCACTCTAAATATTTATTAAGGTTATAAATTTAATAAGCTGAAAGACTTTAGGTTAATACTGTAAATTTAGTTTTGCTGCCGACAAACCACTTACGTCGTTTGACAGACTGTACTAATGACATTTGTAAAGGCTACTGGAATAAATGAATTAAAAAACAACTTTCAACCGACTTCAAAAGAGGAGGTTTTCATATCATGTTTGGGTCTGTTTCTTTTCCAATAATATAACATTTTTTTATGTTTTTTTAGTGTTAGGTATATTTAGAAAGTGGTCTTTAGATTTAAGAACATGTATTACAAAAAATAAACAAATATTTAACTATAATCGACTATTTATTAAATTAATTATAATAAATAGTAAATATCATTAAAATCGCAGCCTGAAAGCCTGGTATCAGCACCATGTCCGGGACGTGACCAGAAATTGTTTCGTTATGAGTCTGATCAGTACAAACAATCTATAGACAGCGCGTGAGTTGGATGCAGTCGGGGCCTGAGGTAGAGCATCTCCCCCCGCTCTCCGCACGCCTCACCTCACGCGTCTGCAGTGTAGTCCTGTGCCGTCGTTGTCAGTTATTTATTTTTTTCAAAAAAACGAGTTTTTAACGACAAAAAATGTCTTAGACATGCGTGTTGAAGAGATGCAGAACAGAATTTGAGTTTTAATTTTAAATCTAATATATAAAATTCTCGTGTCACGGTGTTAAAGTTTGAACTCCTCCGAAACGGCTTGACCGATTCTCATGAAATTTTGAGTGCATATTGGGTAGGTCTGAGAATCGGACAACATCTATTTTTCATCCCCCTAAATGTTAAGGGTTTTTTTTTTTAATTTTTTGTCATTTTTTTTAAATTTGTTTGATTATGAGTCAGCATTAAAAAATACATACAACTTCAAATTTTCACCCATATACGATCAACAGTTACTTTTATATCGCGATTTTAATATCGGCAATACAACGTTTGCTGGGTCAGCTAGTCATTTTATAAATTTTTTCATCAATTTTACCTAGTGTAAAAAAATGGTAACCTTAAAGCATTGTTTAATTTTGTCGACACACTTATGATTATGATTATCAATTATTTTATTATATGATTAGGACATAGTACTATCGCATTTCTGAACTCTACCAGTGGGAGGCTCCTTTGCACAGGACGCCGGCTAGATTATGGGTTTATTATAGAAACACAAGCAGTGTGTAAACATTACTGTGTTTCGGTCAGAAGGGCGCCGTAGCTTATGAAATTACTTTGCAAATGAGACAACATGTCTGAAGACGACTAGCGCAATTGTAGTGCCGCTCAGAATTTTTGAGTTTTTCAAGAATCTTGAGCGGCACTGCATTATAATGGGCATGACGAATCAATTACCATCAACTGAACGTCCTGCTCGTCTCGTCCCTTATTTCCATAAAAATAAACTCTGCATTCAACTTGCGCGTTTCAAATATGAAATTCATTTCTATCCGTTATTCTCAGTGAAGCTTCAGTGTCCGCGCCATTACCGTTACGTGTGCAAATATTTGGTTCGACGCCGTGATGTAAACGACTGTATTAATAACTAGCCGTTGCCGCCCGCTTTGCTGGGCGAATTTTAAAAGGAAGGAATGTTGGAATTCATAAAATGAGAAGCTATCTAGGATAAATTTCGCATCGAATGGTGGTGGTTTCATGTCGATACGATCAATGGTTTAGGCGTGAAAGAGCCTCAAACAACGACCATTTTCATTATATATATATATATACTAGCTGACCCGACAGACGATGTTCTGTAGATAATAAAAAAAATACTGTTTTATAGGAATTTGCCAATAATATTTCAAAACATCAAGAATTATTTCGTTAAAAATGGTCCCTCTTGTTATAATGAAATTGTTTCATAGCGGAACTGTCAAATCGTGCGTCACTAAATTCTCTCATAGGAAATATGTCCATACAAAACAAATATTGGAAATGAAAATAATTAAGGGTCTCAAATCGAAATAAAAAGTATCCTAATAATATTGATATTTCCTTCTTAACTTCTTTGCAGATAAATATGAAGTCTCAGCTATAAATTAGAGACTGCAACCCAGAAACTTCTTGTCATTAGAATGCCATATAAATTAAGCGTCCGATCATTATATGAATTGTCATAACATGTAATGAAATCTCATTGACTAATTTATTAGTACTGCAAATATATAAGTATTTCAAAGTCAAAAAATATAGGTTCCAAATTAGTAAACAAAACTTAATCATATAATAAAACCATCTGCGAAACACGCACGCATGGTAAAAGTATAATTTCGATCGGTTCAAAAGTTTTCGCAGTACAACCAAATAAAAAAACTGGTTCTTCATTTTTTAGTATAGATGATAGATAAGTGAGGATTATTATTTTTGTAATGTTTCAAACATTCCTAAATGTAATTTAAATGGTAAATATAACTACATCAAACCCTTATTATAAGGTGCTCACACGCAACGCTACGTGCTTGAGATTAGAATCTTCCGTAAATTATTTAGGCTGAGGCTCAGTACACTAAAGGAAATTATAAGATTTTTTCATTTTTACACGCTTTTATTAGCTTCACTTGTATGTATGTTTGTTTGTAACCGACTCATTTGGGCGCGATTTAAACCCACTTTAAACGGCCAGATTTCGTTCAAACTTCGTAGATTTATCGAGGACCGATGACAATACATTAATTTGATAAAATTGTTCCATTTTTCAATTTGTTAAATAAGATAAAAAAAAATAATTTATCTTCGATAAGGCAGGAATTGATGCTCATTTTAAATTTCAACCATTATCTTTTCAACCAAAGCGTTTTTTATAGTTTTTAAACTACTTTTATTATTATAATTATTTAAGATCAGAAAATTTACATCTCTTAACAATATTGTATCCAATCCACGTAGGAGGATTGAGTTTTTAGAATACAATATGGATAATTTATGTATATGAGCATATTACTTACTGAATCCTATTTTTAATAATCAATATGCAAAGCTTTTAATATAATTGTTGTATTAATACTTACACTATTACAGATTTTATTCACATCTATACTAATATTATAAAGCTACAGTGTTTGTTTGTTTGTTTGAACGCGCTAATCTCTGGTACTACTGGTCCGATTTGAATGATTCTTTCACTGTTGGGTAGTCCATTTATCGAGGAAGGCTATAGGCTATGTTTTTTTTTTCAAAATTAAGGATCCGTAATAAAATTGCTATTTTGTAACACAAGGTGTAAAATCGATAACCTATTTTTGCGTACACTGCAAAAACTATTGACAATAGAACAAAATGATGTACAGGCTATAATATACGCAATATTTTATTACTTATAAAACTATCGCGTGAATTATACTTTATATGGCAAAACAACGTTTGCCGGATCAGCTAGTTTTATATATACTGCATGCACTACTGCCGCCACTATTTCTTTCGTGAAAAACATACGAGGGGCGGTCAAAAAGTTCGCGGAATGGCGGGGTTGGCGGGGGTGAGGTCGCTCCTCCAGGTAGCCGCTACTTGAGTAACTCATAATTACTATATATGCCAATTTCTAGCCTAATTGGGTCATTAGCTTTCGAGTTACAAACGAGTGAACAAGTAAATCGGGAACAAACTAGCCACTATGGAGAAAATTGAACATCGCGCCGTCGTAAAGTTCCTCACCAAACAAGGAAAAACGCCTCAAACTATTTTGCAAGAGATGTTAGCTGTTTACGGAGACTCTGCTCCTGGTAAAACCATGATTTACAAATGGCACGGCCTTTTCAAGCAAGGAAGGGAGTCAATTGAAGATGATCCTCGACCTGGACGGCCCATTGAGGCCACTACGCCGGAAATCATTGAAAAAGTTGAAAAACTTGTATTGGAAGACGGAAGGTTGAAGAAGAAACAACTTGCAGCATCAGTTGGAGTATCAGAAACCACAATTTTAAATATTCTTCATCAACATCTTGGCATGAGTAAAGTGTGTTCAAGGTGGGTCCCGAGAATGCTCACGCCGCTGCAAAAACGTGAGCGCGTCAACTGTTCCCGCGAGTATTTGGACCGCTGTGGAGAAGTTAGGGAAGAAATTATGGCCCGAATTGTAACCGGTGATGAAACTTGGGTTCACCACTATGAGCCTGAGTCAAAGCAGGAGTCGATGCAGTGGCACAAAAAAGGCACACCACCCCCAAAAAAATTTAAAGTGTCGCAATCGGCCGGAAAGATCATGGCGACTATTTTTTGGGATACTGAAGGTATTCTTTTGATCGATTATAAAGAACGTGGTGTTTCTATAACGGGAGAGTACTACGCTTCCCTATTGGACCGATTAAAAGAAGCTATTAAAGAAAAAAGAAGAGGAAAACTGACAAAAGGTGTACTCCTTTTGCACGACAACGCGCCCGTTCACACGAGTCATGTTGCGACGGCTGCCATTCATCGATGCGGTTTTGAACAACTACGCCATCCACCCTACAGTCCAGACCTGGCCCCTAGCGATTTTTATTTATTCCCAAAGATGAAGAAAGAGCTGCGTGGAATAAAATTTAGAGACGATGATGAAGTCAAGTCGGCGATTTCGGCGTATTTTGACGCCCAAGACAAAACCTATTTTTTCGACGGTATTAATAAGTTATATGCCAGATCCCAAAAATGTATTCGTGTTAAGGGGGAATATATTGAAAAGGAAAAATAACATAATGTATCATTTCATCTTTTTTCCCAGTCATTCCGCGAACTTTTTGACCTCCCCTCGTACATGACAGAGGCGAAATCTTCAGAGCCTACTATTATTATTTACATATCCGAGCGTGACGGCTCAGCCTCATTCTCATTTGATCATAATTCATACTCACAAAATAAAGTTCTCAGAGAACCATGACACAACTCAGAGAACATGTAAATACAGGCGTTTGAAATATACTATATTTAATATTGTGGTGAATAATGTGATCGTATCAGATTTAATAACGTCAAGTTGTTCTGTAATTACAAATTAGTTTTGACATTGTAAGGTATAATATATTTAGCTTACTATCATAATATCTGTACATTTGTCATCTCCCGGGCAGGTCATTTATGTATTTACGGATGAACTCTGGGACCTCCACTCATCCTAATCTAAAGTGGCAGTTTGTATGAGATTATGTAATTTGTAATGAGATGAAAAATGTTTACCATAATAAAATATTGTACAGAAAAACACTAGAAAATCTCGTAGATTAATAAGCAGATGATAGCTACTTACAACTGACAATATTCGAAAAATATGCTTTGGTTAATCTTTCTTTAAAGATTAAGATTAAATCTAGACAACGGTCTTTACATTATTATGAAAATGTGGAAACATTTGCGAGCAGAGACATTACTATACAAGTATATATGTATTTATATGTATGTATATAATTTTAATCATAAAACTACGTACTTTTTCCTTTTTTAACCGACCTCGAAAAAGGAGAAGGTTCTCAATTCGTCTATATGTTTTTTTTTATGTTTGTTACCTCAGAACTTTCAACGGGGTGAACCGATTTTGAAACATCTTTTTTTTATTAGAAAGCTGGTGCTTCCCGTGTGGTCCTATTGAAATTTCACCATACCCAATTTTTGGATTGTATAAAGATACCCAATATTTTTTTATACTTTTTAGTGCATATTATCTATTATTTTGGAAGTGTTTTTGAAATCGGTTGTTTTTTTTTTTATTTTTGTGTATATATTTATTTTAGTTCGTCAATCGATTGTAAATTAGAAATCTTAATTTAAATTCTCAAAAATATTGTAATAACTGTAGCACCTATTTTTTTTAAAGCCGAGTTTTAGAGTTCAAATGAAAAAAATTTTTATTTTGTACTTTGTAGGTAAGGTGCGGTACAGAGGTAACGAAATGCTCAAGGTTATTTGTTTAAGGAAGCGACTTAATGTTCTTAACACGTTTTTATTAGCTTCATACGTATGTTAGAAGGTATCTATGTAATGGTAACTTTGAATATTATTTTTACCCAAAATGTTGGGTTGAATTGAAACTTTGCACACTTATTAAGGACCGATGACAAAACTTAAATTTAAACAGTCTGTTCTATATTTATTAGCTTGGTATGTCTGTTTGTATGTAATGAAATTTTTGAACATTGATGAGTGAATTACAACCCCTTGAAATCCTCGGATTAATTTGAAACTTTGTCAAGGATTGGTGTCAATAATTTATACAGTGTACAAAACTTGAACAAAAAACAACTTATAGGACATCTGGATTCGAACCGGGGATCTTCTGCTTTCCGGATCACCCAATGTCCCATCTGAGCTATTATAGTCTTGAATTTACGTTTGTATTCTAATGTTATTGCACCTGTTACCTAGCTAGATCGATTTCTCGCCCCCGAAACTACCTGTATACAAAATTTTATTAAAATCGTTGAAGCCGTTTCCAAGATACAGAATATATATTCAAGAACTGCTCGTTTAAAGATATAAGATACAAGTCATAATAGGTATTACAATTAAAAGAATAAAACATTGTAAGCATGCGATGAATTACAAAATACTACACGCAAATAATGTGTGTGTGGCGCCTCTCACTTGTAAATCTTCAATGAAGAATAAAACTTTATTTATCAACCATTTACATGCAATGTATCCACTTATATAAATTCATCTGGATACGGTATTATCGCATTTAAAGACCATGTATGGAAATTTACTTTTCATTTGAACTCTTAATGTGAAGCGACCTTAATAAGTTACACAACGACTCCACACGCACTTCTCTCTACCACGTCGTCGTCTGACGACACTTGAAATGCAATTTCACTGACCCTTAACAACGTTTCACATGGAACGTAATTTTGTTACGTTTATAGAACGTACTGAGAAGTCGATCAAAAGGGCAATAGTAACGCAAACCGGATATTATTTGTCTTGACTTGTTGTTTCGCAATCAACATAAACTTATTCGTAATTGAATTTTTATATTAACAACATGCGAACATATTTTTTATAGATATATATTTATATTTTAGATTTTTATATTTTAGATTTTTTTATAAAACATTTAAATTTATTTATAGATAATGCCTGAACAGTGGCTGGTACTTTATAATAAAAGTGTATACATTTACATAGAGGAAAAACGTCTACCTCGGAGCTCAGTATAATCAGGAGTCAAGATGGGAACATTATAAGAGGAGAAGAATGTGTGCTAAAGAGATGGGAAGAGTATTTTGAAAGTTTGTTTGAAAGAGAGGAAGTGCATGAACAACATCCGGTAGTTTCTATTGAAACTAATATAAATGTTGATGAAAGTGAGATAAGCATGGATGAAATAGTGAAAGCATTGAAAAGTATGAGATTAGGTAAAGCTGCAGGGTATGACAGGATTACCGTCGAGATGCTGAGGGCTGGTCAGGGCATAGTGGCTAGCCAGCTGTACCGCCTCTTCAATTTGTGCTGGCGAAATGGGCAAGTACCAGGAGACTGGTGCAAAGCTGTAATCGTGCCATTGTATAAGGGAAATGGGTCACGACAAGACTGCAGAAATTACCGCGGTATAAGCCTTCTCAGCGTCGTCGGTAAATTGTATGCAAAAGTGTTGATTGAAAGAGTTGTGAATGAAACAGACGAAAAAGTATGGGATGCACAAGCGGGATTTAGAAAGGGAATGGGATGTACGGATCAGGTCTTTTCCTTGCGGTGCATAGCCGAAAAGTTTTTGGCTAAAAACAAAAAGGTCTATTGCGCGTTCGTGGATCTAGAAAAGGCCTATGATAGAGTGGCGAGGAATGAATTGTGGTCAGCATTGTCCACGAGCGGTGTGAGCAGTGTCCTCATACGAGCATTGCAATCTCTTTATAGGGATTCTAGTGCTTGTGTAAGGATAAACGGGGCATACACTGAATGGTTTAATATCGAAAAAGGTATTAGGCAGGGATGTGTAGCGTCACCGTGGCTGTTTAATCTGTTCGTGAACAATTGCTTGACAGGTTTAAAAGAGAATGACAGTGGTTTGAGAATGAATGGGTTACTCGTCAAATGTTTTCTCTATGCTGATGACCAAGTATTACTTGCATCTTCAGCCGAGGAGTTGCAAGAGATGGTAACTGCTATGAATGGAGCTTTTGGTAGAAAGGGAATGAAGATGAATGTAAAGAAGACGAAAGTGATGGTGCTTGAAAGAGATGAGGTAGTGACAGACTGCAATATCGTGATTGGAGATGAAAAAATTGAACAGGTGAATGAGTTTGTGTATCTGGGTTCTAAATTTACAAGAGATGGAAAGTATGAGAGTGATATTGAAAGAAGAGTGAATGCAGGAAACATGGTGAATGGAGCTTTGCACTCCTTTATGAACAGTCAGAAGGTGTCTAAAAAGGCTCGCTTGGCTGTGCATGAGGGGGTGTTGGTTCCAACACTCATGTACGAAAGTGAAAGTAGGGTATGGCAGAAGAAACATGAAAGCAGAATAAATGCACTTGAGATAAGAGCGTTGAGAAGTATGATAGGAGTTACACTGAGTGACAGGATAAGAAATAGTGTGATAAGAAAACGTTGTGGTCTGAAAGGGCTTCGAAAATAGTCCGATTTATATTACTAGAACGATTATGTAACCGAAATACAAACTGAATTAAGTATACCATCTCAGATATGAATAAGACATGTTATTATTATTCAAATACAAATTCAAATATTTTTATTCGAAGTAGGATATAATATCATTACGGCCGTTCCCAATATTCAGTCAATCTCCGGTTGTGGCCTACTTGAGATAAAAATCGCAACTATTGTTGACTTTTCTGTCCCAATAAACTTATCGACTGTAACTCACCTTATCCGTACGCGCTGTCTGTCAATTGCAGAACGTATAGCTTACCAGCGATAGAAGTTTGTATGGAAATTGCATTTCACGCGTCCCAAGGCGATAAGAATGACTTATCGGGTATATAGGGACAGATTGTTGACAGCTAATTACTGACAGTAGAAGGTAGTAATTTATGTCTATCTGTAGATATTATATTGGGAACGGCCATTATTGAATGTTACAAACAAACACCCATTCGAAAAAGTATGCCTCAAGGCGTAAGAAACTCAGCGGGCTTTTTATAAAAAATGTGTATCATCATACATCGTACAATAAAATTTATTATTTATTAGCCTGAGGGCGGTCACTCCATTCCCAATCTATGGTATTATTAAGAAAGTCCTTAACCTCATAGTAACCTTAACCACATAAAGATTCTAAACAATTCTTTTGAATTTCGTAATACATTTCGTTAGAACATTTTCTGGCATCTTCTTGTAAAGGCATATACATCGCCCCACAAAAGACTTACTAACTCGACTTAACCGAGCAGTACGCATTATAAAGAATATAAAAGAAAAATAAATAGAAAATACTCTGAAAAAAAGTCAGAAAATCATATGTTGATCCCAGTGATTTAACAGGTTGCTTCCGGCTTATATTTTGTTAGTTCATTGTGACTTTTATTTTTTAAATATTATATTTTAAACCTAAGGTCTCTCTGAATCGTACAAATATTCTACTATCGATAAGTAATAAATATATTAAATTTATTTATTGTTAATCTCAGATGCTGGAGTCTAGAAAGTAAAAAGGATATACTAAACCTTCAAAAAATATAAAATTCACAGTTGCTAAGTAAATAAAAATTATGGGTTTTTTGTTGGAATCGTGCATTTATAACATAAAATGACTGAAGAGGCAATTAGTTAGTTATTATTTATATTAATTAGTTTTTATTAATTATTTAGGTAAGACTTTAATTCATATCAAAAACAGTCGGCGGTTCTTTTTTTTTTTGGTTTCTTCGTCCAATATTAGGACAGGCAAAGAGTTCGAAGCCCATACATCCAGTTGCCGGTTTTTATTGTCATTCGCTCTGTGTTTATAGTATACTCAGGTGAATGTGTTTTACTATTGCGTTATTCGTATTTTCGGTGATTTTTCTACGACTTGATTTCGTCTCGGATCTTGACGTTTTTGCCTTCACGCACTTTTATTTGTTATATTTTATTTATTTTTAGTTTGCCGTTATATATACATATATATTCTTGAAAAATTCGTGAAATCTTCTCGTCCAAAATACCACAGTGTCTGAAGACGAAGGTTTTTAACCAATGTGTGTTGCCAGGGATGACATACGGAACGATTTATGAGGAATGAGGAGAAAGGAATTATTAGGAAGTTTCCCTCGGAGTTCCAGGAGAGATCCAATCAGAAATGAGGAGATCCGTAGGAGAACCAAAGTCACGGACATAGCCCAAATGATTGCGAAACTGAAGTTGCAGTGGGCAGGGCACATAGTTCGACGGACAGATGGCCGATGTGGCTGAAAAGTCCTCGAATGGCCACTACGTACCGGAAGACGCAGTGTTGGTAGGCCCCCCACAAGATTAAACAGAAATTATTAACAGTCATTAAATTTATTTCCTCAATTATCTGTTTCATAGCACCAACTACTTTTCTGTTGCAGCGCAAATACGGGCTCTATAACAAAACTCCTGTGGCATTAACGGTTACATGGTCAAAATAATCTGAAATTTACTAAAATTGATATTAAAAAGTAATGAATGATGAAATAGTTATAAAGTTATTTTAGTAGCTGGCTGAATTAGGTGACAACAAAAGCCACACCACAATACAATCCGGACATCGTGTTAATCGTTTGAGCTACTTACAATGAACTGACTTATATTATGTCTTACAACTTTCGTTTGTTCATGCTTTCGATGAATCGGCTTTCCGCACAACATTACCGAGATACATTTATGTCAGCGCCATAGACTTAAAAAATACTTGTGTGTTGACGACAGAACGTGCGAAATAGAAAAACATCTGTTACGGATATACAGCAAGATAGAAAAGGAAAGCGAATCTATTGTTATTGTGACCGATTTTGATTGAAAAGTCGTACACAGTCAGCCACGCTAAGCACCTTAGTATTATGAATATTACACGACAAGCTAACGCACACATTAAAAATCAAAATTGGTCAAGCAACATGTTTTTTTTATGAAAATAAGGGACGAGACGAGCAGGACGTTCAGTTGATGGTAATTGGTATGCCCTACCTATTACAATACAGTGCCGCTCAGGATTCTTGAAAAACCCAAAAATTCTGAACGGCTCTACAAGGTCGTGAAGCAGTTATGTGTAAACATTACTGTGTTTTGGTCTGAAGGATGCCGTAGCTAGTGAAATTACTGGGCAAATGAGACTTAACATCTTATGTCTCAAGGTGACGAGCGCAATTGTAGTAGTTTTACTAGCTACGGCGCCCTTCAGACCGAAACACAGTAATGTTTATACATTACTGCTTCACGGCAGAAATAGGCGCCGTTGTGCGCCATAATCTAGCCGGCTTCTTGTGCAAAGGAGCCTCCCACTGGTGGCATCAGGTCATCTAAAGGCTAGTACTTATATTCTCAATCTACGGTCAGCACTAACATTATGATAACTTTAAACAATTTGTTATGTTTTTAAAGTGATAACCCTCACTGCTAGGATTAATACACAAATATAATTGTTAAGATTTACAAGAGCGATATCTCAAGTCAATTTCCTAATATGCAAATATTGGGGTTGAGCAGGTTATCAACTGTAAAGTAGATCCTGTAGATGAAGCCACACCCTGAGAGTTGAACAAAGCATACAAGATTATATGACGATACGTCACTCGAACGGTTAGCTCGGTTGGTAAGAGCACTGGCACGGAACGCGCGCCGGGTCGTGGGTTCGAGTCCCGCATCGTTCATAAATTTTTGTTTTATCTCATATAATATATATCTTATCTTAAAAAAGTTAGATCTCATGATGGAATATGGAGTTTTTTATAATGTTGTTAAAATAAGTACTTTAACCCGCTTCTTACTAATCAATTACCATACTAGGTGACTTATAAGTGTATTATTTTGTAATATTCATAGTTATATCATTCTGTATAGCACTCTTATTTAAAAAACTTTGAATTAATATTCATATAATTTGTTTAGAATTACATAATACAAAGTGAGCATTGAAGATACATATAATTAAATGAATATGGGACTTTATTTATGTATACCGTGCAAGCCGATGGAGGTGCTAATTCTAACCGATTGTTTTATATTCCTAGCAGGCGTCGTGTTACTTCACAGTTCACGCCAAAAGAACGAGAACGCATTACATCATGCATTGTTACAAAAACCTACATAACCCGCCTTTTATGGAAGGCAGTAGTTATGACCACGTCCGTTGTTTTTGGTATCGCTTCGGCATTTTTCTAATTACCCTCAAAATCATCTTAAATCTGTACAGCACATGTACGCAAGTACCAGTGGGAAGCTCCTTTGCACAGGTATCCGGCTAGATTATGGGTACCACAACGGTGCCTATTTCTGCTGTAAAGCAGTAATGTGTAAACTTTACTGTGTTTCGATCTGAAGCCGCCGCAGCTAATGAAATTACTGGGGAAATGAGATTTAACATCTTATGTCTCAAGGTACGAGCGCAATTGTAGTGCCACTCAGAATTTTTGGGCTTTTCAAGAATCCTGGGCGGCACTGCATTCTAAGGGGCGGGGCGTATCAATTACCATCAGCGGAACGCCTGCTCGTCTCGTCCCGTAAAAAAATAATAATATTAACTTGACTAAAAAAACGTTAAGGATCAGAATTTACTTAACTTTGTTAGTAAGTTGTCTAAACTTGAATATATGTAAGTTCAGACAGTAATAACAGAGTTCGACATAGTGAAAATGAAAGGTTTCTTTGTAAGCGGATATTCAAAACCACTTAAAAACCAAATTTAAATCGCACTTACGCTGACGTACGTGCTCACAGTGGCACTTAGCATGAAGGTGCTTTCTTTGTATTACTAATACACTGATTGACTAACTTGAAAATTAACAAAATATAAACCAAAAAGCCTATGCCAGCAAATATTTTTATCATTTTGTAAATACAGTTAATACAAAAATATATCCATCGCTTGCTGGAAGGGCTAAAGCATTATTGCGTATAGAAACGATAAAAAAATTGCATGGCACATTAAAATATCAAACTAAAAACATTCACAGTGACAAACGCATCTTTAATTCAATATTGAAGTCCTTTTTAACTTTCTTGTCTTTAATAACGTACAAATTGCTATTGTCGTTTTTTATAAAAATAAATTTGTTTATAATGAGAACTCATTACAATAAAATATAGTACATTTTATTAATTGATGGTTTATAATGACTTATTCCAGGTTATTTTATGGTTACATGGAACAGACGAATAACCAGATGACTCCGTGAGTTATATACGGCACAAGGAATGGATTCGATATGAAGAATGTGTCGTCCCCCTCTCCCCTCTCTGTCATATACCCACGACACGTGACGCGTTCGAACATACCAATTCGCTGCCTTGCGTACCGTTACTAAAAAAAGTTAAAAGTACCGTTAAAAAAGAAGGACTCCGTATCACCTTACATAACAGTGAAACACCAAAACAAGCCGGTTAACGTGTAAATACATAGCCCCACGCACACACTTACACCAATACAAGCCGATCGGTCGCCATTATGACATTTGCCATCGTCAGTGACTGATCAGTTTGCGTCGCAATAAAATATGTTAAAAATGCCGTGGTGCGTTGTGAAAAAGTGTAAAACAATCTATCAGAATTTAAGAAATCCGAGTTTAACGTAATTGGGGCCATAAGGGAGAAAAAATTTGTTACTAGTATCCCCCGTTACCGCACACACACTAGCATAAAAGTGCTTCACTTGCTAATATCATGGCGCGGAGTCCTTCTTTTTTACTTGTCCATGGCTATGACACGTATTAATAAGCCTCAATAAAGTTTGATAACAATAAACTTGTAGACAGGCATATAGAAATAAGTTTTCTGAGCACTTATATAAAAATTCAAAAATAGTTAGTAAATAAATTTCAAATTTATTTCATTTTTTTACTTAAATCATTTTCATATGTTTTTGTGCTTTCACTCCACAAGGCGAATTTGATACTAAATTAGTAATATATATAATTGAATTAGACTATTTAGTAAAGTATTATGGATAAAACTTCAATCAATGTGTGGTTTATGAGTTCCTGTAAAATAGTTATTATCAGTCATTATTTGAAAGAGTAAAGAGAAAACCTTCTGTATAATTATACATGTTTCTGTTAAATTAGTAAAGAATAAAAAAGAAATATAACTGATAGGTTAAGTGTAATATTCCATAATTCTTATTAGAACATGAAGTACAGAATTAACATCAATAAATAGTAATAATCCTGGCTGAAGATATCTTTGCCGCATGAATAGTGTGTGATGGGGCATAGGAAGTAAAAATTATTTCATTCCAATAAAGAAGCAGTGCGGTAATATATAATATATTATTTACTTCATGAATTACTATTAAAAATTAGAATAATTTAAAAAATTAATGTTTTTAACTTCAGTTTACTCTTTCCTCTCTTCTGTAACAAACATTAAGAAAACTGAGTGACTTCGTATAATTTACTATTTTACTACACGTAACTATACCCATTAACAATGGGCGGTAGTTTTTGACTTTCAATAAGTTATATTATATCCTATTTTGAATAAAAAATATTTGAATTTAATATAATTTAGTTATCACTGTACTATAAGTATACACGGACTAGTAAAAAAAAGGACCCCGCGCCGTGATATTAGCAAGTGAGCGCCTTTATGCTAGTGTGTGTGCGGTTACGGAGTATATCAGTTACACAATTTTTTTTCCCTTAAATAATCATATATCCACAAATACTTTATAGTATTGTTTTTACACATTTTCACATGCACGACGGCATTTTTTAATATATTTTATTGCGACGCAAACTGATCTGTCACAGACGATGGCAAATGTCATAATGGCGGCCGATCGGATTGTATTAGTGTAAGTGTATGCGTGGGGCTATGTATTTACACGTTTACCGGCTTGTTTTCGTGCCTCACTCTTATGTAAGGTGACACGAAGTCCTTCTTTTTTTACTCGTTCGTGTATGTACCTATAGATAAAAATTAAAGTATTATTTTAATTAATAAAATTAGAAGATCCAATGGTTACGAAGGTCTACTAATCGGCCATGACTGGCTAAATAAAATAGCTAAGCTTGTTTCATCAAATAGACCCCTTGAACTGTAATGGTATTATTTTTCTAGCAAAAAGGCTCTACACCTTACCCATTTATTGTCAAGCTCTCGATGATTTGACGAAATTCGCCATCAACCCAACGCTATTATATTCTAGTAACGCCTGGTTCTTACAACACAGACGCACATATAAGCTAACTTCGAGTACAGAATAACAATTGCATAATGATTACAAGTTTAGTAATACATTTCTACGCATATTAATATTCTTATCCTCTATTTATACAGCTTTTAGTAGTAGTTCACAATATGAAGGTATTTGACGACCTGTATAGCCGAGTGGTTAGCGATCCTACCTACTAAGCTAGAGGTTCCGAGTTCGATTCCCGGTAGGTGCAAGCATTTATACGATGAATATAGATGCTTGTTTCCGAGTCATGGATGTTTATATGTATTTATTTCAATAATATTTATGTTCAAGTAAGTATATTGTATTAAATATATCGTTGTCTTGGAACCCATGAAACAGGCTATATATGCCTAATTTGGGGCAAGATAATTTGTGTGAAAAGTGTGTCAATATTATTATTATATTATTTACCATTCTAAATCTCACACTATACATGCAGCATGGTTAAAATACTATTTAAATTGTTTTGAAATCTAATTCAAATTCAAATTAGGGTGTGACATCACTTAATGAAGTCAAAAAACTACAACCCATTCCAAAATGAATACCTCAGGCCTGAGTAGAATGGGCGCAACAAACTCAGCGGTCTTCTTTTTTCATCAAAAAATAAGTTTACAAAGTAATATTGAACAATTAAACTTATTGTTTAATAGCTTGAAGGCGGTCGCTAATACTATCATATGAAAGTTTATATTATTTTTTTTAAATAATAATATAGAATGTTTTTACTTATATTTATTAAATTCTTATTTTATTATTGAAACGTGTAAGTATGCATATTAATTACTATTTATTTAGGTTGATGTTACTATAATGCATTCATAATTATCATAATAATAAGAGGACCTATCTATATATTTTCTATCTTTATAGATAGGTATATCTTTTAGCGCGGAAGCTTTAGAGAAATAAAATCATGCATTATTTCAAAATGGGGAGTAATATTTAATAAAAATTATGAAGTAACAAGAAAATCACAAATTACACATATTGACATGCGAATAGATGATGTGAGTCTGTGAAAAGATTTTCCATAATAATTACTAATGAAGTGTTTACACATTCATAATAATTTCATTTTAAATTGTTAATCTGGCGGTTCTCTAAAGTGCAGTTTTCCATGAACTTTTTTTCACAAACAGCGAAGATGTGGAATGAGTTTCCTTTTGTGGTTTTACATGCGCGTACACTTTTCTAAAAGGTCAACAACGCTCCTGTGATTTCTCTAGTGTTGCAAGTGGGTGGAAGTGATCACTTAACATTGGTTGACACCACAGACACGGATCCAAATAGATGCCGCGAGATGTACTTCGCGTGTGCTAAAGAGGAGCAATGCTCTTCCTTTGACGCTTTTATTTTATTTTTTAATATAATTTATAATACATTGTCAATTTAATTGATAAGCAATACCGACTACTGATGTACTAAAAACGTCAACTTATGATGAGGTGAGTGGTTAAACGTTAGGCTCGATGCACTGGCATTCTTAACGACGTCACAGTAGGTACAAAAAGGGCACGCTTGGTTTTCATACCGACGAAGGGATTTGCGTTATTTACTTGGATCTATGTCTGTGATGGACACATACGCTCGTCTGTCCTCCTCTTTCATAAAAAAGTGTGTGAGTGTAATCATTACGCGCCATTGAAGTAAAACTTAAAAAGAATAACTATAGGAATAATTGACACAAACATAAATTTATTATCTAATATATAAAATTCTCGTGTCGTGGTGTTAAACATTGAACTCCTCCGAAACGGCTTGACCGATTCTCATGAAATTTTGAGTGCATATTGGGTAGGTCTGGGAATCGGACAACATCTATTTTTCATCCCCCTAAATGTTAAAGGATTGATTATGAGTCAGCATAAAAAAATACATACAACATCAAATTTTCACCCATCTACGATAAACACTTATTTTTGTATCGCAATTTTAATATCGGCAATACAACGTTTGCTGGGTCAGCTAGTTATTATATATACATTAATTAAAGCCGTGTTACCAATTAATCATTCACGTATTGTTGAATAGCTAGAAGCATTGTTAGATTTTAATTTGCTACTTGTTTTCTCTCGGAAACGCTGAAGATCAGATTATATATTAAATATTTAATATAAATTATAATTAATATTTAAATTTATTGAATATTAAATAATAATAATAAATAATAATATATATTTTTTTATTAATATATAATTTAATACTATTTATCATTATTTTAATATTCTCTCTTATTTTTAACCTAATATTCTTATTGAAAATTAAACTCATGATAAAGCGAGTAGTAATCTATTAAATAGATAACTATTATAAATAAGACATTTTTTTTTATTGTGTTTTCCTTTTCATGTTCCGATTTTGACGTTTGAGCCATCGTCGGAAAGGCCCTGAGCTATAAATTATTATTAAAAATTATAAAAATACTTCAAACTTGGATATTGTAAGAATATTACTTATATTTCATTAAGTCCAAACCCAAATTTCGTGTGGGCATCAAAATTTAGATAGCGATTCTCCATTCACACACTTTAGGATATACTTTCGTCACTCGCTCCCACTGCTGTTATGCAACAAATTGAACGATAGGTGCAATAGAATACATCAATGTCCTGATATATCTTATTGGTGTTATATAATTATTGTAACAACAGTTATTGTCCTCCATTTCATATTATGTAAAGGATGTACATATATAAATAAGAATTGCTATGTTTTGATTGATTTTATTGTAGCTATATTGTTCGAATTTACTATTATTGTCGTGGGACTTTGCACAGGAACGAAGTTCCTCACTAAATATTTTTAAACGACTTTGAAAAGGAGGAGGTTCTCAATTCGATTGGTATTTTTTTTATTTATGTACACCGATCACACTGAAATTTATCTGATATATATATATATATTTATGATCGGATTTCCGTGATTCTTCTTTAGTTGACATAGTTTTGCCAGTAGTTTTCATTTTGTGATCATTTATCTATACTAATATTATAAAGCTGCAGTGTTTGTTTGTTTGTTTGTTTGTTTGAACGCGCTAATCTCTGGTACTGCTGGTCCGATTTGAATGATTCTTTCAGTGTTGGGTAGTCCATTTATCGAGGAAGGCTATAGGCTATATGTTTTTTTTTCAAAATTAGGGATCCGTAATAAAATTGCTATTTTGTAACACAAGGTGTAAAATCGAAAACCTATTTTTGCGTGCGCTGCAAAAACTATTGACAATAGAACAAAATGATGTACAGGCTATAATATAGGCAATATTTTATTACTTATAAAACTATCACGTGAATTATACTTTATATGGCAAAATAACGTTTGCCGGGTCAACTAGTTATGAATATTTTTGTTTACGTGGATGATGTTATTATACTTTGTGTACTGCCGTTTGCCGATGAGTGGGTTTTAGGCTGTCTATCATTCACAGCTAACAAATGTTCTTCGCGATACTTCAGTGTCTCACAAGAACGTGAAATAGGGTATCTATATTGTTTAAGTCACGCGTTTCGTAGGCCTTCCCATAGCTACTTAAAAATACTATTTAATATATGACAATAATAGCAACGAAATTTTATAATTTGTCTGATTAATGACACTCAAAAGTAAAAAAATAAAAAAAAATAATATTATTTGTATATGCTACCTATTGATAGGTTTGAAGTCAGTGCCAAGCCAAATGTAATAGCAGGTACCTACACTAGCCACGCGTGACTTTGAGCTGGATAGCTTCGTCTTGAACCAAACAACCCAAGCGGGCAAGGTCCGGCTTAATTCCTAAGAATTGGTAGCACATACAAATAATAATAGTTTATTAATATTAAAGGTATAATATATATAAATTTGCATAAGAGGTGTTATATTGAATAAAATCTCTATTTTGTTATTTTATACTTTTGTGTTTTTGAATTCGTTTTTTTAAACATAGTTTTTTTTATTGCTTATAAATTTTTGCAATTCAATGCTGTGTGATCCTTCATTGCAACTGTTTTTCTGTCTGTCACGCCCTGTACATTTATATTTTTATTAATAAATAAAATCAAGGACTAAAATAAATGTTTTAGGATACATATTCTTTATTTAGAATATGTTATATAAAGCGATGTGAATTAATATATAGTTACTAGTAATTAATTAAACATTAAATAAAAAAAAAAGTTCAAAACACGTATCACGACCGCAGCAAATGAAGTTTGTATTAATTGAATACGAATATCTATAGCAGTGCAACATGTTGTTATGTATTTACAGTGTCACTTTCTCAAAATTACTTTCAAAGACTTGTTTGAAGTTTAGTATAGCTACCTCACTTATTATCTCCTGGTACCAATAACAAACATGCATTGTGCGAGTAGACGTATTACTTTCTCTCTATTTCTCACTCTCTCGTTTCTATTTCTCTACACATATAGCTGAATATTCGAACGTGATTTTAACCTTACTTTGACCTTGTATAACAAACATAAGCCTTCAATATAAAAGAGTATATTAAAAAAAACATCTCTAACGGAGATACAACAAGAGAGAAAAGGTTAGCGAATATTTTGTTTTATGCCAATATGTTGTTAACTTAACTAATTTTGATTGAAATGTCGTAAACAGTCAGCCTTGTTTCGCATTATAATAGTATTTTAAATATTATATTATTTATAGGGATTACTCGACAAGTGACAAGTTATAGTGATGTCCTAAAGGACTGATTAATATGAAAATAAATATTATAATCGTATATATTATATATACGTCAACTGGCAACATCAACCGACCGCTCGACCGGCCACCATTTTGACGCAGTCTGTCACTCGCAACAAACGCCCGTGCTACTCATACATCTTACATTTTACACAAGGTGTGGTAGCGTGAAGTACATACAGGCTGTCCACATTTAGATGCGAACTTAGACTCTAAATAACGGCAGGTTCCCAGCATCATCTAGCCTAACTTTTGGCATCGGTTTTAATTCAACTGCAGAGTTCTACTCTTTCAGAATACCTGCACAGCAACTGTACAATTACTGGTGCTTGAAGTGCGATCAATGGAATAAGTACCAATTCACCCACCACCATATTTTATCATCGTCTCAGCTAAATTGATCCTATAATGCAGTAGTCTCAGCTTTCTATTACAGGTTATTGCATCCCTAATAACCGGCATTCATGGATCTCTGTTCCAATAGAGCTTGCCTTGAGGATATTCTAGAGTACTCATGATCCGTAGAATACCGGAGAAGCAGATCAATTCAATAGTCAGAATAGATTAATTAATCGCGGATTAGGCTTTTGTGGAGAATACAAGGTTGCTTTTTCGGCTACTTAATCCCAATAATGTCACCGTTGATAGTCTAAAATAGAGTAAAGTGTACTAATATTTGTAGTGGCCTGAGAAATTAATTCGTTATCATCTGTGTCTAGACTACTAATTAATTTTTTTTAGAACAACATAATAACCATTGCGTACTTCAAAACACCTTTTCTGTATGTTGTTCAGACTGCTCACCTCGAAGTACTTCTGGTGGCAAATACTGGTCATCATGTATACAAAAATGTCAATATCGTTAAATTCTAAAATACCTTTTTGTTGGTTATTCTACGCCAACCTGAACTGAATAAAACAAAACGTTAACATGAAGTACACAAACGTTAAAGAATAATATAAAAAAAATGTAAAAATGAAACTTACCTCCTTACTTCACGTTGCTCCAATTATTCTGTCAGAAGAAATCCGCCAAACTTCGTTAACAATTTAAATTAAACTGTCAAATTCAACCTAATCCTTTAAAAGTTCATCTTATCCGCATACGCTTACTGTGGTATTTATATAAAGCTCGATAATTGATATTATTTAAATTCGCTTTATTATTAGATGATTTCAATAGTTCATATTTACCTGCTTTTTGTGATAACTGAAGAAACAATTTTTGGTGGTGACGGTATACCTTAAGTATTAAGAGTATATACCGAAGCGCGAAAACTCAGTGTCATTTAATATCCACAAAAAGAAGCGCCTAAAGGAATTATTACTCCAAAATCTAAAACAACAATAGCCAATAACACTTTATTCTCAGAAAACAATTTTGGTCATCAATTGTGCAAGATTTCCAATAAATATGTCCCTAACTTAAGTTGCATAACTCACATGATTTCTACACAAGCGTGCAAGCGATTATTTTAAGAATAGTAATTAAAATGTTTTGATGCGAAGATTTAATTGGCAGATTAATTTGCATAAACATTTCATTTTATTGAATTGCAACAAAAATTTTAAAGAGTAAAGGTAAACCGTGGACCGGTATTATATTATTTTACAATCACAGTTTTACTAGCAATAAAGATACTATATTTGCTGATTAAATATACATTAAAAACCATAGTGCTGTTATTTATATGCGATTGTGTTATGTGACCTTTCCTTATAAGGAATTATGAACACTATGAATCAGTACTATGGTATTTGTGGTTTTGAGGCACATAACTGCTGTGTGGGAATTTCAATCACATATTGATAGCAGAAGAGTAGTTATTGGGCAACTTTAATTCATTTGGTACCCATAAAATTTATATGGTGACGTGGGAGGATCTTTATTTCAATTTCTTAATGCATCAGATGGACTCTTATTTCCATACACTTTGAACTTAGATAATTTATTATGTAGATAATTGAACCTCTATTTTTCAACTAACACAAAGTGTCCTACAAATCGTGAGTGTAAGACGTGGCTTGTCACGCACACTAAAATAATCATATAAACCTGACCTTTTTTTTTCGATTGTCTCTCTCTCGTCTTATGTATGACGCGAGTATATCCTAATATATTCTGATGTCATACGCATGACGTATTACTACATAAACACAGGAGAACATAAATATGGTAGCGGTGATAGTAATGTCATGTTGTCATCCTAGCAACATGCACCAGGACTTCATATAAATCACGGCACCCGCATCCGCTCACTGTATATCTAATGAAATGTCATTGACTGTATTATTTGTATTGTGAATATATAGGTATTTAATGATTTATATTAAAATATGTTAAGTGGGGATTTTAATGTAAATTTTGCATCGGATATAACGATTCCGTTGACTGAGTTTTTGGACGCCTAAGTTAATTTGAATGTGCAGCAGTCACACTGTATCAACAAAGGGATCAAAAGCAGTACTCCAAAGATATATTGACATATTAAGATCAAAGTATTTATTAACTTCATACTTTCGTTACCATAAGTCTAATGTACATAACATTTATCGAAAATGTAAGCTCTGAGTCTGGATAAATCTATGTCATATATACGAATAGAATGTTAAATAATTATCAAACTTTGTTAACCTGTTTTTTGAGTTTATTGGAGTTTACTCTTTAAGAATCGATTTTCATATAAGGCGCCCGGTATGAGAAAAATATGGAGAGTCATACCTACTCATCACCTTTCACTTTATTGTATTTGGAAGCTTTATTATACTATTGAAATTGATTTATTATTATACTTTCATAAAGTTAAGTGAAAATTCTATAAGTTATGGAAGAAATTGGTGTAAATAATAGTGCCGGGAAATCTGATTAGCACGTGGATACTAAGTAAGTTACAATTCATACATTAATATGACATGTATTGTAAACATGTGTGCTTTGTATTTATTAAATATTGAATTATCAATATAGTTCATACAAATTTATATGAGCTATGCACATAATTTAATGTTTAATTTAATATGGAGAGTATATATAGCGCATTCCACGCCAAATAGACAATTTTTAACCTAACCTAATATTTTATTTTTTTAATGTCTATAATTTTTTTATAGTTATTATTTTTTATTTTCTATTAACTATTTTTGTAGTTTCCGTTATTATTATTGATTCGATAATATAATTATAATGATGTAATCATGTAAGATCTACTTAAGTGTAAAATATTTTATATATAATATTTCGTCGAATACTCGTAAAAAATGTAAATAAATAAAAATATATATATTCTTTAAAAAATTTTATTAATACGTTTATTTACCCTTACATATTATGTCGATCTTTTTTAATTAATACGCTTTTATTAGCTTCTGCTGCCTGTCTGTTTGTAACCGACTCCATTGGACTTGATTTTGTTTAGTACCTGTTCAAAGACAATCGTTCTTGAGGAGTAAACTCCGTCGTGCGTCGGAGCTGACACACACACTTTTTTACTATCTGTCTTCATATCTATTATTCCATTATATCTCCGAAATAGTTTCACCGATTATTAGAGTACTTTAAAACCTAATTAATTATAAAAAAAATCAAGTAAAATCAAATTTACGCGGAAAAATTTGAGTGCGGTTGCTTGTATATAAATGTAACAAGAGAAAAATTTATGAAACCAGTGGTCAGAGTAAGTGGTTGACCAACAACGTAACATATAAATATATATCGTAGCATTACTATTCAGCTGCCCAACGGCTATGGCGGCAAGTATCTGTAAAGTCGATGCGGTATTGCATAACGTGTCTGTCTATGCATGTAAACAGGATTCGTGTCCGCACTCACGTAACTTACACTACGTGGATTTATTTGAACTTGACCTATTTGTGCGCTGTTCAAATATTCAAAACACTTCTTTGATTGAGCCTTGTGAGAATTCAAATAAATGTTTAACCATAGACCATGGTACACGTTACATATAAAATAAAATCCTAGCTTAATCAAAGTCGCATCACCGATATATAATTTAAAATTGAATAGATACATAATTGTATATTATATTAATGCATATATCTATCCGTGGTTGTTTATATACTATAAACATTATAAATAACTAAAGTCGATTTTATAGGTTAGTTTAAGCACTGCAAGACAAGTTGCAGTAAACCTCTACATCAAGCGGTTATAATACTGCATCATATAAGTATTTAACACATATATGACAAACTAACAATGTACAGCTCGAATTGTCGGGGACTCAGTGCTCTGTGAACGGCTGGATCTCTTGGCGTTGCGTAGAGACGTCGCTTCATTGTGTGTCTTCTACCGCATTTATCACGGGGAGTGTTCCGAAGAGCTGTTTAACCTGATTCCTGCCGCCGAATTCCACCTTCGCACGACACGTCACAAGTTAGGATATCATCCCCACCATCTGGATGTGTGGCGGTCCTCCACAGTGCGGTTTTCAAGGAGCTTTCTCCCTCGTACTACAAAGCTGTGGAATGTGCTTCCTTGTGCGGTGTTTCCGGGACGATACGACATGGGTACCTTCAAAAAAAGCGCGTACACCTTCCTTAAAGGCCGGCAACGCTCTTGGTGTTGCAAGAGAATGTGTGCGGCGGTGTTCACTTAACACCAGGTGACCCGTACGATCGTTTGTCCTCCTATTCCATAAAAAAAAACAGAACTATTTTTATTATCTTACAAAATGTGTTATCAAAGTATTTGTAAGTTAATCAGTGATACTACCAAATTAATACAAGTACACATACGCTGACGATTTGCGGTACCTTTCCCGAGAACGTTAACTGAATCGAAAGCTCGTCAACGTCATTTGAACGACAAGCTAGCCCGAAGTTACCAATATTGTTCTACCAACCCTAAAATATTTCTATTAATCATATATTTTGACATTTTAAGTTGTCAATTCATACAACCGTAAAAATTTTAGCGGAATCCAACAATTGACGTACGAGAGTTACGAGACTACGCATCATACGATTTCCCTAAATCGGAACGGAGCCGTCAGTTTGTGTTACATTATTACGAAAATTAACTTTTTGTTATAAGTTCGCTGCGATCCTAGTCTCGTTTTGTTACGAGAATAGGGCTACTGAATTGCTGAGGAAGGTTTTTTTGAAGAATGAATAGAATCGAAGAATTCAAGTTAATAATTTAGCAATGATGTGATAAACAATTATATATTTATACAGTAACATTAAGGATTACCGAAGAGTTTCTGCGAATCAAAAACATATTAGCTAAGTAAACTGAATTCGTATAAAATCGGATTACTTCAAGTTTTTTATTTATTTTCACCCATATTTTTTTAGTAATAACCCAACAATTTTTGTGCCGAGACACTTTACTACATTTTTTTCAGGAGGCTCTGTCAAACTCGAGATATTTTGAAAATATTGAATTCATTATCAGCCCAAAATTGCTATTTCTGTTTTTATTTTTAATTGTGATTAAAGATATGTTATTTAGGGTTATGGCGACATGTTTCAAAATTGACTAAAATAAACAAAATTAACCACAATCACCAAAAAATGGAGGAAGTCTGTTTTTTTGTTTAATGCCCATAAATTCTAAACATCATTGGATGTTTTTTTATTTATTTATCTGAGGATGTTTACCATCTATCCTATAGTCCCGTATCGGCTTTTGAATATTAGGTCATCCGGTATATAAATGTCAGCTCTGCAGCACGACTGGAGTTCATTCTTTAGAAACGACCATTATGATAATATTTTTTCTCGGAACCTATCTTGGACTTATAAAATGAAGATTTGGTAGAGTAGTAGTAGAATAGAGTTGGACTATTATTATTAGATAAACTTATAATAAATTTTCTAGTAATTTTTAAAGAGTACTTACTTATCTTAGAAAATGTGTTTTATTGCAAAGAAGAAACCAAAAGATATTACAGTTTCTGTGAAAACATATATTTGTTATATCTCCGTATAATTTGTTGAATGTTGAAATTAACATCAAATAACTCCACGTGTTCCTGAAAAAAGTATGTGTGTGTGGTCCAGTAGCACTAAAACAAAACTAACCCAAACTAAATTTCATCAAATACGTTTGAATAGTTGGTCTGTGAAGTAGTGATTGATATAATGACATTTAAGGCATTTAGTCCAACATACTACCTTAGATTATTTAAACGTCTAGATAGAGCCTCTTGCTGCTAGACAACCGATTAGAACAGGCCAAGTTTATTACTTTAGTGTGCGTGACAAGCTACGACATACACCCGCGATTTGTATGTGGCTTTGTGTTAGTGTGCATGCATTGCTTATAATATAGATTAACTGTCAATCTCAATTTTTTTCGATGTTTTCAACGTTGATACAGTCTATCAAGACGAATAAATGATCTTAATATACCTACCATCTATAAAAGCTTGATATTAAACATATCTCAAATATTAATTGACTAGGGTATCATAAAAGCATCCAACTTATAAATAGTGTTAATATGATTGGTATTCTGTGATGCCAATAATAAATAATTAATTAAAAGTTATGTAATGAAACGTCGCCTGATTTTAGAGGTGTCGTGAATTATATCGATGTAATACAATGAATTAGCAAGCTGCGAGTGAAATGATACAAGCTCAAGGTTAAATACAAGCAGTTAAGTAATAAATATAATAGTTAAAAAAAACTGAAAACGCGGTTTTAGTTTATTTTATTTATGAATGGGAAAATAATTTTTTTTAACTTTTCTTTGCATTTTTATATGAATAAAAAATTCTCTTTGCTATTCGAAAATTTCCAAATGTTAAAAAAATCATAATTCCACCATTATTTTGTTATATCTCAAAGGGCTTACAGCGTTTTTGTTGGAATTTCCCAGACGGCAAAATTTTTCCCATACACATATCGTTAATATATACAAAAATGTAAACCAAAAACCATCCTCGAGAACCACGCTTTCCATTGGTGAAAACAGCATGAAATTCGGTGCTGTAGTTTTGAGTTTTTCGCGAACAGACAGACAGACCGACACGGCGGAAGGCTTTTTTTATATAATATGTGATATAGAACATGTTTACATTGATTTGGTATAAATTTTTATACTGAAATTATTGTCCAACATCCAACAAAACGACTGCTTATTATTTGTTTAAGTGTAAAACAGTATGGATAGATAATTTAATCACCATTTACTTTAATTTTGCATACACAACCAAATTTTCTTTTTAAATTTATCTCTATTCTATGATGCAGACAAATTTTATGACTTGGTGCTGACATTGATATAGTGTTTGCTCTGCAAAAGAAAGCTAATTACTATATATCAGCTTGGTTATAGACAGTCTCTTAAAGAAACATTTAAATAAATAAATATTATGACTGTTCATTGTCAGTACATTTATGAAAATTTAAAACACGTTCACAAAAAACGACACCTTTTTAACTCTAAAGAGTGATTTTCATTATTATAACATTAAAAAAAAAGGGATTGCTGGTAACTTATTCTACTAGTCTTCCTAAGATACATAATAGTATTCACTTTTATAATAAAGTCCCAGCCACTATTCAGGCATTATCTATAAATAAATTTAAATGTTTTATAAAAGAAATGGCTCTGTAGTAAATCCGACTACTCCACAGCTGAATGCCTAAGTGATCGGACAGCCTGGGACTAGATAATGATCATTTTATAGCAATAACATTGACAGTACAATATTGCATATTTTATTAAAAAGAGCGCAAAAAAAGAATGCTGGGAGAGTTTCTTGCGCCGCTTCTTCTCTCTCAGAGCGCCATTTGTTTCCGAAGCGGTGGTAGTGTTAGGAATAATATCAAAGTGAATTCTAAAGGAATCAATTTTGGAAAAAATAAATACCTTTTATGACTTTTTTATGACGGGATAAAAATAGTCATGCTATGTAATTTCTTTCTTACACCAATTCAATTCATGAAACTGTATATCGTTTTAATTTCAACTGGATACCAGCCACAGAAGGATGCACGGACAAGAAAGTGATCCTATAGGGGTTCCGTTTTTTCGTTTTGAGGTACGGAACCCTAAAATGTAACTGCTTTAAACTGCAACTTGATACTTTAATAAGAGATATTCACCGCATAGGGCAACAATTAGGGTCTTCTCAATCTTGTGTTGAAAGCGGACGTGGCATTTTATGGTCACGTTCCATCGCCTGACCCCAACGCTCCTGCACCTTTCTATTACATAAAAAAAAGATTTAGAAACGTTATAGAAATTGCAAGACATGTAGAATTAATTAATATTTATTTTACTTTACGACCAATATAGCCCAGTGGTTAGTGACCCTGCTCACAGTGCTAGAGGTCCCGGGTTCGAATCCCGGTAGGTGCAAAAAATAATATAATGAATATAGATGTTTGTTTCCGCATTGTGGATGTGTATACCTCAGGCCCATAATTTTCATATATTTTCATATACAATATATATTTATATTTACAATATCCGGACGACCGAGCCTGCTCGGATTTTTAATAATGTACAAAACTTGAACAAAAAAAACTAATAGGACATCTGGATTCAAACCGGGGTCCTCTGCTTTCCGGATCAACTATAACACGGATAAAACTACATTTCTTTAAAATTGAAACCTACCTAGATCGATTTCCGACCGAAATCCCCTTATGCAAAATTTTATGAGAATCGCAGGAGCCGTTTCGGAGATTCCGTTTATATATATACAAGAATTGCTCAATTAAAGATATAATAAGATATTAAATAAAGCAATTTATTTAATTTTACATACTATATAAACATCTCATATTAGTGTAAATGTAATTAGTATATATAATATTACATATATGATGCCTATGTTTAACTCAACTGCATTTGTGGGCACCAAAAGTAGGCATACTGTTAGACCACATACTTGAACCGCAAAGCCTTATGTTGCATCAGCACTAAAGTGGTACTCGTTGTAAATCATTGACACGTATACCCATTTTCTCTTTCCTGATAAATACTTGCTTTTCATGTAAATAAAGAATTCACAATACTTACAATGTAAAGTCTGAATTTTTTGATATTTAGTATACATTGTTATTTGTTCTAAAAATCAATTCAGTAGGTTTATTCAGGTTCTTACATTTTTAACGCCAGAGACGATCTTAGATGTTCGTCACCACGAATAACACAAATTACAAAAACATTGTAAAAAATGGCACAGAAGTTTTGTTCCAAAGTTAACTCTGAAAAAATTTCAAAGTCAAAAGTGTTATGGATATGTTGATTTCGAAATTAGTGATCAGATTTCTCAAGAATAAAATTATTAAAAAAAATTCAATAAAATCTTTACCGTGATACCTGCTTCACACTATGTTACTTAATTTTTAATTCGTGGAAAATTTGTTGAATTACTTTATAAATGAATAATAACATAGTCGTTGAAATAGTTAATAAATCTATAATAACATAACATATATACCGATGGGATATCTACTATTGTCTCGATGAAAAAATAAAACAATACCGAATAATGTTATGTAAGTGATATAATTTAATTAAATGATAAATTAAATCCTTTAAATCGAAATAAAACAGTTGATTTCCGTATGTGTTGAGAGTTAATACAAGATTGTAAAGGTAAAACCTTTGAACTAGTAGTTTCATCTCTGGTCACGATTGAGAAAACAGCACTATCCTTAGTGCAGGAGTAAAATCGTACGAGAGAGGGGCTTGGTAATAAATACATGCGCGGCGAACGAAGAGACAGTTGTAGCAGCGTGCACCTCGGTATCAAAATGAGGACGCTTACAATTACGGTGGGTGTTCTATGTGATGTGATGTGATTTTTGTTTTATATCAATAAGTGATATATATGTGTATTTCCGTTAAAAACGTAAATAAATAAGTCGAAATTGCAAACTTTTCATGATAATCTCAAAATTTTATCATTGATGATGCTGAAATAATTTAAAAAAATCGAGATTCCCAATCAAATAAGTATATTCTTTAACCGAATATAAAGAAAATTTTAATAAAGGAACGTACGTAATTTCGACTAACATAATATATTTTATTTATTAATTCATTCATACTTTATAACGGGTCTAGCTTAATCACAATAACTGTGGAATATTAAGTATTGGTGAAATGAAAATAACGGGATAACTCTCTTTTTATTGTGTGTTGATTGTAAATTAAAGAATAAATTATTAATTAAAAATTAACCGTAGCAATAAATACATAATATACTCATAAATTTTAGATCATCAATGTTTTTAATTTTTTTTAATATACGCCGTCGCATAAGAATATTTATATATTTTTTTCTTTATTTAAAAAAAAAATGCTAATTTTTAAACTTTATTTTTTCTAATATGTAATAAGTTATAAATATGAACTTCTTATAAAATGAGCAGCTATCTGCTACAGAAAGTACAATTTTCAAAGATTTGCCGTTACAAAAAGACGGATAGAAAAAAAAAGAAAGACTAAAAATTGATTTGATTAGGTTTATTTTATAAGCATTTATTTTTTGTGCAAGCATTTCGTTAAAAGCTATTTTTTCATATTTAATAACCTTTTCATTTTATTGAGATTTATATAGAGTAGATTTATATATATAGTTCAATTTATAATTAAGTTATGATCAGTCAGTATATAGATCAGTTTAATTAACTTAAAATGTTTTTTTTTTTTGACAGATTTGTTTCTTGCTTGCCATTGCGGCATCGACAGCCGTTCCCGTTAAAAAACCCGAAGAAAGTGCTGAAGCTTCAAGAGAAAAGAGATCACCATCCGGTTGGCATTCAGAACACGAAGGCGGTTGGGAAAAGAAATTAATATGGAAGGAAAGTTGGGTACAAATTTGGAAGGTTAACAAAAAATTAACTTGGAAAACGGAATGGGTAAAAGAAAAAGTGCCTGTTTGGAAAACAGAACATGTACAAGAGTGGAAGGAAGAACAAATTCCCTATACTGAAATAGTGAAAAAGCCTATCTGGAAGGATGTACAGGTGCCCATTTGGAAAGAAGTTCATGTCCAAGATTATAAGAAAATTTGGAAACCCGTTTGGCACGAAATTCAAGTCCCAGTTACAAAAGACATAAAAGTTCCGAAATGGATAAAGAACTATGTACCGCAGTGGGTCAAAGAAGGTGTTCCTGGTGAGAAATATCTGGGTAAAGACGAACATGGATGGGAATATACTAGCCATGATCTTTGGAGGAAAAAGCTTGTCTGGAAGGTGCAATGGACAAAAGTCTGGAAAACGGTTCAAAAACAAGAATATGTCACAGAAAAGAAATTGGAATGGAAAGAAGCGTGGAAACCCGTCTGGAGGACTGAAAAGAAACAGGAATGGATTACTAAGCAGAAGGAAGAATGGGTTGAAGAGAAAGTGCAGAAATGGAAGACAATAAAAAAATCAATTTGGGTACCAGTACAGAAGAAAGTGTGGGTTGAAAAATCAAAAGAGATTCAGCTGCCAGTATGGAAAACATACAAAGTTGCTGATTGGAAAAAAGTATGGAAACCAGTATGGGTTACGGTTCACCACGAGGTTCATCATGACGACCACGAACATCATGGATGGGATTAGCCTTAGGTAGGACCTTTACATTATTGTACATATAGAAATAACTAAAACGTAGTCATTTGTTAATTATTTGTTACCAATCGAGCCTGATTATTCTTATTTTTTTTTTTTGTAAATATGTTTCTGTGTCAACGACAATCGGAATGAATGATACATAAAACATAAAATGAGGTGATCATTATTCCTTTGAAAATGAAGCTAATGCATTTTATGTCAAATGCGAATCTCAAAATTTTGCGAATGTATTTGTTTTTGTTATGTATTTTGTTTTTTCGGAGTGTTAAAATCGTTTTTTTTTATAATTATTCATTACTTCAATATCATTTGTTGGCCATAGAAGGCTGAAGTTTTATTTTAAATATTCGGAAGTAAACAGTCGATTAAAATCATAAACTTCTCTCTATATTTAATTATATTGCATTAGCTGTAAAAAATATAATTGTATAAACTTGAAAAAGTTTAATATATGCAGCAATTAGTTATAAGGAAAATGAAATTAGAGGTAGTCTTATAACGAAGAGGCTACTCGAATAATAGCTTTAAAGTTGAAGTTTAAGATGTAACGAGATTATTTCTTTGTTTATAACAATGAGGTAATGTAAGAGTACAATCCAATATAATATCTAATAATTACGTCCCTTTATTATTATATAATAAAGTACGATATTATAATAAGTCTGGAGATACGTAAAAGATATTTGTTTAGTGATCTATCAACTTCTATTAAAAGGAATCACATATTAAAGGTTAAACTTTACACGTTATCTAAGTTTAACATATTGATAATCTTTACCAAAAAGTTTATTTTTCTTTTGTAAGTAATGTATACCTTTATATACGTAAAACGTTTACTTGTTGTTTAAACGGTGATTTTATCAGAACACCAAATTTTAAATCGCTTGACCGTCTGATTTTTTCTTCCGGGTAATCTCTTAGAAATGATGGATTCAATGTGACCGGAACTTTAACAGGCAGATAGTGGATATTTTAATGTATATAATATTGTATGAAATTAACAAGGAATTCGCGCTATAAAATAAAAACCTATATAGTTTTATTATTTTGAGTAAAATCCGATTTTGTGGTCTATTAAACAAGTAAACGGAATCTATAGCCGAGCGGAAGTTACCAACACAACCAATATAAGTGTAGGAATATGTTATTTCTTACAGTTTTTATGTTTTACATAATAAAAGAAAATCTTATAATATTTGACTTTTATTAACCTTTCTTTCGATTTATGATCGGATTGTTAATCTCCAAAGCAAGCCACATTGATGCGTTTAACCATCTATGTTATATACGAAGAAACAAGTTTATTTTGTTGTAAACTAGCTGAGCCGACAGCGTTTTTGTTGAAAGCTCCCAGACGGCTTATTTTTTTCCGACACATATACCATTAATGTATTCAAAATATAAACAAATAATATACTAAACCCTTCCTCGAGAATCACGCTATCTAAATAAGTATATTTATTTGTTAATATCATAGGCACATTAACATGAAAAATTAGAAGACTTTTGTGAAGTCGGATTTGCAAATAGAGAAAAACGGTCGAACAAATACGTTTTTACGAACGCTGCATATTATGAGAGATATGTTATGAATGTTTTGTATATATTTGCATGTCGCATTATTAGAACACCCAACTGTTATGGTTACACTCGTTAATACGGATAATGTCGTTGATAACTGCTAGTGTAGGCATAGGAATCTAGGTATAGGTTTTTTTGAAAACCAGAGAAATTATAAGACCCTTATCAGTTGTTATATCAAAATGATACAAAATTGGTTGAACAAAGATTTTTAATTGAATAGCGGCACAAAGAAGCGAGCCACCCGACGGTAAGTGATCACCGCTGCTCTCTCTCAATACGGGAGGAATCAAGGAGCGTTACCGGCCTTTTAGCAGAGTGTACGTGTTTTTTTTTGTAAGGTACTCATGTCGTATGGTCCTGGAAACACCACTCATCATTCTATTCTTTGTACGTGAAAGAAAATGACCAGAAAACCACGTTACATGAAGCTGAGGATAATATACAATATTTCTGTAATGACTACACGTTGACAGTACGTGTTTATCGCTCCCATATATCTTGATGCAAGTACATACACCACCTTATGTAACAGATCTGGAGTACAGCGCTACTATGCCCGCAATTCAAATGTAGCATATGTATGTATGTCCGGTGTACGGCACGACTAAGAAGCAGAAGCTGGTTAAGAATTAAAAATGGAATATAATAAAAATAAAATTTATATAGTTATAAATCATACTATACAGGGCGCCCCACGGCTATGCTACATAGACGGGACGTACCTTAAGTATTGTAGATGTTACATTTTACTAAAAGAAGACTTTATTTTAATTAAAAACCAATTTAGACTGCATTCATAGATTTTTAAATTATTGCCTGATTGAACCGGGAATCGAATATGATAATGTCAGTTGTATATCCTTACGAAAATAAGCTTTCATTTTTGTGAAAGAAATTTAACATCAAAATATGTTAAAATTCATAGTACTCCATGTATTTCTTATTATATAGCAAAAAAAGCTAAAGAATTGTTTTTTTTCTCATGTAGCGGGTTCGATACCTTGTCCAATCAGGCAATTATTTAAAATCTATGAATGAAGGTTTTTTTTTATTTTTTATGGAATAGCAGGACAAACGAGCGTACGGGTCACCTGGTGTTAAGTGATCACCACCGCCCACATTCTCTTGCAACACCAGAGGAATCACAAGAGCGTTGCCGGCCTTTAAGGAAGGTGTACGCGCTTTTTTTGAAGGTACCCATGTCGTATCGTCCCGGAAACACCCCATAAGGAAGCTCATTCCACAGCTTTGTAGTACGTCGAAGAAAGCTCCTTGAAAACCGCAAACTGTGGAGGACCGCCACACATCCAGATGGTGGGGATGATATCCTAACTTGTGGCGTGTCGTACGAAGGTTAAATTGTTTTTTAAATTAATAAAAAGTCTTCTTTCGTAGGCTTAGCTCGTGGCGTAGCCATGGGTCGCCCCTAATATGTGACCCTATCACAGTATTATTCAGTGAAATGAATGCTAGTGAGCAACAGGGATATTATATAACCTTAAGTCATGCTCTTTACATCAAGTTAGAATTTTACATCAAGTCTTGAACGCAATTATCTCACATCTGTTTACGTGCACTTTCACTTCTCGAAAAACAAGTTCACTTAACGTGGGTAAACAAACTTAGACGTAACAAACAACTACAGTTATTTTGTTCTCACTTGATATCATCGGACGTCTTGTATACAGTTCACGTGTCTAATTAACTATAGAAATGTCTTAAGAGTACATGCAGCGGAAATACATAGACCTTTATTACGTTTTATTATTTGTTTCACCCTTAGATAATATATACGTCTAGATAGAACCTCTTGCTGCTAGGCAACAGATGAAAACAGGCCAGGTTTATTACTTTAGTGCGCGTGTCAAGGTGTGCCTTACACTTGCGATTGGTGCATGCATTGCTGTACTGTTCACTTAATGGTAAGTGATAACCTCAGCCCATACTCTCTTGCAACACTAGAGGAATCACAAGAGCGTTGCTGAGCTTTAAAGCTTAGAATAATTGTAAGTATATTTTGAATTCTCAAACCAAAACACATTGGTACGTGGCGGGCGGGGATCGAAACGTGGTCTCGAGGTGAGAGTCAACGGTTCAATCTATTGCGACACCGATTCCTTTTAACCGACTTCAAAAAAGGATGAGGTTCTTAATTTGTCGGTTTGTTTTTATTTGTTTGTTACCTCAGAAGTTTCGTCCGGGTGAACCAATTTTGATAATTCTTTTTTTTTTAAAAGCCAGTGTCAGACAAGGTAGGTTTGTAACTACATACATAGTTATAGGTGAGATGTGCTTGAGTCGTACTCGTGAAGTGAGGAGGCGAGAGCGGGGCCGCGAGGGAGGACACTGATTCCAAAAATAACAATAATCGTTACTAGAATTAGATATATATATTATACAAAAATACGCAATTATTTAATATTTTTAATTGCAAATAATATCTATTGTTTTGGAATAGCTTTTAAGAAGTCGGTTATTTTTTGTTAAAATTATTTTAATCGTAATTTTAAGTCTGTCAGCGGGCTGTGTCTCATAAATCGCAATCGACAGCGATGATTTTGATTGAATTGATTGAAAACACTAAAAACCCTACGCAAATGGAAAATAAACAAATAATTTCGTATTAATTAATTATAATTTTTCAACTTAAAATTTAATTAATCTTTTTAAATAATAATTTAGTAAAAATGTATTTAAATTCACAGAATTTAGCGTAGGTCACAATCACGAACAAATAAAGATAGAATGAATATTTGTTTGTAGATATGACTCTACAGATTGCGCTATTCCTACGTGAATCAATTTTCTACTAGAAAAGAGGTTTTACATTTTGACTTTGACTAGGAGAAAAAAATAGGGGGTGGAGGAAGACCGTAACTTTAAAAGTAATTAATAAGTGATAATAATATTAAATTCAAACCAAAGTCACTGATATAGCCCAGTTGATTGCGAAACTGAAGTGGCTGTTGGGGCTGTAAAGTCCTCGAATATCCACCACGTACCGGAAGACGTAGTGTCGGTTGGCCCACAAAAAGATGGACCGAGATCTGGTCATTATCAAAAATATAGAATAATATAAAATTAAATTTTTTTAAACAATAATAAACGATTCCTACACAAAAACGCGATACTATTGAAACGTCCTTTTGCAAGCTTTACGATTTCGTCCTTAAGTATATATTACAACTGGTTTAGACATCTTAATATAAACAGCTGTGAAGAGAACAATAGACACGTTAAAAGTAATTTCATACAGAATTTAATATCAGCTGTCTGGTCAAGGTGGAAACAATTTTAATATAAAATGGCAGGAAGCTTAGATGAGAATTATTTTCTGAATGTATCACGTCTAATGAGTTCCTTCCATTATTTTAAACACATTGTCGTTTATTCTAAAGACTATATTAAGCATACAATACAAACTAGAATACGAGCCACAAGACAAGACGAGCAGGACGTTCAGCTGATGGTAATTGATACCCCCTGCCCATAATGACTTCAAAAATAATTCTAAAGGAATCAATTTTGAGAAAATAAATACCTTTTATGTCTTTTATGCCTCATTACAATGCAGTGCCGCTCAGGATTCTTGAAAAACACAAAAATTCTGAGCGGTACGGCAATTGCGCTCGTCACCTAGAGACATAAGATGTTAAGTCTCATATGCCATCACATCGAAACACGGTAATGTTAACACATTATTGCTTCACTAATTAAGAAATAGGTGCCGTTGGGTACCATCCATAATCTAGCTGACTTCCTGTGCAAAGGAGCCCCCCACTGGTGAATTGTATATTGGTATTTTTTAAGATAAAAGTTCTTTGAAAACGAAACTATGAACACTACTCTTTTGCTTGGTCCATATGTATTAAAGTAGAAACGAAAACTAGATATTGATGGTACATATGGCTCAACGACGAATTCCACACGACCTCATTCGATTTCTCGCCTTATTTTGTTATTAGTAATTGCTATTTCACTTTGAACTTATAGTAGAAGGTCGGTTAAATTTTGTACTAATTAGAATAAAGACTGAATGAATGTTTTCATACATAAGTTAACGGAAAAAGAGTGCGGGGACTTTATCGGCCGCTGACGTGATAGTGAAGTGCGCAGATTTTTTTTAAGTTGTTATTTTTATACTACATCTAGACTATATTTACAAAAAAATTAGCATAATTATAATGGTATGATATATATGTATAGTACACGTCGATATGAATTTGACTTGAAATAGAGTATATTCAAATTTAATAAGGACTCAGAAACGGCGTTTCCGTTGTATGATTCTTATTGTTTATTTATTTTGGAATATGTTGAAATATGTTTACTTTATTTGAAAAAAAATCTTTAAATAGTTTTATCATACATCAAACATTATACATGGTAAACAAGCAATCTCGCACATCAAGGTTGATCAAGGTCTAAGGATTCTTCTTAGACTTTCGGAATGAGTATCTCAAATTATTACTATGAAATCGTGTATATCTCAACTCCAAAGTCAATTCAGGCCTTAAGCACACCTTGATGTTGGAAAAATTAAACATTTTCCCGCAGTAGGCACTCACTTATGTAACTCGATTAGCGAGCTAGTCAAACCAACTCGTTGGTTGCAAGAAAGTGTTAGCTAGGAACAGGAAATAATTTACATTTTCACTAACATACTAATTACTCACATATCTTAGCCTTAACCGTGGGCCCTAATTAATTACACGACGTATCCATTTCCTGTAAACAAATTTCAAGAATATCATCAAATGGATCAATCTGGAAATATGTTCACGATGCATCCTTACACAAACAATAAATTCACTACTTTATTAGTACATATTGAAAAGTTAGATTAAGTAAATTAAGTGAAATATTTATGTTGACAATCCAAAAGCGCTTAGTTCATGCCTTTTTGACCTTGACTTTGAGCACGTGAATCTCAAATACTAATTCCGTAATGTCATTTATTAATTTGATAAAGGATCGGGTTAGCTACTAGCCTAAGATCCCACTGTTCGATTCTGCAGTTATGTGTTTTTTTTTGATAAATTTTACGTCTTACTTAATAAAATTGGTGGCAAGATGGACCGACGATCGAAATCGCCGGAATAGGTTGGATGAGGGCAGCCCAGGATCGATCATCATGGCGATCTTTGGAGGAGGCCTTTGTCCAGCAGTGTACGTCTTCGGGCTGAAATGATGATGATGATAATGAAGTAAAATTACATAAAAAAAACATATTGTTGCAATTTATATCAGATTATTAATAATACTAGAATTAATTATAGCCAATTTATTCTAGGCAAACTATCGCTAAAACACTGCATACTCCCTCAACGTTCATTTAGAATTAGTTTTATCAAAAATACACGTACCTGCAGAATCGAGCAGTGGGCTCTTGGACTATACACATGTGTAACCAAAACTAACGTTTTGGAAAATGAATGGAAAGAAAATATCTTTTGTTGGAATGTTTTAATATTTCCGCTTATTGTTGTCTGAGTTATATTACTGGCTTCTGTTTCCGCTTCTGTATGATTAAGTCGTTCTACCATCTTAATTACTTTTTTTATGGAAACGGAGGACAAACGAGGAGCAACGAGCAAAGGAGCTTACGGGTACGTCTCTATCAACACCAGAAGAATCACAGGAGCGTTGCTGGCATTTACTGTTGTACGTGGAAGAAAGGTCCTTGAAAACTGCACGGTGGAGGACCACCATACATCCAGATGGTGGGGAAGATATCGTAATTTGTATGGGCTTGTCGTGCGAAGGTCGAATTCGGTGAAACAGCAGGAATCAGGTGAAACAGCACTTCGGAACATTCCCCGTGATAAATACGGTTAAAGACGCACAATGAAGCGACGAGAGCATTGCAGAGAGCAATGAGTCTACGCAACGCCAAGTGATCCAGCCGTTCACAGAGCATCGAAAACAAAAACGTCTGTCGGGTCCACTAGTATATATAAGTTTACAGAAATTTTCTGTCATTTGCGACATTCGCTAATTTGTTTTTGATTTCTTCGCTCATTATTAGGACAGGCAAAGGGTTCGAGCCCATACAGCCATATTTGTTAATATTCAATAACAACATCATATTGATATGTGCTAATAATAATTTAACCTTCAATTTATTATTATCAATTATTTTATTTAATGAGTGAAAATTTTAAAATATGCGAATATTATTAAATTATAAATAAAATATAAAATGAAAATAATAATCTGTCAAATAAAATGGCGGAATGCCAGGAACATTTTACTCTTTCTTCTTATCGATATAAGAATAAAAGAGAAAATCAAGAACCTGATTATGACTTGACTGTAAAGTAAGTGTTTTTTTTTCTGATGAATAATAATTTCAAAACATAACATTAAAGCATTTTTTGTAAAATATATAAAATCTCAATTGATAAAATCATATTAATAAAGGCACTTTTTTTTTATTTTAGGTAGAGAAAATGCCAACTTTGCTCAAAGACGTAGTTATATCGTCAGCGTTTCCGAGAAAAAAATCTAACAATGATCCTAGCTCTTCAGTAATACGTGAGTGCTTAGTTGGTAACACCGCTTCATTTAAAGTATTCATAATTTAATATCTTGTATCTGTTAATTATTCCTAAAGTTAATTATTATTAAGTTTTACATCGATTGCGCATAAAGGTTATACACACATACTTATTTTGATGTTAACATGTTGGAGTTTGGATCAGACTATTTAAAACGTATTGCATGAACCATAACAAACATTCAGCACTACAAAAGAGTTGAAAATAGTTCGGCTGACTGAACATTTCGATGACTGAATTGAATAGTTCTGACACCAGTGCGAGTTGTCTAAAAGGATTTGTTTTTTGCACAAAGGAGTGGCGTAGACAAAAGGTTGATATGTCACAATATCAAATTTTTACAGAATCTATGAATAAATCTTTAAAATATAAATTACTTATTTAAGTGATCAATTTAGTTAATTTTTTTATTAACAGCCATCGCTACACAGATAAACGTCTTGTAAAAATGCATATAAGGAATTTATTTTCTCAAAATTGATTCCTTTAGAATTATTTTTGATTTCACTTGAAAGTTGAAACACTACCACCGCTTGGGCAACAGATGGCTCTTTGAGAGGGAAGAAACGGCGCAAGAAACTGACCCAGCATATCTTTTTTGCGCTCTTTTTAATAAAATATACATTACAGTAGTGTCATTGTTATTACTAAAAAATAATCATAATCTAGTCCGCGGCTGTCAAGCATTCAAACTCGCTAGAACATGAAACCATCTGGATAGCTCTAGCAAAGTAGCACGAAAAGTTATTATATACGCATCCTAAAACATTTAAATTAATTTCAGCGAGAACAATTATTAATTAATAAGTAAAGAAAACCCACATTTATCTATGGCTCCTATGCACAGGAAGCCGGCTAGATTATGGGTACCACAACGGCGCGCATATCTGCCGTGAAGCAGTAGTTAAACATTACTGAGTTTCTGGGCAAATAAGACTTAACATCTTATATGTCAAGGTGACGAGCGCAATTGTAGCGCCGCTCAGAATTTGTGGGTTTTTCAAGAATCCTGAACGGCACTGCATCAATTACCCACTCACTATCAATTACCATCAGCTGAACGTCAATACCATTGCATGCATACTCGTCTCGTCCCTTAATTTCATAAATAAATATAAATAATGCATTCTCATTCATTTTAGAAAACTGTACGGTCTTTTAGGGACTTTAAGGCAACCGCCCATGGACATCCGCAACATCAGGTGTCCAGAAATGCGTTATGTATGTTAAGTATGCTTTTTTCTTGAATGTCCCTAAGTCGTATCTATTCGGGAAAACTGCAGTCGGAATTGATTCCACAAAGTGTCTGTGCGAGGCAAGAAATTTCTTGAAAAAGGCGCGGTTGATTGGGTATTTTTGGGAAATCGTCTCAAATACGCGTCGATTATTGTATAATGGTTTGTTTCGAAGGTATAGGGTTAACTTTAGGTCCCCGTAATCGGATAATAGTTCTTCCAACATCGTCTGATCTGATTTCCTTGCTTAGTAAGGAATTAATAACATCACGCAAGTCGATATTCTCCATTTCACAGTTTCTTCCCGACTGACTTATTTCGTCGACAACAGCTCAACGACTTTTGACCTAGTTATGACAAAACCCAGTATTTATACCAATAATAAGTTGCTCAATTAGTGTCTAATTGAGCGACACTCCCACTAGTCACCTTCCTACCCATTCTGCGAACTTAAGCTTCCCCTCGTATATTATTTTAATACAAATGAATGGGGGGAAAAATTGTTCGTTTATTTGTATTGAAAAGGAGAACAAAGTAGCGTACGGGACACTACACACCTGATGTTAAGTGATCACCGCCGCCCACATTTTCTTGCAACACCACAGGAATTACAGGAGCGTTGCCGGTTGCTTAGAAGGTGTTTTTTAGGTCTTCAAAAAAATTCCTAGCAGCGTTGTAATACGTCGTAGGTATATTGTCAAAGCCGTGATATTACAATTTCACTAGTGATATTATAATTGCACGGTAGATTGTCAATCGACTCTATTTGTTACAATTTAACGACCTGTTTTTAGTAGTATAGACTATACACTATAGGGATATTGTAATAAATCTAGGCATATTACAAATGAAGTTAACAGTGTGAGACGTCAGCGTACTGATTGATCAACTTATTTCATACGGAATTTGGAAAACAATAAAAGTTAATATTGGAGCGTGTATGCAAATTTCCTTCTGAAATTATTGTTGAAATATTAGTGAACAAGGGCCGATTCGGTTGTGGCAGTCGCCGGTCGCTACCGCTGCACGCTACGCTAGGCTCATGCGTTGTGGTCTGTTGACCAAATGTTGACTGTTGTCTAAATTTGTTTTTGGGACCTACAGATGAACAAAGGCCGATTCGCTCAGATAACAATTAGTAGATTACACTAATGCATAACTTAAAAAATACTGACTATACAATAAATACAAAAAATAGACCGATCAAAGACGGCCTCATAAACTAACGACCAGTGAAATTTAAAAAAATATCAATGCCTTACCCGTGACATTACAATGTCACTAAAACCAAGACGTTAAATTGTAAGAAATGAAGTCGATTGAGAATCTACCGTGTAATTATAATATCACTAATGAAATCATAGTTTAAGCCCTTCAGTATTTTCTTACCTGTTTAAAAATTTCATTTTTTAAAGTTGTATTCCTATGTTTTATATTGTGTCTACGTGTTTGCATTGAAAATCTAATATATTAAATTCTCATGTCGCGGTGTTTGTAGTTAAACTCCTTCGAAACGGCTTGACCGATTCTCATGAAATTTTGAGTGCATATTGGGTAGTTCTGAGAATCGGACATCTAATTTTCATCCCCCTAAATGTTAAGGGTGGTCCACGCTAACGATTTGACGTTTTTTTTTTAAATTTGTTTGATTATGAGTCAGCATTAAAAAATACATACAACTTCAAAATTTCATTTATCTCTACGATCAACAGTTACTTTTGTATCGCGATTTTAATATCGGCAATACAACGTTTGCTGGGTCAGCTAGTAATTTATAAATAAATGAAGTTATAAGCACGATCATTAAAAAATTTTGTCACAACCTCTGTTGGATGTGTCATTAAAAAAAATTGTGTCCTTTCAAAAATAGCTGTTGGCCGATCCACGTTATACATCTTGGTGTTTTCCATTGTATTACATAAACAAAAACAAAGCATGTGAACCAGTATCTAAAAGTGAAAGTCCGGCTTTTGTTGTTCTCAAACTTAAGCCACAATAATTAAACTTTTACGAGAGCATATGGAATAATAATGATAAAATATTCAAAACAGGTTAGCATCTCAATATAACTTTTGTTGTTGATTTTATATTTATTTCTTACCAGTTGACCCGACAGACGTTGTTCTGTATATAATAAATAAAATAATGTTTTTATATGAATTTGTCAATAATATATCATAACATCAAGAATTACTTCGTAAAATATGCACCCTGCTGTCGTAATAAAATTGTTTCACAGCAGAACTGTCAAACCGTGCGTCAATAAATTCTCTCATAGCAATTATGTATGGACACATCAAAGGAAAAACAAATTTGTTGTTTTTATTTAATTTAGCAGCATTTTCCTATTTATTCACCTTTTAAACCTTCTCTGGACTTCCACAAATAATTCAAGAACAAAATTAGCGAAATCGGTCCAGCCGTTCTCGAGTTTTAGCGAGACTAACGAACAGCAATTCATTTTTATATATATAGATTGAGGGGACGAACAAGCAAGAGGCTCAAGTAATGGGAAGTGGGGGGAGGGGAAAGGGGGATTCAACCGCACATGGATATTCGCAATAGCAGGGGTCTAAGGAGGCGTCACCGGCCTTTAAGGCAAAGTATGCTCTAATCTTGAAGATCCCTAAGTCGTATCGGGAACACATCAGCCAATTGATTCCACAAAGTGCATGTGCGAGGCGAGATACGTCAACATATGAGATCATTTATGCGTCTAGATAGACTGTGACAGCTGTGAAAAAGGAGAGAAAAATAGAGGTTGACAGTTAACCTCTATTTTTCAATTTCATAACATTGGAATCGCGAGTGTAAGACGTAGCTTGTCACGCGCACTAAGTTAACAAACCTGACCTATTTTCATTGGTTATCTAGCCGCAAGAGGCTCTATCTAAAGTCTAAACGTTTTTAAACTATCTATGGTCAACATGATACGCATTTTTATGACCGGTGATGGAATTCTGCAGCTGGTATCAATCTGAACAACTCCACTGAGCTCTCTCCGTGGTATATGCGGTAGAGGATTCGGAGATAACCCAACTCTCAACCTTATCGTCAAGGACCGAGCCGATGTTTTCTTTTTAAATTACCTTGAACAGCCCTAGTGACCTTAATAAGGCTATCAACTATTTTAAGCAGAAATTTAAAAGTCTGGATTTACATTAATTAAGCTAAATCCAATAGGGCTCTTTACACTAACCTTATTAGGAAAGAAAGTTATTATTCGCAATAATTTAGTAAGTAGTTATTCGCAAAAAGTTAAGTTTTCCCGAATTCTTGGATTCCCCAAAAAAAAAACATGATAATAATAATATTTATAACCATTCTTAAGTTATACCTCTCAATACATGGTTTTAGGAATTCGTTTTCTAAAAATTACCTATAATAATATCATCGCATATCAGAGGTCCACCCCTTCTGTTTTCCAATGTTATTACTATTACAATTAACGATTAAAAGATTAGATAATTAAGTTACTTGCAGTGATTATAAAAAAAACGATGAAATAAAGCAATTTTTATTATTATTGTCATATGGCTTCATTTGTAAATTGCTATAATTAAGCAAATTATGCGCTTTGGATATTACATTTAGTTAAAGTACTAAGTGAATATACGGAACAGCGACATCTGTTTTGTTTGGCAGTTACTAAGGAGCAAAATGCCCCAAATATGGACCTTGTTGTTTCGAATTTTTGATTAGGTATTTAATCCATTGTGATAGAATACCTACTATGTGCAGCACACATTGCGCGTTGTATCTAGTTAGCAATATTAAAACGCTATTAAATAAATCTGTGATTAGATATCGATGGTGTTCATACTTTACATTGGTGTTTAATTGGTACTTAGTCTTACAGTGCCATGTACTCTGTGTACAGTGCTTTAGCACTACATCCGATCCGTACCCGTGAAAATACGGTCCGGTGAAGTCGTAGAACTATTTCTAAATTCGGTTGACGGAGGCCGGATCTAGTGCGTAAACTAACTACTTATTGAAGAACACCCGCAGATTACCTATGAGACAATTCGAGGACTATTGGGGATTGGTATGAGCGAAATTTTGAAAATTGCGTGGAATGGTGTTCACAGATGCTAATGAAGTACGACAACGGACATGCTCATGCTGTTTATGACATTGTCACAGGAGACGAGACGTGGATTTATTGTTTTGAACCCAAAAAAAATAGCAATCTTTTGAATGGATGTATGAGCATGAGAACAAGCCAACAAAAGTGAGGCAGGCGAGATACCTTGGTAAAAAAATTATCGCATTTTTTTCTCAGCTACGGGTCCCATCTGAATTCCACTTGAAGATCAAAAGAGTGTTAATGCCAAGTTGTAATCTACCATTTGTTTACCCAGGATCTTAAAAAAAGTTCGCGAAAGGCGACTAAAATACCGCGTTCTCCTACAAATGACAACGCTTTTTCACACACGGCCAATAAAACGAAGTCATTTTTAGCTTCCAACAAAGTACAACTGCTCCTGCACATAGCCCCGACCTAGCACCCTGTGATTACTGTATTTTCCCCAAAATCAAAGATTTGATGAGAGGTTTCACTTTTACCAATTCCGAAGAGGCAGAGATAGCGTTTAACCAGCAAGTAGAAAACATGCCGACAGATCTGTGATCCTCTTGTTTTAAAAAATGGTTCGATCGCATGAAAAACTGTTTAATATTACATATTAGGGTAGTATTTTGAACAGCAATAAACATAATATTTTGGTTATATAACATGTTGTTTTCTAAGTTACGCAAAACTTTTAGTGTGAGTGGGAGACTCACGTTTTTTATTATATTTTCTTTAACTAGTAAAACTTAATATGCGGTTTTTGTATAAAATGATAAACTACAAAATCTGCAAGCAACTGTGCAATATTAAGCAGGCAAATTGATTGTTATACGGCGAAGCGTAAAGCGGTAATGAGTTTCTAACATGAAGTTCCGTTCCTTTATTTAAATTGTTTGAAACAGCTAAAGTCAAAGCTGGATGTAATGAGGAATTGTTAATTTCAGTTGATGAATTTGATAAAAAGATTGGTAGCCGGTTAGGAAATGCAGTATCTTCTTTGATAACAAATCTTGATTCAATGCCAATAATTCATGTGTTCGATTCTTCTCCATTTCCAATATTCGTAAAAGCATTTGGAAACATACAGTTTGCTTGCATTATAATGTTATTCTTATATATAAAATTCGCGTGTCCCGGTGTTTGTTACCAAACTCCTCCGTAACGGTTTAACCGAGTAGGTCTGAGAATCGGCTAACATCTATTTTTCATACTCCTAAATGATAAGTTCCTTAAACTTAGGGATAAGGACGCACCCCTAAATATTTTTTATTTCTTTTGACAAATTATTTTATTATGATTCAACATTATAAAATACACACAACTTCAAATTTTAACCCATCTAAGATCATCACTTATTTTTGTATCGCGCTTTTTATATTATTCTGTTCCATCCACAGATCCGCAATAGAAAGTAAAAGATCGAATACAATAATTTTAGTGCGATAAATTTTATGTACGATATATTACCCCACAAATTTTAATTATAATGTTTTTTTATTTCTTTATCCATATAAAGAAATTGTATTGCCATCAATACAACGTTTGCTGGGTCAGGTTCAGTTCAGTTATTCATAAAATGACAAATCGCGTTTGTTTGCTTCTAATGTCGGTGTTGCACTGACTGGAGCAAATGGTCTCTTATAATTATAATATGAAGTACTGGTACATACCTATCGTCAGGTTAGCTATCGAAATTTCGTCCTTATGAATATAATCACAAAGATGGATACTTACGTATTATATAATATAATTTTGTTCGAAGTCCAACTAGAAACTTCAGGGAAATCAGCCGTTTTTGTGTATTATTTGTATATAATATAATATCCAGTAGGTGCTAAATTGAAAGTTACGTGAATCTAATATTTGTTTAGTCACTTCGACATGAAATCATGCTTGATTCATCATTTCTTATTCAATTTCTTCAATATTGCATAACGTTAAAAATTTCAGGTGCAAATGGGCTCGAAGTTAAGACAACAGGCCTTATTGCACCTTATCGTAGTGTATATATTCGTAGGCCTAATAATGACGTCATCTGCTTCTAGAGAATTTGGAATGATTTCATGATCAATTAATTTATTAATTAATTCATAAAAAAATCAAAATAAAATTTAAAAAAATCATATTGCCGTATCATATGCCGTATGATTAGTATGTTATAAGCCTACTAGAAGTTGAATTGGACGTGAATATCAGATATTTTGACAATTAAGTTGCGTTAGGTCGAATCCACATTAGAATAGAATATAACAATATTTATTTACCATTGCCAGTGACAAAACATAACATATTGCAACAACTCTTGGTAAACTTCATGAAGGTACATCAGTTTGCAAAGGGGTTTTGACATATAGGGGAGAAGAAAATAAAATGAAATCGGCGAGAAAAAGCGAAGGAGTAAAAGCGAAAGAATAAGTGTAGACATTTCATTTGCTTTTGTTCAATGTATGTGGACAAGGCTTTAAACTGGCCTGAAACAATTTAATCTTTTATTGTTATTATGTAAATCAGCTTTACTCACAATTAATCGGTGTTGGTTGGTACCGATTGCTTTCGGGTTTACAAAGATTTCTCTCAATACAACGAACAACAAAATACTGAGAAGAATTCAAAGCTACCCCCCCAATTCGTGGACGTGAACAAATACCTAATTTACGTTACATAATATGGAATTGTCTCGTGTTCTTGGTTTGAAATTATTCCAGCAGATGACTGTTATTAGAGTCAAAACATTAAAGTTGTAGACAATTAGTAGTCACTTATAGTGATGACCCGCTCGTCTCTCGTGTGTCATCTGGTTGTGAAATGTAAACAAACCAATTTGTTCAAAATGGCAATTGTTGATTTTCTTGGATTTTACCAATTTCCATCCGCAAGAGTTTGTTTTATAGCAAAACAACGACTGTATGGTCCGCTAGCATATAAACGAGTAAAAAATAAACGCCTGTTAAAAAATTAAGGCAAAATAGTAGTCAAACAACAACTTTGCTCTAAAATAGCGGAGGGTAGTGTGCTTAATCTATCGTCAAAAGAAGTGCCAGTTGAGGCTCAGAAAGGGCTGGTGCCCAGGTCTTAAGTTTGTGATTGGTCCATACAAAGTACTGTACTGATGTGCACCGAAGTACTTGGAACAGAAGCGGATATATGTATAATCATTCGTAAACATAAAAGTCCGAAACCAAATATCGTAGGCAGAAGTTGCAGGCACTATAGTTCTTACGCCAAAATCCTTGTGTTACCAGCAGATAAAGGCAACGCAACAATGACATTATATTCTAATTTTTTAAACTCTCGTGTCATGGTGTTAAACTTTGAACTCCTCTGAAACGGCTTGACCGATTCTCATGAAATTTTGAGCGCATATTGGGTAGGTCTGAGAATCGGACAAAACCTATTTTTCGTCCCACTAAATGTTAAGGGTGATCCACACGATTTATTTTTTATTTTTTTAAAAATTTGTTTGATTATGAGTCAGCATTAAAAATACATACAACTTCAAATTTTCACCCATCTACGATCAACAGTTACTTTTGTATCGCGATTTTAATATAGGCAATACAACGTCTGCTGGGTCAGCTAGTTATATTATATGCTTGGATCATTACTGTAGCTGTGTACGGAAATTGTTGATAATATTATGTACTTATATTTATTGTGTTTTAAATCTTTTTTGTCGAATTTACAAAATGTTACCACCTGGTTATCACTGAATGAGAGGTTTTTGATAATTACGAGGGGCGGTCAAAAAGTTCGCGGAATGGCGGGGTTGGCGGGGGTGAGGTCGCTCCTCCAGGTAGCCGCTACTTGAGTAACTCATAATTACTATATATGCCAATTTCTAGCCTAATTGGGTCATTAGCTTTCGAGTTACAAACGAGTGAACAAGTAAATCGGGAACAAACTAGCCACTATGGAGAAAATTGAACATCGCGCCGTCGTAAAGTTCCTCACCAAACAAGGAAAAACGCCTCAAACTATTTTGCAAGAGATGTTAGCTGTTTACGGAGACTCTGCTCCTGGTAAAACCATGATTTACAAATGGCACGGCCTTTTCAAGCAAGGAAGGGAGTCAATTGAAGATGATCCTCGACCTGGACGGCCCATTGAGGCCACTACGCCGGAAATCATTGAAAAAGTTGAAAAACTTGTATTGGAAGACGGAAGGTTGAAGAAGAAACAACTTGCAGCATCAGTTGGAGTATCAGAAACCACAATTTTAAATATTCTTCATCAACATCTTGGCATGAGTAAAGTGTGTTCAAGGTGGGTCCCGAGAATGCTCACGCCGCTGCAAAAACGTGAGCGCGTCAACTGTTCCCGCGAGTATTTGGACCGCTGTGGAGAAGTTAGGGAAGAAATTATGGCCCGAATTGTAACCGGTGATGAAACTTGGGTTCACCACTATGAGCCTGAGTCAAAGCAGGAGTCGATGCAGTGGCACAAAAAAGGCACACCACCCCCAAAAAAATTTAAAGTGTCGCAATCGGCCGGAAAGATCATGGCGACTATTTTTTGGGATACTGAAGGTATTCTTTTGATCGATTATAAAGAACGTGGTGTTTCTATAACGGGAGAGTACTACGCTTCCCTATTGGACCGATTAAAAGAAGCTATTAAAGAAAAAAGAAGAGGAAAACTGACAAAAGGTGTACTCCTTTTGCACGACAACGCGCCCGTTCACACGAGTCATGTTGCGACGGCTGCCATTCATCGATGCGGTTTTGAACAACTACGCCATCCACCCTACAGTCCAGACCTGGCCCCTAGCGATTTTTATTTATTCCCAAAGATGAAGAAAGAGCTGCGTGGAAAAAAATTTAGAGACGATGATGAAGTCAAGTCGGCGATTTCGGCGTATTTTGACGCCCAAGACAAAACCTATTTTTTCGACGGTATTAATAAGTTATATGCCAGATCCCAAAAATGTATTCGTGTTAAGGGGGAATATATTGAAAAGGAAAAATAACATAATGTATCATTTCATCTTTTTTCCCAGTCATTCCGCGAACTTTTTGACCTCCCCTCGTATTTAAGGTACTTCGGTTTTGTGGGAATTAAGTTGGTCTTTAACTTCTGTCACTAGCCGTGGGATAGATAGTGTTGATTCGTACATTAACTCGTAAAATGTTTAATCGATAACCATGATGGTGATAACATAATTTTTACACAAAAAGGAGATTTTTTACTCAAGCATTTCCTAAACACGTATTTATAGGCAATAAATATAACTAGGACTGGCAAAATAACATTGAATGGCGAAAATTATTTTCTGGATATGTGCCAGAACTTGGGGCACTTTTAAAATCTGTAACGTGCATCGATAAGGTGCTGCCTTTAATGTGTGGTGACGAGGTAAGAGATGGTCGTGCTGTAGCTGTTGCTAGATTGATCATGCATTTGCATTTCCAAAACCAACGACGATTGAAAATGTATGCAGTCGCCACTTTAGCTAGTAGAGCTAATATTCATTAGCAAAACTTTGCTGTAAAACCACGTAAGGCGTTATATTTTTTAAATATAAAATTTAACTCCAGAGACAGCCAGAGTCTTCTGACATACTTTTTTGCCTTATTCTTTGCATCGATAATGTTATTTTAATTTTGAAGACTACAAACTTTAGTTTTTGGTGGCTCTTAACAAGCTTACATCAATCGAAAACTTATAGAAAGATCTTATTACAAAAGTTTTATTTAAATCGTTATGAAGCATCACTCATACCAAATATGAATTGTCCTAGCGGTTTCGAGCTTTCAATTATTTTAAGTAAATAATATATTAACGGCAGTTTTTAATAATCTGTCTATCTTTAGTTTAACTTACTAGAGGTAGACAATACTATGGATAGATAAAGGTTAGAGATAGTCCGTGCTGTAGCTGTAGCTACATTGATCATGCATTTGCATTTCCAAAACCAACGACGATTGAAAATGTATGCAGTCGCCACTTTAGCTAGTAGAGCTAATATTCATTAGCAAAACTTTGCTGTAAAACCACGTAAGGCGTTATATTTTTTAAATATAAAATTCAACTCCAGTGATAGCCAGAGTCTTCCGACATACTTTTTTGCCTTATTCTTTATATCGATAATGTTATTTTAATTTTGAAGACTACAAACCTTAGTTTTTGGTGGCTCTTAACAAGCTTACATCAAACGAAAACTTATAGACAGATCTTATTACAAAAGTTTTATTTAAATCGGTATGAAGCATCACTCATACCAAATATGAAGCGGATTCGAGCTTTCAATTATTTTATGTTAATATAATAACGGCCGTTTTTAATAATCTACCTATCTTTAGTTTAACTTACTAGAGGTAGACAATACTATGGATAGATAAGATCTCGTCATTAAACGGTGACAGCGATGTATCCGTAAGTTAAACTAAGGATAGATAGGTTATTGAAAACGGCCGTTAATAAATAATTAATGGTATACCCATTTAAACAAAATTGTCACCTTTCATTATAAGTAGTGAGCATTGCACGATATTATGTAGATACACATTTCATCATGCTATACAGATATAGATAATGATGAGATAAATTGATATCATGCTTAACTTATATAAATTGCTGGTGTCGGCGTCGTGGAGTCAAACGTGACGATGGCTGGTCCATGCTTCATGATGTTAAATTGAAAGTTATCCTCTATTCCTATTTGTGTTTAGATATATTTTCATAGAGTTGACATAATGCCCAAACAAATAAAGGTATTATGTTTATTTTTAGTGTAAGTATTGATGATTGATAAGTATTGAGTGTTTATGTTGCAACAGTTCAAATAGATTCTGATAATAGTATATTACGCAACTAGGGAGGGAATCAGGCCATAATATATACCGCGTGCAAAATGCAATCTAAGTTGAAAGTTCAGAATTTATTGACGCATGCGTGACCACATTCTGAGGGTGGAGAATTGCCACTTTTCTCCCAGAAAAATGGTAAAAAAGTGACCTTCCCGCGGAGGTGTGATAAAAATAAGATGAAATGATAAGTCTTTATATACATTTAAAATAATATTGAATATTGTGGCATCAGTAGGCATACTTCAACGGCAATCCTGAAATGAAATGAAACTTGTTTATAGCGTCGAATACAGTATACATTATAGATCTTAAATCTATTGTAGTGTCTTCTATTCGGTTAATTTAAATTAGCATGCAAAAGTTTACTTAAAATTTCAAAAATCCTCAATCGTATAAAACTTGTCTTTGTCGATTAACAATTTAAACAGGAGTCCAATAAATCGTTTCTGTGGTAAGTTTTTTATTTCTAAAGGTAGATGATTAAATAACTGTATACACATTGCGTAGCTACTATTTAGTTATAATGTCGTTCTGGGATAGCGGCCATACCTAAACCAGTAGATATATCCGGTAATCTCGTGGAACGAGGATTCAGTTCAATGGCCCTTTTACATAAACGATTATTTTAGCTTAGATCAGGTCCTCTAATTGGTTCCTAGTCCAATATCTTAATGAATATAAATTACGTGACACGTTGTTTGTCCGCGATGGACTCCTATACGAATGAACGGATTTTTATAGGGTTTACTTCATGGAGTGCAGTTTGGTCCAACTTGAGAGATAGGATAGTTGTTATTTCGATTTGGGACCCATAATTATTATTATTTCCAATATTTGTTTTGTATGGACATATTTTCTATGAGAGAATTTAGTGACGCCCGGGTTGACAGTTCCGCTGTGAAACAATTTCATTATAACAACAAGACGCATACGTTATGAAATAATTCTAGATGTTATGAAAAATTATTGACAAATTTATAAAAAACAATGTTTTGTTTATTATTTATCAATGTACAGAACAACGTCTGTAGGGTCAGCTAGTATTATATAAAGTTCAACTGCAACTGGGTTATGTAAGGGTCAGTCTTCAGCTCTTATAAAGTATTCGTTTGTAGCTTGTGATCAGGTGAATAGTCTTACTGGAATGTTCACGATAACTACTTTTATAGAAATATATCAAAAGAAATATTTTTGTATTAGATTATAAGCCACCGTACAATAACAAAAAGAAAACCACTGATAATTTTGTAACACAAACTGTTTTGTTTATTTTGTTGATTTAAATTATAATAATATAACGTAAACGCAGTATGTTAAGAGATTTAAAATTTAGTTAATAGAAATCAATATATTTTATTACATGTTAAGCCAATGTTACACCTCCTTTTCCAATATTGTGACCTTCGAGATCGTAGAACGAGATAAAAAACCTGAAAATTGACAAAAGATTAACTAACAATGAGAGTTAGGGCACCAAATTTAATAAGCATTGCAAATCAAATGTTTACCTGTCAGGCTTGATACCGAGTTCTTTTTCTACAAAAGCAGTAACTTGTGTAACAAATATTTTATTTTCATTAGGTCCTAGGTGTCCAATGGACTCAATTGAGGCAACGGCTCCAGGAGCGCTCGCATCCCCTCCAAAAGATAAAATGCAGTCCCCAGACACGAGACATACAAACTTCTGTTTAAATGTAAACTTTGTTACTACATACTTCTGTCTTAAATAATTACAATTAACAGAACTTCAACACTTTTAAAAGACTTATAGGCTGAGATTTATAGAGCGTACTTAGACTTTACCGAGACTTTATTTACGTAAAATTTAGCTGTGTTTAAGTTTAGCGTAATCTTTAGTCGATAGACATCTGAAAATATGCTGAGCTTAAGCTAAGACAAGTTCGCGTTTTATCACACTCTGCTAACTTTCGCGTGAATAAAGTCTGAGCAAATTCTAAGTAAGCTCTATAGATCTCAGCATGTGCAGAAGCAATGTGTTGCACCATCGTATGCCCTTGCATAGATAAAAAGTGAAATATCAATTCACTATCGAATATTTATTTGAAACTTTTCACAGAGCGTTATTTAATATTTACAATAGCTATAACCAACGAATATTGGACGGTTACAGTTAACAGTTAAAGTTATGACGTTATCTTAAAATTGTCAAATGGTGCAATACATTTTATGCTTAACCGGTACTTTAACATGTTTTTATTGTTATTGTTAGTTGGTGTAAACAAGCTCGAATTAAAAAAAATACATTGAAAATGTCTCTATTTTTTATATCAAACACTATATATATTTTTTTCGAAAATAAATTGATAATCATTTACGTATTTACCTGCTCAGGTTTTCTTAAAACATCAGCCAACAACGGTGTTATTTTTTCAACGAAATCATTAGGAATTTTGATTTTAGGTATATTAGTGAACAGTCTAAAACACGGCATTATTACTACAAATAGTTGATGTATGTTCAACAAAATCGTTCTGAATAATGATAAGTGATGCTGATCGACAACTTATTATTGGTACTCAGTATCTTATCATTGCTCACGTAACATAAGTTTGATACTGTTATATGTGGTCTCTCTGAATGATTAAATAAAGTATGTTTCGTTGTTATCATGTTTCATTTACGCTGTCAGTATTATCGTCAAAACCTAAATACCATGATGATGGATACTACCGTTGAGATCTATAGATCGTATTTAGACATTGCTCAGCTTTACTTAAGTAAAACTGACATGAGTGTGACAAAACAAGAACTTAATCTAGGCTTACAGTCCCCGGTCAAGCGCATTCTTGAGGAGTACTCGATAGACTCAGATCTGCGGCATATGCTGTTAAAATGATTGGAGAGTACACGAATGTTGCGACCGCTAGATTAGTGTACTTCAGTTATTTTCACAGTATTATGATTTCGGTATTTTACTGTGGGATAATGCTGCTGACATTGATATATAGTGTTTACTATAACTATAGTACGAACAGCTCTCTTTTGCAGAGCTTGGTTATAGATAGTCTCTTAAAGAAAAATTTAAAGAAATAAATATTATGACTGTTCATTGTTAACATATTTGTGAAAATTTAATATACGTTCACAACACAATCGTCACCTCTTTGCTCTTAATATTGATTTTCATTGTTATAACACTAGAAATAAGGGATTGCTTGTAACTAATTGTAGTAGACTTCATAAGATACATAATAGCTTTAAGGGTAATTAATATGTATACACTTTTATAATAAAGTCCCAGCCACTGTTCGGGCAATTTCTATAAATAAATTTAACTGTTTATTAAAAAATGGCTCTGTCGGAAATCCTACTACTCCACCGCTGAATGTCTAAGTGATCGGACAGCCTAGGACTAGATTTTGATTGATTTATAGCGACAGACAGACTGTACAATATTGTATATTTTTATTGAAAAGAGCGCAAAAAAATAATGCTGGGAGAGTTTCTTCCGCCGCCGCTTCTCTCTCAGAGCGCCAGTTGTTTCCCAAGCGATAGTAGTATCTAGTATGAAAATGACATCAAAAATTATTCTAAAGGAATCAATTTTGAAAAAAATAAATGCTTTTATGCCTTTTACAATTTAATAAATGTTCGCATTTAGTTGGACATGTTTCATGACTCTTATTATAGTTTTAAACTAAAGATTTAAGAGCATTTAAGATTTTAGTTTATATTATTGTTATTAGTTATTTTAAATTGAAAGTCATTCAGTATTAATATTTTTAATAGTGTTTTGGCAAAGTTATATACACCGCAATTCTTGCAAATAACAAATACACTTACCCTGTATCTATACTCGTAAAACTAGTTTGTAAGGTTAATAATATGTGTAATGTGGTTGTACTTATGAAATAAATATACTTGGCTTTTGTATTGGGCTGTCTTAGCTTACACTCATCATAAATATAGCTGTCAAATGACTATAAAAACGAAATCAAAGATTATGCTTAGCTTCCACTCAGCTAAGTTTTACATAAGTTAAGTCAAAGCCTTCTAATTAATGAAATCCTGACAACATTTGTAATGAAAAAATAGTGATAATATATTGTGATAATTTGGCTTAACATTAAGGCAATCAATAAAAGTCGTATGTAACCGATTATATTACATTTGCAATCACAGTCATTAATTTAATTAATAAATGACTGTGTTATTTTAATTAATTTTACATTTGCGGTCCTCCGCAGTGCGGTTTTCAATGAGTTTTCTTCCACGTACTACTAAGTCGTGGAATGAACTGACATTACCTTGGTACCATCAAAAAAAGTGCGTGCACCTTCCTTAAAGGCTGGCAACGCTCCTGTGATTCCTCTGGTGTTGCAAAAGAATGTGTCCGGCGGTGATCACTTAACACCAGGTGCCCGTATGCCCGTTTGTCCTCCTTTTCCATAAAAAAGAAACAAAACAAAATACCACATCTTAGCAGGCAGTTTACGTTGACTTTATCAAATTGTAACATTGTATTTACTTTTTAAACTGTCAGAAAACTTTTTGTACTATTTAATCGTTTCCATTTCTAATTGCCCATAATCCCAAATACCACAGTGTCCGAAAACGACGGTTTTTAAGCTCGGAGTTTCCCTGCGAGATTGAATCATAAATGAGGAGATCCATAGGTGAACCAAATTCACCGACATAGCCCAGATACTTGTGAAGCTGACAGATGGCCGTTGGGGAAGTTATGTCCTCGAATGGAAACCACGTACCAGAAGACGTAATGAACGTAGGCTGTGGTCAAAATACGTTGGATGAGGGCGGCGCAGTACCGATCGTCATGGCGATTTTTGGGGATGGCCTTTGTCCAGCAGTGGACGTCTTCCGGCTGAAACGATGATGTGGCAATTTGACGCTAAAAGACATTTAGAAATCCTGATTTTCATACTATTTGATCCAGCTTGCGAAATATCAATTAAGGGTAAAAGTTGAGCAAAGGGATAATGTCAAAATTATAAATTAATTTAACATCCATACCTCGTTATTACGTTATTAATTGATGCAGCTATTTTGTTAAAACAAACAGTCAATCGGAGGTATAGACCCTTAATTAAACGCTTGCATTTGATTGAGGAGCTTTGAAATCGGTTGAGTGAACTAGTACCATCGTTTGCTCATTGAATTGTTGTAATCTAGCCCATTGGAGATGACTGATCTATTATTCAAATTCGGTTACCTTGTTCTCAAATGCAGCGCTCGAGATAAACAATAAATCACACCAGGCCGTCTATCGTGTAACTGATTTATAAGTATTATCTTATATAAAATGCT